>NC_045542.1:119167182-119767182 GCF_009769535.1 Thamnophis elegans | reverse complement strand
CATTGTTAGATGTCTGTGGTGAATGTGAGTAATCCAAGAAGTGATCTCATAGAACAACCTACTGACAGGTTAAAATAGTTAAAATAGTTAATTGTGGGAAAACATTCCCAGAGTGCAACTTGGACACACTTAATGTAGGAATCCTGGAAAAGCAATTTTTTGAGAGGAAGATCACGGAAAGTTCCATAGCATGCAGTGTGAATGAGAAAAGATTGGGAGAAAGCACACATCCAACTCTTATTTGGACATCACAGGCACATAATTCAGTGATAGGAAAAAGAAGAAATTTTGTTTCATATTTAGTTGATAGTTTTTCTGTAAGCTGGGGAAAATGTCAGTATTAAGAAGAAAGAGTAGTGTTGCATTAAAAAGGGGGAGAATAGCACATGAGTAACAGAGATTCCAGAGGTAATAAGATTTGTAAATGTTTAAAACTGGGCTCCACCATCCTCCAGGCTTAATCTGGCTTGCTAGATTGTCTACCCTTCCTCACTTGTGCCTACTCTATGTCTCCTGCTGGTACCATCAGAAGTCTTGGCAAGAGATGGATGGAAACTAATCAAAGATACAACCAACCTAGAACTAAGGAGAA
The DNA here is from genome assembly GCF_009769535.1 of Thamnophis elegans. Lineage (NCBI taxonomy): Eukaryota > Metazoa > Chordata > Lepidosauria > Squamata > Natricidae > Thamnophis > Thamnophis elegans. Next base: position 119,766,590 of record NC_045542.1, on the reverse strand, counting down.
ATTTCCTGAGAGTTAGAACAATTAACCAGTGGAACAATTTGCCTCCAGAAGTTGTAAATGCTCCAACACTGGATGTTTTTAAAAAGACATTGGACATCCATTTTTCTGGAATGCTAAAGGATTTCCAGCCTGAGCCGAAGGTTGGACTAAAAGGCCTCCAAGGTACCTTCCAACTCCAACTGTGTTATTCTGTGCCATTTAGGGTTATTGTGTGGTTTGTCCCACTCTCCCTCAAAGGAACACTTCTGAAGAGAGAGTGTTGTGTCTCTACCAGCAGAAACAGCATCCATATTGAGAAATAGATATAGAAGCTTTAGATTCAGAAGACCTCAGGTCCATCTCCAGCATCTCCACATAGAACTGAGAAAAAATTGCAACTGGAAGGCTATTGTCAGTTTGTATTTGTTGATAAATGCATTAGGTAAATAAATAGGCAGTATTGGTGCTCCATAACACAAGCAGAAGCACCGATAACACATGGAAGCATCCCCTTATTCTGTGTTATGTCACAGAACTTCTGTGGTGAGGCATGCTAGGGCTTTAGTTAGGAGGGGAGCAAAAAAATGTTCCAGTAGAAGAATTGTGAAAAGCCTGGTGACGTTCTTAAAAAAATAGTGAATGGCTCTTTGTTCCTTACAACAGACGGGGATAGCAGTGAGTGGGAGGAATGAGTATCAATTGACCTGTATGTGTATGGGCTTGTACAGTGTGTTTGTCTGCATTTTAGCCAAATGACAAGAGTAATCTTTATAATATTGCACACCAGTCTTTCCTTACCTGGCACCTTCCACATAAGCGGTACTTTCAATATCCAGAACATCTAGCCAGCCTGGCAAGTAACCAAGCTAACTGGGCATACAGAAGTTTCAGTTCCAATACATCTGGACAATTTCAGGACAGTGTGCACAGAGAGTTGTATGTGATGATTGCAGGGAAATGACCATTGCTGCAAACAGGCCAATCTATCTGACTCTGCAAATTAGCAGAGCAAGGGAGCACAGTGTGTACAGGATGCAATAAACTGAAGAATTATTCCCCAAGTTCATTTGGTGGCTCTTTCAATCTATCCTAGAGTCCTGCCATTGCTACTGGGTGCCTTTGTGAAGCAGATTTCTTCATTCAGAGTGTCCACATTTCACGTTTTGTTTAATAATTCCCTGGGAATGCAGGCTATGCCATCAAGAGGGAAACACCTCATAAAAGGCATTGAAAAGTAGAAGGATCAAAGATCCAAAGTTACTCAGCATATTAATACCAACCCAGCAGCAGCGCCATAGCAACTGGAAGAAGAGTACTTGGCGTGGAACGCAGGAGCAAGGCAGGCCTTTGAGGGAACACAAGAAGTAAATGAATGGAAATAACATGATGTCCTAGCTTTTCTGTGCTGTGAGAGACATGTGCAGCTTAATCCCCCATGGCAGAGGTCCCAGAATCTCCAGGGTCTTTCAAAAACAGAGAAGGTGAGCAGGGAGATGCAGTCTGAAGGTGTGCTGGCAAACTGAATGCTGGAGAAGTGTTATTCAGTGGAATCTCTTTTCCGGTTTTCAGCTGAAAGATCCCATCTGGGAAGAGAGCCAAAATAGGCAGAAGGGACCACACAGAGACCTCAGAACATCCAACAGGAGATCCTATCCTTTTCAGAGATTGGGTTCATGAAAACAAAGTGGTTTTTGTAAAAAAATTGATTTTACAATGCAGTTTCCCCACTGCTACATCTAAATCTTGCGGAATTTAACGAAAGGATCCAAGCTGTAATCCTCTACCCCATTTATCACTATTTCTTTTCAAAACCTTTAACGGTGGCCAGTATTCATTGGCCACGTTGAATGGTTTAAAGAACTCTTGAGGCAGTTATCCTGTACATATGTCTCTCTGAACTTAACTGAACCTCAATCCTGTACAAGATCATGCTGTAAATGTTGTAAATCACAACAGCTCTGTCCCATCTTGATGCAGCAATACCTCCTGGATTTGGAAGGGTAGTCTGAACTGCAGTCAAAACTCAAGAACGTGAGCTGGAAAGAGCTGGGTAAAGTTTCTAGAGCTGTGTTTCTCAACATTGGGACTTTGTGGATTTCAACTTCCAGAATTCCTCAGCTAGCATGGTTGGCTCAGGAACTTGGGGATACAAAGCACACATCTTAAAAGTTGTCAAGATTGAGAAACTCAAAACTCAATTCTAGAGAACTGATTGCTAAAAAAAAAACTAGAAAAGTCAGCTGAGGTTGATGAAAGGAGTGTTTGTTCAAAAAACACAAAACAGACATTCAAAATATAGTAGATTGATGGTTATGGAGAATACTCAGCACTCCAGAAAGTAGGCCTGTGAAAAACAAAAACTTTAGAAACATGTGCCTTGAATTGAAAGTGGTATGAACTGGAAGATACTAAGGGAGCCACATGGATTACTGTACTTTATTAAAGTAGTAATATATATCTTCTAAAATGTAACATGAAGGCCATGCTAAATAAATAAAGGCAATAATGTAGGAGGGACTTAAATATGGAAAAGCTATTATGTATGCCATCTGGCGAAAGAGACTTTTAATATGTTTTGATAGTTTGCTGAACTAGTTGCATAAAACTCAAGCAACTCTAAAAACAAAGCACTAAAATAACTTTTAAAATGTCACCTAAGACATTTTAGTAATTTGGCTATTTCCTACAGTTTTGTCTCAGACAACCCAGGGGCAACACTAACTCACTCAATAGATGAGAAAAATAAAATGATATAAAACTTGTAAAACTTCACGCTGATGCTTTGTGAATCCCATTGCTAGAATATTGATTAATCTCTTTAGTAATTCTTATGTCAATTTCTGAATATGGCTGTTGCATTGTCATGCACACTATTTCGATTATCTCTGATATTTGCCACCAGACGAAATGATCCTTTTTTTTAAAGTATTGGTCTCATGCACATCACATGACAAATTCAGTTATTTCCTCATGATGCCGCTTCCATATATAAGCTTTTAAAACAAAGTGGAAGCTTTGAATTCATCTTACAAGAAGAAACTTGAGGATTAGGCCTGAAGTATTTTATTTCATTTTATTTTATTTCCTGCCTTTAAAGGAAAAATATTCTTATTCCTAGAGGTGTGTTTATTTATTAAGTCAAATAATTTACATTAATTGTAAATCACAATCATGAAGCTAAACATTTACACAACAAGCAATTTTGTTGTATTGAAGTACAATGACAATGAAGATTATACTTATAACACAACATCAACTGTTATTTCAAATTAGTGAAAGTCTGACACACATTACCCTCAAGTCTTGATCTCTCTTAATTACTTGAAAAATTTTGATCTATTTGGAAGCAACAAATTGGACATAAATTTCAGACACCAGAGATCCAGCTATCGCTGGAAGAACAATCCTTTGCAACTCTTAGACAAACTATAGAACATAAGAACAGGGGTGATTCTATTAGAACAGATCCCTGTCCCATTTATGCCAGCAGTCTGTTCTCACAGTGGCCAACCAACTATAAGGAAGTCAAGTGGGTACCCAACAGCTGGCCTCCAAGGCAACCATAGGGCCATCAACTCTAAAATGCACTGATTTCACTGAATCTTTGACGTGAGATTGTAAAATACAGATGATCTGTTTCAACCTGGCTTGATGTCTTAATCAACTTACAGTTAATAAATTTTGTGGAGCCTGTATGCTGGGGAATCCTGGGAGTTGAAATCCATCTTAAAGTTGCCAAGATTGAGAAATTCTGCTGTTTTGTAACTTCTCTAGCTATCAGCATATGGAACTTTTAACACTCCACATTAGACTTTTTTCTAATGAGAACCAGAAGAATTTTACGTATAATTCCTTCTGGCAGAAAAGGACCCTGAAACAATACAAGTTGTTGCAAAGTTTGTATGTATAGCTTATAGAACCCATGCACTATCAATGACAAATTAACTTTTGTCTGACTTTTTGGGACTATACCAGTGGTGGGATTCAGCCAGTTCGCAGCTATCCAGGAGAACCGGTTGTTAACTTTCTAAGCAGTTCAGAGAACCGGTTGTTGGAAGAAATTTCATTTTGTTTTTTTCCACTTTACAGAGCTAATCCTGTAAGGAAAGCAGGAAGGAAATGTTCTGGTGTTGTTTCTAGCCTAATCTTTATTGCCCTGCTTACAGAAACTGACTCTCTGGTTAACCGTCATTACATTGTAACAGCTAAGGCTGTTCATCAATGTGAGTAATGTTGAGTTGGCTATAGCCACCCAGTCACATGACCAGTGAGCCCCACCTATCCAGCTGGTCATTACAGGAAGAGCACCGGTTATTACATTATTTGAATCCCACCACTGGACTATACAATAAACAGCACTGCAAAATTCGCTAGAATAACAAGAAAAGAAGTCATGACTCAACTTCCAGAGAACAGCACCCAAATGACTAAAAACCTTCATCGACATACTTTTCTACTATTTTATTGCATTTTTTCTTTTCTCTTTCTTCTTTCATCTCTCTTATTTTATTACATTTTATTTAACTGCTCTAATATAGAATTAAGTCAGTGACTTGTAATAAAGTAATTGAGATCCATTTAGTTTAATGATGAAGCTAGAAACCAGGAGACTTGTGAGTTCTAGTTCCTTTTTAAAGCATGAAAACCAGCTGGGTGACTTTGGGCCAGTCAGCCCAACTAACCTCACAGAGTTGAGAGAAATCTCAGGAGTTTTCCAGCAAAAAGTGTGGAATTTAATTGCCCACCAACTGACTTCCATGTCCAAGTTTTAATCAACAGATGTGGTGGAAATTGATACAGCATATCTAAATGTAACAGTTGCTTCTTGGAAAGGAAATAAGCCTTAGGAGGGGGAAGATTTGTGTTTGTTTGTTTGCTTGTTTGTTTGTTTAGGTTTCCTTACAGAGAAGCAGGAGATACAGATAACTCTTCTGCATTATTATGCTAAAATGTCAGTTGCTTTTAGCAATAGATATCCAGACATATTTGTTGCAAATTATTAGGTATTATTACTGCATTTTTATTATGGGAGGGGGGAGAAAACGCTTGAGGGACATTTGCCTCCTTCACCAAAAAAAATAGAGAGTCCAATGGCCTAAGAGATTAAGGGTCTTAACTCGGGAAGATGCCAATTTCTGCTTTTTGCAGGCAGCAAAAAGTTTGGCTTAGTTTGGTCCTTCCTTTCATCCTTCTGCTGAAACTTTCACGTTCCCCTTGCAGAGTTTCACACAAAAGTTTACCAGGATTGAGACATGTCTTTACATATCATCTTTAAATCTTTGCCTTTTAACCAAACCCAATTCTTCACTTATTTGGGGTTCAGGTTTTACTTATACAGGAACAAATGTCACCAGAACAGCCCTTAAAAAAGGTTATTGTAACATCACGGTAGATCAAAAGGAAGCAGAAATCTCAAAACTAGCCTACCCAACTAGCTTCCAATTTGTCCAGTTAGAACAATTAACCAATGGAACGGCTTGCTTTCAGAAGTTGTGGTTGTCCATCACTGGCAGTTTTTAAGACTGGGCAATTACTTATCTGGAATGGCGTAGGTAGGGTTTTCTGCTTGAGCAGGAGGTTGGACTAGAAAACCTCCAAGGTTCTTTCCAACTCTGTTATTCTTTTTTTTTTCATGAAGTCTTCTTGGCAACTACAGCAGAAAGGGAGTTGCTCTTGCATCCCATTCGCTGACCTGTGGTGGACAGGATGTCCTTGCTGTCAACATATCCATATATAGCAGATGACTATGTTAATAAAATATTTCACACCCAGTAAGTTCTAGACAATCCAAACACACTTTCATATTGAAACATGAACTACCTGTTGTTTCAGCTCTTGCATTTCTTTCTTTGTTTGTTTACTTATCACATATTTTACCATGTAATATTCTGGGCATCTTACAATCAATTCTGCTTTCAAGAAAACACATCTGACTTTATTAAGAAAAGGCTTTTTTACCTGTGTGATAGACATCTCCTCAAAATGCATGGCATTCATGCTCATCATTGCTAGTTCTCGCCATCACTGTAATTCTAGATAATGTTTATATATATTTTTTTAAATGAAGTCAAGTATGGAAGAATCTATCCCACAGATTAATAAAGATGTCCATTAGATACCTAGAGGTAGGGGGACAGAAGTGGAGAAGAGACTTGACTCTCCAAGTTGGGCCATAGCTGTGTATCTGATGTTGTATCTATCATTCAGCAAAGTCTTATGCTACTCAAGACTCTTGTGGCACTTTAAAGACAAGGAAGTTGGATACAGAATAAGCTATTTCACAGTTGAACCTCTCTGCTTCATTTCTTCTGCCTTCATTTCTACATTCTGTATTGGTGGATTCATTTCCAAAGTTTTCTTCAAGGCACCATAATTCCATCTCTTCTAGAATGAAGAGATTATCCATTTTCTTCATAGATACTGCATTTTTCCTTCTGGTCTTCTTCTCAAAATGGGAGGATGGAGCAAATGCCAATTACCAGTGAGGCACACAGAGGTTTTGAGGGCTAAACTGTATGTTGCTCCTTCAAAAATTAGATTGATATGAATAGCTTGCCATTTTAAAGCATTTAAAATCCTATTGTAAATTTTGGAAGATCTAGTTGCGAAATCTGATTAGTATTCAATTTGAAAAATGATGGTGATTGCAATTTGGTTTGTTTTCCATGGCACTAATTAGTTTTCCCTTGCTCATCTCCAAGTTACAAAACTCTTCTAAAGTATGGTATAAGAATGAAGAATCAATAACAACTCTGGCTTTTCATTAAAAAAAAGTGAAGATACTCCATAGCGTGCCTCTTTTTACCAGCTCTCCTGGTGAGGAGAGGAAATGTGGTGCTCTGGGAACACTATGTCATTTCTCAAAGGATCCAAGCATGACTGTGGCCAGAGATATCCCATGGTAAGAACTATTTCCATAAACATAAGACATACCTGACTTATGTAATTGGCAGTATTAAACTAACAGATTGAGCCTTAACATTGCTGTGCACTGGAGGGCAGAGTTTATATATCTAAGACTGATGGAAATTCTGAGTGTATTCATCATCATAAGATTTAAGAAGCATTAGTTAAGGGACCTTGAGCATAGAATGGTGTATTTACAGTCTTTTTTTAAACCAAGACTTGTTTTTTAGACTTAAATTCTTGTTATAATTGTTAAAAGATTTTATCTACTCAAAAATTTTAGCACTTCGTTGAACTGAGTTTGCTGTGGATCCCCAATAACTGAGAAGGAAAATACAGATCATATATTATTCATTATAATCATTTGGCAGCGAGGTAAAATCCAAATGGTTACACTGGGAATAGGAATTTGATCATGATGGACAAGCATTTTGGAGACAACCAGGGCTCAGATGGCAGGGCCAAAAAGATATTGTGCCAAGCCTTTCACAAAATGGATTAAATATCAAAAGCCATTCATTGTTATTATTAAACATACCAGCATTTTTACTTTTTTTTAGTCCTTTCTGCACCTTTTGGGTCATTTCCCTATAATATAATTCTTTCATTGTTGATTATTTCCGCTCACTCTGGATTCTGCACATGAGTGATGGCTGTTTCTTGATGGGGTTGATTTGGCAGGAGGTGAAAGGCTCCCTTTTCCAAACCCTAAGCTATGGAAACAGAATGTCCCCATAACACCAATGAAAACAGTGCTGCAGTTTAAACAGAAGCAGACAACAATGCGTCTGTGGTGCAACTATGGTACAATTCACTGCTGCTGCTGCTCCTTCTCCTCCTAAACAACTACTAATTCCCATAACTAAAATCATGGATAGGAATTGTTTTTGGCATCTTGTACATTTTTTTTAAAAAAAAAATCACTGTAAAAGGTGGAATAAGCTGCAAAGTAGGAGATGATGTGTGAAGGACCATAGTCCTTCATTGTAAGAGGTTGATGATCATCTATTGAGATGTGCAGCAATTTCCTTTACATAATGGATTCCATCATACACAACTGAGGGTCCCTTCGTGACGAAGATAAGAATGTAAGGACCCTGCCAGATGAGCCCAATGACCTGCTTAATTCGTCACGTGCTGCCATTCCTGGCCAGGAGTGGCTCGTAAGCAGGGCAGGTGAGCCACTTTCCACAGATTATTTATTCCTTACTTATTTGATTTCCTCCCATTTTAGCAAACAATTCTTGGTGGCTCACAATTCAAAAGCGTACATTGCAATTAAAATCTTAAAACCATTTTAAAAGACTAAAAACATAAAACCATTAAAACACTGAAAACATTGCAAAATCTAATTTGAGTACATACAAAGCAAAATATTTGGCAGAGCCTTGTTGCATATAGTGGCCCAGGCTTGCAAGCATAGTTATTCCCCAGCAGTTGGTACTTACTCTAAAATGTGACTGCTTTCAAGAAGAACAATAATAGCCACTTCACTCAGTGGCTTCATTTAGGGTCACTTGCTCCCTCTTGGGGAATTGGAATTGGAAGATCTCCCCATAAGAACTTGGGCCACATTTTAGAGGTGAAATCACTTTAGTTCACTTTGACCTGGACTCTGTGTTTGTGCTCTGGAAAACATGACATGGGATTTTGCAAGGGCATTATGTCCTCTATCTTGACAGAGGACATATGATGCTTCTTCAAGATGGGATACATCCCATCTTGAAGAAGCATCTTCAACTATTGGCAACTATTACATGGTCCCCAACCACCCCTTGGAAGGAGTGAGGGTTTGAGAGAATGAGGGGTTTCAGAGCTAGTCTGAGTTCCTTCCTAATGTTCTGTTTGTTTAAAGCATGTTTGCATATGTGTACTGTAACTGTTTGTGTATAGCTTCTCCATGATCATTTCTGGGGCTCTCTATATCTGCACCTGGTGCAGTGGTGGGTTACAACTGGTATGCCCCAGTACATGCCTACCGATACCTGCCGGGAGCACCAGGTACCGTTCCAGTACGGTGCTCCAGAGGACCCGCCCGGACTCCTTATTTGAGGTTTTTGGGCTTACGCGCACCTGAGTGACACTCCACCGAGCAGCTGGAGCATCACAGAGATGTCGCGGAGCATTGCGGGTGGTAAGTATGCATGTGTGCACTGTGCATGTGTGCACGTGCACTGTGTGCATTCATGTGGTGGACACCCAGCCCCGTTGCACCGTACCAGTTGCAATGGGATCCAAAACCTACCACTGACCTGGTCCCAGATCACCTCCCAAATCAACCTCTGCCATGAAGTACAAATAGAGCACAATGAAGCAAGGCAATTACTGATGGATCAGAGCTGCCAGTGCTGTTTAATACTGGCTTGTAGGCATAGCTTTGGTTCCCAAGAAGCTTCTGAGTAGACTTGAACTGCTAGGTTTATGACTTGGTGCCTATTTCAGGAACCACTGACGACATATCTAATTTGTTCAGTCCATATATGGGTGTTGAGAGGGTTCCCTCTATGTGAAATCAGAGCAGGGAGGGATGTGGGGCTATTTGGATATAGCCCTGTATTGTCAAATACCTTCCCTTCAGAGGTCCAAACCGTGGCCTCCTTATAGTTCTTTCCGAAGGGCAGTGAAGCCACTCTTCCTTTGAATTGTCTAGGGATGAAGGACATTGCATATTGTTGACACGTTTTGCTTTGAGGATAGAGTCATTTTATACTTTTATAGATTTTTTTATGGATATAGAACTCAAGGGCCGGGGCCCACAGGGTGCTTAAATCTGGCCCATGGGGTTACCCTGTAAACATTGTTGGCCAAGCCTGCAGTGCCTCTGCCAGAAAAACAATCACACACAGCCCTCCTGAGCTCCATTTGTGCTGGCCGAGAGTTGCAGGAGGCCGTCGCAGCCAAAACCAGAGCTCGGGAGCCTGTTTTCTCTGGCAGAATGCTCGGGCCACCACAGGCACTCCCGACATATGTGACATAGAACTGGCCATGCCACCCTGGCCACCTCCACCCTGGGCCACCGAGGTCAAACACAACCCTGTTGTGACCCTCAGTGAAATCGAGTCCAACGCACCTGAATAGAATCATTTTCAATGCGTTTAAAAATGCTAGTAAATAAATAAATGGCCACAGATCAGCCTTGGAATTCTTAATTCAGGGAAACATTGTGATTGTTTCTGCCAGTCTTCCTTTGTAAGACAATTGTGCTGTGTGTGGCTATGCTCTCCTGGCACTCTAGTTTCCCAAAGAGCCTAAAATTATCCTAGAAACAATCATAAATCATCCTCTGCCTCTGAGGGTTTGCCTATGAGCTCAGACATAACTAACATACCATGTGTGCCATTTATAAACCAAATGTGTACTCCTCTTGCCTCCGCTGAAGCCAAGCACAGCCTGTTCCTTGCGGATCATAATTACACTAACAGTAGCTCTGCTAAGTCTTCAGTTATCAGTGTCAAGATCAGAGAGCTTAGGAGCTAGCTGAAAATTAGCCTTGGCAGCTGAGAAACAGGGTTATGCTCCAGCTGCAGAACTGTACATTTCACTGCACTTCAGTGCTGTTGGGGGTAACCACAGCTATGGATTTTGCATTTGGGCTTTGTCTCAACCCACAAGAGGCTGGCTGTCTTGGCACTAGCAGCAACCTTTATTTGTTTTTCCACATCTATCCATCTATACCCAGGCATCCTTCTCCCACCCCCACCCCACTTTTTTCTTCTTCTTTTAATTAGCAAAATGCAAGCTTGCTATTCAGGACTGGGATCTGTACCTCTACACATTTCAAAAGTAAGAGGTAGACAAAAGAACATTGGCCCTGGAAATGTAAACCCAGAGTTTCCAAGTGAGGAATCAGCCTGGGAAAGAGTTCTTTCCATTATTGTCTTTGTATGGTTCAGCCTCTGAAGAATTACAATGGGTTGCTTAGCATCACTATCATTGCATGTACACAGGTAGTCCTCAGCTTACAGCCATTTGTTTGGTAACCATTCAAAATTTGAATGGAAAGTGACTTTTGACCTGTCCTCATCCTTAAGATTGTTTAAAATCTCCAGTCATGTGATCAAGGAGTCGCAGTGGCGGAGTGGTTAGAATGCAGTACTGCAGGCTACTTCTGCTGATTGCTGGCTGCCTGAAATTTGGCAGTTTGAATCTCGCTAGACTTAAGGTTGACTCAATCTTCCATCCTTCTGAGGACAGTAAAATGAAGACCCGGATTGTTGGGGCAATATGCTGATTCTGTAAACCATTTAGAGAGGGCTGTAAAGCACTGTGAAGTGGTGTATAAATCTAAGTGTTATTGCTATCAAAATTTGGGCAATTGGCAACTGGCATGTATTTCCAATGGCTGCAGCATCCTGGTGTCATGTGATTACCATTTGTGATCTTCCCAGCCAGCTTATGACAAGCAAAGTCAATGGAATAGCAATAGCAATAGCAGTTAGACTTATATACTGCTTCATAGGGCTTTCAGCCCTCTCTAAGCGGTTTACAGAGTCAGCATATTGCCCCCAACAACAATCCGGGTCCTCATTTTACCCACCTCGGAAGGATGGAAGGCTGAGTCAACCCTGAGCCGGTGAGATTTGAACAGCCGAACTGCTGAACTGCAGTCAGCCTGCAGTGCTACATTTAACCACTGCGCCACCTCGGCTCTAATACCAGATACCAGATTTGCGTAACAACCATGGCAAAAATCAGGCTGCAAAATCAGGTGTGACTCACTTAACTGCCTTGCTTAGAAGTGGAAATTCTGATTCCGGTTGTGATTGTAAGTTGAGAAATTCCTATATTAAGACAACCCTGATTACAGGTTATATGTTCCCACTAATTGAGATGCCTGAAGCTTCAAACAGCCCCAGCAAAGAACAGGCCACAAACACAGAATGCTAAAAACTTACATGCCTCTTGCTACTAAACAGCAGCTGCATATTTTTCTGCAGAGAAAACAGCAATTTCCATTCTCAGGCTTTTCATTCACTCCCACTGATAGCAAATGCCTTCTTGCTGAGCCTGATGTTATTGTGTTTCTTCAGCTCAGATTCATTTCTATGCCCAGCTATAGAAATGGACACTGTTTACTATCTTCCTGAAGATTCCAGACTTTCCACCAAAATAAATCTAGAGGCTGTGAATATGCAAAATAAAAAATGTAGAACCCCTATTTAAGCTCCTGTTTGTTTGTGTGCATGAATTCTCCCGATTATTAGGAATTTAACTTCATTTAACTAAATCACCCCCAAATATATTAAAGAACTTCAGGCATTAAAATAACTTTCATGTTTTAAACATATTTGTATTAAACATAATCCCATCCTTAGATGACATTGTTTATTTGTACCCTATGACTGTCATTAAGTGCTGTATCTTATGATTCTTGATGAATGTATCTTATTTTTTTATGTACACTGAGAGCATATGCACTAAAGGCAAATTCCTTGTGTGTCCAATCACACTTGGCCAATAAAGAATTCTATTCTATTCAGACAGATTATTACAATATGAGTCATGGTGGCGCAGTGGTTAGAGTGTAGTACTGCAGGCTACTTCTGCTGACTGCCGGCTGACTGCAATTTGGCAGTTCAAATCTCACCAGGCTCAAGGTTGACTCAGATTTCCATCCTTCCGAGGTCAGTAAAATGAGGACCCTGATTTTTGGGGGCAGTATGCTGATTCTGTAAACTGCTTACAGAAGGCTATAAAGCACTGTTTATTGCTAATATCCCTATTAATAAAGTGACAAAACAAAGAGAATATAAGTTCTGTGGACTAATAATTGACTGAATGACAGACCCATTAAAGATTCCACTAGGTTGAGGGAAATATCAAGTGGAGAGCAGTGGTGGGTTTCCATTATCAGTTGACTTGTGCGCATGCTCGCATGATGCTTCTGTGCATACCAGAAGCATCTGGGTGGGTGGGCAGAGCCTTCTGCCGCCATCACTACTGGTTTGCCCAATCCGGGCCAAACTGGGAGCAACCCACCCCTGGTGGAGAGCTACGGGACAATATCTGTGCCTTGAACTGTTTGACATCTTTATTAATGGCCCACCTGAATGAAGTGAATGAATATCAAATTTGCAGGGATACTACAAATGGCTCTCATAGGGGAGGTTCAAAATGGTCTTAACTGACTTGAGCTAAGAGGAGTACTGTGATAATGCTAAAAAAAATATGATGAAGTTGCAGGTCTAGATAGGGAATTGGGAAAATATGTTGGGATTGAGAACTGTTGCCCTGATTGATGATTGGAAGAATGTAAAAACTACAGGAGATATCATTTTTAACCACCTCTTAGAAAAAAAGTTTGGAAGAAACTGGCTAAAAGGGTGTGAGAGGTATTTGTCTGAGCTGCAGTTATACGTAAATATGAAAATCATACTAATAAAAAAATTAAGTGAATGGTGGAACCCTCCTTTTTCATTTTCCTGGCATTCAATAGTTACTATCTGGATAAATTCCAATACTACTGCCTAGTCATATGATTCTGTATAACTCAGTGGTGGGTTTCAAAAAAATTTAGAATCTCTTCTGTAGGTGTGGCCTGCTTTGTGGGAGTGGCTTGCTGGACATGTGACCGGGTGGGAGTGGCTTGCCAGCCATGGGACCAGGTAGGAGTGGCTTGCAAGCCATGTGACTGAGTGGGCGTGGCCAACTTGTAAAATGTGATGAAACTCACTTAACAACGCTCTTGCTTAGCAACCAAAATGTTGGCTCAGAAACGCTGTCATTTGAAGCACGCAAGTCTTAAAGCTGTCAAGTACAAGACCCTTGCACCCCTAACCCTTTAGAAAAAAAACCTCGGGGGTGTTCAAACTTGACAGCTTTAAGATTTGTGGACTTCAACTCTCAGAATTCCTCTTCTAGTCATGTTGGCTCAGGAACTCCCAGAATTCCTCCTCTCGCTCTTCATCTTGATGATGTGCGGACGGGCAGGGGGAAACCGCTGGGCGAGATCATTCGGAGGCACGGGATAAAATACCACCAATATGCGGACGATACGCAACTGTATCTGTCCGCCCCGTGCCAACTCAATGAAGCGGTGGACGTGATGAACCAGGGTCTAGAGGCCGTTAAGAACTGGATGAGCGCTAACAAACTGGTACTCAACCCGGACAAGACCGAGTGGCTGTTGTGCTTCCCTCCCAATAATTTGGCTAATGTACCAACACTTAGGCTGGGGGGTCAAATTTTATACCCCTCAGATAGGGTCCGCAACTTAGGAGTCCTCCTGGACCCACAGCTGACTTTTGACCACCAGCTGTCAGCTGTGACCAGGGGGGCATTTGCCCAGGTTCGCCTGGTCCGCCAGTTGCGGCCCTACCTAGACCGGGAGGCTCTCACAACAGTCACTCGAGCCCTTGTGATCTCTAGGCTGGAATACTGCAATGGGCTCTACATGGGGTTGCCCTTGAAGTGCATCCGGCGACTACAGTTAGTCCAGAATGCAGCCGCGCGAGTGATAGTGGGCGCACCGCGGTTCGCCCACGTTACACCCGTCCTCCGCGAGCTGCACTGGCTACCTGTTGGTCTCCGGGTGCGCTTCAGGGTACTGATGACCACCTTTAAAGCACTCCATGGTAGTGGATCTGGGTACTTGAGAGACCGCCTTCTGCCGATTACCTCCCTTCGACCAATTAGATCGCACAGACTGGGCCTCCTCCGAATCCCATCTGCCAGTCAATGCCGACTGGCGACCACACGGAGGAGAGCCTTTTCTGTTGCAGCTCCGACCCTGTGGAACGATCTCCCCGTTGAGATCCGTACCCTCACCACCATCCAGACCTTCCGCGCAGCCCTCAAGATCTGGCTCTTCCAGCAGGCCTGGGGATAGGTTCCCAATTCACCCGCCCGAGTGTTTGATTGCTGAACGAAAGTTGTGTTTTATTATTTTTCTTTGTTCACATTTTGTTTTGTTTTTTGATACTGCACCCCCCTCCCTTGTGATTGTAAGCCGCCCTGAGTCCCCTCAGGGAAAAGGGCGGCCTATAAATTTTAATAAATGAAATGAAATGAAATGAAATGGAGGGAGCTGGAACTTGTTCTAAACGGCACTGTAGATTTGTGGAACCTCTTCTATAGAAGAGGTTAGAACGGGCAGGAACCCACCCTTATAGCAATAGCAATAGCAGTAGACTTATATACCGCTTCATAGGCCTTTCAGGCCTCTCTAAGCGGTTTACAGAGAGTCAGCATATTGCCCCCAACAATCTGGGTCCTCATTTTACCCACCTCGGAAGGATGGAAGGCTGAGTCAACCCTGAGCCGGTGAGATTTGAACCGCTGACCTGCTGATCTAGCAGTAGCCTGCAGTGCTGCATTTAACCACTGCGCCACCTTGGCTCTACCCTTGGTATAACTAGTAACTACATATTTTCCATATTTGGGATTGACCTAAGGAAAGGGAACACAACAATTTGTATTACTGGGCTGGTTTATTGTAGCAGATAGAATTCCTAGAAACTCTGAAAATCCTTGTTATGACCTCAAAATACATAATTCTGACCTAAGAATCCAATTTGTTTTCTTTTCTCTTTTGTTTTTAACTCAAAGCAATGTAGGAATGAAATTGTGTAAAGTTGTTCAGAACTGTGTCTGCCTGTCCAACAGCAGAATCAACCTTGAAAAACAGAACAGAAATGAGCCAAATTTAAATCAGAGGAAAAAGATTGCAAATGGGCTAAAACAGCTGTGGTGCTGCAAAGAAAAAAATATATGAAATTCCCCCCCTGTGAAAAAGGCCATTGGATAACAGCTGACCATGTGAATACTGCCGTGTGACATTTTTCTTTCTTTCTCCGTCTTCTCACCCTCTTATGGTCTGTTTTATATACATGGTTTCAAGTTATAGTCATGCAACTGATATGTAACAATATGTATTGTATGTTACTAATTTCCCCTTTAGTTATACTGCATGTATAAAGTATCATTGACAAGATATTTTAAGATTAAAACTTTAACAACTTGTATATTTTATCTTGTGAGGAAATGTAAGGAATCACAGCTTAGAATAATTTTGTTTTACTAATTTGCTTTCTGCTTGTAGCTCATGAACAAGCAAACAACTATCTTTGTAGGATAACTCTATTCCAATCTTAAATCTGTTCTTCATATTGTTGGTCAATTGCCTTTTTTTAGGGTTAGGGTAAGGAATGGAAGTTGATGGAGCGTTATCAAGCTTCAAATGACATCCATGTAAAACAGCACCTGGTTATACAGATCATCCAAACTGGGAAGAAAATACAGTAGTTGCCTTGTGGGGAATGAGGAGAGCTTCTTTTGGAATGCTCCCTTTCTGAGTCATTAAAGAAAACATTTTGATCCAATTATGCTTGAGGGAATCAACTGTCTAGATCAATTTCCTTTCAAGTAGGAGCCTCCGTATATCAGGAATCATAATAGGGATTCTGTTCCTCTTGTTTAAGTTAATAAACAGGAAACATTTAAACAGTTTCCACAATTTTTTTAAGAAAGAAAAGCAGCCATGGGTCTTTGGCAGGTGGAACTGAGAACTTGGAGAAAGAGAAGCTAATTATTTTTATTTTTGGCTTCCTCATTTGTTGCTGTTCAGAGCCAGCCTCCCTCCCTAAACCATTTTTTCCAATCCACGAGGAAGCACCAGGGAAAGGGGAATTAATTCTGAACTATCAAAGCCAGGAACAGAATGGTTAGACCAGTCAGACTTTCATTAGAAGTCCCCATACATTAAAGTTGCTGAGGCTGAGAAACGCTGGTTTAGATAGTCACTCTCCAGCTTTGTTCCCAATCAAAGTCTCCAAGGCTGCTTTTCAGAAACAGGAACTTTTGGCTGCTTCAAGTTACCACGCCTAATGGCCCCCTCACCTAGTGAAGGAAACAATAATAGAACATCTGGAATTGCTTGAGCGTCTTCTGTGGATCTCTGGAGGCATCTTACTTTACGGAATTCCAAATATGCAAGCAGGGAGAGCAGAAACATCTTTGTAGGCTTTTTCCCTCTTGGATGTTAAAACCCTAGAAAGAGTGCAGAGAAGGGTTCCACCACAAATGCGCGAATGACAAAAGCGCGCCTGACTAAACCGCGGTGACAAAACTGCGCCGACAACAGCGCGCCGACAGAAGCGCACTGTGACCCTAACCCTAAACCAAACCCTAAACCTAACCCTAAACCTAACCCTAAACCAAACCCTAAACCTAACCCTAAACCTAACCCTAAACCTAACCCTAAACCTAACCCTAAACCTAACCCTAACCCTAACCCTAACCCTAAACCTAAACCTAACCCTAAACCTTACCTTAACTTAAATCGTGCTTCTGTCGGCGCGCTTTTGTCGGCGCGCTGTTGTCGGCGCGCTTTTGACATCGCGGTTTTAGCGCCGCGGTTTTGTCAGCGCGCTTTTGATGTTCGCGCATTTGTCGGGTCACGGCAGAGAAGAGCAACAAAGATGATAAATGGTCTGGAAGCTAAACAATACGACTAACAATTGAGTAATCTAGGTATGTCTATTCTAATGAACAGAAGGACTAAGGGTGCTATGACAGCAGTCTTCAAGTACTTAGTGGGCTGCTACAAAGAAGAGAGGGTTGACCTATCATATTTTTCAGACTATAAGACGTACAGGTGTATACACACCAAGATTTTGAAGAGGTAAGTAAGAAAAAATAGTTTTTGTCCTCCCTGGCTCCCAGGAGCACTCTGCAGACTTCAGCAGGGCTGGGGGAAGGCAAAGATGCCTTTTGGGCCATTTTTTGTGTGAAACAGGGGCATTTTTGCCTTCCCCCAGTCCTGTTGAAGCCTGCAGAATGCTTCTGGGAGCTGGGGGAAGGCAAAAATGTCTCCATGTTTGCAAAAAAATAGCCTGGTTTTTGCCCATTTTTCACCTGGCACCAAAAATGGCTGTATTCAGATTATAAGACATACCAACATTTCCATGCTCTTTTAGTCCGGGGTGGGGGGAGAGATGCGTCTTATACTCTGAAAAATATGGTACTTTCTAAAGCACTTGTGGGCAGGGCAAGAAGTATTGGGTAGAAGATCCTTAAGGGCAGATCCAACTTAGAACTAGGGAGACATTTCTTGACAGTAAGAACTATTAATTTTGATATTCATTATTCTAATATTTCAATATTTTATCTTGTTATTGTTACTTGTTTGTGAGCCACCTACATTTGTTTCTTAGAGAGATAGGCAGCATATCAAAGTAAATAAATAAATACACCTATTTAGGAGCTTACTATTTTGTCTTTTCCTTTAAAATTAATGAGAAAGCTTGCCTCAATGGTATATCACTAGATTTTAATAGTACAACTTTTGGGGCTATGAAAGTAGGATAGGCTGTAGGTAACCCACAGACTAATCACCCCTAATATAAATAAATATATACTATAATTCTTTACAGTGGTAAATACAATGAATAGTTGTCCTGCTACTAACTACTGTATATACTCGAGTATAAGCCTAGTTTTTCAGCCCACTTTTTGGGCTGAAAAAAGCCGCCTCGGCTTATACTCGAGTCAGTGAAAAATTTGCCCGAAATGGAGGAGAAAAAGGGGCGGGGCCATGCCGCTGGGTGACACTCGTGAATAGCCCAGTGCCCCTGTGAGTTTCCCCTCCCTCTGTGTCAGTTTGCCGCACAGCACGCACCGCACCATCCCCCCTCCTCACGTTCTAATGTAATGCAGGGCTGTCTTACGATTCCCCTTCCTCCCCCTCCTGCCGCTCTGCAACGATGTCCCACCTCCTCCTTGTTATGGCAAGCAGCCACATAGCGATGTCCCACCTCCTCTGGTACAGTGATCCAATGATAGGAATCACTGTGCCGTGTGTCATAGGAGGCGGGACATCGCTCCCGCGGCTGCACGGGACATCATCATCACAGCGGGACATCAGCATCATGAGGTGAGTGAAGTATTTCATTGAATACACCGCTAGTTTACTGTTTTTCTTTGAAATAAATATTCAAAAACATTATTGGTATCTATTTTTATTTTTGAAATTTACCGGTAGCTGCTGCATTTCCCACCCTAGGCTTATACTCGAGTCAATAACTTTTCCAGTTTTTTTGTGGTAAAATTAGGTGCCTCGGCTTATATTCGGGTCGGCCTATACTCGAGTATATACGGTACTTCAGGACTTTTGTTGGACAGGAAATAAATAGTATTTCAAATAAGGAACACCTCCAAACAAGACTAGGTGTCTCTTCAAACAGAGAACTATTATTTATAGATGAGGATTCAGGGACAATTGACAGCTTGTCTCCTGATCCTCAAATTAGAGAGATATCTCTTTGCACATCCTAATAACGCTCTGAGAGATACCATCAGAGGTATACACTCCCAGAAAGGTCATTCATGATAGCAAATTCAAAAGAGAGATCAGGTTAAAATTGATACACTGGAGAGGAGAAAGCTTCTACAGTATTCTGCAAAGAAAGTTTATCTCAGGAAATTCCTGTACAGTCATACATTTGTCCATATGCACATGAGGTTAAGTCTTCTCTTGATTTGCATTTAAAAAGATCCTGAAAGACATCTTTTAAAGCAGGCTTTTATTCATTCATGATAATTGCTCCCAATTGATTCTGCCCACCTGATAAGATTAATTCCCACAACACTGTCAAACTACCTAGTAGGGCTGTAGTACTATTCTTCTCATCTTTCCTATTACCTATTTCCTTATCCTCTTATGAATACAATTTTCTTGCTTGTATCTTACGGTATATATTAATTGCTTTATTTAGTTTCCTAGTATGATTTATGATTATCACTATGTGTTGTGTCTTATGATTTATGATGAATGTATCTTATGATTATTATGATCATGATTTATCACTTGTTTTTATGTACAATGAGAGCTTCTGCACCACAGAAAAATTTCTTGTGTCTCCAATCATCCTTGGCCAATGAAGAATTCTATTCTGTTCTGTTCTGTTCTGCTCTGTTCTTAAACTGGATTGAGAAGGAATGGGGTCACCAGATCACATGGATATCATCTGATGGATAACGGCAAGGGAATGTCAAAAAAACATCTATTTTTTTGTTTTATTGATTATACTAAGGCTTTCAACAATGAAAATCACACTTTTTAGATTAAAAACATGGGTGTATCATGTAACTCCATCTGCTGATCTAAGACATCATAAAGCTGAACCAATAAAAATTGCTTCCTTTGATGTGCTGAAGGAAATTACTGAGAATGTCCAGGCCTGCAAGAAGAATAAATTCTTCAACATTAGAGGAGTAAAACCAACTCATTCACTGGGAACTCTGATAATGAAAGTGAAGTTAACTATTTTGAACATAAAAGGAAAAAAATCACTTGATAAAATCTGAAAAATGCTGTAGACACAATTTACTAGAACTTCAGAAAAGGATTTGATAAGGTTGACCACAGCCTACTACTTGATTAGATAGAAAAATGTGGGTTGCACAGCATCACCATCAGATGGATTTGTAACTGGCTGACCATTCACACTTAACATGTTGTCCTAAATGGAACTGCATCTACATGGAGGGAAGTGAGCAATGGGGTACCCCAAGGCTCTGTCTTAGACCTAATACTCTTCAATATTTTCATCAATGACTTAGATGAAAGGATAGAAGGGGAACTTATCAAGTTTGCAGACAACACCAAGTTGGCAGGAATAAACAATATTCCAGAAGATAGGTTCAAGATACTGAAGGATCTTGAGATACTTGAACACTTGGCCGTTTCTAACAAAATAAAATTCAATATACAGAAAAGTAAGAAAAGACAAGAAGCAATGGATAGAAACTAATCAAGAAGAGAGGCAACCTAGGATTAAGAAGAATTTTCCTGATAGTTAAAACAATTAATCAGTGCAACTAATTGCCTCCAGAAGTTGTAAATGCTCCAACACTGGACGTTTTTAAAAAGTGCTTGGACAACCATTTATCTGAAATGGTATAGCGTTTCCTGCTTGGGCATAGGGTTGGACTAGGAAATCTCCAAGATCCCTTCCAACTTTGTTATTCTGTTAAAAAGAGGCCAAAAGAAGACAAAATTACTCAGTGCACTGATAGTGTGTAGAAGCTTACAGTTACTCAAAGAAGCAGTTACTGAGCAGAGTCCTAGAGAAATGATATCCATGAAAAACCACTGATAAAAACCATTTTAAAATATAGATTCTCTTACTTGAGCAGGGAGATGTACTAGAAGACCTCCAAGGTCCCTTCCAGCTTCTATTCTGTTCTGTTCTTTTCTATTCTATTGCCTATTCTATTCTGATGTATTTTGTTGTATTCATGCTACAACGTAAAACTATGTCCTATAATTCAATCGAAGCAATGCCTTTGTATAATTTCCAGATATTTATCACTCGAGTTTCTTTGCATTTTTCAGTGGTAACTCTGATGGCAAACAATCATAATGTTATGGAACCATAGCAGTATGCTTTGCTTCCCTTAATTGCATATCTTAAATGGAGCGGTTCCAATCTCCTGCCTCGGTCAAGAATCTCTAACATAATTAATGCTACAATAAGATGATTTCTAGTCATCCCTAAAGATGTATGTATGATTACAAGAAACTACTAAGGTAGTCCTCAACATACGACCACAATTGACCCCAACATTTCTGTTGCTAAGCAAGACGGTTATTAAGTGAGTTGTATCCCATTTTACGACCTTTTGTCACAGTTGCAGTAAAGCAAACCACTGCAGTTATTAAGGGACTCATGCGTTTGTTAAGCAAATCCATTGACCTTGCTGGTTGGAAGTCAGCTGGGAAGGTTACAAATGGTGATCAGATGACCTCAGGAGAGTGAAACTGTCAAAAATACATGCTAGTTGCCAAATTTTGATCCTGTGACTATGGGGATGCTGCAACGGTTGCACATGTAAAAAAAACTGATCATAAAATACTTTTTTCAGTGCCATTCTAACTTTGAACTGTCACTGAAAGGATGCTTGTAAGTCCAGGACTACTTGTACCAAGTGCAAATGGGAATTAGGCTTCAAAATCTGTTGTCAGCACAGTAGCTACCCAATGGAGAACAATCTAATGTGAATCAGGGGAGACGAGATGGTAGGCAGTGCAGCATTTCCAATGGGCTGCAGCCAAGGACCTTGTCATGGAGATGAAAGGCCACATCCAGATCATGAATCGTGTGGCTTCAAAACCTACCAGCCTTAGAGTGGTATCAAGTCAGGGGTGTCAAACTCTAGGCCCGTGGGCTGTATCCAGACCATGGGGTGCTCAGATCTGGCCCATGGGCCTGCCCTGTAAACAGGAAAGGACTGGCCCACAGTGTCTCTGCCAGTGAAACCTGAGTTTGGGACAGAGGTGGGTTCCTACCAGTTCACACCGGTTCAGCCAAGTAGGTAGTAACTCGGCTGGCCACGTCCCTGAACTGGTTCTATCGGCTGTGCCATAGGTGCCGCCATCTTGTTTTTTGCTTCTGCGCATGCAATTTTTATACTGCACATGTGCCTATAGTATGCATCAAGTGCACATGCACCTGAAGCACATCCCTGAGTAAACTGGCAGTAACAGAAGCCGGAACCCATGCCTGGTTTGGGAGGGCTGCATGAGATCCCCCCCCCCCCAGGCTCTATTTTCCCTGGCAGAGGGCTGCAAGAAGCCGTGGCAGAAAACAAAGCCTGGTGGGCCGCATGTGGCTTCCCCAAGCTCTGCTTTTGCTGGCAGATGCCTTTAGGCCATCACGATTGAAAACAGAGCCTCAATGAGTGATGTGGAGTGGGCCATGCCCCCCAGCCCCTCCAAGGTCAAACACAACCATGTTGCAGTCCTCAATGAAATCGAGTTTGACACCCCTGTTCTAAGTGATCAGCAGCAATATAATGAGAACAGAACATTTTCTTAATGCTCTGTTTAATAGATACCAGTGTGAATAGAACCACTACTAATTGCTATTTTGTATATTGTTACAATCCCTATTGGTTGCTGATACCCATTATTAAATGGAATGGTGGGATAATATATTAAATGATTTTGTTTAAAAAGGTGACTAACTTCTAAGCTGACCCGATGTGTAGAATCGTATGCCCATTGCAGTTATCAGAGACAGCATCATTATGATCAAAAAGCAAATTGTTCATAGTAATGAAGAACAAGCAACAAAGAATGCTGGCATTTTCCTCAGAAATGTTAGCACTTTTAAAGTGAAGGTAATTATTTTCACTCATACCAATTTTTGGTATGAATCATCCAAAAATGACACGGGGGATTCTACATTAATTGACTCAAAGACTGACTGAATTTAACAGGTTGAGCTAATACATTTTAATATTTTTCCATTCAGATCACTTACAACCCCATGATTGACATACAAATATTGTATGTTGATCACTTACAACCCCTGCATGATTGACATACAAATATTCATTCATTCATTCATCCATCCATTCATTCATTCATTTAGAAAATTTATATTTTCTAATATTCATCTTGGTATTCAGATCGATTATACATAGTAATTGTATTTTGTTGCCGGGGTGATGGGTTATTGTTTTCTTGTTTTTTCTTGCTACTTTTTTTTCTATACTGTGCACCTACTCGCTCACAGCAACTTTAGGCAGCTTACAAACAATAAAAGTATAATATAGAAAAAAACCCAACAACCTGCACCCCGTCTGGTGACAACACACAGTTAATATGTACAGTAGATGTGAGCATCAAGATAAATGGACTTTACCCTTTCATTTATTCTTTGTCAGACAAAGGAGCAGAATGATATCTCCCTTTCTATATTCTAATCCAGCAAGCTAATAATGTAGGAAAAAGCTAAAACCAGAGAGGGCTAACTCTGTATGCATAACATCCCAATCCTTAGGTGTGAGGGAGGAATCATATTATACCCACTGGATTACAATGGTTCACCTTGGTCTTGCACATGTGCAGAAATTCATCTTTTTTTCCAAACAAATATTAACCATTGTACCAATCTGGTTCTAAGAACAATTAGAGCAGAGGTGGATAATTAACGCATAAACCAGCATACAGAGAAACTGAATTGTAAAACAGATAGTATTTTACTTCTGTGGAAACAGAGGTATGCAGAGGATGGTTCATACACGGTTAAGACAGTCAGTCATCAACGTTCTCTGTTAAGGGGTGATCCATCAAACACAGTCCAGTATCATATGATCAGTTCAGTCGCTAACAGTAGCAAAACCCACAGTAATTCACGCTGAGCAATACACGACACATCTACAAGCAGTATCCAACGATCAGCATCTAACAATCAGAGAGAGAGCTAACAGTCATTCTGGCTCCATCTTATGGCCACTTGAGGTAACAGCAACCAATCACATTTACAGCAGTACTTAAAGATACTGTACTACTATCATGGCTTATATATTGCTAACCCAACTGTTAGACTACATTCCTAACACACGCAGACACACACACATACACTGCTGTCCTATCTCCTGCCACTGCTGTCTCAACCCTCGTCATCAATTCTCCACTCCCTGTGCCATGTCAACGTCATACATTGGACAAAGGCAGTTGAAGGGCTGGATGTGGCATGTGGTCCATAAAGTATCCATATCTGAATTACAGCCAGCCTGCAGGGTGCTTAGATGTTGCCCGCAGGCCTGTCCTGGAAACAGCAAAGGACCGGCCTGCTGCGGCCCTCCCGAACTCCATTTTCGCTGGCAGAGTGTTGCAGGAAGCCATCACAGCTGAAAATGGAGCTCTGGAGCCTGTTTTTGTTGGCAGGGTGCTGGGGCCACCACAGGTGCCCCCGACACAAGTGACGTCGAACTGGCCATGCCTACACCTACCCTAGCCACACAAGGTCGAACACCACCCTAATGCGGCCCTCAATGAAATCGAATTTGATACTCCTGGATTACAGACTGGGAGATTGTGAGGTCCACTCCTGCTTAAACACACAACCAACAGGTGACCTTGGAAGAAGGCAAAGCAAGCTGCATACTGAATACTGCATTCAGTTTTGGTCGCCATGATGTAACAAAGATGTGGAGACTCTAGAAAGAGTGCAGAGAAGAGCAACAAAGATGATTAAGGGACTGGAGGCTAAAACGTATGAAGAACAGGAACTGAGTATGTCTAGTTTAATGAAAAGAAGGACTAGGGGTGACATGATCGCAGTGTTCCAATATCTCAAGGGTTACCACAAAGAAGAGGGAGTCAAAGCTATTCTCCAAGGCACCTGAGGGCAGAACAAGAAGCAATGGGTGGAAACTAATCAAGGAGAGAAGCAACTTAGAACTGAGGAGAAATTTCCTGACAGTTAGAACAATTAATCAATGGAACAATTTGCCTCCAGAAGTGGTGAATGCCCCAACACTGGAAGTTTTTAAGAAGAGGTTGGATAATCATTTGTCTGAAGTGGTGTAGGGTTTCTTGCTTAGGGAGTTGGACTAGAAGACCTCCAAGGTCCCTTCCAAATCTGTTATTCTATATTCAAGCCCCTTATTAAAAAAAACAAGAAAACTGCATGGATATGTGCTTGAAGCCCCCCCCCCCCCAAAAAAATAGCTATGTTCTGGTCTGCTATGTGGTGCTATTATACTATATTCTAATCTACTCCCTATGAAGGCAATAAGGAGAATGTTTTTATTATTGTTGTTGTTATTGTTGTTATTGTTGTTATTGTTATTATTAGTATTGTTATTATTAGTATTATTATCATCATCATCATCATCATCATCATCATCATCATCATCATCATCTATTTGTAGGCTTGCATTTTGTCACCAGCTGGTGTGGTCCACCGTGCTATTGCAGCAGAACTGAGTATCCCAGGTCCCCACTTAGCAGAAGCATCAGACCCTCCAAAATTCAGCCCAGTATTTCCCACCAGACCATTAAATCCTTGCGCAACTGTAGTAATGAGAATTCCAGACAAAACTTCATTGTTTTACTAATTAAGTTCTCCTATCAATCTAGACCTGGGGAAAACAAAAACAAGCACATTTGTACGTGTTAGTTAAAATGTTGGCGCCATCAAATGTCAGCTCGGTCTCAAAATGAAAATGTTCTCATGTTCTTTGGGTCAGTTTCCTGGAAGTTTCTTGCAAAGGCAGGCTTCCTTGCGCACATGTGCCTCCCTTGGTAAATATGAGTGAAAGCAAAGGGAGACCATCTAAAACAGGGATCATTGTTATGCATGGAAAGCACCCTGTTCCTTAAAGCACTTAGTTTCCAAGTAAACAAGCTGGGGAGGCAATTTTTGCAAAAGGGGCTGATTCATGAGCAGCGAGGCTAACCCATAGGCTGGAGGACAGCCCAGCCACTTGGAGGGGGTGCGCAGAGCTCTTTTAACACCATGCTTTCCCCTTCCTTAACAGAGAGAACTATGTGACAAACACACTCTTGACCACACCACAATCATATGCTTTCTGGTCACACTTGCTTATCTGACGAGTCTATTGCTGAACGCTTTTGATGCTCATTTTTCTTCTTGCTGTTATCATTGGCCAGCAGCCTTAAATGTTCGGTGTTACAAGAGCCTTCCCAGGAAAAGCAAATGTCAATAGACCCATTTGTAAGAGCATTTTCTTTGCTGCAATGTGGAATTGTTCTCAGAATGTTTTAAAGTACACACACTTGTAGACGTACAGGGGAAATAGATCTGACACAGACCACATAATCTCAAAGCAATGTTACTTATTTATTTGTTTATTTAGTTATTTATTTTTGTACCATTTGTATGACTACTACCAGATCAGATTACATGGGGCTGTCATTAAAGTCCACGGGCTAGAAAACCCAAAATACTAACAAGAAGGCTAATTTTAAAATCATGTGGCTGAACAAACTGTTTCCGTGAGGTTATATGCAGGGTGGTTGGGTCTGCTGTGAGACACTCTGCTGGTGTTGTCGGAAGTGGACAAAGCAGAACCTTCTCTCATAGTAATGGTAACAGCTTCTTCAACCCATTTTTTTTTCCTTTTATACATTTACTTAATCAATTAAGGAGCTGCCTCATTTAAATGATGCTAGGTAACAAATAGTACATTAAAAGATTGAGAGAAATAAAAATGAATTGAAAAAAGATAATAATATACCCAAACAAAAACTATCTCACCTCTAGATCAGGGAAAGAAATGATAGAGAATGTGGGCTGCAGTATCCATCACATGATTATTATAGTTGTAGTACTTCATTATCGTAGTTGCAGCCCAATATCAACTGGGGAATGCGATATATTTGGTAATTATAGTTCAACACCTTCATAGGCACTCTGCACAGATGTATAAAAGCTACATATCTGTTTATTTCTGGAATGCCGTCTATTTTTTTAATTAAAGATCATATTGTACATTCATTCTTAGAATGGCATTTGCTTCATGTTTTCTTTATTAATTTTTCACATTCCCCTTGCTTGGTCTGTCAGTCTATCTGTCCATCCACCAATCCATCCCTCCATCCTGCTCAAATCAATCAACCACAGGATTTTAACTCATTCAGTCATTTTAAAACAAAGGTACAATTAGTCCTTGACTTTCAACTACAGTTGAGCCCAAAATCTATGTTGATAAGTGAGACATTTGTTAAGTGAGTTTTGCTCCATTTTACAACCTTTCTTGCCACCGTTAGTAAGTGAATCGCTGCAGTTCTTAAATTAGTGACAGGATTGTTAAGGGAATGTGGTCTCTCTATTGGCTTTGCTTGCCAGAAGGTCGCGAATTGTGATTGTATGATCTCAGGACAGTGCAACCGTCATAAATATGAATCAGTTGACAAGCGTCTGAATTTTGATTACATGACCATGGGATGCTGCAATGGTCATAAGTGTGAAAAATGGTCATAACTCACTTTTTTCAGTGCTGTAACTTCAAACCGTCACCAAATGAACTGTTATATTACTAAACATGGTGGCTCAGTGGCTAAGACGCTGAGCTGGTCAATCAGAAGGTCAGCAGTTCAGCAGTTCGAACCCCTAGTGCGGCGTAACAGAGTGAGTTCCCGTTACTTGTCCCAGCTTCTGTCAACTTAGCAGTTCGAAAGCACGTAAAAAATGCAAGTAGAAAAATAGGAACCACCTTTGGTGGGACGGTACCAGCGTTCCATGTGCCTTAGGCATTTAGTTATACTGGCCACATGATCATGGAGATGTCTTTGAACAGCGCTGGGTCTTTGGCTTTGAAACAGAGATGAGCACTGCCCCCTAGAGCTGGAAACGTCTAGCACACATGTGCAAGGGGAATCTTTACTTTTACCTTACTATCTGTACTTCTCTGTTCCAGAATGGCTTTCAACATAACTAGCATTTGGGGAATGTTGAACTTTTCAGAGCTATCAGTCTGCAAGACTGAACTCACATAGCTATTATCAACTATTACTTACTCAACTACGCATTGGAGATGCTCCAGTCAGCCTAGCCTTTGATTTCAGAGAGCTTAGCGATATTTGGAGGAACGCTAATCTAGGAGGTTAGAAACACAATTGAAATTGATCGAAAATAAACAGATTCAGGGGGAAATAGTGCAATGCTGCAGTGCAACACAGCATCATGTGAGTCTCTGATCATTCCAGCAACCAAGGGTGTGGCCGCTTTTGGAAAGCATGGGACCCAGATATACTGAGCCAGTGAGCAATAAATCAGAAAATCTGGCTGTCATTTGAATGTCAGGTGCCTGAGTCCTATTCCACCAGGGTGTGGAAACAAGTCACATCACAATCTATACAGGCACTGTGGGACAACTGTACTGTAGTTAAGTAGATACTGTTTTCTTTCTCTCTGAGGATCATCACTGGGTTTCATATTCTAATGCTGCCATCTATAGGCGACTGAAGATTCATACAACTCTTGAAAAGTTTATTTTGTTTGAAAATACATTATCGATTGATAATTGCTATTATAAAGAACAGGAAGTTCCTGTTCGTATTGTATTGTGTAAATGTGGTGTACGTCTTCCTTTGTGTGTGTGTGTGTGTGTGTGTGTATTTTACATGTTTGTTAATAAAAATATATTTTAAAAAAAGAAAATACATAGAGCAGTGATGGCAAAGCATTTTGGTACCAAGTGCTGAAAAGGGAGCATGTGCGTTGGGCCCGCAACCCAGAAGAGCAGCTGCAAAGGGGGGATGCACATGCATGTGCACATTGGGAAATGAACGTCCGATTTCCGGCACATGCACGTGCACCAGCCACCTAGTCTTCTGCTTACTGGCGCACATGCACACACGATGATCAGCTCGCCTGCTCCAGAAAATGTTCCAGTTTCTGGTACTGCTGCTTGCATGAAGGGCAGCTGATCGTTGCACACACTTGCACCCCAGAAACCCAGAAGAGGCGCGGGCGCTGCCATGTGTACCAGGTGACATGGCTCCGTGTGCCACTTTGGGCACGTGTACCATAGGTTCGCCATCACAGACATAGTGTCATGCAGTACATGATCCAGAAGGCTATTCCATGGGGGTGGGGTTAAGCAATGCTATGCAAATCACAGAAAAAGAGTGACAGTAGGTGGAAAATGGCAGAAGGTAAGAGAAAAAGAAGTGAAAACTAGATAACTCTAGTTACCTAAATGTTATTTATTGTACCTATCTATGTATCCTTGCAAATCATCCTGGTTTCCATCATGTCTATATTGCCCTTTGTTCTTTAAAATTCTCATCTTGAATGAAAGGAAGATGGGGGAAAGAAGAAAGAGGTAAGGAGAGGAGGATGGAAAGGAGAGAAAGAGGAGGAGAGAGGGTAGAAAGGGGAAGAGGAAGAGCAGGAGTAGGAGAAAGGTACGGGAAGAAGAAAGGGGAAGAAGAGGAGGAAGGAGGAAAGTAGAGAAGGGAGAGAGGGAGAAAGGAAAGGGAAAGGAAAGGAAGATGGAAGGGAGAGAAAAGGAAGGAGAGAGGGTAGGAAGGGAAAGAGGAAGTGTAGGAGTGAAGGAGAGGCAAGGGAAGAAGGAAGGGGAAGGAGAGGAGGAAGGAAGAAAGTAGAGAAGGGAGAGAGGGTGAAAAGAAAGAGGTAAGGAGAGAAAGAGGAGGAGAGAGGGTAGGAAGGGGATGAGGAAGAGCAGGAGTAGGAGAAAGGTACAGGAAGAAGGAAAGGAAAGGAGAGCAGGAAGGAAGAAAGTAGAGAAGGGAAGAAGGGAGAAAAGAAAGGGAAAACAAGGTGGTGTTATAACAGGAGGAAGGGATGGTAAACAAAGCAACCCAAACTGTATATTATAACCTATTAAATGAAATAATAAATGTATAAGAATGATAAATGTTAAAACACTTATAAATGTTAAATGTTATAAACATTATAAATGTTAAAACAAGTGTTTTAACGACATGCTGTATGTGATGATGGGTTTTTTTCTGTTTTGTTTTTTTGGTTTTTTTCATTATTGTGGGTATGTGTTGTCTATGTAACAAAAAAAATAAAAAAAATTATATTAAAAAAAATTCTCATCTTTCTCTTTTTTAGGATCTCGTCAACTTAATCAAACCACAAAGAAGTTTCTCCAGTTCTCCATGGCTCATTTCACATTTGCTTCATCCTTACTCATTTCCTTCAAATGACCTCAATGTTCTTCTTTCCTGCTGATTATTCATTTTTGAATTCAGCCCACATGCACCAATCACCACTCATTCTTCATGCTATCTCTTCTTATCTCACCACAAGGACTTTACAACAGTTTGTCTCCCATCACATTTAATATATTTTATTGATTTTCCTGGCATATCCAACTCAAATTTCCATATAAGAAACTGGGCAGCGTACTCTAGGGGCATGGCTATTTTCATTTCTTCAGATTCATTCCTTGCAACAGACTACATACAATGTCCTATTTTGCTATCTTCACTGGCACGCTTTAAAATTTCTCCATACAATGGTGGTATCTGAATTACTCTAGTTTTCCAATTTGCTTTTTTTGTTCACTCCATTTTCACTTCCAAATAGAACTATACTGGCCATCAGTAAATTAATGCTCAAATCTATATAATTTTTATTTCATCATTAGGTTAATTGAGATACACTGCAGGAATATAGATACACTACATTCCATTTTGGCTCTTTACCAATAATACACCATTATCTCTATGTAAAAGTACAGGTAATCCTCAACTTACAACAGTTCATTTAGTGACCATTCAAAGTTATATATCAATGATGGCTAACTTTTTTCTAAAGGCATGCCAAAAGTGTGTCTGTGTGTGCTATTGCGCACGCATGTGCCCATACCCACAACGGAATGTGCCCCACCCACACGTGCACACGCGCCTCCCACAAAGCCTACAGAGCCTGGGGAGGGTGAAAAACAGGCCCAATGAACTTCTGGTTGGCCTGTTGGAGCTGTTTTTCGCTCTCCTGAGCGTCCAAAGGCTTTCCTGAAGCCTGAGGAGGGCAAAAATGGCCTCCCCCTGCCCTCCAGAAGGCCGAAAATCAGCTGGCCAGTGCACGCATGCCTGCTGAAGCTGAAGGCTACTGTTCTGGCAAATATGGCTACCACAGGTGGCAAGCGTGCCATAGTTTGCCATCACGGTTAGATATAAATCACAGAAAAAAGTGAGTTATGATCATTTTTACACTTACAATCATCAGTGCCTCTTTATGGTCACGTAATCAAAATTCAGATGCTTGGCAACTGTCATGTACTTATGACAGTTGCCATGTCCCGGGGTCATGATATCACCTTTTTCAACCTTCTGACAAGCAAAGTCAATGTGGAAGCTAGGTTCACTTAACAACCATGTTACTAATTCAACAACTGCAGTGATTCACTTAACAACTGTGGCAAGAAAGGTCATAAAATGGGGCAAAACTCACTTAACAGATGTGTCCTTTAACAATAGAAATGTTGGGCTGAATTGTATTCCTAAGTTGAGGACTACCTGTATGCAAACATTCATATTCCCAATCAACATTTCTCTAATGTTCCCCAGAAGTATTCCTGAAACATTTGTCCATAAATACATTAAATAACCATGGAGACATCACATATCCCTGAATTATTCCCTGACCACCATTGACATACAATAGCACTCATTTCCATACAAATGTACACATCATACCTTCCACAGTTCCCTTTTCTCTGGTTTCAAGGGAAAATAATTACCATGTTTAAAAACAGTATGATGCAAACAAAATGTGAACATTCGCTTTTTTATAACATTTAGGCTGTTTATTAACTTGTTTTTTTATTAAAGAGTTCTTTTTCCTCTAAATTTCATGTGCTCCTCTCAGAGATTCATAATTTTAGGAGATGCTTATGCTATATAGAAATTGTCCTGGTTTTGTTCTATGTATGCACCACTTTTGACCTCTTTAAGCCTATGGACTATTATGGGCAAAAGATGTGTCAGAGGTGTTGCATTTTTACCTCGTTTTTCTAGGAGAATGAAGGAAACACCATGATGTCTAAACAGCACAAACCACGGGTTGTTTCTATCATAAGGTTGTTTTCTAAATTAATGTGGTCTTTCTTATGCAGCACTGGCTTGCAAAACTTGTTAGCAATATGATTCTTTGAAATTTAGGCTTTCTTTCTACTTAACAGTTTAATCGTCTTTCTTCTCCCTGCTTTCCTTCGCTTGAATGCATTGAAGTAAAATGAAAAATCTCAGAGGATCACTTACTTTTGATAAACGGAATTGAAATGAAAAATTATTAATTCCCTAGCCAGATTCCTCTGTTTTATGGGAGCTTTGAGAGATGATAAAAGATAAACTTGGGTTCAAACAAACTTTATGGATGAATTATAGCCATCTAAAATCTGGTTTCCTCAAACTGATATAGATGTATCCAGGAAAGCTGTATTGGCTGGCAGTTATAGGAGCTGTAGGCAATGCATCCGGGGTGAAACAGACTGGGAAATGTTGCTCTAGTGTACAGTGCAAATAGAATGTGCTAAAGAATGTTATACATATGTTACTGTCCATGTGTGAAGTTAGGCATTTTATACAATGCCTAGGAAATGTATAGAATGCCAAAAATGGGACATTAAAGTATGAAACGCTTAACATTTCACACACTTCCTAGCCATTCTATGCTAGGAAGTGCCAAAAGGGAAACCAGCAAAATACTTCCATTGTTGCAACAAATAGGTCAATACTGGTCTTTTTCTCTTGTTTATTTCAGTAAGAAAGTCCTGTACTTTATTTTGCATTTCTTCTTTCATTTTCATATAGGTCTTTTCGGTTCACTGACAAAAGGGCAAATGACAAAATCACGCCCGACTAAACCGCAGTGACAAAACCGCGAGTTCTAAAGCGTGCCGACGAATGAGCGCTGAAGCACGCCGACAACAGCGCACCGACAACAGTGCGCCGACAGAAGCACGCTGTAAACCTAACCCTAACCCTAACCCTAAACCTAACCCTAAATCTAACCCTAACCCTAACCGTAACCGTAACCCTAACCCTAACCCTAAACCTAACCCTAACCCTAACCCTCACCTTAACTTAAATCGCGCTTCTGTCAGTGCGCTGTTGTTGCCGCGTTGATGATGTCACATTGATGATGTCGCAGTTTTAGCGCTGCGGTTTTGTCGGCATGCTTTTGTCGTGCGCGTATTTGTCAGGTCTTTTCAGGGGTGGGCTACTGGGGGTTCGCAGGGGTTCAGAGAATCCCCAAATCCCACTCACTCCTGGCTGGCCTCGCCCACCCATCCCCTCCCCTCCTAGGAGTCCCCAGGTGGCCCGTTTTGGTTGCAGGAAAGTGCAGGGTGCACATGGAGGCTCAGGGAGGGTGGAAAATGGGCCTACCGGAAGTTCAGGAACATCAGAAATGTGCTCC
Organism: Thamnophis elegans; assembly: GCF_009769535.1. Taxonomy (NCBI): domain Eukaryota; kingdom Metazoa; phylum Chordata; class Lepidosauria; order Squamata; family Natricidae; genus Thamnophis; species Thamnophis elegans. The sequence continues at coordinate 119,733,048 of NC_045542.1, read as the reverse complement.
AGAGGCCCTCTGGAGCCTAGGAAGGCTGTTTTGCCCTCCCAGAGGCTTGAGGAAAGCCTCTGAAGCCCAGGGAGGGCAAAAAAGTCCCCCCCCTCTGCTGTGATGCAGGAGGCCGACTAGGCCACACTCATGGCCACGCCCATCCATCAACCGGGCAGAGAACCCCTTGCTAAAATTTTTGAAGCCCAACCCTGGGTCTTTTCATTAGAGTATTAGGGTTAACCCTAATTCTAACCCTTTACATAATTCTCTTTTCATACTTTGCCCAAATAGTTCTCGTCATTCTGCATAATACCTAAGTATCGCACACAATGCCTGGGGAAGTACTATATAGCCTATTAAAATAACACAAACATTTTCATCTTTGTCTACAAAAGTCACACATTCTATAGATTTTCTAGGCAATCTACCCAATGCCAGCTTTCCACACATTGCCAGTAACATATTCTCTTTTTTGGATCACAATCCTGGAGGTCTTATTTAAGTTTTTACAGATGACGACTGAAGAGATGAGCACTCCAAACAAAACAATCTGAATTTCCTGCTACTAATTTTGTGGAAATGTTTTATTTATACTTTTTTCCAAGAATTAAGTCTGTGTGATCTCAAATCGTTTCCATATGTGGCAGCTTTCTTGTGTTGTAATGGCTACATATTTGAACAGTAAGAACAAAAACAACAAATGGAATCTGATTTGATTGCTGTAGCCAAGAAAATATAACTGTTGAGCACAATCCATTTACAAAGTTTGCTTCCACAGTTCTTTTTTTTCTTAAATCCTTGATAATTTACTTTGATAGAAGGCTTGGGAAATCATATTACATAATTATTGTTCTGCACTTGATCCAGGTAAAATGGCCATCTCTGGCTCAAAACAACTGATGGGAAAATGTTATCTGAAATAGGTATATTTTATAGGACAACTAGACTAGCCGATAACCCGGCATTGCCCTGGTATTTATTTATAGGGGGAAATGTCCAGACCAAACATAATTTCAAATATTGGATTTTCCCCCTTACCAGAGAAAGCCCTTTGTGGAGTACTATAAAGCCGTTACCATGGCAACTCCACTGTGCTGTACAGTAGAAGCCAGTATGGCAGTATGGCACAATAGGCTGTATCTGAACAGAACACACACCCTGAGGGGTGTTAGGGGTGTCTTACTCCCACAGTATTTTTTTTTCCAGAGAGAAAGTCATCTGTGTACCAAATTTGGTTGAAATTGCTGGAGGCATTCCAGAGTTATGCTGGAACACACACAAACACACAGACACACACACACACACACACAAACACAAAAACACAAACACACACACACATTTTTAAATAGGCAGGTAGACAGCCAGACAGAACACCTCTCTGTGGAACGAACAAGATTATGAGCCATGGTGGCACAGTGGTTAGACTGCTATACTGCAAGCTACTTCTGCTGACTGCCAACTGTCTGTAGTTTGGCAGTTCAAATCTAACCAGGCTCAAGGTTGACTCAGCTTTCCATCCTTCTGATATGGGTACAATGAGGAGCCAGATTGTCGGGAGCAATATGCTGCCTCTGTAAACCACTTAGAGAGAGCTGTAAAGCGGTATGTAAGTTTAAGTGCTATTGCTATTGCTATTTTGATAAAATCAAAACTGCAAAGACCAGGTGCTGAGCCTAACAAGCCACATTAAAGCAGAATTCCAGTTTGTAAGAATGAAGTCTTAAAATCACAGTAGTTTTTGTGGATCTGACATGGCCTACGATACAGTCTGGGACTGTATTTCAACTGAGCATTCCATGCTGTGCTGCCCCACTCACATTCACAAGTAAGTGTGTTTTAGAGAGTTTATTGATGTTCCCCAGCAGTTCCCTTCACCTAGCCTCAGAATTGTCCCAAATAAAGCCAGCCACAAGTAGACCAAGATTAGTCCACAAGGCAATGTCCATAAAACAATACAAAGTTGCTTCAAAAGCAAGTCTACCAAACAAACTTAAATTTACCAGGTACACCAGGTACATCCATGAGAGCTCACTTGGCAAGAGTCATTCAGAGTCTCCAAGGCACCAAGTCAAGCTGGAAGCATGAACAAACACACAGCCATAAATCAAATATGTTGTTCCCAGCAACACCTCCCTCTGCCACCAAATAGCTTTCTGGTGCAGCCCATCAAGATGGCCAGGCCGCCAGGGCCTTCTCCCGAGTAATCTGGCAGATCTCCTTTGCTCTAGTCTTTTCTCTGCCCTGAGTGTTCTTGGATCCAACTCAGAAGGTAGATCTTCTTCCTCCTCTTCACTGACCTGAATACTGTCCCCAGCTGAAGCCCCTCGTAAATCTCTTTTTTTCAGCAATTCAGAGTCATTAATTAGCCCTCTTCTTGATGTACCAGAAATGAGCTCATCCTCCCTCGAGCCAACCTTTAAGGAAGAATCAGAGGAGTTGTCCAAGGGAGACATGCCAAGAGACATAAAGACAAAATATCTCATGGTGTAGAGGACAGAACTAAAATTCAAAGATGCTTTGATGAATCAAAGAAATGCACTGAAAATAACACAATGAAATTTAACAGACAACTGCAAATTTCTTCATCTAGGAAGCAAAAGTCAAATGCAAAGAGGTGCATATATATATATATATATATATATATATATATATATATATATATATATATATATATATGTTTGTAATATTTATGCTGATAAATAAATAAAGGGAGACTAGTATAGATCTATTTCAAGCTATTTAGCTCTCATCAGCTAGCCATACCCAAGTTTTTGGGAATCGAACCTGTGCTCTATTGCCTCCCAGGCAGGGAGTTAACCATTTGAGCTACAGAGAACGACTCCTTTATCAGCCAGCCAGGGTGGGAGGTATATACTTAAAGTCACAACCCCTGGTATGCCCAAGTATGGGAGGAAGGTCACACTTCCACTCTCTGTCATTAGGCTCGTCACAAGAGACCATCCAGACAGAAACCCAATATTTTTTGTTACAAATGTAACAAAAAAGGCAACAGTAAAAAATATTGGGTTTCTGTCTGGATGGTCTCTTGTGACGAGCCTAATGACAGAGAGTGGAAGTGTGACCTTCCTCCCATACTTGGGCATACCAGGGGTTGTGACTTTAAGTATATACCTCCCACCCTGGCTGGCTGATAAAGGAGTCGTTCTCTGTAGCTCAAATGGTTAACTCCCTGCCTGGGAGGCAATAGAGCACAGGTTCGATTCCCAAAACTTGGGTATGGCTAGCTGATGAGAGCTAAATAGCTTGAAATAGATCTATACTAGTCTCCCTTTATTTATTTATCAGCATAAATATAACAAATGTAACAAAAAAGGCAACAGTAAAAAATATTGGGTTTCTGTCTGGATGGTCTCTTGTGACGAGCCTAATGACAGAGAGTGGAAGTGTGACCTTCCTCCCATACTTGGGCATACCAGGGGTTGTGACTTTAAGTATATACCTCCCACCCTGGCTGGCTGATAAAGGAGTCGTTCTCTGTAGCTCAAATGGTTAACTCCCTGCCTGGGAGGCAATAGAGCACAGGTTCGATTCCCAAAAACTTGGGTATGGCTAGCTGATGAGAGCTAAATAGCTTGAAATAGATCTATACTAGTCTCCCTTTATTTATTTATCAGCATAAATATAACAAATGTAACAAAAAAGGCAACAGTAAAAAATATTGGGTTTCTGTCTGGATGGTCTCTTGTGACGAGCCTAATGACAGAGAGTGGAAGTGTGACCTTCCTCCCATACTTGGGCATACCAGGGGTTGTGACTTTAAGTATATACCTCCCACCCTGGCTGGCTGATAAAGGAGTCGTTCTCTGTAGCTCAAATGGTTAACTCCCTGCCTGGGAGGCAATAGAGCACAGGTTCGATTCCCAAAAACTTGGGTGTGGCTAGCTGATGAGAGCTAAATAGCTTGAAATAGATCTATACTAGTCTCCCTTTATTTATTTATCAGCATAAATATAACAAATGTAACAAAAAAGGCAACAGTAAAAAATATTGGGTTTCTGTCTGGATGGTCTCTTGTGACGAGCCTAATGACAGAGAGTGGAAGTGTGACCTTCCTCCCATACTTGGGCATACCAGGGGTTGTGACTTTAAGTATATATATATATATATATATATATATATATATATATATATATATATATATATATATATATATATATATATATATATATATATATATATATATATAAAATTTTCATTTGTGTGTGTGTGGGGGGTTCTGGTTGCCTAATAGTGAAAAAATTGCTTCTGCGCAGAAGAGGAAGCAAAAAACAAGATGGTGCCGTCCAGTGGTGGGTTTCAAATCCCGTTCCTACCCTCTGTTAATACAGTCTAACATTGGCTTTTTTGGCAGCTGCAGTGCTGCCTCATATTTAAGTGATTGTCCGCTAGGTCTCCAAAATCCCTCTTGCAGTTACTACTATTGAGCCAGGTACCACCTATACTATACCTGTGCATTTGGTTTTTCTTACCTAAATGTAGAGCCTTACTTTTTTCACCAATGAATTTCATTTGGTTAGATAGCACCCAATGTTCAAGTCTGTCAAGATCTTTCTGTATATTAAGTCTATCTTCTGGAGTGTTGGCTATATCTGCCAGCTTGATGTTGACGCAAATTTCCCCATCTGTCCCCTCATCTAAATCATTGAAGAGTCCTAGGTCTAAGACAAAGCCTTGAGTAATTGGGTCTATGACAAAGCCCCACTCCATGTAGATGCAATTCCATTAAGGACTACACATTGAATGTGATTACTCAGCCAGTTAAGAATCCATCTAGTGGCGATTCCCTGTATTGGTTTTATACTTTTTTAATATGGTCAGGCGAGTAATCCATAATTCTTCAAAATGATTGATATCAAAGTTTTACAAGTGCCAAAGTATTTGTGCACAGAGCAAAGCAGCTCTCTCTCTCTCTCTCTCTCTCTCTCTCTCTCTCTCTCTCTCTCTCTCTTTCTCTCTCCCTCCCTCCCTCCCTCCCTCTTCAGTATTGCTAAATTCTAGGGAATGTCAAAATTTTCAACTTCCAATTTCCAAACATCAGGGATACTCAAAAGTTGTGATGTATTGGGGATTGTAAAGATAATTTGGTTACTTTAATATAATTTAGATGTGCTTGGTAAGTAACTACCTAAATATCAGAACTTTTTAACATTTTGTTTGTTTCATTTGCTTGTGGCATTTCCCATTTGATTTCTTGGAGCTCTGCTAGATGAAAACTGATAGCAGAAGAACTCTAAAAACTGCCTTGGTGAGGCAACCCTATTTTTAACAAGGAAAGCTCCCCACACCATCTCAATCCTAACTCATTCAAGCTTGCTTTCCTTACAGCTCATATGAGTGGATGTGTAACTTTGGGTGCCTTCATTTCTTCTTATGTCCTGTCCTGCCCCAGATCCTACAAAGAGACACTTCCCCTTGAAAAGATGCAGAAGTATGCCAAGTGGATTGAAACTGAAGCCTGCCTAATTTACAAGTGACATATGAAAAAAGTCCAGAGCTAGAACACAGCAGCTGCAGTTTTCAGTTACCATCACCTCCAAAATGCTGTGTCTTGGAGAAGGGGCGGGTAGGAGAAATTGCCCTTCAAGCGATAATCTGACAGGGGATCTCACAAAACACCACTTAAAAATCTTTTCATCTATTCACTTCATTTTCTGAACTGGCTCTCTTTTTAGCACAGGCTGTCATTGTAGCTGAGGATTGGAGGTAACATTTCTTCAGTCTGAAATGTGATCGCATGATTCCTATTCATGTTGCATGAGAATGGCTGATCTGGTGTATCTTGTGCTTTAGCGTCGCAATTATATTACATACAAACACACAAATATGTTTGCGCTGGCTTGCACAACAGATACTGACACACCCAACTCAAAACCAATAGGTAATAATAGAACAAGCATGCCTTGTTAATATATAAAGTGTAACTAGTTTAGGTTGTTATTGTGTAGTAGAAATTATGTTCCTCTTTACTGGTATATGCATTATACTCCCCATTCGCTCATTGGTGAAGAATTTCTTTCTCTGTAAATTGTGATAGAATTTGGAATGTTGAGATTGTATCCATTCATTCTCTTTCAATATAATTTTAATAGAAGACACAATATTCCAACATTCTTCAAACACAGTGTGCCCTGGAAGGAAAGGAAAACTATTGGTATAGGTATTAAACAATATATCTTCACCAGAAAGGTTTGTTGCCAGACAGACCAGTTCTGCTAAATGACTTCCTTTGAGATTATAAGCATTGTTTGTTTGATTGGAGCATATTTATAACAACAAACAAAGCTGTATTGTGAGATATTGGCTTAGTGGCAGCTGTTGTGTTAAGTAATACAATTCATCAGAATTTCAAATTCATACCCATCAAAATTTTCCCTCCTTCCTTTTTCTTTTCTTTTTCTTTTTTCTTTTCCTCCGGAGTTTCCTTTCCCAAACTTCCGGTAGGCCCATTTTTCGCCCTTCCCAAGCCTCTTCTTTCTTTTTCTTTCTTTCTTTTTCTTTCTGTCCTTTCTTTCTTTCTTTTCTTTCTCTCTCTCTTTCTCTCTCCCCTCCCTCTCTGTTTTTTTTTTAAGTGGGGCTTGGGTTTAAGACAGTGGTGGGTTTCAATTTATTTTACTACTGGTTCGCTCAAGTGCATGCGCAGAAGCGTCCAGGCGAGTGGGCGGAGCAGTGTTGGTTCCGGATCCCGTTGCATCCGGTACAGTGCATCGGGGCCCGGCGTCCACCATATGAACGCGGGCACACACGCACAGCATGCGCATGCATCCTTACCTTTTGTGACGCTCCGTGACGCCTCCACAATGCTCCAACTGCTCAGTGGAGCATCGCTCAGGCGCCGTACACTCTGTGTGCATACACAGAAACACCGAAGAGCTCAAATACAGGTAAGGACAGCAGGAAACGGTACCCGGTGCTTCCAGCAGGCACCAGTACGCCAGTACCAGGGTGTACCACCTGCCACCCACCACTGGGGCAGAGCCTCCCACCGCCGCCACTACAGGTTTGCTCGATCTGGGGCGAACCGGCAGAAACCCACCTCTGGTTTAAGATCAGCCAAAGAAATTATCCTTTCTTTTTCAGGGTTTCAAACCAACTTATATTACTACAATATTTGTGGATATTTTAGGCAAGGTAAAGCCATCGTTGCAAATTATGGTTATTTAGCTAAGATAGATTCTGAATTAGAAAGCCAGTGAGGTATAGTGGTTAAGGCACCGGACTAAAAACTAGGAGATTGTGAGTTATAGTCCCGTCTTGGGCAAATAGTTGATTTGAGAGTGTGTTGTTCAGTGTATACATATGGCCTGGCTTAAAACAATAGACACAAACTTCTTAAATAGGATGCAGGCTACGTGGTGAGACCCTTCTCAGTCTCTGCTCAGCATTGGCTCTGGACATGCAGAAGTAGGCTTCAAAAATTTTAGCAAGGGGTTCTCTGCCTGGTTGCTTGGTGGACATGGCCATGGCTGGTGTGGCCTAGTGGCAGGCCAAAATTCTAAAGGGAATATAATTGCTTTAATATAATTGAATTAATATAATTCTACATGATACTAGGAACGCTGACACCTAGTCAGCCTCCTGCACCACAGGGGGGGGGGGGTTCCCTCCCTAGCTCCGGAGTTTCCTTTCCCAAACTTCCAGTAGGCCAATTTTTCACCCTTCCCAAGCCTCTGTGTGTGCCTTGCACTTACCTACATCCAAAATGAGCCGCTTGGGGATTCCTGGGAGGATTGGGGTGTGCAGGGCAAGCCAAGAGGGGATTTGGGGGTTTTCTAAACTGCACATAATCTTAGCTAGAGGTTCTCCCGAACCCCTGCGAACCCCCAGCAGCCCACCCCTAGTTACATATCAACTGCAGATGGTACCTGTTCCCTTGACCCCCCCCCCCAAAAAAAAAAATCATCCTGCACCATTTTTCTTCTAGTGCTCTCTGTCATACATTTTCCATTCACACAGTACCGGCATTCCTCAACTTACAAGCATTCATTTAGTGACCATTTTGAAGTTATGACAGTGGAAAAAAGTGACTTTCAACCAGTCCTTGTTCTAATGCAGCTGTGATCAAAATCTGGGTGCTTGGCAACCATCATGTAGTGACCTTCCCAGCCAGCTTCCAACAAGCAAAATCAATGGGGGAAAGATAGATTTGCTCAATAATTTACATGATTACTTAGCAACTGCAGTGATTCAGAATACAGAATAATAGAGTTGGATGGGACTTTGGAGGTCTTCTAGTCCAACCCCCTACCTAGGCAGGAAACCCTATACCGTTTCAGACAGATGGCCATCCAACATCTTCTTAAAGACTTGCAGTGTTGGGGCATTCACAACTTCTGGAGGCAAGCTGTTCCATTGATTAATTGTTCTAAATGTCAGGAAATTTCTCCTTAGTTCTAGGTTGCTCCTCTCGTTGATTAGTTTCCACCCATTGCTTCTTGTCCTACCCTCAGGCACCTTGGAGAATAGTGTGACTCCCTCTTCTTTGTGGCAGCCCCTGAGATATTGGAATACTGCTATCATGTCTCCCCTAGTCCTTCTTTTCATTAAACTAGACATACCCAGTTCCTGCAACTGTTCTTCATGTTTTAGCCTCCAGTCCCCTAATCATCTTTGTTGCTCTTCCCTGCACTCTTTCTAGAGTCTCCACATCTTTTCTACATTGTGGTGACCAAAACTGAATGCAGTATTCTAAGTGTGGCCTTACCAAGGCATTATAAAGTGGTATTAACACTTCATGTGATCTTGATTCTATCCCTCTGTTTATGCAGCCTAGAACTGTGTTGGCTTTTCAGTCCTGCTCACATGCACACTTACATGTGTGAGCAACACTTCTGTGCATGCTCAGAAGCATCCTGGCAAGTGGGCAGAGCCTCCTGCCACCGCCACTACCAGTTGGCCTGATCCAGGCCAAACTGGGAGCAACCCACCTTTAATTTTTATAAAGATCTATCAATCTACTTGGTGAAACCCAAAATCAAAGTTTCATTCTTTTTCACTTCAGCACGATGTTCAGAAGTGGTCTCCATGTAGAAATAAAAGTACTTAGATTGTTTTCTTTAATCAAAATACTCAATTTTGCTATTTCAGCCAACTCCATCAGCTTCTGCAACCACACGTCCGTGGTAGGAATCGAACTGTTCTTCCATTTTTGTGCATAACATAGTCTTGGTGCTGTCAACATATATAGTTACAGGTCTTTTTCCATTAGACCCTGGGAATCTCCAAGCAGCTCTTAAAAGAATCCTAAACCTTGGGGTGACTGTTTAGTAGAGATAAAATGATTACATGGCCTTCTGTAAAATTGTTTTATTTTTCTAGAAACAATTTTCAATTACTATTAACAGTGGTTGGTTGATACTTGAGATAAAAAAAACCCAGTAACTCAACAATGATGTCAGCTTTCATTCATTAAAGCTTCCTTCTTTGGCATGAACTGCATGCTTTTCCGACATAATAATGTACAACTGAAAGAATGCAATTGTTTGTGAGAATGGTTTCCAATAGATATGCATAGGGGCGAAGAAGGAACATGGCTACAGTTTTTAGCATTGTCTATGTCATGACTGATAAATCATAAAGAAGTTGCCCTTTCTAGTAACATACGACAGATAGTCCTCAACCTATGACCACAATTGAGCCCAAAATTTATGTTGCTATGTGAGACATTTATTAACTACGTTTTGCCCCATTTTACAACCTTCTTTGCAACAGTTAAGTTAATCACTGCAGTTCTTAAATTAGTCACACCGCTGTTAAGTGAATCTGGCTTCCTCATTGACTTTGCTTATGTCATTGCAAAAGGTGATCACATGACCATGGGGATGTTGCAATGGTCACAAGTGTGAAAAATGGTCATAAGTCACTTTTTTCAGTGCCGTTGTAACTTCAGTCACTAAATGAACTGTTGTAAGTCTAGGACTACCTGTATCTCCATCTCATCTCACTTGAAAAGAAAAATCTAAACGGCATTTTGAATCATTCTATCTTTCATCAACATAGCATGATTTTCAGCAGGAAACTTTCTTTTCTTTTATCTAATTAATATGTTTTTCTTGCTTTGGAGACATATAGTTCTCAGAGCAAGGTTGGTTTTTTTAAAGGTTTTTAAAAATCGTAATTCATATTTGTACTGGAAAGGCTTCCTTCTCAGAAATTCTGCCTCCAAACAAAGTCTCTTAATAGCGCTTTAAAGACCAATGATTGTCGCATGAATTCTTAGTGGGATTTCCTGCAAAACACCAGCAATATATTCTGTATATAGCTTCCATTATGAGGGTGGGGCACAAGCTGAGAGCAATCTTCACAACTCCACCGCATCCTGAGAGGTTTTAAGTCAAGGGACGGGGTAGCAAACCTTCGAGCGGCCAATGGAAGACAGCGAAGAATTTCCAGATGTGGCACCCTAGTTAAATGCATCTGGAGGGCACCAGATTGGGGACAGCTAATGTAAACCGATCAGCATGGGCGGAGTCTCCTCTTCCTCCTGTAACCGCCGATTATCTCCATTTCCTGGATATGCCAGCAAAGCAAACCGATTCCATTGCAAGCGGAGCAGCGATGGCAGCGTTGCCGGAAGGAGGCCACGGCGGCTGTGCAAATCTCGACCGCCTCCCTAGCAGGCCTCGGACCGGCCGCTGGCTGTGAGGGTCTCGCCGTACTGTATCGGCGGCGAAGCGGTTCCCACACCACCCCGCCGCCCCTCTCCACCAGCTTCCCCCACCCCACATCTCTTGCGCCCTCCCTCCTTCCCCTTCTGGCGCGACGCTTCCTCTTCCACTCGCCTCCGCCGCAGGGTTGACAGCGCGAGACCCAGGGCACCGGAGAACGTGCCAGATGTGGACAAAGCCACACCTTGCCATTTGCGCACTGTCTGTCCCCATTTGGTTGAGCTCCAGATGTGTGCCGTGCCTCCTTTGGGCCGCAGGGGGCGGTAGACTCTGGCGGAAAAAAGACAAATGCGCCGGGTAAGTGGCCAAGGGATCGCGAGAGGTGTTTCCCTAAACTTGATGGCTACGTTTGGAGTCCCCCCCCCCCCCGGCCTTTGCATTCATCTCTGACCCGTTGTGTCTTTCTACTACGACGAAATTGCAAGATGAGAATGAACTCTTTCCTTGCCGTCATTGCTCATATAGTGCTTTTTATTTTTAGTATCACGAGGAACCTGAAATTAGGAGATAATGGAAAAGGAACAAGTAGTCCGATCACCTCTACATCATCCTATTCAATTCCTTGCACTGGCTGCTGTCATTCACTGTAATGGACGATCTGGAGGTGGAGAAACAATCTCATCCTTTCTGACACCAAGAGATTAATCAGTTTTACAAATCTGATGGTTTTATACTAGAAGCTAGTGCCAGTGTTGAAGGAATCCTGCTAAGCTATTCGTTTTGGTTACTAAATGTTACTTAGTGTGATGTACTTTCTGATTTAATAGGCAATCTGGAAGATTTAAAGCAAAATTCTTTCATCAAATATGGGCATGTCTCACATTAAATTAATATCAGTTCGCACCAGCAGACTTGCTGCTTTTCCACACCTTTGAAGTGGCTCAGAAAAGAATGTATTCTCCTCATTCAGAAGGTCCCAGCTGTGTTTGAATGTCACTTTGCACTTATAAATATATTGTTCAAAAAACCTGCAGTGAAAAATGCAACAATGGGATGCTATTAGCTATCAGCAACCGGAATGAGAAACCTAGGAAATGATACAGTAGGACCTATGTAAATAGGCATCTGGTTATTGAGAAAGATAGTTTTAAAACTGAAGCTTTATGGGAGGGAGGGCCGACAGGCTCTTAGAAGTGAATAGATGCAGATTTTCCAATATATTGCCCTCTAACTGGGTTAACATAAAGAGAAATTTCCTAACAGTGAGAACAATTCAGTAGAACAGCTTACCTCTATAATTTAGGGGTGTTCCTTCACTGGAGGTTTTCAAGAAGAGATTGGACAACCATTTTGTGGAATGCTGTAGGATCCCCTGCTTGAGCAAGGGGTTGGATTAGAAGGCCTCCAAGCTCCCTTCCAACTCTATTGTTCTGTATTCTGAATACAACTCTAATGATCTCCAAACAGTATGGGAATTATGATCCAACAAGCCGAAGGGCATTAACTTGAGAGACTGAATAAATAATTTAGATATATATGATATGACTTTGGCAACCAAGAAGTAGCTTTGATTTTCACAGATGCATTCATTTCATTGAAATCCATCTGTCGCATATAATTAGCTTTCGAAATTCAGATTTCTGACTTTGCGTAGGCTGTGTATTTTATATAATACATGCATTGCTTTTATTAAGTAGCAGAGGAGTAGGCCAAAGTTTCTTTGAGAAGCTCAGAGGCTCTTGGAAGGAAGCATTCAGTTTGGTATTTGGTATTTGGTATTTTATTATTTGTATGCCGCCCTTCTCCGGGAGGACTCAGGGCGGCGAACAATTCAAAGGGGAAAAAAAGGGGGAACATAAAAGACAAAATACAAATAATAAAAGTAGACAACAGTCGCACAACCATACATGTCGAGAGGGGAGGGAACTCATCACTCCCAGGCCTGCCGGTAAAGCCAGGTTTTGACGGCTTTTCGGAAGGCCTGGAGAGAGGTGAGGGTCCGAATCCCTGCGGGGAGTTCATTCCAGAGGGCCGGAGCTGCCACAGAGAAGGCCCTCCCCCGGGTAGTAGCAGGTGGCATTGGCTGGTAGATGGCACCCGGAGGAGGCCAACCCTGTGAGATCTAATGGGTCTGTGGGAGGTAATTGGCAGCAGGTGGTCTCTCAAGTTGCCATTGGGTCAATAAGAGGGCAGATTGTGCAAGTCTTTGGTGAAATGTGTATCCATGGGAAGAACTGCAGGAACTGGCATAGTTTGGAAAAGGTGGTTTTCAAAAGAAAAAAAGTATCAGGATGTTTAAATATTATGATAGGATGTTGTGTCTTATTATTTTCTTCCTCTTGTTTATTGTCTGATTGATGATTGATTGATTGTCCTGGGCTTTATCATATCCATTCCTCAAAAGACTCCTGAATTGAGAAAAATCAACATGAAAGGCGAAGAAACTCGGCAGCGTAGAAAGGAAGGCCGAACCAGAAATGGAGAGCGATCCAGGCAGAAAGCAAAGAGCAAGAGTAAACACAAAGAGAGCAAACTTGGCAGCCAGGGCACAGAGGATGGCCCTTTGCTCCTGCCTCAGAAGCAGCCTCCCGAGGCAAAAGTGGCCATGGCAAAACTACAGGAGGAATCAACCTTGGCAATTGGCCTCCAGGTGCTCCTGCCTTACCTGCTGGCAGGCATGGGCATGGTCCTGGCAGGAATGGTCTTGGATTATATTCAGGTAAGATGAACAAGAATTCTGGGAATGTGCTTTGCTGTATTTGGTTGCCTAGGAAGAAGTTTGACCATGTGCGGGGTTGGGGTTGGGAACATGGCACGTGCAGGTGGCACGAAAATAATGACATCTTATCTGATTTTGTGGTCTCCTTGCTCAGAGTTGCATTTGGTTGGATGCTATGTGTGTGGACCGGGGAGTAAGCCTCCATAGTTAATTCAGATTTAAATCTAAGCGATTGTACTCAGTGCTCAGTTTTTAAGAATATGTTATATGTGCATTTGAATATAAGGTTGATAGATTTTAGTACAATAACTGGGCATGCATTTGGATGGTGCAAAAACTTTTCCAGTTGCCTTCTTTTATATCCTCCAGATGGGTTGCACTAAATTTTCCATAACAGTTCAGCCAGCACATCAATAGGCATTATGAAAGTAACAGTCCAATGTATTTGAAAAGCTCCAGGTGTAAAGGGGGGGGGGAGGGGGAAGCTTTTCTGGAACCACTTCCAGCTAAGAAGGTTTATAACATTCAGTCTAGTGTCATGGTCAATTACATGTGATCCAAATCAAACTTCTATCATTTCTTAGGGTTTTTTTTAATGATGATTAATATGTATTTTTAAATCTTATATTGCAAACTGCACTTTAAGATGAAACCGCAAGTTCCTGAAGCAAGCCTAATTTTAAAACACATCATTGGAGAGGCTAATCTTGCTGCAACAAATACCACTTTAAATATTTAATTGAAGGAACTCGGCATGAATCTAAACTTTATTTTAATATTGTTATTATACTAATCATGCACTGTTAATTCTTATATTTTAGTGTCGTACACCACATGGAGCCTCACTGGGGTGAAATGTAGATAAACTGTATAAAATAAATAAAAGCAGGCTCTTGTTTTTCAATTCAAACAAGCAATTTGATTAAGTTCTAATAGGTTACTTTTTCAGCACTGAAATCCTTCCTTGTGCTATCTAATTTATTTAACTAGTGAAATAAGAGGTCATGTTGCCCTTTGTCTTTCTGATAGGATGACATTAAAATGCCTTCTGCCTGTTTTCTCTGGTCCAGAGTTCATATTTCTTGCTTACATTAATTTCATGTTACTGTTTAGCATGAAGGAAATCAATTGGGTTTCATAAGATTTTACCTGTTTCAGAATGTTTTATATGCAGCTGAGCTAATGTGAGTTTAGTTCCTTCCTGAATACGTGGAAGCTGGTGTGCAGTTTGTTCTCTTCTCACTTTGAGGTTCCCTCCTGCAATAGATTTTAGAAGTATCCCAAATTAAAATGATTTAGCCAATTACCTAGAGGAGTGTGATGCTTGATGTTCCAGAAGTGTATTGATATTTTTTTGGCAAACCCTGTTTATTTCCCAATTGGTTTTTGCACTGTATCAAGCTGATGGTGTTACTATTTTTTTATATAGTTCCACCATGGTACATGACATTTTATAGAGTACAGGAAGAGAAGATTTAGCCTTAAATAATGTTCTGCCTGAAGAGCATAGACATATAAATAAGTAATCAGTTTTCACTTAGAGCAGAGATGAGCAACCTTTATGGGCCTAGGTCAGTGATGGGTTCCGGATCCCAGTGATGCTTCTGCAAGTCTCAGCGATACTTCAGCTGCTCAGTGGAGTGTCACACAGGTGCTGTATGCGCCATGCGCGTGTGTGGAAGCACCAAAGGCTTTAAAGAATAGGTAAGGAGCTCGGGTGGGCGGTTGGGCCCTCCGGAGCACTGTACCGGAATGGTATCCGGGGCTCTGGGCAGGCTCCTGTACGCCCGAACCGGCTACAACCCACCACTGGCCTAGGTTCACCCTTCTCATTTTGCTTGAGGATTGGAGAAGATAAGGCAAGTAATGTCATAAAGGTACCATATAAAAAGTTACCTCATGAGTTATCCTAAAAGTGAAAGTAGAAGAAAGACTATTCTCAAGATGCTGAGCTATTAATGAGAAAAAAGAAAAACACTGAAAATGCATCATTAAATAATCAGTAGGCCTCTGGTCTGTTTCCAAACAAAAGTTTTAAGACAGAAATATGTGGGTTATCCAACAGTTTTAAATTTGAAAATATTCCTTCGTCTTGAATGGATAAATATCTGAAGCAGCAATTTTCTATGGTATATGTTTCTCATGGCACGACATAACTGCGAACGTCAAAAGCGCACCAACAACACCGCGGCGCTAAAACCGCGATGTCAAAAGCGCGCCAACAACAGCGCGCCGACAGAAGCGCGATTTAATTTAAGGTAAGGTTTAGGGTTAGGTTTAGGGTTAGGTTTAGGGTTAGGTTTAGGGTTAGGTTTAGGGTTATTTTTAGGGTTATGTTACAGCGCGCTTCTGTCGGCACACTGTTGTCGCGCGGTTTTGACGGTGCGGTTTTGTCACTGCGCTTTAGTCACACGCGCTTTAGTCTACCGCGGTTTTGTGGTGGAACCTATATTTCTATTTCAGTCCTAGGTAGAGTTGTTTCTCTCTCAGAGCACAAAGAGAAAATATCTGCTGTGAACTCCATGTAGGTGTCAGGCACGGCATCCAGCCAGTAAACATATGCTGATTCTGTAAACCGCTTAGAGAGGGCTGTAAAGCACTGTAAAGAGGTATGTAAGTTTAAGTGCTGTTGCTAATAAGAGGCATGAGGGATAAAAATTGGGAATTCTACCTATAAGCATGGTATTTTGGAACGATTCCTACAAAACGTCTTCCACTTAAATGTGGATTTATTATAAATATGCAGCTGCAGGCAAGCACTCTATGAGTTCAAACACTAATCAAAAGTAGAAGAGTACCATCTCTTGTCCGCAAAGAAAGTGATGCAGCCTGGGAAGAGCAGCCCTGTCCTATCCATTGTGTCAGCCCTTTAAGATTGATTACACTCAAACACCAAATACTAAAATTGCAGTAACAAAACTTTGCATCTCTGAATATGTCTCCTCGTCTATGTTTAGAATAGAAAACTAGGGAGGGTCAAGTCTAAAATGGTTTCTCAAATTACATTCCTGCTTTGGGTCTCTTATCTGACCATTGCCTTGACTGCAGCTCTTTCTCTTCTTCAAGAGGGTTATTCTAACACACACACACCTCTTTCAAGAAAAGCAGTGCAGAATAGGAAGCAACGTAACAAGTTTCCATCCATTGTGTCAGCCATTCAATGTGGAACCGACAAAGAAACCAGCGGCATATAGTTCAGACTATCTCAGGTGCAACAACCAGATACACTTATGAAAAGTCCAAATCAGCAACTTTATTGTTTTCACAATAAATCACAATAACAACCAAATCAGATTTCATGGAACTTAAGGGGGTGTCTGGGTCAGACTTTTTTTGGCTGCGCAAGGACACAAGGCTAATTCCCTTCTTGACCACTCCTCCCTGCCTGGCTGGCTGGGAGTTTCCCAACAGTTGCCCTTTTAATTACAAGAATTATAGTAATAAAATATTGCAAGCCTCATTGTGCTCTCCCCCACCATTTTATCTTCATGTGAACTCGACAAGGCCTTGTCTGAAAGATTTTCTCAAATTAGTTTCTTGGCCTGGACTCGAGCCCCTCTTATCTGACCATTACCTTGGTAGGGGCACTTCCTCCTGACCTTCAAGTCCATTCTTCCTCCTTCTATTCTCTGGCTCATAAAGGAATGAAATTTATTGTCGTCCCCCCCTCCCTTCCCCAAAGAATCCTGAGCTCCAACTGCCAGTTCTCCTCCTGAGCTGACCGTTCTTCTGTGTCCCCATTCATGGCCTGGATTTTCTGGCTATCTAAAGGAACAAAAAGACTACGATTGTTTTATTCTCTGTATCTGTGTAGAAAGCTAATGTCTGAAGGTGACTTTCCAAGCTTCTTTCTCAAGTAATGCTGGTTATAGGACTTACAGAATTGAAGTCCAGTTTTCTTCAGCCTCCTCTGTACCTCCTTAGTGTGGGAAAGAAAGCAGCTAAGCAAGCAGAGTTCTTGGATTATCCTCAAAATGTTATCAGAGAAAGCTTTTTTTAGATCTACCAGCATGCCTCAGGAAGATTGCTGGTTTTATTTGTAGTAACCAGACTACTATCGAATTGATTGATTGGTGTGGTGCAGACAATGTTGGGGTGGGGTTAAAAACTGACTCCAAAGACTGGGTTTAAATCTTTTTCGGTTCTGCAGCATCTAAATGACTCTACATTCATCATGGACTTCCAGTTTAAATTGCCTCACCATGTTATGAGGATGTGTGTCATTCAATCTAAGGCATTTGGAGAAAGCTCACATGGGAAAATATAGACAAAGGGACAGAGAGTAAGTTTTATGCTTTGAAACTTCTGCTCATCCAGATTCCAGGGTAGTGCCACCAGATGTGAAATAACATATAATGAAAAAAAATGATTCTGGAAATTCCTGGTTCAGTTGAATGAACCGAGCATTTGAATTTTGTCATTTATTGTTGTATCCTTTTTATGAAAACATAGGGCTGCAGAGGAGATTTACTTACTGGTCTCGAGCAAGCAAAGAGCATCCAAATAATTATTGCATTGTCTATGACAGCCACCGTCCTTCTTTCAAGAGAATTGATCAAAGCAGGAAAATCCCAAATTTAAATGTTTACATAACTGAGTAAATTACAAGTTTTGTGAAAAGACAAAGCTGAAAGAGTTGCACTAGGTTTTTTTTTTAATGCTTGTGTGCTGAATGATTAGTATTAATCTGCCGTGGATTGTATTGTTTACTCTTTTTAAAAAAAAAATAAAGTTCTGAATAGCCCATGGCAGATTTTCAGGACAGGAAATAAAATGCAACAGGAAAAGTACTGGAAGAGAATAGAATGACCTTAAATAAGTTCTGCAGAGATTGTTATCAGGGCTTTTGTATCTGAATTTGAAATGATGACAGCAGATAAGGGCGCTGGCTTTTGAACCTCATCGGTGTTCATTCAGGAGTTCTGAAAGTCAGTGATTAAGAGAGAGAGACTATTTTCTAAACTTGCGTGCCCAAAGCAAAGCTAGGAAAGCAGAAGAAAATAAAGGATGAAAGTGCCTTTTAGCTAGTGCAGCCTCATAGATTTTCTCCCTTACTTTTCCCTCTGAGCTCTTCTGTAATCTCTGCATTTGTAGTTAGGATTAAGCTCCTGTTCCTAATGACCTTTCTTCACCTTGAGGAAGCCAAAAAAGGAAAAAGGAAACTGAAGTAAACTTTCTCCTTTGCCTTAGAACAGTGAGAAAGATTCAGCGTCACACAGGGTGAGCCTTGATGGCGCTGTGACTATTTCAGCCATGCAAGCTTATCTTTTCAATTACTGTCTTTGTAAGTGGAGGAGAAAGGACATAAGTGACTGAAGTATTTTAAGCAATTCCAGCACAACCTACCCCTCTTTATGCTGGTAACTCTTTAGTGTCCCAGCTTCAGCCAGTCTTTCTGGTTTTCAGCCAGGTTGTGATAGCTGGAAACTGACTCAAAGCATATTGAAAACCGAGCTCAGCTAATCTGAATGCATTTTGGAAACTAACCTTGTTCTGCCGCGGAAGAAGAAAAGGACAGCAGATTTCGAAACACATGATGGGGCAACTGTGATCTAAAGGTGCCTTGGAACTCTGACTGAAGATTGAAGACTACTCCGATTTCTGGATTTCCTTTTGTCCTCTTCTTCTTTAGCATGGCTTAATGGCATTCAGTAATGGTGGTCACTGAGCTGAAATTGGAGCTGTGCTTCCGGGGGAAGAAACTCAGAGGTTTTACCTGTAAGTTTTTCAGATCATCCAGTGGATTCCTTCCAGAAACAGGCTTCTCCATTGCATCACAGATCATCGGGCCATATATACTGGCAGGTTTAGGCCTGGTAGCGGCTGGTTTGGTGATGGATATTCTTCAAGTATGTATGTTCTTTCAACTTCCTTGGTAATGAGGGGTAGGCTGACTGTGAGCATCTATTTTTAACATGGCTAAGTGAGAGCTAAGTGCAGTATTTGTTCTACCTACGGGGGCGGGATGTCTTTTGTGAGAATGTCAGGGCTCTTTAAAGAGTCTCGTGGACAGACTGAGTCGGATGAAAGACTCTTATTCACCGCCCACATGTTCTTTCTAAAGTGTCCTGGAGAAGATATACTAGGATTGAACTGATCCAAGAATGTTCTCATCAGCCACAAGCCAGAATATGTTATTTTTGTGACAAGGAAACTGCTCATGTTGCCTACAATATAGGTGGGAAATCCCGGCAGAGATTATTGTGGAACACCTGGGTTACTGCAACTCCTGGTCCTCATTAAATTTTTTCTTGTAGGGTAGTCTAAGCTCTTAGACCAATTCTATCTACTCTCTTCCTTTAAATTTTTGTTTTGTTTTGTTTCCTTTTCAACTGACATCCTAGAAACTAGAGCGTTCTATCATTCCTAAGAATATATTTTTGTTGTCCTTCTGGGGTCATTTGAAAGGTGTGTGTTTGTGGTTTTGTGTGTGTGAGAGAGCATTATCAGCCTGAATCAGTCCATTGCAGATTGAAAGCCTCCTCGCTGAAGTTTAATTTATGGAGCATAATCTATCTCAGGTAGTCCTCAGTTTACAACCACAAATGAGCTTAACATTTATGTTGCTAAGTGAGACATTTGCTAAGTGAGCTTTGCCCCATTTTGCAGCCTTTCTTGCCACAGTTGTTAAGTGATTCAATGCACTTGTTAAGTTAGTAACACAGTTGTTAAGTGAATCTTGCTTCTCCGTTGACGTTGCTTGTTAGAAGCTCACAAAAGGTGATCAAATGACCCTGGGACATTACATCGTCATAAATATGCACCAGTTGCCAAGCATCCAAATATTTGACCATGTAACCATGGGGATGCTTCAATGGCTGCAAGTGGGAACAATGGTCCTAAGTCATTTTTTTTTCAGTGCCGTTGTAACTTTGAATGGTCACAAATTAACAAATGGCTGTAAGTCAAGAACTACCTGTATGCTAGTGCAGTGAGTTAGTGGAGCTATGCTTTTGAACTCCTAGCCTAGAGCTGAATGGCTGTCACTGGCCCAAATCATTTGGGTCCTCTAAATAAATAAAATTCTTGTTTATGGTTGCTTTGTTTCATAGGGCCTTTGAGCCTTATAACAATCCTCCAGGTATGCATGTACTCATATAAAGAGTGCAGGATTTGTGTGCAAAACATTAGACTCCATTAAGTCACAATTGGATAGTTTCTGTCTGTTGTGTGAATCAAGTCAACATGTTAAAGCATAATATTATTTATTTGTCCAGATATAAGGCTCTTGTGTTTCGCTAAGCTATGCTATGTTTTGTTAAACTATACTATCGTGTTTCCCTGAAAATAAGACAGGGTCTTATTTTCTTTTGACCCCTGAAATAAGCGCTTGGCCTTATTTTCGGGGGGGTCTTATTATTTTTGAGGTGCAGGAGGAGGCGAGCGTGGTCACCTCATGGCTGCTGCTTGTTGTAATATTTTCGGGGAGGCCTTATTTTTGGGGGAGGGCTTATTTTAGCGCATGTGCTCAAAATCCCAATTGGGCATATTATCCAGGGAGGTCTTATTTTCAAGGAAACAGGGTAGTATGTTGTGTGAAGTCAGCCAATGAATGATTACGCAGTCACAGAACACTCTATGCCTAAATATGTAGTTAGGGAGAAACCTCACTGATATCAGTGGATTGGACTGTGCCCTTTATATTATTATTAGAAACATTTTTCCCCCTGCTTCATTATTAATAAGCAAAACAGGTTGAAAAGTGAAGTGGCAGCCCTGTAATTTCAGGTTTATTTGTAATTTAAAATGCATAGGCAATGTAGTCAATAATATGTTTATTGTGTTTTGTTTTTTTTAATACTGTAATAATTCTGTCACTTGAAGGGTGTCTCTAGTTTAGAGACATAAAACAGAAAAGGAAACAGACCATTAATGCATTACATATAAGGAATGGAAAAAGACTTATACAAATCTCTTATCACCACAAGCTGCACTTTCTAGTATGTTTTTTCTCTTCACTTTCAAGTCATTTATAATCGTAAGCAACACACTCTTGAACTTTGTGTTCTTCAATCTAAAATAACTTTGCTGTGCAGGATTGGCCACCAAGTAGATCATAAAATTAAAGAACTTGCTTATTATTTTCATGATTTTGAAATGGTTTCAAATAATTTGGGAGTGCAAAGAAAGGTTGAATGATATAATTGGAACTGTCTAATTAGTTTCCATGATGTATGTTTGGTCCAACAAAAAATAGTTTACCTTTAGTTTTGTGATATATTTTTTAAGGACTGTGACAAGAATACTGATTTATTTCAATTTTCTTTATTAATTGTTGCTTAGGTATTTAGCTGCCACTTTCAAAGTTATATTGATGGGGGACCTATCCACACTGAAAAACCACATACAATTCAAAACTGCTGGAAATTCTGTGTAGTACAGTAGTTCAAAGCTTATATGAATTTGATGTTACAACTAATATCACAATGGATTAATATTTTCTCCTCTCCCTTTCAGCACTGGAAAGTATTCATTAAAATCAGAGAAATGTTTATTCTGATTCCAGCCCTGATTGGTTTGAAAGGCAACCTTGAAATGACCTTGGCATCTAGACTTTCTACAGCTGTAAGTAAAGTCTATATGTTGTCTTTTAATATACAGAGAAGGATTTAGAGTTCTTGTTTGGCAAGAAAAGTATTGACATGTGATCACCTCTCCAATAGTGGAAAATGCATAGATGGCTTAGTAGTTCTTATTGTACCTATATAGGTTGGACCTGTATGTTTTATTTTCCATGGTGGTCATGAACAACATTTCTGTTACAATTGTGTTTCTGATTTCCCCATTGTACCACATATTTGGAAAGAATTATATTTTAGGTATCCAATAATATATTTAAGCAAAGTTTGGAAGGAGCCATTTTAGAGATGAAGCCACAAGCCCTCCACCCTAGATCTACAGAAAGACAGGAGTGAAGTTTCTCACTATTATTAATGAGATCTTGGCAATAAAGTTTTGATCTGCCTTGTGTAATATAACAACATGGGAGATGTACTATTTGCCATCCATGATTATGAAAAGAGAAGGGCTTGTTTGTTTGTTTGTTTAATTAATTTATATGCCACCTATCTCACTATCCACTACTTTAGCTCGAGATGGCTTACAGTACAGTAAAACCATAGTGATATAGACATTACAATTAACTTGAATCAGGTTAAAAGCTACCGACCAAAAGGACAACATCCCAAGATAACCTATCCCGAGATAACCTGTACTGTGTTGTCTTAGGACAGTTGAGCTAGTATTGCATGTGCATGCCTCTGAATTAAGCCTGGCATCTTGAATTAATGACACGCTTATTAACCAATCATTTAGGTTGACCCGAAGAGTTAAAAATATTCCTCTTGCTAGAAGATCATTCACTAGAAGCATTTAGGAGGCTTGCATATTGTTTGACTATAATTTCCTTATTTATTTATTCATTCATTCATTCATTCATTCATTCATTCATTCATTCATTCATTCATTCAATTTACATAGTTGCCCCATCTCATATTCTTGAGTCTGGGTGGTTTACAATTAAAGCATAAACAGTACCAATAAATAAATAAATAAAAACAATTAAACCATTAAAGGCATAGAGTACATTCCCTGAGAGAACACAGCAATTCAAGGACAGTCCAGCCATTTTAAGGTCTCCATACTTCTCTCTGATCCTTAGGCCAAATGTCAAAGTGAGATATTTGAGCCCTTCTGGGAGGCCAGCAAGATTGGGATTAGCCTATTGTGCTATCACCCTGGCTTATTCACCTAAACAAATGGCTTTATTATGGTCAGAATTCCCAAACCTTGCAAATGTCCCCCCCCCTCCGAGATTTGAAACATTTTTAGATTTGGGTGAACTGTTGTTATAGCTTAGTATGAGCATAAAGATACAATAAAATCCAAAGGCGCAGACCTTGGAGATGAGTATGAAGTTCAGACACTTTTTCAGTTGTGCCTCCTGATTTTATGCATCCAAATGTACTCCAAACTGGGCTACAGCCCTTGTAAATCTATTTTTGAACTGGTCACATTGCCAGTTGGAAGGAAAAAGAAATCCATTCCCTGCAGGCGTATCTCTAGTGGTTTTTCATAAAGATGAAAATGAATGAGATTGATAGTTGTGCCCTGGCATAATCCTGCCAAAAGATAGGGACCATCTTATTGTAGCAGATGGCTCCCTTCCCTGCGTAAGAAATGAATTTTCTCTCCTATGCATTCCAGGCTAATACCGGCCGGATGGATAATACACAGGAAAAATGGAAAATGGCTATTTGCAATATGGCCTTGATTCAGGTAAGCAAGTCTACATTTTTTACGGAGATCTTTGGATAATACTAGCCAATTAGAACCCTTGGATAATAGAGCTGATACTCACCTATTACAGCTGATTATTAATTGTGTCACTTCAAAAATGGAAGTTCTGTTGTTTTTTCTTGTACAAAGCCTTGATGTTTGTTTGTTATTCTAATGAGGTGATTATTTATTCACATGTTTAGGGGGAAAGTCCAGGCATTTTATAACATTTCTGTTTCCAACTACTTTTTTTCTATATATATTTTTTGTACAGAAATTAGGATGAAAGTCGGAGAAGCTACATATTACTTTTTGATTTGTGGCAGTAGGAGCTGTTAGGCTAGATTACAGGCCTGTCAAACTGGGCTGGATGCGTCATGTGCAGGCCATGCCCGCTCCAAAGGCAAAAAATGTCACGATATGTCATGATACGTCATGTGATGCAATCGAGTTTGACACTTGTGTTCTAGAAGTAACCAATTCCTACAGCCATACGTTTGTTAGGTACTGTAAGAAAATGGAAAGATCTACACAGAAAGTTCCCTTCACTAGTCAAGCCAATGATAATTCCTATCACTTTTCAACTTACTTCCTGTCACTCAGAACTACAGTTAAGTTTAATAGTTTAAACTTAAATTCATCTAGCAATTCAGTAACATTTTAATTACCCAGAGTTAGATTTTCAAGTTTCATTTCTCTCAAATCAGTGCCCATTTACTCATACCCAAAGTGTCGTGAAGTATAAAATACTGACAGTGGCTAAAAATGCTTATTGATTTATGACTGTGAGTATCTAATTACCTTGTTAAATATAGGATTTAATTGATTAGATGATGGAAAGGGAAATATGTGCTCTCCCGCCAAGTATTGTGGAAGTACAACTATCAGCATCCCAAGAGTGAATTGTTACAATTTACAATTCAGCATCCCCTGAATTATCATAAGTTAAGCGCTTAAAGTTACAATCAAATTATTCACAAATACTCCTTACTACCTTCTTGCATGAAGTTTCAATCTTTTTGTTGCTTAAGAAAACATTTGTCAGCTGACTAAAAATAATTGCCTAAGGTATCTTGTTCAAGAGAAGCCTGCGAAGGGTGAAATTCACTTCATGTGTTACCGATCGGCTATTTCACACATGAACTTACTTTCATAAGTCTGCCTGAAAAGTAGCTTTGTACTATGAAACGAGTAACTGGCAAAGATAACGTGAAGGACAAAACACATACTGCTTTTATCTGCTTGGAAAGCTTAATCATCCTTGGATGATGCTATTGGGGAGACTCGACACATTAAGAAGTCAACTGCCCTTCATGCCACCATCTAGAAAACAGACCTGCAGAAATGCTTCTGAACTGATCTCACACTACAGGCTCTTGACGTGTTCTGTTCTTCATTGTTTCTGCTTGACAGGTACAGGCCACTGTGATAGGCCTTCTGGCAGCTGTAGCAGCAATCCTTCTAGGCGCACTCTCTAATGGGTATTTGGAACTGAACCATGCCGTTGTGTTGTGTGCCAGCAGCCTGACAACAGCATTTGTAGCTGCCTTTTTTCTTGGTGAGTTGTTTTTTTTTAACTCTGCTGATTCCTGGAATGCCAGTTGGCCCTGGCTTTGAAATTTTAATTCTGCTCCTCATACAAATAGTTTGCACTTGGTTCCTGGTCAGTATTTCATACCTGTTTGTAGACAGTGTGTATCCTTTCCTTGGGTAATCACATAAATTGTATCAGTAATAAATAGGAGTATGAAAATACATTACCATATACATTAAATAGTAACCTGTTCCAGGCATCTGTCCTTCTAATGGGCCAGACCAGACCAATACTCCATCTGGTTTACTTGCAAGTATATTGCTTGAGATGCAACCTCCTCAAAGCCATGGATGCAATGGAAGACTTCAGTTACAAGATTCCGTGGACCAGCGGGGCAATTAAATAGTTGAATGAAGAGTAACTGTATTAATGCTACTGAATTTAAATAGTTGAATGAAGAATGACTGAATCAGTCTTCCAATAGTTTAGGGGCTGTCACAGCATGGAGGAGGGTCAACCTGTTTTCGAAAGCACCTGAAGGCCAGACAAAGAATAATGGATGGAAACTGACCAAGAAGATATTCAACCTGGAAATAAGGATAAATTTTCTGGCAGTGAGAGCAATCAACGTTGTGGGAGCTTTATCAGTTGAAGCTTTCAAGAAGAGACTGAACTGCCTTCTGTCAGAAATGACGTAGGGTCTCCTGCTTGGATGGGAGTGTTGGACTAGATGATCTACAAGATCCCTTCCAACTCTGTTAATCTGTTAATTTAATTAAGTGTAAATGAATGTTAGTTTTGTCTCTACAGTATTAAGCAGTGTGGGCTCCGTAAGCCACTCAAAAGTCAAGTGTCCTCTGTGGCTCAGAAAACCTGCACACTCCTAGTCTGCTTTCTCAGGCTATATTTCTTCAGGGTTTCAGAGAATAGTCTTTTTGCACTCAATTGCCGATGACTGAATCTGGAGTCCTGTGTACGAAGCATGAGCTGCAGCCCATCCTGTTTGTATGAGTTAATTTTCAACCTACCTTACGTGACTCAGAAATATACAATACAATACATTACAATACAATACAATACAATACAATACAATAGCAGAGTTGGAAGGGACCTTGGAGGTCTTCTAGTCCAACCCCCTGCCTAGGCAGGAAACCCTATACCATTTCAGACAAATGGCTATCCAACATCTTCTTAAAGACTTCCAGTGTTGGGGCATTCACAACTTCTGGAGGCAAGCTGTTCCACTGATTAATTGTTCTAACTGTCAGGAAATTTCTCCTCAGTTCTAAGTTGCTTCTCTCCTTGATTACTTTCCACCCATTGCTCCTTGTTCTACCCTCGGGTTCCTTGGAGAATAGTTTGACTCCCTCTTCTTTGTGGCAACCCCTGAGAAATTGGAACACTGCTATCATGTCTCATATAGTTAAGCAGTGTTAATCAGCAGAGCTTGCTTAATCACAGGGCCCTATAAATACCCCATAAATAATCTGGGGTAACAACTAGGTCTAAATGTTTTACAAAAGACTAAGAGGGTTAGAGTTATCTTCCTCCCTAGCAGGATGTTGTTCCATAGGAAAGTATTGCCACAGAGAATGGACAACTCCATGATATTGTTTTACAATGACATTGTTTAGGTAAAGTAACTTTCAGCTGAGAAGAAACTCACTTTTGAGATACAGTTTTGTTTCTCAAAACTAGCAGAACTTCTAAATAGCAACACCATTTATAACAGGTATAAATTCTGAATCAGTTCCATAGAGGTAGGAGCTATTATTTTCCATTCTTCTTTATTTCTTAAAAATACTGGTATCATAGAAAACTAATCATTTTCTCATAGTATCCCTTGCAAGCATTCCTTGGGCACTTGCAAGAAACTTGTAAGAACCCTCAGCTAAATGGCTTTATGCAGGGATTTTTAGGAAAACAGCCTCACTTATGGTTTATTTACTCTTTACATAAATCTTACTTACCACCTTGTGTTCTTTCTCCTGAGATTTCTTCTGCTTACACAAAACTCTCCCCTCATCTTAGGCAATTCTTGTCACAGTTTTTTTCTTCTTCACAGTTAAGGCTTTTTTTCCTATCCTGTCAGGATTATGAGGCCTTATTCCTGAAAAATGGCTTAATAATAAAAGTGTTTTGCTCCAAGAAGTGTTCAGGTCTTCCACAAGAGAGCAGCATATAACTTTTTAAGAAGAGCAAGGAACGAGTGGCTATGTTTCACATGAGATATGCTGGTCTATAAATGCAAAATATGAATGGAGCGGCAGTCTTTAAAGATGACGGCCCACTTCTTTCTGTGATATCTAGACAAAGGGAACAAATTTTGGAGCGTGCAGTACAGTTTCATGCCAGATGGGACATAGGCAGATAAGATTGTTGCTCTTCAGGAGGTCATTAGAAATTTTGAATGAAATAAAGTTTATTGTACATTGTTGATTTAGAGAACACTTGTGATAAAGCAAGTAGGCTTCAATTATGGATTTTTTGAGAAAGCATGAAGTTGAAAGATGGTTGTTGAATGCAGTAAGAGCACCAATAACGAAATTAAAGCGTGAAGAAGATTAAACAGAATAATTCATCAAGGGATCTTCCTTTCTTTGACATAGCTATGCAGTTGTACAGACTCTCTTCTCTGCACCCCAACTCCATAGTTAATATACTCATTTTGTTTGACTTCTAAGCCTTACAATGTGAAAAATTGAAGTGAATATTTTAAAAAATGATAAAGAATTATTTATAGTCCCTAATGATACTTTGAAATTGTAATAATGGTCTTTTGGTGCTGTATTTGGTCTGCTTTTTTCCAGTACCTTTTGATTCTCTTTATTGTATCCCAGATGCTAAAAAATCTGATATTATTCTCTCATCTCTCCATTCTAGTCACACTTATAAGACCCTGGCAAATCAGCCTACTGCTTCTAGTTCTGTGAGCTCTAGGAAAGAAGAAGTCCCACGGATGTTCTGAACTTTTGCTATTCTGCAGATTTATTGGAAACTTTCTAAATCTGTGGTCTCTCTCTCTTTCCTAGGATTGTTGATGATTGGTGTGATCATTGGAGCAAGAAAGATTGGGATAAATCCAGATAATGTTGCTACTCCTATAGCTGCAAGCCTTGGAGATTTGATTACTCTTAGTCTGCTGGCTGGAATTAGCAGTATTCTCTTCAGATATATAGGTACGTTAATGAAAAAATCTTAGGAACTCAGCAGCAAGTTCAATACATTACAAAAAATGTTATTTTGGAATAGTTTTCTGTATCGGTGGGAGATGACTTGGAAGGCTGAGTACGGAATGCAGTAATGGACAAGCTTCTGCATACTTACCTCAGTGAGTTTTAATGTTTTAATGACCTTTGTTCATTAATTAATAGGAATTAAAAGGCAAATTACCAATGCAGAAAAATTAAAGATCTTTGACTGGTAGAAGTAACAAATAACAAGCATCAACATTTTTGGATGCCGAATATCCTGGAAATTATCTAACCGTAATCCTAACCCTTAATAATAATAGGTTTCTGGGCCAATATAAGCTATATAAAAATAATATTTTGGCAGATTTAAATTGGCAGAGAAAAAAAACTTAAAGCATCTCCAAATTCCATCATCCCTTCAGTCCTTGTGGCAGGACACTATATATAACTAACCGATAACCTGGCCATTGCCCGGTTATTTATTCATTGGGGGGAAATGTCTGGACCAAACATAATTTCTAATGTTGGATTTTCCCCCTTACCAGAGAGAGCCCCCTTGTGGAGTACTATGAATCTATTACCATGGTAACTCCACCGCCTTGTACACTAGAAACCAGTATGGCAGTATGGCACAACAGGCTGTATCTTAACAGAACACCCCCCCCCCAAGGGTTGTTAGAGGTGCCCCACAGTATTTTTCTCCAGAGGGTAAGTCATCTGTGTACTAAGTTTGGTTGAAATTGCTCAAGGCGTTCCAGAGTTCTCTCTCTCTCTTTCACACACACATACTATTCTTTCTTTATATGAAGCATGAATGTTTCATATTATGAAGCAGTACAGGCACAGGTAGATATTTTTGAATGATCTAGAAAATATTTTGAAAGCTGGCTGAATTGTAGGCTTTGTACTTTATTTTCAATCTTTTTTTTTCCTTTTGAAGTGTATAACAATAGGAGAAATTACAATTTTAAAAAATGAGAGCAGGTCACATGGCTACTTATGGATCAGTGGTGGGATTCAAATAATTTAACAACCAGTTCTCTGCCCTAATGACCAGCAGGGTAGATCATGTTACTGGGTGGGCATGGCCAACTCAACATCACTCATGTTGATGGGTGCTTCACCTTAGCTGTTACAATGTAATAAGGGTTAACTAGAGAGGCAGTTTCTGTAAGCAGGGCAATAAAGATTAGGCTAGAAACAACACCAGGATGTTTCCTTCCTGCCTTCCTTATAGGATTAGCCCTGTAAAGTGGAAAAAAAAACAAAATGAGATTTCTTCCAACAACCAGTTCTCCGAACTGCTTAGAAAGTTACTAACTGGTTCTCTCGAATAGGTGCGAACTGACTGAATCCCACCACTGTTATGGATACTCTGGATGGATCTGTTCTTTCTTTCAAAGGCAGCAAACATGCCATGCATTATATTGTACTTCTAGTGCCACATTCATGCACTTCAGAACTCAGCTGATGTGTAATGAGATGTGACCCCAAAAAACACATCCATAAAACTCACTGGACAGGCCTATCTCATCAGTTGTTTTAAAAATTAATTTTGGAAACAATCTTGTTCACTACTTCAAGCAATTCCTGGAATACCTATTCTGCAAAATATTAAAATGCTGAAAGATACTAAGAGCTATGGTGTCCTGTATCTAATTATAGAAGAGAGATTTGAAAAATATGTAAATAATCTTGCTACCAAAACCAGAGTATTTAGGTTTCTCAAGTATTTCGCCACTCCACCTTCCCCTCATAAACCAGGTAGAGATATAGCACTTCCACCTGTTTCCTAAGCAGCAAGCTTCTGTCACCTTATATTGTATTTGTAGAATTATACCTTGCTTTCTGCCCCCGAGGAAGCTGAATTTCTTTTCTTTGAAATTGCTTGCTTTGCAATTAATGCAGTTTTGTGATTTCAGGCTTTAGGCTTTCACAATATCTTTTTCAGGAAAATGAAAAGCACATTTCAAGAATTCTTCTACTACATTGGCTGGAGATTGGGTTGCTACTAGCCCAGCTTTGGGCCAATTACAGAGAGCAGATGGAGAATCTTATAAGAAAGATAATTAGGGTATCAAAAGATTGGCACTCTTCTGTTTGTTTCAAGGTGTTACTGAAGCTTCCTTCTTTCTGCTTCTGAATCTTGCTTGTTTTCTGCTGTCCCAGCATTCTTCTCTGTCTCCTTTACAAGGAGGTCATTTAAAGGTCATTGCGATGCTATATTATTTGATCATTTGAAAATGATCAAAGGGATACTAATTGATAAATTAATTTATTGCAGGACATTTATGGGAAAGCAAGTTAAGATAGTAATAATTATTCTATTTATAGCTCAGATTCACTAGAGATAGGAGAGGGCAGACTAGGGCAGTTTAAGCAATGGAAGAAAATTTAGTTTGGAATGTTCCATTGCAAAGGATGGAGGGATTCTTTGCTCGAAGTAATTCTTTTGTGTGAGAATAGAAGTTGAAATACATTTTATTCTAGGCAGAATAGTTGGGTAATTTCAATACTACTATGGGATTTTTATAGGGGAAAGAATGAAGTTGGGTCAGATGGAATGAACTCACTTCAAAGAAAAAAAGGGACATGGTCAACTTAAATCTCAACTGATACAATTCAGTCTGTAACCAGGGGAAAAAAAACCCTACAAGAAATGGATTTCAGCTGCCATAATGATGTTTCACATGAGCTTTCTTCCCCCAAAGCTCTTGTACTTCAGCTCTCATAATCCTTATGGCAGTTGAAATCCAAAACAGCTGAAGGTACCGTGATATGAAGGTCTAATTCCATGACAGTATATATAAATCTGTAATGAGATTTTATTGAAATAGAAGTTGACTTCTCTGGCTTCTATTACCATTTGAGTGAGATAACCTACCATGTTTCCTCAAAAATAAGACAGCGTCTTATTTCTTTTGACACACACCCCCCAAAAAATTAAGCACTTGATCTTATTTTTGGGGAGGTCTTATTTTTGAGGTGAAGGGGACAGCGAGCGTGGTCACCTCATGGCTGCTGCTGCGTTGCAATATTTTCGGGGAGGGCTTATTTTTGGGGGAGGGCTTATTTTAGCGCATGCTTGGGTATGGTTGCCTGAAAGCTGCTGAGAAGTCAGTTTCAAAGAAACTCCGGCTTTGAAGAGCAGCTGCCAACAAAACGTTAGCATAAAACTAGTAATATTACTTTAGTAAAACTGGTTTTACTGAAGTAATATACTGATATGTTTGTACATATACCGATCTCTTTGTAAAAAAAAAAAGCATACATATATTAAATATATTTTTTAATGGTTGGTTGCTTTTCAGATCTTCTCTTTGGACTTGCCCCATTTTTTGACTCCAGTTCAAATAGTGTGATGAATTAATTCATGGTTTAGTTAAGTAATCTATGGCATAATTAACTGAGACATAGCAAATAGGAATAGCACCGTCTTTGATTTGCAAACAAGTATCTGCTGTCTTTCAGGCTTTCTGAATTTTTATGCATCTTTCTCATTGAGTGTTGTTAGAACTTGATGTAATTCTATTAACATATATGTCTAAGTGAATAAATAACACCAATGTTTGATGCATGTTTTACTTGTTTGATAAGCAAAATCTTTCAACATGTAATTTGTCTGTGTGGAAAAAAAATGCTCCTCTAGTTCAGTCAATTCAGTTAAAGTGTAACTGGCAAGATCAGTTTTATGAATACTTAATTAAAGAATCATGGGTGGTTTTAACAGTGATGTTCTCAGCAGTGCATAATTCTCAGCTGAATAGAAACATTCAAAGATCAATGTTAAAAACAATCAATCTCCATCCTCATTGGAAAAGACTAAAAAGCTCTGGAGTCCCACAGTTCAACAGTGATATACGTATATGCTTGAAATAAGGGACAAAATTTACTTTTCAAGAGTGGCCATACGAAAACCACCTCTAGAAATCTGTAAGCTTCTCTGGTTTTACCTAAAATCAGTGTCCACGAATCCACCATCAGAAAAGCATTGGCTAAAAATGGGAATCCCAGAAAAGTAGCAATGTGTAAGCCATTGGTCTCTAAGGAGTCCCAGGTTTGCTCAGAAGCAAAGAGAGACATAGCTATGGTTAGATGGATCGCTGGTGGAACTTTTCAGACCCTGAGGATATTGTGTGTGGCAGAAACTGCTTTTTATAGTAAGAGCCTCAGAGCAGGTAATAACATGGGTTGAGCTTTCTGCTTCAATTTGTCATCATTGAAGATAACCTGAATTCTGCTTTGTAACAGGGAATTCTACAAGAGTCTGACTCCATTTGCTCATCTAATTCACAAAATAAGTTGTTGGGGTAACAGAACAGTTATCCCAAAACCAAGTCTATGAAAGAATGAAGAACAAACTCAATGCTTTGAAAGATTAAGGTTGAAATCCAAATCTAAGTTCCATAGAATATTGTGGCAGTATCTATTTGTTGTCAATATTTTGATCTCTATGTCTCTACTTCAATTTTATGAGGTTTATGTGGGGCTGTAATTATATTTTTTCTTTACAAAGTAAAGACAAAACGTCACATAATTAAGAGTCGTAAGAGGCTAGGTCCTTTATCATGACATATTTTCTGCATAGATACAATAAAGAGCTTGTTTAATTACCCTTCAAAAACATATTTTATTAGGAATTTCTAATTTCCCACATTTAGGTAATTAAATTCCCTGTTTACAAACTCAATTTTCCCCGCTGCAACAGAAAGATGAATGACATCTTAATATATTTTAGGAGTTAATATACTTTAGGATGACATTTTCATAAACACATAGCTCCTTTACCTTAATCCAGTAAAGATATTCATACTAAACTCTCAGTAAAATAGGCCTGAAGAACTACCTCCTATATAAATCTATGGATTTTGAATTAGTATTGATGCATTATTGCCATAATGACCTTGCTTGATGTAATTGTTTATTAAGCTGGTGCTACAAAGCACAGTTACAGTATATTATATCTATGGTATCTTTTATATTTCTGAACTGTAAACCTTGCAGATTCTCTGGATGAAAAATTAAAACATAAATATTTGAATTATTATATTTTTCAGGCACTTCTTTCCTGGTAGATGGGCATTCTTATTACTGATGTTTAACATTTTTCCTTCTTAGGTCCAATGTATTTTCTGGTTCTCTCTCATATTAGCTAGTTCTGTTGGTCTATTATAGCAGGTGATTGAAAAAGGATACCCATATCAAATACAGTTCTGAAGGCAATAGGACTTGGGTGTCTATCGCTGCATCTCTGTTTTTAGTTGAAAACCATGGAATTGCTTTACCAAAATGAGGATGTGATTTAATCCCTCAGAATTGAAAATTCAGGTGTAAAGCTGGGATCTTCTTTTTTTCCCGGCAGATGTAACATACCTGTCCCCTATGGTCTGTACTATTTTCATTGTTTTGATTCCTTTGTGGATTGCTATTGCGCGGCAGAGTCCTCCCATTGCCGAAGTCTTGAAGACTGGATGGCAGCCAATTATAATTGCAATGATCATCAGCAGGTAATAATAAACACTGGAGATAGAGCTTTGCTCCATTGCTATGTGCTTACCGTGGAAAAATCAGTATAATAATATAATCATCATCATCATCAGTTTTCTTAAAGTCTGGATTTTTGTTGGGGATTGTCTCTTTCTGCATATCTGGAATATGTTAATGAAATCTTTATTAATAAGCATCTGGATTTGAATCTTTAAGAAGCCAAAAATAGGTGGTTTTTTTTTTACAGTATTTGAAATAAATAAAAGGAGAATCACTGAGAGTGATTCTTTCAGCAGTTCTTTCTAGCTTGAAATCGGTGTAGTAAAAATGTTCAAGCTTTTAATTTTCCTCTGTTTGTCTAATTATCTAATGTATTATTTAAAAAAATGAACTTCATAACATGGCTTTAGCTTCTAGAAAATAATGTTGAAGCTTTGAGTGGCGATGTTTCCCTCCAAATAAGTAAAACAGGTGGGTAACTTTGGGCTGGTCACTCACTCTTAACCCAAGACTAGAAAATAAAATTAAAATACAATAAAGTAAAATATAAAATATAATAAAAACCTGTCTATTGATCCATATTGGACCAATATTTTAAATTATAATCCATCATCTCAGTGATGGGTTTCAATGTATTTTACTAGCGATTCACTTGTGCACTCTTGCGACACTTCTGTGCATGCACAGAAGTGTCCAGGTGGGTGGGCAGAACCTCCCGCCGCCGCCACTACCAGTTCACCCGATCCAGAGCAAACTGGCAGAAACCCACCTCTTCATCATCTTTAATAAAGAAGTTTTCATCCTGCAATGTTTTCATTTGGGCTTATAATAATAAATAATAATAATTAGAGGGATAGCATTTTCCACTGACAATTGTTGAGAAACCTGAGACTGGGAGATGGTCCTGTGGTCATGTCTTAACTGCCTTTCCACTGGCCTGTGACTGACTGTTCTTGTTGGTTGAAACAGATAGAATTTAGATCTCATCAAACGGATATACTGACATCAAATTCTTTTCATATGCGGATCCTTTTTCTTTTAGTGCTCTCTTTCCTGGCAGCAAGATTAAAATTCTTGCTCTATTAGTAAAAACGTCTTAACTTCCTGACTTCAATAAGCTTGAATTCTTATTTGAGAATATGTTGCTAGTTTATGCTAATGATATATAGTTGCATAAATGTCTGAATAAATGATAGTAGTTTGCATTTAGCCTACTGGTAAATTAGACTAATGAATAGATGTGTATGTTTTGAAACAGCTTAGGTGGAGTAATTTTGGACAAAACTGTAGCAAAACCAAACTTCGAAGGCATTGCTGTTTTCGTTCCAGTGATCAATGGTAAGATGATTTTTTTTAAAAAAAATGCACATGAAATGTAATTAAATACAATTTCTGCTTTATTGTCTTCTGGGGTTCCAAGGTTTGATAGGAAAGATAAATAAACTCTGATTCTCTCACCTTATATTATTTAGCCTTTTTCACTCTGGGGATGTATTAGGGCACTCAGTAATTACAATTCTTCTCAGTTGAATAATGTATCTGCTTAAAAGGTGAGGGTTGTAATTCTGCAGCAGAATATCATATGATTTATTCAAATCATTCTAAATTCAAAACTCAGATGATAAAATATTACTGGGCAGGAGAATTGCATTGCTCTAAACCATGCATGCTGGCTGGGGAATTCTAGGAGTGGATATCCACACATCTTAGTCCTGCCAATATGAAGCTCTATAAACAGGCCACTGGCCTATGCCCCAAATACATTGATTTTTACTGGAATATTAAATCCAATAAAATGCTAGGTATATTCATAACACTTATGTAGGGGTCCAGGAAATCAACTTATTCACATAATGGAGCATGGAGTTTGTAAAGGATAAGTTGGCCCACATTGCATGCTGAGATTTAGGTGCCAGTTTAAGCTGCTTTGCAACGACCAAAATTGTTTAACAATTTGAAGAAAAGAATGAAACAAGGAGCTTGATCAGTCTAAACTCAGAGCAGGATTTGTGTCAAGAAAGCTCCACCAATACACAGTGGATATTGCACAACCATTTTGAGTCATAAAAATGAACGGGAGAACCCACGTGTATAAATGTAAGATTCCATGGCATCAATTGAATGAAGGATGTGACTTTTCCAATTTGCCAACCTGAATTGCTTTGGAAATACAGTAACAGATTTGTCTTCTAAGTTTGCTTGGCATGGCTGGAGTCCATTTTCTCAGGGCCTTTCTCAGAGGAACAAAATGATTATAGTGTCCTAAGTTTATTTTTTTGAAGTGGATTAAAAATGCAAAAGCCTTTTGGCTGTGTTCATTTCTGAGAAATGGAATGAAAAGCAGGTATTGGAGCTGCAGCAAACAGGCTATGCCAGATATGTCTACAGAAGAGGACTACTAATGCCAAAGTTATATGACAGCTCCTCACATCACCATGGGAAGGAAACCCTGGGAGCCTCTAAAATGCTGAGGATCATGCTGGGGAGGGGAGGTACATCCTGGAGTAAATCATGTTGTGAACAGTGCTTTTTCGTGTCACCGTTCCAGCTCCAACTCCAAGGCAAAATCCATCAAAGTAAGATTTTATTAGAGAAGTCATATTGGCATATCTGGGGAAAACCTGAATCTGAAATCCCACGCTTTTCCCGACCCACATTAAAACTCACACCCTGTCCTGTCCAGTGACATTTACATCACATGGCCCAATCAATCCCCTTTCTCAGTTGCCGCCAAACTTTGTTAACTCCCCTCCAGGTGCCAGCAGCCCGACATTGATCTCATGTGAAAGAATGTTGTTATGATTTACTCCCTTCCTATTCTTCTGCTCCCACTGTGGCATCCCTGTAAAGTCTGACCAAAGATGGATCCAGGGCAGACATTGCATTTGAATTATGATTTTGGATTGGATCTGTTATATAAAGTATACATAGTGTGGGGAGAAAGGAGATATGAAACCTGCTCTACTAGCTGAGAAAAAAGGGGAGAAAACTCTTTTCTTCTGTCTCTGCATAAGGGAGTGAAAGCATGGACAGATAATAGTGGTGGGTTTCAAATTTTTTTAGAACCTCTTCTGTAGGTGTGGCCTACTTTGTGGGAGTGGCTTGCTGGCCCTGTGACTGGGTGGCAGTGGCTTGCCAGCCATGTGACTGGGTGGAAGTGGCTTGCCAGTCATGTGACCGAGTGGGAGTGGCTTGCCAGTCATGTGACTGGGCATGGCCAACTTGTAAAATGTGCTGAAACTTGCTTAGCAACCAAAATGTTGGTTCAGAAACACTGGCATTTAAAGCTGTCAAGTTACAAGACTCTTGCACCCCTAATCCTTTAGAACAAAAACCCCAGGGGGTTCAAACCTGACAGCTTTAAGACTTGTGGACTTCAATTCCCAGAATTCCTCCTCCAGTCATGTTAGCTCAGGAACTCTGGCATTGAAGTGTGCAAGTCTTAAAGCTGTCAAGTTACAAGACCCTTACACCCTACCCCTTTAGAAAAAAACCCCAGGGGTGTTCAAACTTGACAGCTTTAAGATTTCTGGACTTCAATTCCCAGAATTCCTCCTCTCGCTCTTCATCTTGATGATGTGCAGACGGGCAGGGGGAAGGGAGCTGGAACCGGTTCTAAACGGCACTGTAGATTTGTGGAACCTCTTCTATAGAAGAGGTTAGAAACTGGCAGGAACCCACCCCTGGATAATAGGTATATTAGTTCACACAAGAATTAGTTCTTCTTTTTGAAAACTTGTCACAAGCTTAATTGCTGCAGAATGCTGATGTAAAAATATTAGCGCTGGGCCAATATTTGCTTCAATGTTTAAGTGTTTGTGAAGGCCAGGAAGTTAATGACTCTGAAGAAAGGAAGAACAGAATTCTATATGGAATTTGGGCTGAGGTTTCTCTCTGGGGAAAAAAATGAAAAGTAGAGAACAGACTCCCGGTGTCAGTATTTTGAGTGGTACAGATCTCAAACTTACCTTACCTACATTTGTCACAGAAAGTTTTTTTTAAAAAAGTGGCATCTCCTCCACAAATTCCTTGCAAAATTGTTTTAATCTCTTGGAAAGAAGCAGGAGTTACCTGTGGTAAGATGAGAGGCCAATAAATTTGATAATAAATAAACATTTTAAAAAGCCCTGCCCATTTCTAAAGGCGGGGGGGGGGAACCTCTGAGTCTGCTGAATTTCCAATTTCGTCTTACATTAAAAATATATTGATTAGGGCCAAATATTGATTGCCACCAATACTAGATCAAATGCATCTCCTTTTCCATATCAACTAAGTTGCATTGAGGTTACTTCCAGGTAAGGCTTTTATTGTATAATCCCTCTACGTTATTTATTGAATTTTAAAGTGGGGCTCAAATGTTCTCGCTTTCTACTTTATATGTACATGTGTGTGTACTTATCATAAAATCAATCGTCAAAAAGAACAATATAAACAATATGATGGTATTTAAATGGTTTCACTAGGAGCTTCCTTCCAGAACAGGAATGAGTAAACTGAGTGGCCTCAGAATTATTTCTACTTTTAGTTACAAAATGTTAGTTACCAGCAGTAGCTCCATTTCCTGCCATAGTGTGGTAGGAATGCCCCCTCCCCCCCAAAAAATACAGTGTAAGCTCCTAAAACAAGAACAGCTCATGAATCCTGCAAAAATCCAAGGTGAAAAAAAAGAGAAAATTGTATTTCTTCAATTGGTAATTTTATTGATAATGCTGTCTGTCAGATTTGTATCCTCAGCAAATCCCCACAAGGCCAATCCTGGGCTATAAAATGTTAATTGTGGGCTATAAAGATCCAAATGTGGCCTTCCCTTGTAGTAGAACATCCCTCATGACTTGCACCCATGTTTCCATGGCTTTGGGCTAGGCTTTTGGGTTTCTCTTATAGAGGGTTAACACGTGTGTTCTGTCCTCTGCAGGTGTTGGTGGCAATTTGGTGGCTATCCAGGCCAGTCGCATATCCACGTTTCTCCATTTCTGGAGCATGCCTGGAGTCCTGCCACAGAAAATGAGGCAGCATTGGCCTAATCCATGTACCACCTTCTTCGCTTCAGGTAGGAGGTCATTGGCCCCTTGCTATTTGCATACCTGGGTTCTAGAATTATCCTAGTACTTTACTGGGAGTGATACAGAAAACTACTCTTGTTTCCCACAGTCAGAAGTCAATGAGAAAGGTTGCTGTCCATATAAGCCACAATGAATTGCTTTGCCTATGTTCCTGTGACTTGCATAATCTTCTTTACTATTCTCAAGATCATAGTTGTCCCAAAGGTGCTTTTTCCAAAAGGCAACTGGACTTTCTTGGGGTTTTTTTCTCTAAAAACATTTTGCTTCTCAAGTCAAGAAGCTTCTTCACTTTTAATTGATTGGTGGGGAATTCCCACCATTCATTAGAAGTGAAGAAGCTTCTTGGATGAGAAGTGAAACATTTTCAAAGAAAAAAAATTAGGAAGTCCGGCTCCCTTTTGAAAAAGCACCTTTGGGGCATCTTTCATAATCGTTTCATTGGGATGCCAATTTAGATCTATTGGCTATGGAGAAGACTCACTTCAGTTTGAGAAACACATGTTTCCAATCCAACCCAATACAATTCAATCCAGTTCTCATCTGTATCAGTATTCTTACCATTGGAATGGAATTCCCAGAGTGACTTCTATACAACATTGTTTAGATGAGGAATAAGGACAGCAGTAAAAGCAGTGGAAAAGTGACAAAGAGAGATCTATATAATAATGTTCAATATGTTGCCAGTTAGGGCAAATATTTTTTAGAAGAAAAAAGAAAGAAAACTTAATTATCTCTTTGAATAGTGCTACAATCCTAGTCAGGTTTAAGGGGCTTCAAAATGTATAAACTCTAGCTGCCATTTCTATATTTTTTCAGTATTATGAATTTGTCACTTGCTAAATAAGCTGTGGCATCTAAAAGATACATTACCAAATTTAAATTTTGCAGTAATCTTCACTTGGACCTCTCTAGGGTTTGCCTTGTAGTGCTGAAATCAAAAACTGTACATAAGAATGTGTGTATGGATATGTTTCTATAGAATTACGCGTTGCGTAACGGAGTGAGCTCCCGTTACTTTGTCTCAGCTTCTGCCAACCTAGCAGTTTGAAAGCATGTAAAAATGCAAGTAGAAAATTAGGGACCACCTTTGGTGGGAAGGTAACAGTGTTCCGTGCACCTTCAGCATTTAGTCATGCCATCCTCATGACCATATGTCTTTGGACAGCACTGGTTCTTTGGCTTTGAAATGATGATGAGCACTGCCCCCAAGAGTGTGGAATGACTAGCACAAAAAGAACTCAGCTCTTTTTTGTGATCGTGTGATCATAATTACAATCTTTATTCTTTTCTGCAGGTATCAATTCTAAATCGGCTCGAGTCCTCATCTTGCTAGTGATCCCAGGACACCTGATGTTCCTCTATGCTATACATTTCTTTGGGGGGGGCCACACAACCATCACTTTCACTTTTGTGGCATTTTATTTGATAGCTGCTCTTCTGCAGGTAACTAGAAACTGACCTTTAGAATTTGGGATCTGGCTTAGGATAATTTATTTTTATCCATTAACATCACCTTAAAGTCTCTCTTTTCTGTGTGGAACACTTTGTCTACATTTCCCCCGCCCCCAAGCCTTACCAGACAAATTAGGCAGAAAACATAACCAGATAAGCTATTTCTGCTTTACCGTAAAGCTACATTAACATGAGTTTGCAAGCCTAAAGATGAATTCTCCTATTTCTTTTAGAGACCAAGAAACTAGGGAGTGTCCCTTGTGAGGCTCTTGCACTCACTGCCCAGCTGCAGACTATGCTATCTCTTACCTGACCATTCCCTAAGCAGCATCTCTTTGCCCTGTTTCCCAACAGCTTTCCACATACTATTATAGCAGAACCTTTCCGGGTTTGAGATCAACCGGGTGGGGGACCCTTGGTATTGTGCGAGTTGCGAGCAAGCACATGCACACGCAGCTCCATTAGCGTGATCAGTAGGCATGCACACTCACCTGTCACTTCCGCAGCCTGGTTCTGAGTGGCCATTGCCTGGGAGACCCCGGCATTACAATACCCCAACTTACCAAATGACATAGATACATACTTTATTCCTCATAAATGGGGGAAAGGAATGAGAAGGGGGAGATTTTGTCTCAGCTGTGGAATGTATGCACTTACATCAGCGGTGGGTTGTTCCTGGTTAGGCCGAACCAGTAGTGGTGGCGGCGGGAGACTCCACCCAACTTTCCGGTTGTTTCTGCACATGCACAGAAGCATCGCACGCACATACGCACGTGAGCATGAGCAAACCGGTAGTAAACCAGTTAGGAACCGACCACTGACTTGCAGCTATCCCAGCTGATGGAATAGATGGCAGTTTTACGATATCATGACACATTGCATGCTGGTGACTGCTGCCCTTGTTTTGTTTCTCACCTGCAGGTGGGAATTCTGCTCTACATGGCTGACATCATTGTGCGACTGATGTGGAGAAAGGGTCTGGATCCTGACAATTATTCCATCCCCTACCTCACTGCCCTGGGAGATCTCCTAGGCACTGGCTTCCTGGCAGTTTGCTTCTACTTGCTTTGGTTGCTCAGTGGGTTGGAGCCAAAGCTAGGGAACTAAAGTTGTTTCAACCGTAGTGTCAACCCACCTGCAAATCTCTCATAATCTTCAACAACAGGGTAATGAAAAGAGGGCATCCGGATTCCTAAACTGGAATAGGTTGCCTGTCTCTCCTCCCTTTGGCTCTCAACACTGCATAGCTGAAAGTTGAAAAGAGCTACAAATGACGTAGCATAATCATGTATCACAGCTTTTGAAGTGTCAGCAAGGAAAGGATTGTGAAGTACTCTGATCAGCTTTTCAACCACAAGGAATCTTGCCACAATGGCTTCGTTTGAACACTCTATTGATGCTACCAGAAAGCTAACCCCTGTTCGCAGTGGGGTTGAGCTTGTATCCTTGATGAGACCCCACATTGTCTCCATCACCCATCAACAAAGGCATTTTGTTTTCTGACTGCTATGTGTTCCCAAAAAAAGAAAATTATGTCCAGGATTGTTTTCACTGAATCCCTAAATATATATAAAAAAGAGAGACAAAGCATTACAGTACAATAGATCAAAATCCGCTTCATGACACCTCATGCATTATGGCAACCTGCTCAGTGAAAATTACTTTGCATTATTTTTTTTTAGTCTGTCCACTAATATTCAACTTGGGGAATGGGATATGTGTCTCTGTGTATAGGTGTGTGTAATTTCTTGCACTTAAACAGGGATACATAATTGGGGGAGGGGGGTTGACCTAAATATTGAAACTTCAAGACTTGATTGTATATAGGAATGAAAATAAAAAAAATGTGTTTTGGGCAGAAAAGTTTTAGAAGAAAGCAACAGTCAGTGATGGGAGGGCAATCAGCATCTGATCTTTCCTATCTCACTATGCTATTTTCCTGGCCAAAGATTCTTGCTGACTAGTGCAGAGAAATCTGAAAATAAGAACCAGCTTAAATCTAAAAGCCAAATTCTAGAAGTAGCCAGAGGAGGAAGTTTGGTGAATAAAGTTTGGTGTCTGTAATAGCTTCGTGGTGGGAAGAACAGGCTTTCATGAATTCTGGGTCAGGGACAAAACCTTTTTGTGACCTCTTAGCTCTTCCAAAGGCAGGGAAATAAATTCATTTATTTTTGGCCCAGAGACCAGTGTCAGCTGAGTTTTTACTCAAAGGAATTTTTACAATAGAAAAAATGGGGGTTGAATTTCCCTAAGCCTCCAGCACAAGTGTCAGGCTTAATCAAATTTCCATCTTTTTTTCCCACTCTTCTTTTTTGTTTTGTTTAACATGTTCAAGTCAGATTATTGTTTTTACGGGGTCACGGAAATGTACACATGCAAAATAAAATATAAATAAGAGTTAGTACTTGGATGGCTTCATTATGTGGCCCAGGGCTAGTTATTAAGCTAATAATTTCTAAGATCCAGCAGGTAAGATGTGGGATAATGTATCAGCTTTATGAATAGTAAGAATTATATGAATCAGTCTGGTGTAGAAAACTGCATTGAGCACAGCTGAGAGAGCGATTCTTTTTTTAAAGATGGGCATACATCCACAGGGAACTCAAGATGACATCCATGCTATTCCTGCCTCCCACTTTTGTCACAACTACCCTGAGAAATAGATTGTGTGTGGGGAGTCCCAGAGTCACATAGCTATCTTTTATGTCTGAGGAAAACCTGAACCTCAGCCTGCCTACAACAAGAAAACATACAAGGGGAACTCTAAAATATATATTGGAAAGCCTCACAAATGCTTCCTTATTTTATGATTTGAATAACTTTCACCAAAACATGAGATTCCTTCAATTTGCCGTCACTAAGTAAAACATTTCTAGAATGGTTATTATAGTATCGGAATAGAGGCTCAGTGGCTTAATGACACTGGAGAAGGTCTGTACTCCCTGCAGTTTGAGCCCTAGCATCATGTGACAGAGTGAGCTTCCATCATTTGCCTCAGCTTCTGCCAACCTAGCTGTTGGAAAGCATCTTACATGTGAGTAGATAAATAGGTACCCATTCAGTGAGAAAAATAACAGCATTTATGCAGAAGAATGAATCCAGCTGGTGCCAGACCTTCCCCAATGTGACGCGTGAGGTGACTTTGGTGGGGACAGAAGTCCCAGATGTTGCTGCCGAATGTTATTGAGCCTTTCTAAATGTAGAGCTAGCTGTCCCCCACTCCAATCCAGTGCACTCTGAACGGAAAGGATTAGCACCGTTTGGCAGCCAAAGAACTACTATGTACTTGCACTGCAGCTAATGTAACATCACCATAAATAACTAATAGGATCTGAATGAATATACTTTATGAAGGGGGGAAATGGAATGGTCAAACAATCTGTAAATTATTATATTCCAAGTGTACATTGATTTTATTTTTGTTTAAGTAACATCATTTCTCTTCCCAAACAAACCTGGTTGTTGTACTCTAAACCAAGATGTGGCTTTATAAGCTCTCTGCACTGCTCATACTTGAGAGCTTTTCCTACCTGAGGCTTTGGGACTATAGTTCCCAGAATCCTGAACCATGCACACATAGACCTTGATGGCACTTGGTTTTGAATTTATGGCAGCAGATGGGGGGGGGGGGGGGAACCTACAAAACTCCAGAATCCTTAATTGAGACATCATTTGTGTCTACCATAATTTCTTTTGTGAACATTTAAT
The DNA here is from genome assembly GCF_009769535.1 of Thamnophis elegans. Lineage (NCBI taxonomy): Eukaryota > Metazoa > Chordata > Lepidosauria > Squamata > Natricidae > Thamnophis > Thamnophis elegans. Next base: position 119,689,006 of record NC_045542.1, on the reverse strand, counting down.
TAAACTTCTCCAAATCACCTCCATAACAAAATATAAGGATGGATGGATGGATGGATGAAACCCAAATAACATGGAATATACGTACATATATACATATATTGCGAGGTGGGAGTGAGGGAGATGATGGGAAAATGGGAGATAGGTGGGCGGGAAAAAGTCTGCCTGTTTTTTTTATTGTAAAACCAGAATGATTTGGCTACAATTTGCATTTAATTATAAAGATAAATAAGCTGCCACTGCTATGGTCCACCCAGAAGATCACAGCTACAATTTATGTGATCTAGTTGCTTTGCAATTGTAGAGAGGTGCTTTCCTAACTCAAAGAATTGTGTTTCTAGATAATAGACATTCCTACTTCCTTCACAGTGACTATTATTGCAGGGAGCAAAGTAGCTACTCAATGGTGCCCAACACATTTGTTCATCACTGCCATTCAAGGTTATTAATTCTACTTGGATTTTAAGTAGAATCTATGTATGTAAAGAAAGTGAACATTATTTTTATTTATTTTTTTTTATTTTTTTTTTTATTTTATTAAGAATTTATATGCCGCCCTTTTCCCTGGAGGGACTCAGGGCGGTTTACAATAATGAGGGGAAGGGGGTGCAAGACAAGACTTAAAGGAAAAAAAATCGTGAATAAAAGAAAATTATCCATAAAAACACAACATTCATTCAACATTCGGGCGGGGTGAGAGTAATCCTATCCCCAGGCCTGACGGGATAGCCAGGTCTTCAGGGCTGTGCGGAAGGCCTGGACTGTGGTGAGGGTACGGATCTCCACGGGGAGGGTGTTCCATAATGTCGGAGCTGCAACTGAGAAGGCTCTCCTCCGCGTAGTCGCCAGTCGGCACTGACTGGCGGATGGAATTCGGAGGAGGCCTACTCTGTGCGATCTGATGGGACGCAGGGAGCTAATTGGCAGGAGGCGGTCTCTCAAATAGTCAGATCCACTACCATGGAGCGCTTTATAGGTGGTAAGTAGGACCTTGAAGTGCACCCGACGATCAACAGGTAGCCAGCGCAGCTCACGAAGGATTGGTGTTATATGGGCGAACCGTGGTGCGCCCATAATCACTCGCGCGGCCGCGTTCTGAACTAGCTGAAGTCGTCGGATGCTCTTCAAGGGCAGCCCCATGTAGAGCACATTAAAATGAATGCTACCTTTTTAAAGTGCTGATTTTTGCTACTACTTTTAAAGGTAGGTGTTTATTATAAGGATTTATACACTGCTCACTCCTTTCCTGAATCCAAACTCTTCACCTTTTCAGTGAAAAGTGGTGTAAATAATTAGTTGGAGGATGTTTTTTTCACAAAAATCAATCAATGTTCTGCCTAAATCATGAATGGGCATTGCTTTGAAATTCTTACTAAGATCCTTAAATCTTTCCATTCCATAGTGGTTGGCATTATATCCAGTTGTCTGTCTCAAAAACTAATACTCTCAAGGTGATTGAATAGCTACCCTAAGGATGAATAAAACACAAATTGAAAAGAGGGATAATTTTTTTTTCACAGATGAACATTTAGTTGACTGGGTAGGTAAGTATATTTACAAGTATTCTGTCTTCTAGTAGCATAAGTTTTCTAATTTTTAGTTTGCCAAATTTGGTTTTGTTTTAGAAAGTTTCAAAAATCTGGAAGGAAGCATTTAAACTGAGTTCCATTTTCTGCTGAAAATAAGAATCCACTACTAGTGAAAGGAAGTGCTCCATATCTATAGGTAGAGGTGGCATTCAGTAGGTTCTGACCAGGTCTGGAGAACCGGTAGCGGAAATTTTGAGTGGTTCAGAGAACTGGTAAATACCACCTCTGACTGGCCCCACACAAATCTATTCTCCGCTTCCTGAGTCCCAGCTGATTGGGAGGAATTGGTGATTTTGTAGTATCCTTCCCCAGTCATGCCCACCAAGCCATGCCCACAGAACCAGTAGGAAAAAAAAATCCCACTACTGATCTATAGGTGGCTGGTTTAACTGTTAAATTGCTCTTATAGTCAGGAATTGCTTTCTAGTATATTGTAATCTATCTTCTCTTTTAGGAATGGCAACCGTCCTTAAGATTATGTTACCATCAGCTTCCGATCATGAAAGCCTACATGCAGTGTTCTTGAGTGTATAAAACCTGCTTTTTTACTATTTGTTTTCAGAAAGCATCGGCCACATTGTGTGTCCTTGGGTGAGGAGACAATATTAGACACCAACAACACATTGCTGTTTGTTTCACTGTATATTTTAGCTCTGGCGCTCTCTAGAGTATCATCAAGCTCATTTCCTTAGATTGCTGGCAACTCCTTTTCTTTTGCTTCTGTTCAATGGTGAACCTTTTTTGGCTCGCGTGCCATAAGGGGGCTGGGGGGGGGTAGTGCAGGTGGGTCGTGTGTGGGCATGCCGCACCCATAATGCAATGGACGACACACACACCCAGTGCACATGCACACATGAGAGCCCCCCCATTTTTGCATGCTTTTTTTCCCCTCCCCAGGCTCCAGAGGCTTTATAGGAGCCTGGGGAGGGCGAAAACAGCCTCCCTGCCTTCCGGAGGCTTCAGGGACCTGAAGCCTCCGGAGGGCTTAAACTGACCCTATGAGCAAACCGGAAGTCCATTCCCGAACTTCCGGTTTGCCCATAGGGCCAGTTTTTTGTGCTCTGGAGGCTTCAGGGAAGTTCCTGAAGTCTCCAGAGGCCTCGGTGGGGAGGCTCTTTTCGCCCTCCCCAGGCTCCTATAAAGCCTCTGGAGCCTGTGGAGGGTGAAAAATGGCTTTAAAAAAGGCTGAACTCAGCTGGCCAGCGCGCGCATGCATGAAATGCATCTGGAACTGACCCAATTGTATTTTGAAGAAGACAGAGAATTCTAAGATAGTGTTTTTCTGTAATCTGATACACAGATGAGTATCTATAGTGACCTTCTCATGACACACTATGTATTCACCAGAGTCACTACTGCTAATTGCAGTTGGCCTATGCTTCTTTTTAAGAGGACTGTGCTATCAGAGGCACCCAAAATGAGCTGCCAATATGAAAGAAACCCTTCTTAACTGGAAGCATTTTAAAAAACTTAAGAAGAGATCAAGACCTAGAGACCATGTCACAGAGAATCTTAGACATATATCAGAACATAATAGCACTTGAGGAAAAGAAATAGTACCAATAATGACAACTAAAAGAGGTCACCAAAATGTAGTAATGTACTTTCTAAACCCTAGATTCAGTTGGAATACGTTCATGCTCGTAACATCCTAACTGAACCTGATACTGGGCTCTATCCAAGAATCTTTGTGATTTTAAAAATATGTATACAATTTACTGAAAAATAATAATAACAAGGCACAGAGAGAGCTCTGGAATTGCTTCAAATGGGCTTCTAGATTAAACAACTTCCTAGCACATAGTTATGGGGAAATGAGGAATAATTCAAACAGGATCTGCTTCTGCCTGGTAAAAGTAGGAGGTGAACCAATAATTCCCCATTGTGTTCCTTCACTTGTCAAACATCCATTTATTGGGGAATGCGATACCAGATTTGATTTGGTTTTTGTAACAGAGATGAGATGCACTTGGGTGAACTGGTCAGGGTTATCTGGGCCCAGATTTGTCCTCTATTAAGAAAGAGGGCCTGGGAAGGAAAGGTCTTGCCATTACAAGAGTGCGTGTGGCCCTCTCAAGCTCCATTTTTGCTGGCAGAGGGTTGTAGGAGGCCATCACAGCCAAAAATGGAGCTCGCGAGGGCCGTAGGCAGCACTCCCAAGCTCTGTTTTTGCTGGCAGAGGGTTGCAGGAGGCCGTTGCAGCTGGAAACAGAGCTTAGGAACCCATTTTCACTGGCAGAAGGCTTGGTTCACCATGTCTGCCAAGCAGCTGGAGCGACACGGAGGCTCATGGAGGCATCGCTGGAGGGTAGGACACATGCGCACGCTGCGTGCATTCATGTGGTGGATGCCGGGCCCCATTGCATTTTACTGGTTGCAACGAGGTCCAGAACCCATCACTGAAACACTAGGGACAATTCTTAGGGATGATGGGACTGGATATCATTTTTATGCAAAAGACACTTTTTCCTTTCCATCTCCCCTAATTATATGTGTTCTGTGATTGGCTGCTGGTTGAGTTAGACTGAAGTCTGGAAGTTTAAGAACTATCCAATGCCTAGGAACTAGTTTGGATTAAACTTTCCTCCAAGACACACAGACAGGTGTGCCAGGGTGTCTACGGAGGTTTTTAAAAAATAAAGATGGTACTCAAAACCATACGATCAAAACCTGCCCCTTTTTATCTGTGGCATGTCTGCACAGATGGGTGGGACTTCAATTAAAACAGCTATAGCCATCTTGTCTTTTTTTTAAGTGTACCCCTCCGTTTTCATGAAGGGTAAGGTGACTAGACGTCCCAATTTTAGCAGGACATCATGATTTCTAACAATTTGTCCCGTATCCCGGAGCGTTTTTTAAAAGTCCCAATTTTCTGGCTTCATGTTGAAAGCACAGTGGATTTGCTTAAGAAATCCTAACCGGGGCAAGACAAAAGACACTCTGTCTAACCTCTCTCTCTGTGTCAGTACTTTCATTGAAGATATTAAAACGTTAAAGCAAGAAAATGGACCCCCCCCCGCCCTTTTACCTCCTTTTATAAGAAAAAATGACCCAGTACCATAGAGCTCCAGGAAATACTTTGGCTAGAGTAGTAGTGACTGTTCCTTCCTGGATTTCCCGGAGGGGAGGGGCACGGAGGTTGGCTCGTGTGAGAAAAAATGGTGGCTCCTCATTTTTCTTTGAAAAATATTTCCCTGGGACTAATTTCACCATTTTAATTTGCTCAGTTCTTTGTATTTACATCTACATCATTCTGGATTGACTTGGAGTGCCTGCCTGCTGGTAAGTGAGCTGGGTTTTTTTCTTTTATTTTTTAATGTATTTTAAAATAATATTTTATTTATTGTGCATAGAATTTTTTTAAATAGTTTTATTCTGTGTGGATTCTTTTTTAAATTGCCTTAGACTATTTAAAAAAGATTCTATCCAAAATAAATTGAAGTGAAACCATTTTTAAAAATTCTATGCACAATACTTTGAAATATATTGTGCATAGAATTTTTAAAAATAGTTTTACTTCCATTTATTCTGTGATGAATAGTTTGAAATGTTTTACTTCCATTTATTCTGTGTGGATTCTTTTTTTAAATTGTCTTAGACTATTTAAAAAAAGATTCTATCCAAAATACAAAATGCCAGCTGCAGTTATTCACTTAAGAACTGTGGCAAGAAAGGTGGTATAGTGACCAAAGTTACAATGGCATTGAAAAAAGTGACTGATTACCATTTTTCACACTTAGCAACCATTTTCACACTTAGCGACCATTGCAGCAACCTCATGGTCACGTGATCAAAATTTTGATGTTTGGCAACAGCTACAATTTATATTTGTATATTGTAGTTATGTTGAAATAAAAAAAATATTACAATACTATTTTTGCGTTGTATGAAAATTTTTATTGCTTTGTATAAAAGTTTTAATCAAGTGTTCCCCCCCCCCGGTCAATGGTGTCCCTCTTTACCAATCTGAAAATCTGGTCACCTTAACGAAGGGCCTATACACATCTACCTTTGATACAGGTGATACCATCTTAGGCATTTTACTTGTGAAAATAACAGGCTCCTGCTTGATTGAAAAAGATAAAGAAATGTGAATTTGTGTATCTCCCAGAACCATTGAATCTTAACGAATACTACCTTAAAAAAGCATGCAGAATCAGTAGACAGTTGCTCTCTTTCAGGATTTTCAGCTGAATGCCAGAACCTCCCAGCCGCCAGGATATTTGTAAACAAACACATGCTTTGCAAATGCCAAATTGCCTCCCACAACCAAATTCCAAGGAAACCAGCCCCAGGTAAGAGTTCTAGAAATGGCTTCAGCTTGTACTCAGAAACAAGAGTGCAAGTCAAAACACATATGGCTTTAGAGAAGTTGGGTTATTGCTTCAGGGTTTTTAATTTCTTGTTGAGTTTTTTTGCCTCTTGCAGCAATTAAAAACTTTTCTTTCTTTTTTCTTTTTTTAAAAAACTCTTTGTGAGAGAAACAAAGATTTATTACTAAGTCAAATCTTTTGGTGTTAGGCTGAAGCGATTATAGTCCATTCAAGAAAGCCATTAGTGAGTAGGACTGAGTTTTTACTGGAAGAAAGAACTGTGTGATTATTTGATGACAGATTATTGATTAATAGGCTGAGGGAAGACAGAGTAATTCCATAGTACACAGCAAGCTCTATTTAAATGACCAAAGGTTGAAGCCAGATGAAATTCTTTAGACATCTTAACAAAAAAGATGATATAGACATTAATGTCTAAACTGCTGGCAACAAAAGTGAGCACTAGGATCATATGTGAGGGGGTGTACTCACTCCTGTGATATGCTATATAATTTTACCATATGGATCACACAACAAAAGATAGTCAATATTCTATGATTCAGGGGGGGGGGAAACCCAAGGATTTTGCACTTTACAAGGATAAGAAAGGAAGGTAAGCAAATCTCAGAAGAGGATAAGTTTAAAAATGGGCCTTAATTAACTCCAGAGATTGACTGCAGGATTCAGGTCACAGCTGTTCAACTGTTCCTAAATTCAAGTTCTTTTAGTAGTTTGCAAGAGACATAAGAGAGCCAGCTGGCTTGGCTTGTCCAGCTGAATACAATTTAAAGTCCCTCTCCAACAGTCCTACAGATACTTCTCTGGAGCTGCAGCTAGAGACCAGCCATCTGCTTGGTCTGTATCATTTCATCTCCATGTTGGGGGAAAGCTGCATTTATTGGGCTGTTGCCTGTCACACCTGCTACTAAACACAGGGGAACCTGATCAGGGTAGCTTCTACACTAATTCCTGGCCCAAGAGTGATATTTCCCAAAATAATCATAATCCCAAAATTGTGAGTACTATGAAGATTTGTGTGCTTGGTAGAGTGGCTGGATTTATGGAAAATGGAGAAATGTTTTCATATTAAATCTTGATGCAGCACTTTGCAAGTCATAAGGTCACTGAGTTCAAAAGAACCAAATAATCTACAGTAGTCCATCATTTATGATGGACTGGACTGGCCGTGAAAATATTTACAGACCCCTCGCATCCTGGACGTAAATTATTTCAATTCCTACCCTCAAAAGGACATTATAGAGCGCTGCACACCAAGACAACAAGACACAACAACAGTTTGTCCCGTCCCCCGAATGCATTACTATTACTGTTAGTCTTCTCATGTTCCTATCACCCATCTCCTCCCACTTATGACTGCATGACTGTAACTTTGTTGCTTGTATCCTTACAATTTATATTGATATTGTTTCCTGGTTGCTTATTTGTACACTATGAGTATCATTAAGTGTTGCACCTTGACGAATGTATTTTATCTTTTTATGTACACTGAAAGCCTATGCACCAAAGACAAATTCCTTGTGTGTCCAATCACACTTGGCCAATAAAGAATTCTATTCTGTTCTGTTCTATTCTATTTCCATGAAAGCTAGAGCAACATCAGGAATAAGTAACTCAGTTAAGCATGATGCTTCCAATTTCATCCACCAGCACATGAAAGTCTCATGTGATGTAGAGATGGACAGCAGATGCTTTTAATAAATAAAAATAATAAATAAAAAGTATGTTTTAATGCTTCGGTTTTAGAGTTCTACTATACACCTGCTATACTTAATGAGTAGAACAACAGAATATACAACCATGCACGCAAAATAACAAAGATATCTACAGAGGGATTCTGAGAGAATGGTCAAATAAAATGTATATTAACCTAGTTCAGTCATTCAGCTATTAACATAGAGTATTTGACTTCTCCAACACCAAATTATCTTAGAATAAGTATTTGCTAATGCTTTTTTGAAACTGTATTTCCAGAATCCAGAATTATTAGGTGTGATTGGCACGCACACCCATAGAATAGGGATCCTTACCCCTAGGTCGCAGCCTGCTACCAGACCAAGCCCTTTAGGAACTGGACTGCCAAAGTTGAGTACACAAAGTTTCATTTGCACATGCATGGGGTTTAGTTAGTGTGTGTGAAACCATTCCTCTTCCCTCTCCCCCAAGCCACCACTGGTCCACGGAAACCAAATCCCTGCCTTAGAGCACTAACTCACATATTGGTTTGTAATGCCAGTTCTGAACTGAGCTTGTAATTCTTTCCTACGTTTAAAGGTCCATTTTGTTGATCCTTTTGTTAAACAAGTGTTAAAACAAGATAGAAACAGAATGTTAATCTGTTTCAAAACTTTCAGAAATCTACTTATATTTGCATATCCTTATTCTATGCTAAATTGCTTTAAATGCATTTTGTTCCATGATCAAAAAGCTGTGAAACTTTTGTTTATTAAACCTCAGTCCTCTAGAACAAAGCATGAGCAATCTTTTTGGTGCTCTTGGAATATTCTCAACACATCTGGAAGGGATGGGGGTGATAGAAGGACCATCACGGGTCTATTGCATTTGTACATCATGGCTAGTGCTCATTGCATAAATAAATAGGGGTGCTACAAAGTTTTTTTCTTTTCTGTTGGGAGATCGTTATTGTGTCTAACAATTTAAACTTTCTTTAGGACGGTAGAATTTTCATTTGTTTTCAACTTCAGCATGGTGAGAACTGCATCATTGATGTTCATCAATCACACTGCTTACATAGTGAAACAATTGGAAGGAATTCCAGAGTTAAGGGGCTGATTATTGATTAAATGTATTATAATATTTCTAGGCCACCCAACTCTTGTATATGCTCTGCCAACCCAACCTCTGGGTGGGTTCACAGAGCAGATACAAAATAATACAATTAACAAAACAAAATACAATCTCATCTAGAGATAACAGCAACCAAACTCCCCCACTAGTGGCAAGAGCTGGTGGCAAAAACAGACAAAAAATGTTATGGAGCATCATCCCTGAAAAGATGTGTTTTCCAAAGAGTCAACAGCAAATGCTATGTGTAAGCTCAGTCAGGATGTGACATTTTTTTTTTGCTCTGAAATCAAAGTGTTGCACAGTTTTGTTGCACATCTAGAGAGCATCAAATTAGGAAGGACTATCTCTAGCATAAAGATTAGAGATAGTCCTTCCTAATTTGATGCTCTCTAGATGTGATGAAATTACAGTAGTTGTTATTATTGCCAGCTAGCACAAGTAGGGTTATCTGAAAATTCAATGAGGTGTAGTCTCATCACATCTAGAAGATATCATATTGGAGAAGACTGGTTTAAGCAACCAAACAGCAACATGAATTATTTTCTCTTTCAATGACAATCCTTGTGTGTACACTGTTGGAAATACATGTTCAGCAAGGTTGGTAATACTGGACAAGATGATCCCTATTTTTTCCTGGTTTATTGTCTATCATGATTCTGTTCAGTTGCAAAGCAAGTAGGGTTGTGCAGTGCTTAGGATTAAGTTTGGAAAAGGTGGTTTGAATGTATGGGCACATCAATGCAGCATCTCTCTGTGACACATAAAATCCGATGTTTCTGTTTCCAGGATCCCATAGCTCCACACTTTTCAAAGCATTCCTCCAGAATGGAATTGAGAATACCACACAATCCAAATAGTAAGCATTTCCCATTTTAAAAAAAGTCCTGTTGAAATGTGTTGTTATGATATGCTTGTCATCCAATAATTACTGTCATAGTAATGTTCGATGGCTTGTTAGGTGGAAATGGTGAGACTTCCCAGTCAGTTTCAATACTGGAAAGAATCTAGCAGAGAACAAACATGTAATTACAAAATAATGATCACATTTTAAAAAAATAAACACATAACAAAAAAAAAGCAGCGTTGGTCAACTTAAGAAAGAAAAAAGAACCCCAATCCATTATAGGTAAGATATTTATTAAGATTAAATAAAATTAACACAAATACTTTTGCAAGCTTTCACGTTCTCTAGAACTCTTCATCAGGTGATGTGCAAAAAGCAAAACATTTAAGAAAAAAAGGCATCTTATTGCATAAAGAATTATTACATTCCTCTTTAAATGGCTGCAGTTCACCACTTTGACCTTAAGATGTCCTTATAGCTCTATATGGCTTCTAGGTAGGATAAGTACCAGAAATTTATATTTAACTGTAGGAACATTGAACAAAAATCACCTGTAAAAACTATAGCAGTAAAAGCATGTTTCCAGATGGACAAGTCAAAAGGCACCTTATAATTACTCCATTCTTCCTTAACAAATGTGTGCGTGTGTGTGGTAAGAGAACAGCTAAAAGAAAGGGTAAAATTAAATTACAAGTGGAAAATGATGACATCTGGAGGGCCTATAAAATTCCACCACTGAGGGAAGGTTACTGTGTGGTAACAGCCTTGCTTGGAAACATCAGAAAAGCTTTGGTGGAAGACTTTAAAGACCAACAAAGGAATCAAGATGTTACTCTGGGGTAAGGAAGATCCAGGTTCAAGTCTACTATCAGTCATGTAAGCTTTAGGTCACTCATGCTCTTTCAGCCCAACCTACTCAGAGAGGAGTTGCTGAAGTGAGGGAACGAGAGAGGAAAGAAAAGTGCTACCTATGCTGGACATACCAAATCTAAGCTGCAGTAATTTATAATTTATACTGGAGGGTAGCAAAGAGACATAAAATTGTGATTTTAGATTTTGGCATGACTATGGAGTGCCTAATGTACCCCACACCTTGAGCTCCAGCAGGAAAAGGTGGATATAATCTAACACATAAATAATTTTAATAAATAAGAAAGCTAATGCAATGCTCAGAAAGAAAAAGGAGCCCAAGGCTTGCAAGAAAGACCGCTTACAAAAGAATCAGAAAAACTCCTGAAATGTAGAGTTTCTTTTCACTTCTAATAAAAACGGATATCTTAGGTCTTAGTGGAACTAAGGGGAAAGTCTGGACTTTGGGGCTCCTTCCACTGGCAAGTTGCAAAGATGGGAGAAAATTGTTCTTCCGACCCTTTCCTTTCCAAGCCAAGAGAAGCACAAATCTATTGCTACATGCCAATGACAAGTGATACTTGATAGATTGGCTTCCCGAGCATGTGTGAGTGTGTTGTGTATATGTCTTAATGTAGAATATTTTCAGCAGCAGAGACCTGTACTTGAGCCTTCTCAATGGAGAATAGTTTGTCCTCCTGGACATAGTCCTACATTTCCCTGATGAGTTTCCATAAGTTTGTGAAAATTTACAGCACATTTGTGGCAGATGTGGGGGGGGGTAGGTTTGGCCTGTCACTGGTAGAGAGCACTTAGACTTATATACTGCTTCACAGTGCTTTATAGCCTTCTCTAAGCGGTTTACAGAGTCAGCATATTGCCCCCAACAATTTGGGTCCTCATTTTACCCATCTCGGAAGGATGGAAGGCTGAGTCAACCTTGAGCCTGGTGAGTTTGAACTGCCAAATTGGAGGCAGCCGGCAGTCAGCAGAAGTAACCTGCTGTACTGCACTTTAACCACTGTGCCACCGTTGCTCTACTATGGCTGATGCCATCATTCATTTCTAAACTTTGTTTATCCTATACACTTCTTAGAGGAAGCCAGAATGGAGAGTAGAGAAATCTTAGCAACAACAACAACCAAAAAAAAAAAAAAAAAATGCCACCTCCCATGCACAGTCAAGATTTGGTTGCCTTCACAGGGCATGCTTGCCTGAAGTTAGCCATGATTTATTCACTCTAATTAGAAATAGAACTCTAAAATCTAACATGCAAGGTTCACACAACTTGCCAAATTAGTTTTCAATCCAGGAGTTCAGTTTACTTCAGTTCATACCATAAATATAGCCAGTAAACTTTTCTGAGCTTTTTCAGAATAAACATGTGAGTGCTATTACAACAAGATGTGGCTTTTTCTTTTCTTTTTCTTGAGGCAATTTCATTACCTCTATTTTTCATTGGGCAACAATGTGCAGATGTATTTCCAGTAGAATTGCACATTTTTAATTTGAATGGTTTGTTGTTTAAAACATTGCAGAACAAATAATGGATTCACGTGAAGAAATAGGCTGTTTTCTTCAGTCTAGAAATATTTCAGGGTTGAACCACTTCCAAAATGATTGAAACAGCCACCCCACATTTGAAATCAACAACACCCCACTTGAAATGGGTATTTTGCACTTGATAGATGCATTTCCTATCTGAAGCAGTTTGTGAGATTGTGGTTAAAGGCACCAGGCTAGAACCCTGAAGACTGAGAATTCTTGTCTGTGCCTTAGGCACTAAGGCAGCTGAGTGACATTGGGCCTGTCACACTCTCTTGGCCTCAGGAAAGAGGCAATGGCAAACCACTTCTGGGGAAAAAAGTCATGCCAAGAAAACTGCAGGGACTTGACAAAGCACTTGGCAGGAATCAATACTGGCTCAAAGATAGTAAACAAACCCTAATCACTTTGTAATTCAATTTTCTAATTCAGTGTAATTCAATGCATATGATAGAAATTGCCTGTTGCTTAAGGGACAAAAATACATAGGCCAGAATAAACTAACTGTTTCTTACAATCCCATGTCATTTTTCTGATAATATTGGTTCAATTACTACCTATTTGCTTCAGATAAAATATATACATCAGGACATAACCTGCCTGAACCTCTGAGACCAGTATTTGAAGTTTCACTGTCCCTCCATTAATGTAACATATTTGGTGGTGAAGCAGCTAGGCCTCATCTGCCATGGTGGTTTTCAATCAGTAGTGGGATTCAGCCAGTTCGCACCACTTCGGGACAACCGGTTCTTAACTTTCTGAGCAGTTTGGTGAACTTGTTAGAAGAAATCATTAGGGCAGAGAACCGGTTGTTAAATTATTTGAATCCCACCACTGCTTTCAATCCATGATGGCTCTTGGTGGTTTATGTGCTTTTAGAGTGTCACTTGCTTAACATATTTGTGTTGTTAAAATTAGTTGATGTTCCTGATGCAGTTTATATTTGGATTCCGCATGTTAACTATTTCTGCCGATTATACTATTGTTACATCTTATTGCATTTGTATTCTACTTTTCTGCTAGGATTTCAGTGATGAATATGATTCTCCATTCCCCACTCCATTTTATCTTCACAAGTTGGAACAACTGATAAGCTACCACTGAGATAAAAATATAAATGTTGGATTGAAACAAACCACAAACCAAATCACAAGCTAGTCATAAAAAATGCAAAATAAATCAGCAATGTCCCTGAGCATATGCTGTTTTTTCTATGTCCAACAGCAAAACCATTATAGTTGCCTACTCAGAGGTAAATCCCATTCACTTCAGTATGATTTCCCGGGGAGGAAAGGAGAAGAGTGCAGGCTATTTCACCAATGGAAATAATTTTGGGTGGATCTGTTCACTTTATCAGAAACATGTGTCCAGAACAAGAATAAATATCAATTTACTAGAAGTAAATATGCCAATGGAATTTTTATCTAAATAACATAATAGTCCTAGCTATGTTTATTTTTTAAAGTAAGTTTAATCACTAGGTAACAAAGTTTTCTTCTCATACTTCACTGATTTTGTATATTGGCACACATTTACTTTTGTTCCTGATGCTTTTGTACAATCTTTTGAGGAGATTAATACAACTACCTAGTTCAATTTTTAAATAATATGGATTTCTAATTCATTGGTACTTTAAATGTAATTAATTAGTTGTCACATCAAGGAATAGGAAAGTTGCAAACCAAAGAACAGGCATCATCACTGGTTGAATGTTAATGTATAGTAATTACATACAATTGCAAAGTAAATACCTTTCCCAAGCTGCTGCCTCTCCTGTATGCTGGGATCAAACTTGCAAAATTCCCAGCCAACCATATGCTAGCTACATATCCCAGAGATTGTAAACTGGATGCAATGGTATGCATGAATGACTTTGGGAGAAAGGAGGCAGAGCAGCAGACTAGGCAACAGTTAGATAAGAGACAGCTGAATCTGTAGAAGGAATGGGAATGGGTGTGAGGCAAACATCTCAGAAGGGACCCTCCTTAGTTTACTTTACTTTACTTTATTTACTTTACTTGGATTATAAAGGCAAGAGGGGAAGAGAGGTATTTTCAGACTTGAAAGATTCTGTTAATGTAACCTTAACAGTAAAGTTAGAGCTAGTTCATCTGAGGGTGCTTCTTCTCTGCCCTACTTTGCAAGGCTGACAATTGGAGACAGATTTGAATTTGAATTCAAATTCTGAATTAATCACAAAGTACTTTGGACAACTTTGAACAATCGCCTTTCTGTCACTTCATTCCACCCATAAGAGCACTCCATCTTATTGCCAAATGGCTCATTATAAGAAAAAGCTATGGTCAAAATGTAAGCTACCTAAAATTAAAGCTTGGATCGATATTAGGTGCTGTACAGGTGAATTGACTAATTCAAATCCTGAACTACTCAATCCTCTCATTGGAATTCATTCTAGCCTAACAGAAAGCATGCAGCTATGGGGTAGTGGTGGGGAAATGCCACCTTCATACAGCGGAACCAAATCATGGTGTCTTTAATATGGACGCCTTATATACTTCATGCAACATAAGAATGTTTAGTAGCATGTTGCATAAATCAAATTAATTACACAGAATCTGTATTAGATTTGAATTTCCCTGATTCCCAGCCAGTAGGACTTTTGGGTGTTAAGAACTAATGCAGGGGTGTCAAATTCAATTTTATTGAGGGCCACATCAGGGTTGTGTTTGACCTCGGGGGGCCTGGGTGGGCATGACCGGAGGGGGTGGACAGCTTGACATCACTCATGTTGGGGGCACCTCTGGTGGCCCGAGTACTCTGCCAGCAAAAATGGCCTCCCAACCTCCGTTTTCGGCTGTAACGGCCTCCCAAACTCCGTTTTCACTGGCAGAGGTACTACAGGCCACCACCACAGGCCAGAGCCACCCTGCAAGCCAGATCTAAGCACCCCACGGGCTGAATCCAGCCCATGGACCTTGAGTTTGACACCCCTGAGCTAACACACCAGAAAGCACCCAGTTTGGGGATGCTATTGTACAATAACTCCATATCCAGCCAATTTACATAAATGAGGGGATATATTTTGGTATACATAGAAATGTAACCATGTAGAGACCAAAATGCCAACTTAAACAAAAGCCGTTCAGGTAGACTGAGTTAAATGTAGTCTTCTAGGATTGCCGTTTCAAGTACAAGCCTTCAATTTTACCAGTTAAAGGTCTGTTTCTCTCTCCATGGCCCAATTCCACCTGTGATCTCTGACTCCCAAGCCATACTGATTTCTATAGTAAAATGGATCCTTCCTCTTAGAAAAAGGAGACAGCTATTTTAGGCAGAAAACATGACTCGACTGAGACAACATAGCAATGCTCTACAGAAAAGGCACCATTCATGATTAACTCAAGATATGTCTTCTGGGGGATACTGTTTAAAGGCAAAGCAGGATCTCTGATCAATGCTCTGTTCGGCTTGCATAATCCAGTGCCCTCCAAATGTGCCAGATTCCCGTTATCACCCATAAGTGCTCTCATATTGGTAAGACGTCAAACATATCCGGGGGGGGGGGGGGGGTTCCAGAAGAACTATCTGTTCTCTTCTTAAAACACTTTCTGAGATCAATCCAGTTTCATCTATAAGAATTCAAGTCCAGTGGACACTGCCCAGGCCCACTGTCCTTCCAGTCTACAAAAATACAGTTCTGTGGGAGTTCATTTCTCTCACCTGGATGAGGGTTCACTAATTACATTGAAAAGCTTGGTGCTGGAGCATAGATTGATTAAAGGTAAAGGTTCTCCTCACACATATGTGCTAGTCATTCCCAACTTTAGGGGGCCGTGATCATCTCCATTTCAAAGCCGAAGAGCCGGCACTGTCCGAAAACTTATCCGTGGTCATGTGGCCGACATGACTAAATGCTGAAGGCACACAGAGAGCTGTTACCTTTCCACCAAAGGTGGTCACTATTTTTCTACTTGCATTTTTACATGCTTTTGAACTGCTAGGTTGGCAGAAGCTGGGACAAGTAACAGGAGCTCACTCCACTATGTGGCGCTAGGGATTTGAACCGCCAAACTGCCGACCTTTCTGCTCGACAAGCTCAGCTTCTTAGCTACTGAGCCACCTGTGTCCCTTTTGATTAGGCCTACATAAAACAGGACACCACAACCATTTTTTGCACATCCCCAATACATATTCACATGAAAAATAAAGCCCAAGGCAAACAATAAAATATTTCTTTTGGTCAAGATTTTCTCACATAGACAAATCTGCAGAGACAAGTGGGCAATCCATTAAGCGTCACTCCAGTGCAAATTGATGGAAACTGCATGGGAGCAGAACTTGAAGGGAAAATGCAGGGTTGCTTCCCCCCCACCCCGAGAAAATACAGTTGTCTGAAAACACCAGCTGCAAGGATGGTAAAAGGGGGAGACACAGAAGACTCTTTATCTCGTAGACAATTTTGCCTCACACCAAGTAACTGTTCGCAATTAGACACTTCTGGCTCATATTCCCCTTTCCTCCCTCACTGTCGAGAAGTTTGTGGGGGTTATAATCGGACACATGAAATGCATGCACATTTTATTATGTCTCCTACTTCCACACAGATTCTCCCACTTCCCGACAAAAGGACTTAGTTCCAGTGCTTCCTAGAAACAAATGCTGTTTGGTTAAGAACAGGAGAAAGGATAGCCAAACTATAGTAGATTCTGTCTACTGAAAGAAGAACACAAGACGGAGAGAACTCTGTGTGCTGATAAAACATAAAACAAAAAAGGTAGAACTGCAAGCATCGCATATCTATGTCTGTTGGTTGACAGCAGAAATGTTGAGCAAAGTTCATGTCACCAGCCTCATCGTAGATGTAAATAAGACGGGATGGTGTAATTGAAGAGCAAGTAGTCCATCTTGTATAAATTAAATAATCTTCTTTGGTAGAAGGGGCTGATGTTCTTGAAGAATTTTGCAGTCAAGTTATTGTTGGTTCTGATGGCCTTAGAAGAGGAGGGGAACTTGATGCCTGCATCAGCCCCAATCAATTGCAAGATATAGTTGGCATCATCACCCAAGGTCTCATACTTGCCAATGATATCATAGTGGATAATGCATGGATGGCAAAGGGAGTGCACTCGCTCCCAATGCTCATTGAAAGGCTCCTCGCGCTGGGTCTTTGGATCCAACAGATAGTACACAAACTCCTCAAAACGCACATCGTGGCCACTTTCCAGGGCTTCGCTGCTAGGGTCCTGACGGTGCCGCCGGATTATCTTGGTCCCATAGCGCTTATGGAATGCCGTGTTGTAGCTACGGGTGAATTTGTTCCGGTAGGCTGAGACCAACCGTTCCAGAGGCTCCCGTACAAAGATGAACTTGAGGTAGTTGCGCAAGCGGTGGTTGATCTCAGGAGTGCTGTACTCGGAAAGAGTGCGGAGGTTGGCTGGTACATGAGCTTCATGTGCTGGGATTTCCAGGGGGTCCTGGTACTTGCCCTGCCCTGTCAAGACCATTAGGACCCTCTTCCAATTAGTGCAAGCCACCTTGGGGACATAGCAGTAGAGCAACCCATGGACATCATCCACCACCAGGTGCCGCAAGTCATCTGGAGTTAGGAGGCGTCGCTTGCGGGTGTAACGATGGCACATACTGCTTAGCAACTCCCTCCTGTGTTGATGAGTTGTCTGCAGGGAGGACTGCTCAAACTGAGGAGAGATAAGACAAGGATGTAAGGGGGAACAGGAATCACTTCATGCTGTGTGCCAAGATCCTTTTGTTAGATCCCAATAATACTCTACCCTACATGCTGCCAATACCTATACACAGGAGCTGATATCTTTGGATACCTTTAAGATTTGTGAGTAGTTATAACATTGGCTATAATTGCTCCTTAAAGTGATGCCCTTACCCTTTAATAGTGGGGATTTAAAGGTTAACAGAAAGTAAAACTGGGTAAACTTGAGGGTCCTTCAGTTGGAACATGACTGTAACCTCAGAATTCCCAATTAGAAAGTCAAAATCAGAGATTTGGAGCCTACAGTCTCAAGGTCATCAGACTGGTAAGGACCAGTTATGGGAGCAAATTATTTAACCAATTTTCCTATACTGGGTCTCATTTTCAGTCTTAGAAATGCTGTTAAGGAGCAATGGTAGTGAGTGGGAAAGGTAAGGGTCTAAACATCTTACATTTTATGTTGAACTTAATTGATTCTACAATTGATATTTCAATTGAATGTATCTGTCTACCCTGTTTCCCCGAAAATAAGACCTCTGGATAATAAGCCCAATCAGGCTTATTTTGAGCCCATGCACTGAAATAAGCCCTCCCATGAAAATAAGCTCTCCCCGAAAATACTGCAACACAGCAGGAGCCCTGAGGTGACCACGCTCAATGCCTCCTGCACCTCAAAAATAATAAGAACTCCTGAAAATAAGGCCAAGCGCTTATTTCAAAAGAAAATAAGACCCTGTCTTATTGTAGGGGAAACACGGTACATTGAGGAGAGGGGTTTATTTACAACCCAAAATATATTAATCAAAATGTATATTCAGAATGGAACTACTCCCATATTGTTTGTCATCAGGTTTCCGAACAATACTGGCATGTCCTCTGAATGGACTCGATTGCTTCTTTCCTTTCCTTGATCAATTAATCATATAGAATGATAGAAATGAACAGTGTTAAAAATGGATTAGTTTGGTATGCTGGATCATCAGAGGCCTACTTCAAATGTCCAGCTGAGTACTCTTAGCAGAGCAAAATATTCCTGAATCAAAATGCTGTAAATGTAGGTCTACTTCCATGACTGTTGTTGTTTGTTGCAAAGTCGTGTCCAGCCCATCACGAACCCATGGACAAAGTTCCTCCAGAGCTACCTGTCTTCTACCATCCTCTGGAGTCCATTTAAGCTCACGTCAACTGCTCACACCTCCTATTATTGCCTAGAAAGCTCACGCCTACTACTGCTGGATGGTGACTCCAGCCAGCCAGCCACCTCATTCTCTGTCGTCCCCTTCTTCTTTGGCCCTCAATCTTTCCCAGGATTAGGCTCCTTACCTCTATCTATCTCCATGATTAAACCTTGGCTATTCAAAATTTCATTTCTTCCCATAATTGGAAACCTTTCCTAAGAAAAAAGGGTGCCTTAGGTCACCAGGGATTGCAGCTTGGCTCTTGAAGGTATGACTAATAACAAATTCAGAAAATTCTTTTCTTTCTTGGAGTTTATTCTTGATTTCCTGTGAGTTCTCTCTAATGGTGGATTTTTTAAAAAAAGAAAATCTTCCTTTCTTGTCTCTGACATTTTGTAACTCTTCACCTAATGAAAAGTTCAGGGAAATCCCTAAAACTTTGAGGGTCTTTTGCAACATTTTGGTTCTAGGAAATATACTATTCATGTGTGGACTTTGGATATCTTTGGAACTTTCCTTATAAAAATATAAAGCAGCATCTGTTTATAGGGGAATAACCTTTTTCCTTCCTCCTAATTATAGTTAAAACAAAGTGCTTATTTGCAGTTTGACTAAACATATAAAGCCCTCCTTTTAGCAAGCTGTTTACACCGTCTGTGTTATATTCATAAAGAGAGACAGATGAGCACATTCAGTATGCCATTAACTTCATAAATACACTTCTTTGGATGCGCACAAGCTAAGTCGGGTGGGTGGGCACATTTAAAACGCTGAGCACATGTGTCATGCACTCTTTCACTTAACATTGACCATCCACAGTGGTCAATGCCTGGAATGCATGACCCAATTCTGTTGTTACATCCTCAAACCCCCATAACTTTAACCTTAAACTGCCTAGCGTGGATCTCACCCCTTTCCTAATAGGTCTGTAAAGGGGTTTGCATAAGTGCCCCTTTGTGCCTACTGTCCCTGTCTTATTGTCCCCATTTATTTGTACTCATTTCCTGTGTTCATGTCCATGTTTATACTTATACCGTTATCTCGTACATGTTTGACTAAACAAACAAACAAACAAATAAATTGCTTTCTTTTTGTGTGTCCTGATTATTTTCTTACATATGCACAACCAAAAGGGTAAGGAAAAGGAAATCAGGAATTCAGTGACTGAGGGCTTACTTTCAACACACAGGGATTATCCTATATTTCCAAATTAGGTGGAGGAAAAACTACCCTATTTGACTCTCAAAAGACTTTACAAATAAAATACCTATGTGTGAAAGGCTATAGGCAGGGTCCAAATCTCCATTTCACAACTTTATAGCAACTGTGTGGGTGGGGGAGAAAGCTCATGTTTCCTGCATTCAAAGCAGGGTAGATAAAAATTGATGGGGTTTTAAAAAAAATCTGATTTTTTAAAATTTAAATCGGAATTTTTTTATTTTTATCAAATTTATTTTAATGAAATGATTTTGAGGTAAAATCTATCTAAAGATAGTTTTCTATTTAAGATACATTAATAATTTAACTTAGCATGAAATGGAGCTTAGTTATGTAGCATGAGGCTGTATATTCTGCAATATTGGGAGTGTCGGTGAGTCAACAGCGGGACAGAGGAGGAGCTGCTGTGGGACAGAGATGACAGTTACTCTTTAAAAATTATGATTTAAATTGAGTTGATTTAAACCAAGTCTTTTTACTAGTGATTTAAATCAAATCCACCCTGATGCAGAGTATTCTCTCGCTCTCTACCTCCCTCCCTCCTCCCTCTCTTTATAATTCATCCTCAAAGCTGACATCTGCCAGAGCATAGAACAACTCAAAGACGTTTGGAAGATGTGGAGAAACCTGGCCCATAGAATCGCCAAGAGTCGGACACGATTGAATGGATAACATCATCCTATTTAATAATTGCATTTTATATTTGTACTTAATTGCACTGAAAGCCGCCCGGAGTTGCTTTCGTTGCCAAGATGGGTAGCATGTACATATAATAAAGAAAGAAAGAAATAGCCTGTTCTCTTCCTTCATACTCCATACAACCACTTTTCTTTTTGAAGCCCATTTACCTGGTCACCGTTGTAAAGAGTCTGAAGTGGACTTCGACCAGATTTCCCGGGCCAGCTGATCCTCAATATCCTGTCTTCTGCAGCTGGAAAGAAAAAATGTGGAGGAGAGATTTTAAAAACACATGGCAAAGATTCTCTATTTCATGAAAAGTACAGGATTAGTCATACTTAGAGAAGAAATACAAAAAGTAAGGATGGGAACAGCATTCATTTAAATTAGACTATTGTTGCACAACCACCCTGCCCTCATGATGGAACTTTACCAAATATCTAAATGATATCATCTGCCTTTTGTGACTGTCCTGTTTTCTTCCTCAAAGAAGTATTAGGAAGATAGAGAGAAAAAGAAAGAATAGTTGCACGGCATCTTTAGATTGCTGAGACTAAGGAAAATCCACAGGAAGCACCAAAATGGGAAAATTCGCACTTGGCTAAACTGTATCCTTATATGTGCAGTTTTAGTTTATCTAATAATAGGATTATCTCCCTTGTTCTCTGATTTGTTTCTCTCCCAAAACTAATTATAAAGAATACTTAGGTTTTGCTTTTTTTCAATAATTATTTTATCTTTGTATGTTCAATTTTCAATTAAAAATATTATTATATGATTCTCTAAAGAGAAAGTTCTGGGTACATTGTTGCCAAATATCTTTGAATTCTTCCAGAGTTAAAATATTTTTTTCCATTCTATATTAGCGGCCTTCTCCTTTAATTATAATCTTTCTGGTTGCCTCTGGTAACCAGCCTTCAAGGTCTCCTGTTACGTTTTCCTTTCATTCACTACATTTTCCCAAGGACAGATTTTTTTTTTTTGTACACTTAAAACTCAACATTTTCATATATTTGAGTAAGATTTTAAGTGGACCACAGGAACTATTATTATGTTTTTCAAAATCTTACTTCCAGTCAATCTGACCCCTTATGCCGATTTCCAAAATCAATATTCTAATTACCTTTTGTTGCTTATTTCCAAGTAAAAAGTTTTTCTTTAAGTTTTAAACTTGCATAAAGCTTCTTTTGCTGCAGGTTGAAGGAAAATCACCCCAGTGTAATGAAACTTAAAGAAACTATGGCTTGGGCAAAACTGCCTGTCCTTGCTGCCAGAGCTCATTTACTAGAGAGAGCATGTCTCCTCACAGATAAGATCTATGAGGAACACTCCGAGTAATCCTAAATCCTCTTCTTCACTTGGGGAGCTCATTCATTCACCAGCTCGATTTTTCACCACGTCATCAACTCTGTTAAAACTAAAGTCTTCAATTCACTACTACTGCTTCCCTGAAATCCAAGAATAGTTATGTTTTTCTAAATTTGCATATTTTTATTCTTCAACTTTTGTTTACTTAATAATTTATTATTAAGGCCTTCGGGATTGGGCGGCATACAAATCTATTAAACTTAAAACTTATTGAAGAGCTGCATGAGCCCCAAATGACTCTAGGAGGAGAAAGATAGGCATGGACTGAAGACAGTTCTGTGAAAAGCAGAGCCAATGACCATGGCAGAAGGAAGAGGCAGCGAGTAGACTGGTTCTTCAATTTTTTTTTTGCTGGACAAGGAGAGGATTTGAGATCATCCTCAACTGCTCCAGACAGTAGCTTCTCTGGCAGGCATAGTACCCTGGGAGATCAGGAAGTGGCCCTCTCAAAATGTGGTTGTTGCCTTTGAAAGGACATTGAGTTTGTATACTTCCTTTTCTAATCACATCCAGAAATGGCTTATCAACTGCTTTTCAGCTATTGAAAATTTTTAGATTGGTAATTTTTGACAGCACCAGGTGAATTTCCTTCAATCCTTAGCAAAAGAAACTTTTAACGACAAATTTAAGAACTTTGAGAAAAATTAATAAATAGCAAAAGTGTGATTAAGCCTTTGATTTTAGAATGTTACAAGTAAATTTGAAATAAGATTGTGGAATTAATGATAAACAATCTCTCTCTTGGGAAAATGTTTTTGTTTTAATTTAAAAAAAACACATAATAATTGGTTTTAGAACCAATGGAACTGGCAAATGAATAGAGGGAACTAAGGAAAAAATGGGTCTGCTCTTTCTTGTCTGATCCTTTCTATTGGGTGATTCTTTCCCCAAAACTATGACTTTTAACTTTCCTTAACTCTCACTCCATATGTCTAACTTCCTGCTGAGGTGCCTTTAGTCTCTGCATCCACTCTTCCTGCATCTAAAAACACTATTAAAAACTCAACATCTTGTGTTCTTTCTGCTATTTATCTGCCTCTGTCTTGTTCTGCAAGTGCCTAAGAAAATGTACTTGTGATACAATTTAATACAATGTACAGTTAGTCCTTAACGTACAACAATTGAGCTCAACATTTTTTGTTGTTAAGCAAGACATTTGTTAAGTGAGTTTTGTCCTGTTTTGCAACCTTTCTTGCCACCATTGTTAAGTGAATCACTGCAGTTGATAAGTTAGAACAGGGCTTCCCCATTGGCTTTGCTTGTTAAAAGGTTGAAAAAGGTGATCACACAACCTTAGGACACAGCAAAGTCATAAGTATGAACAAGTTGCCAAGCAACTGAATTTTGATCACATGATCATGGAGCTGCTACAAAGGGCATAAGCGTGAAAAATAGTCATAAGTTACTTTTTTCAGTGCCATTGTAACTTTGACCGGTCACTAAATGAACTGTTGTAAGTCAAGGACTCTCTGTACCTCGTAGCATAGTATGTGCAAAATGATTGAAAAATGAAAAGTTTGTGGAACTGTTGTACAAGGAGCATACAACATATCCACAAAATCCTTTGAATAATAAATCAATAGCCTCAAAAACCAAGCAAATCAGATATTTACTAAAGTTTCTTTTTTAAAACAGTTTTCTTAACATTGTTATTTCTTTTTCAATGGAAGTATAACACTTTCTGAATTAGTTCAGGGTTGACTCAGCCCTCCATCCTTCCGAGGTGGGTAAAATGAGGACCCAGATTGTTGGGGGCAATATGCTGACTCTCTGTAAACCGCTTAGAGAGGCCTGAAAGGCCTATGAAGCGGTATATAAGTCTACTGCTACTGCTAGTTTGACCCAACCTCTATAGGATCCATGCTGAACCATTCAGAGGTTTCTCTGCTCGCTTTTCTCTATTCTTGCTATTCTCTTTTAAGGCAGAGATATCTCAAAAACGTACATGTGCTGGAACTTTTCATGGTTACCATTCAATAAGTGACAGCTTCCAGGAATAATTGCCCAATCCATTGCATCCGTTCTTACAACTAAGTGATGTTGTTGTTATGCAATGTCTTGTTAAGAGTCTGTTCAAACCACAAGAAACTGTCTTGACTCCTTTATGTCCCACTTTGAAGCTGTGTAGAACAGCTTGCATTGGAAAAGAGAACATCTATCATGGCAGCTGTACCGAAAAGATTTTAAGGATTGCTCCTATAAATGCTGAGGATAGGGTTTCTCACTAAAAATGTAATGTGTCTGTTTTAGTCTTTTACACAAATGTATTGAGACCTATTACCCATTAGAGAATCTGTGGCATATACCCAGGTCAGTGCTACCTTTCCTCATGAGTATCACGATAATAGAACCACTGCAAAATATTCTGATGACTGTTAAATGAAAGCCAAGATCTAATTTGCTACTCGTCCAGGTTTTTGTAACTCAGGGGTGATGGCCTTAATAAGAATATTAGAATAGAAGTAGCTTTCATTTATCTCTTCATAACCACTGTCCAGAATTGCTGCCTCTGTTGACATTCTTTTTGTGATGTACAAAGAGATATTATACTCAAGGAAGGTAGACTGCAAGATTTGGGAAATCCTATTTATAGAGACTGTTGATGGGCATGTGGAAACTGCAACTTTTTAATTACTCCATAGCTGTTAAGGAAAGAGGAAGCAAAGATTGGTGATAAGTGCTTTCATCAGCATCAGAGATCAGCAGAAAAGGAACTTAGCTCAACAACATAAACCAAAAAGTTAGCCTACTCTCCTTGCATGTCACAGGACAGCTGATGAAGCAAGCTCCTTCAGCAGCAACCGTTAGTTGGGGCAAGCAACGAATCTATTCACAAGGCAGGTTGCTGCTAAAGGAACAGGAAAGGGGAACTGATGCAATGAACTCAACAGGAAATCAATTTGAGGGCTACAGTTTAAGTGGTCTGAACAAGCCTCTTTTCCATCTAGCTTTACCATAATGAAATAGGAAGTGGGGTATTGCAAGCAACTGCTATTATTACCCATAAAATTATTGCTACCAAGATGCAAGTAAAAGCATTTTGGTAAAGTTCTAATGGACATAGATGACTGTAGATGTTTCTTTTTTTAAAAAAAATGGATGTATTTTAATTCTCAGTTTTGATCTAGAGGATTTAATCATTTCAGGGTAGGATTTAAGGAATTAGACTAGGAAATTTCTGGTTCCAGATGAAGAACTTGATCTTTATCTCACTAGCTCTCCCCAAAGCTATTTCCCTTCCTCTATGCCTTTTCTAGCCACCATCAACAACATGACTGGAATTGTCATTGCATCCATTTTGAATGACAGATGAAGAGGTGAAGAATACCTATCCAATTTGTAGACAGCTGAAATATAGAGCATGTGCATAAACAATTACCTTGATTCTTTAGAAAAATGAGTTGAAACTAACAGGACAAAATTTAACAGACATATGCAAGATTCTTCACTTAAACCAGATATCGGTTTAATGTGTGCAGGATGACAGCAGCCCGTCTTGGAAATTGTACCTATGAAAATATTTGCAAAATATACATAGTTCCTAGAGACCACAAAAACAGCTTGATCATTAAGGAAAGTGGTTGCTAAGTAAAATTGCAACTGTGCTTATGATCTTAAAATCATAGAGTTGGAAGGGACCACGGAGGTCTTTTAGTTCAATCTCTCTCCAAGGCAGGAGTCTTCATACCATCATGGACAAATGTTGTCCAATCTTTTCTTTAAAACATCCAGCAATGGAGCACCCACAAGTCTGGGAGGCAAGCTGTTCCACTGTTTAAATAGTTCTCACTAACAGCAAATGTCTCCTTATTTCCAGCTCTGCATGAGCTCTCAGCCATCACTTCTTGTCTACTCTTTATTAATACCCTCTTCCCTGGAGTAATCTTCAAAGAGTGGAAGACTGCTCTTCTGTCTCCTCTCAGACTTCTCTTCTAAGCAAAACATGCCAAAGTTCCTTTAGCCATTTTTCAAAGGATTTAACCTCCAGCCCCTCATCTTACAAAACTGTTCTTTGCTTAACAGAGTTGCCGGAGGTCATAAATGTGAGGGTTGACTGTAAAGTTACTTTATCACTGTTGTAACTGCAAATGGTCTCTATACAAAGCAGTTGTTAAATGAGGACTACAAGTAGTCCCAAAAAGCACACTGATCAAGAATCAGGAATTATGTGTGGTAGCCAAACATGCTATTTGGATTTTGAATTATTGAAATCCCTGCACAAAGGATGTCCCTTGATACCCGTATGATTCTAAGCAGACATTTTGAAAGCAGCCCTGAGCAATTTATAACATGGAAAGACAAGGAAGAATGAATTAACCAACTTTCCTTTGAAATAATCCTAATTTAGTAGAGCACCTATTTTAAATGGGTTTCACCCAAGGAGGCATTCTCCAGATTGATTGGACTTGCAACTCTAAATTCTTAATCAGTATGTTTAGTAGGGGGAAACAACATCATTTTTGCATACAATCTTTATTCCTCGGTATATTCTAAACATTAGCAACATTAGAATCCTACAGTGTTCTAATATGGAACTGAGAAATTGAATTTTCTGTAAAATCAAAACTGTGTTTGATCCAAGGGATTTTTTTAAATAAAAAGGCATAGGAATCCATAATACAGACTTCCTCCAATCAACATACACTTATCAATCTATATTAAAGTAGTATTTTATTTTGAACAAAAGAGCAGATTATCACATGTAACACAAGTATTGGAAGATACCATTGCTTTGATCCAAAAAGATTCATAAATTCATGTCAGCTACATTTCCTAATTTAACATGGAAATGATTGCATTTTTAAAAATAAAAGTTGTAATATTATCTGCTGTTAATGCGATTAAAAATAGTGTTCCCTCGAAAATAAGGCAGGGTCTTATTCTCTTTTGACCTCTTGAAATAAGTGCTTTGCCTTATTTTTGGGGAGATCTTATTATTTTTGAGGTGCAGGAGGCAGCGAGCGTAGTCACATCATGGCTGCTGCTGTGTTGCAATATTTTCAGGGAGGGCTTATTTTTGGGAGAGGATTTTTTTGACGCATACACTTTTTAACACAATTGGGCTTATTATCTGGGGAGGTCTTATTTTCAGGGAAACAGGGTAGCCAACCAGTACTGAATTTTGAATGCCCTTTAAATCTTGATATGACTTAAGCTCAATGTGGGAATTATACTTCTGCCCTCTAAACTAGTCCCCCCCCCCCAACTCCCAAACCATGGACTGGTCTTGGTCCATGAGCTGTTAGTAGTGGTGGGATTCAAATAATTTAACAACCAGTTCTCTGCCATAATGATTTCTTCCAACAACCAGTTCACCAAACGGCTCAGAAACTTAACAACCGGTTCTCCCCGAAGTGGTGTGAACTGGCTGAATCCCACCACTGCCTGTTAGTTACTGGGCAGCACACTTGGAGGTGAGTGGCAGGCAAATGAGTGAAGCTTCATCTGTATTTGCAGTTTTCTCTACATCACTGCCTCAGCTCTTCTTCAGATCATCTAGCAATGTATTCTCATAGCAGCATGAACCCTACCATGAACTGCCCATGCGAGGGATCTAGGTTGCACGCTCTTCCGCCCCCAACTCAGGTACATGAAAAAAAAGTTGCTAAAGTTTTTTGGGACTGCTGCTCAAAACCTTAGGACATTTCATGCCATATTGGAAAAGGGCATTATGGAGGAGCACGCTCAAAACTTATTGGAGACCAAATGCAGTGCACACATTTTCTTCTTCCCCTATGCCGAAACATATGTAGATATCCTGGCATTGTATTGCGGTTACAATCATCGGTTCAGCAGGATTCTCCATCACTACAAGTTTCCCAAGATTTAAATAACCTGGCTGAAAATCATCCAACTTTATGAAGCAAGTAAGTTTTATATCAGACATAGTTGGAGGAGTTTAGCAAAGTCACAGCTGCTAGGTTCCAAGAGAAAGAATGCTATTGAAGAAGCAGGACTGCTCCTAGGAGAATCCTTACCTCTGTTCTGCTCATAGCATTTCATTTCAAAGTCATTTTCGAGCCCAATTTTGCAATGAAATGAGTTTAACAGAACAAAATCTACGTTTTCCATTGAAATTCTAGCTCTCCAAGCAAGTCCTTTCATGAGGGGATGAAAGCATCTATTTCCAGCCATAATACGTATCATTTGCAGCCATCTGATGCCCTTCAGACAGATTGAAGTACCACACCCATCACTGACCACAGATTGGGAGGCAAAAAAGCACATTTCACTATTGAGATCTAATCTGAACAAGCACTTATACCCATTTCACCCATTTCTCTTTTCTCATACTCCATGTATACACGACATGCATTTGTTCAGTACAAAATATAGAAGGGTGTTTGATCTGGATCAATGACCAACCGAGACAGAGGCATTGTCTTTCAATCATTTTAATAGGTCTAAATCTAGAGCGGTAGTTTTCAAATCCAGCAACTTTAAGATAGGTGGACCTCAACTCCCAGAATTCCCTAGACAATTGGCTGGGGAATTCTGAGAGTTGAAGTCCACACATCTCAAAAGTTGTCAAGTTTGAAAACTACTGCTCTTAGAGTAATGATGTTTTTGTATTCAGGGATGTACTGTCTTTTCCGAACCTATGGATGAGAACTTGTGATCCTCCAACTGTTACTGATCCAGAATCCTTAAAATTATTCACCATTGGTCATACTAACTAGGGCTCCTCAAATCTTGATGAGACAGATGTTACTCATCTCTGAAGGCATAAACCAAAACAACCACACAAATCACACAGACATATGATGTTGTCATAGCTCAGATCCATTTTACATATATACAAGAAGAGAAATGAAACCAATCAACAATATTTGAGAAGCAAACAGACTCATTCTGGCTAAAAGCACAACAATAAAAATCCATATGACTGTATAACAAACCTAACCAAAATGTTAAGATTTTGAATACTTTCAATATTTCTAGACCTTTTCATCTGGCACGATTTAGCAAATGTTGATGGGGGTGTAAGGGAGAACTGAATGTTTTGAAGTCAGATATTCTCCATGTAGTGAAGATGCTGTCCTAGAAACCAGGAGTTTGTGAATTCTAGTCCCACCATATTAGGAAAGTCAGCTGGGTGACCTTGGACCAGTCACTCCCTCTCAGCCTAACCCACCTCACAGGGTTGTCATTATTGTGGGGAAAAAGAAGAGGAGGAAGGAATGTTAGGTATGTTCACCAACATACCTTATTATGTTGAATAAAATAGTAAACATGGGATTTTAAAAATGTAATAACTAAATAATAAAACCTACTTTAGTGTTCTAATAGAAACCTGCTTCCCACCCATTTCTTTCCCTCCTCTGTCCTAAACAACTTGTTTTATGCAACACCTTTCCTTAGAAATATTTTTGAGACCCGAAACAATTTAGAGTTTTCCATTTAAGATAAAATTGACATTGACCCAGAGGAATTTTGCACCTGTATACTACATTAATTCATTACATTTGTACATTTAAAACACATTTTTCATAAACCTCTATCAAATTTTGTAAAATGAATGAAATTGGGTAGATGCATCAGATGCCTTTCCCAGTACAATCCATTGGGAAAAAACAAAAAACAACAATTAATAGTTGCTAATACACAATAAAGACCGCTTTAGCTGATTTCATGTTTTTCATGAATTTTGAACATTTTTCATTGTTCACCATTCCTGCCATCGATCTTGCATATTGAAGAAAGAAAAAGATTCCAAATTGAAGTAATATTCTATTAATCAGCAGTGTTACCATCCCCTAACAATTGGACTGCAATAATCCCTTTAAACCAAGGTCTTGAAATGGGTTGCCAGTTGGTTCCTATTATTCTCTTTCAAGAATAGGAAGGAAATCAATCTGAAACTAAGCTGGATGAGTTATCAATCTGACTGAATGGGGAAAAAGACAAAGAATGAATGTTCTCTGGTAACCTTTGAGAGCCTGAATTTAGAAAAGAGCTTTGCTGCCATTAACTATCTGAAACCAGATATTTGGCGATAGCTTTAGCACCCAGCATCCAAACTTGGAGTAAACACCTCTCTAATCTTTCCCCTTACTATCATTTTCTGACCCAGCATTCTGAATACACCTAATAGATGGATCTGATAACTTTTCCACAAGATCCCAATTTTATATTTGGTACTGGTATTATCAAACCAAGAAATCAAAATCCAAGTTTTCAATCTAGTTCCCTCCCTTACTTCTGAGTGGAGAATCAGTCACAGTTGTACTCCAGTTTTCTCCCTATTAACCCAAGTTTTCAACTTCCTTTTTTTCCTTTCCTATTAAGCATGAGCAAGGCATGGAGGTAGGCCAAGAGAATTGCACAACATGGGTCAATCATGTCTGAATCTTTTCTTTCCATGGAATTGGCAGATAATTAGATTCACCCCAAAAGAAGGAAATATAAAAGCAGAAAGTATGTCTGCAGTTTGTAGTCAACATTCCGTTCACAGGGAACTTCAGGGAATGAGATTTGTCACCATCTGTGAAAACATATTAAGCATGTGGGGCAGATTAATAAACTGAAGCTCTAAATTTCAATTCAACTGCCTCATTCTACCATCAGAATCCAGCATTTAAAAGTGTTAACTTTGACTGGATCATCATAATCTCAGGGAAGTTCCATCTGTAGCATGTACAAAATGTTAATCTCTCCACCTATTGGATTCAGCCATCTCTTCCTCTCTTGGTCGCGTTTACACAAGATATAAAAAGATGTTGGAAATTATACAGTTGCTTTAAAAGCATAAATTATACATAGCTCTGGTCAATAATTACTCAGAAATGGAGATCTTGAGAAGTGACCCAAAATATTTTTTTTCTTCCTTATTTGCTGTTTTGAGAAAGAGTGTTACTTTGAAGAGGAAAACTGCACTTGTTGGCTGTTTACTTTTAAGCCTTATCTTGAGTGGGCCTTTTAGAATGCAATAGTCAGTGAAAGATAGAAAGAGAGAAAATGGCCTTCTCTGTTGGAGTTAAGTTATTAAAAAAAACATCCTTAATAAATTGTTGCATTTTGCCTGAGCCTTTGAGGAAGGTACGGCCACTGTATTTCAAACCAGCCTATCATTAAATGTAAAGGTAAGGTATGTGTTTTGTAGGGAGACAATTCCAGATTCATTTCCTAGCATCACAATGGGGGGAAGGATGAGAAAGAAATCATTGAGCAAAAAGAATGAAAAGTTCATTCAAATAAAAGTATGCAGTAAGCCAGTTAAGAAGGGTGTCAAACTGGTGGCCCGTGAGCGGGATGCATGATACATGGGCCACGCCCACACTGACTCTGCAAAGGGAAAAAACGTCATATGTCACGTGATGTGATGGAGTTTGACACCCGTGGTTTAGATACTTAAATAACTTAGCAATGAACCGTAAATGGCCATGTGCAGCTATGCTGCACACAAGTTTTATCATTTTCTTATCCTACTCCTTGATTTATAATCCCTGTATTATAAAAACACAAGAAACAGCGTCCCTGATTATTTTTAAAGCATATATTGGTTATGTGAAGTTTCATGTTTTAAGTCACTGAAATCATAACATCAGATGCCCACATGAGTAAAACAAATCTCTATAGCCATACCACATTTATGTGGGGGATAAGCAGCATTCTATGGTAGAACAAAGTAAAAGCTTAAAGCTAAAAATAAGGTACTGGAACTGCATAATATTCTTGGCCTGTGATTATACATTAAAAAAAAAGAATTGGGAGTTGCAGCAGTGTTGTATATCATTTTGCCACAGCACCCTTCAGTTGCTATGGCTCAGATGGTCTTTTTAGGGCCTTCGTCATTTTTGGATTGAGCTCAGCCCTAATTGCACCATTGCTCAAGTTCAGAAGCATCCTTGGGAGGTTCTTCTCAACATTCCATAGAAGCAAGAAAGAAACATCTGGCTGGTGCCTCCTTCTCTTCCCATGTAGAGGCTATGTAAGAGAACACAACGTCATCTTCAGTTCCCAAATGGGCAACTCATGGAGAGTTATGGGACTAAAATATGATGTGGTCCCTCAGAATTTTGCACACTGAAATGATGCAATCCTCTGCATGGAGTAGGTCCCAGTGAATTAGTTGAAAGTAGGAAAACAGCTTTATGACTATGACAGGTAATTAGACATTTTGATGCATTAAAAAAAGTACATGGAGATCCAGGGGAGAGGTGCCAGTTGGCTTTCTTACCATCTTACCATTGCTGTCTTTCAGTTCTGCTACTTAAAAACGTGCAAGGACCATACTGCACAGTTCTGAATGGAAGAAATTCTACCACATTTTGGCAGTCAGTCACCAACCTACATTGCCCTTGAAGGGAATCTTTATTTTTAGTTATTGGTCTTCTCTTCCTGCAAATTCATCTGTCTCTAGACTGCAGGCATTTTTTTTCTTTTTCCAAGAAAGACTGGCCTGACTGTGGCCTGACAGCTAGTTGAAGTCTGAAAGGGTTGGGACAATTTACCTAGCAAACACCCTAGACTTAATAGCTGCAATGGGATGCTTGCAAAACCAATACTGGCCCAACACACACTTTTTGCTCTTCCTCCTCCTATTTTCCCCATAACAATAATCTTGTAAGGTAGGTTAGATTGAGAGAGAGAGTGACTTGCACAAAGCCATCCAGTTGGCTTTCATGGTTAAGGTGGGGCTTAAATCTAAACTGGCTCTAGATAAATGGATAAAATAACTGATTTAAATGTTCACATGGTTAAGACTGCATTAATAATATAGATCCAGAAACCTATAGAAAATTTATGCAACTAGATAATGTATATATTTGTGTTTAAGTACCAATGATATGGTCTTCAATAGAAAGCAGCACATAATGAAAGAGTATGTGGTTTTGAAGAGATACAAACCAAGACTTTTCTAAGGGCTGGGAGAAACAGATCATATCAGAGGCATGGATGGACTCAAGAGCTGCAAATGTTACTCTTATTTTAGAAACGTAAGTGGAAAATGTGGTTAACTAGAATCTGTGGGTAAGCCAGCTGCTTCTTGAGAGCAAAGATCCCCCCCCCCCCGAGATCTGTTGCTTTTTATTTTCTTTTGGGGGAAAATATTATGTGATGGCTCTGTTCTCTTTTATTCTTGTCTAATTTAATATATCAGAGAAAATTTTTGATTCTTTTTCAATAAAAAAAATGTGCTGTGCACATTAGCCTCACATCCTTGCAGACATTTTACACTTGCAATTCCTGGACCCAGCCTAGAGACATCAAGTCATATATGTCAGTATGAAATTCAGCCCTGTCTGCTCTCGCAAGTGAATACGTCATCATATAAATGCCTAAATCAGGGGTGTCCGACCTTGCCAACTTTAAGACTCGTGGACTTCAACTCTCTGAATTTCCCAAGTAGCAAGACTGGCTGGGGAATTCTGGAAATGGAAGCCCACAGGTTTTAAAGTTGCCAAAGTTAAACACCCCTGGGCTCAACGTTCTTTCATCTCTAAGGCATTTAACTGACACTGCCCAGTTCAATGCCTCGTGTTTTCTGTAATGAAAGCTCTCCAATCAGAACCATGGTAGGCAGATCGCACTAAGAACCTAACTCCACAGAAAAAGGTAAAACTTATATTCTTGCAAATCTGAAAAGGGGGAGGTCTTTGATGGATGTTCATGGTCTCCAACTTGATTTTTTTGACTCTCTCCCTGTAGACACTGCTGTTTGCTGGGTTTAAAAAAAACTCTGAAACCTTCAGTTGACTTGGTTAAGTCAAAGAGTAGAATGGGAATTGAACAGAACAGAATTGGAAGGGACCTTGGAGGTCTTCTAGTCCAACCCACTATTCAGGCAGGATACCCTATACTAGTGATGGCAACCCTTTTTCTTACGGCATGCCAAAATTGCATGTGTCCACTCAATCTCCCCGCCCACTTGCGCATGTGCGCACGACCCCCTCCCCAGGCTCCTGAGGCTTTCCTGAAGCCTGGGTACGGCGAAAACGGCCTCTCCTGGCCCTCCAGAAGGGCGAAAGATCAGCTGACTGGCACGCACATGTGCGCCGGAGCTGACAGCTGGCATGCCACCAAATATGGCTCCGTGTGCTACCTGTGGCATGTGTGCTATACGTTCGCCATCACAGTCCTATATCATCAGACAAATGGTTGTTCAACGTCTTCTTCAAAACTTCTAGTGTTGGAGCATTCACAAGTTCTGATGGCAAAGGTATTTTTTCAAGAGACAACTGGACTTTCTGGTTTTTCTTTGAAGACGTTTTGTTTCAGCGAAAGAAGCTTGTAGGATGAGAAGCAAAACATCTTCAAAGAAAAACCAGAAAGTCAAGTTGCCTCTTGAGAAAGCACATTTGGTACATCCATGACCTGGATGACTGAGAATTCCATAGACTTCTGGAGGCAAGTTGTTCCACTGATTAATTGTCAAAACTGTCAGGAAATTTCTTCTTAGTTCTAGGTTCCTTCTCTCCTTGATTAGTTTCCATCCATGGCTTCTTGTCCTGCCCCCAGGTGCTCTGGAGAATAGCCTGACTCCCTTTTCTTTGTGCCAACCCCTGAGATATTGGAACACTGCTAACATGTTACCCTTAGTCCTTCTTTTCATTAATTTGATAATATTTTTCTACTGCCTTGAACAGCGACAGATACACATACACACACACACACACACACACACGTATGTATTTATCACCAGCATCTATAATTCCGATATAGATGTTGCAACATCAATATTAGAATTATAGACCAAACATCCAAAATTCTAAGAATACTGTTCATTGAATAATTATTTGGGACTGTGTTGTAACTCCTCCTCCGCCTTATATTCCACTGAATTAGAGACGCATCTGTATCAGTCATTTGTTATTTTACTATTCTGGACTTAAAAATTTCAGATGCTATTGGTTAGGTAGTGATTCTTCCATTTGCTCTCTTAAGTTACCCCTTCCTTGCTATCTTTATTAATTTTAATGTTAATACTTATGATTTTAATATTTTAATGTTTTATGTTGTTTTTACTCTATTGTAAGAGATGAGCAGCATATAAAATTAATTAATTAATTGATAAAGTCATTCTCCTTACTCTCTACATCCCAATATACCAAAGGAATCTTGTTACTGAGTCCATGTCAAAAGTCCTAGTGCCTTGATCTATGTCTTGATAGTGCCCATGCCAGATGCCCTAGTGTCTTGGGGGGAGAAACCTGTTGTAAAATTAGTTTAGTACATTTCATATCGGGAAGTCTCTTTCCACATTTGCACACTTGTCCTTTCAGAAACAGTAGTCAACTATGGATCTTAAGATTAACTGTCCTATGTGAACAGTTTAGATAGAAAACATCTTTCTTAGTCTGAGCCCTCCGTAGCTAGTGAGATCTTTATTGGCTTTAACGAAAATATCTGGGAATCCTCATACACAAAGACATGTCCTAGTGGCTCAGGTTGGAAAAAGGACATTTTTCAACTTCTACTTAGTTCAATATAGAAAACTGTATAGATCTAATCCAGCAGATAAGATGTCACTGCCATATAGTGGAGATGGCATTTCATAACCTTCTCTTGCTTAATGGAAACTAATTCAAGGAGAGATCCATCCTAGAATTAAGGAGAAATTTCCAGACAGTTAAAACAATTAATCAGTGGAACGACTTGCTTCCAGAGGTTGTAAATGCTTCAACACTGGAGGCTTTTAAGAAGAGATTAGATAACCATTTGTCTGAAATGATATAAGGGTTCCTGCTTAAGCAGGGGGTTGGATCAGAAGACCTTCAAGATACGGTACCTTCCAACTATATTATTATGTTATTTTTATTCTGTTATTTTTTCTTTCTGATGAGTGCAACTATCAGCCATGGGTAGAAGCAAACAAAGAAGAGATACTAAATTATTTCCAAAGTTATATTTCACATCAAAACTGTAATAGGATATTTATTGCCCTGTTTCCCTGAAAATAAGCTCTCCCCGGATAATAAGCCCAATCAGACTTTTGAGCCCATGCGCTAAAATAAGCCCTCCCCCCAAAATAAGCCCTCTCCAAAAATATTGAAACACAGCAGCAGCCATGAAGTGACCACTCTCGACGCCTCCTGCACCTCAAAAATAATAACACCTTCCCGAAAATAAGGCCAAGCACTTATTTCAGGGGTCAAAAGAAAATAAGACCCTGTCTTATTTTCAGAGAAACACAGTATTTCAGCCACATGGATTATATTGTACTTCTTGTACACATGAGTTTGACATAAGTTCTGTACTTAGATGAATACAGTGATTATCCATATAGTTCCATATGGCTCAGCAAAGAACATTTTCCTCTTCATTTTCCCAAGAAACACTATATTGGCTGTGTTGCAATTTTCTACTTTACTAAAGATCAATAAACATAATGCAATGCTTGTGAATAAATACATAGCATATATTACATGGAGCAATATGTTACAATTTAGGAGATTCATATCTCTCTCTTTCCCCGGATGTGTCTGGTGCATAAAATAATCACAAACTAATCACAAACTGTCCACAGTGTTCATCACCTATAAATTTTGGTAATCAAAAAGATTCAGTGCAGTAAGGGGGGGGAAATTGACTGTTATTTGCAAGACAAAAGAAAATGCAAGCGATTTCAATATTGGATGGCTTATCTGAAGGCAATAAATAAAGAAGCCTATGAATTTAGAGACAGCTGTTCTGGCATGAGATAAACCAGTATTGAATAAACACAAATCCACTTCCAATTCAGAAGTCACTGAGGGCGTAGGCAATTGGATATGAAAACTGTGCAAGTTTGAATCAAATAAATTAAACTTTGAGCTGCACAGAGCATCAGCACTACTGTACGTACGTACACACACACACACACACACACACACACACACACACACACCATTTCTTGTAAATCTATGAATTAGTCCAGTTTTTGCTTTGCTCTTTTGAGCGTGTGCACATATGAATAATAAGACAGCTTTTGGAATTAGAAGCTTATTGACCACAAAATGTTCCTTCCCTCACTAACTGTTTCCTCGTTAACTTTATTAAAGGAAAGCAGTTACGTATACTCCAATAAAGCAACTCCTCAAAGCTCATCCTTCCTTTTGCCAATTCACCCCTGCCAAGAAGAAGTTTGGCTTCTTCTGAATTCCTGGAGATCCTACAGATGGTAAGACGTTTAGCAGAGTTACTTCCTGGCTTATGCGTCCCTGACTATGAAATTATGCTTCTGATCAGCCATATTTCTATAGATTTGATGACTCCTTGGTTCATACTCTACTACCCAGGAAAGGGGAGTGAAAATTCATTTGTGGGAAAGAGTATTTGTTAATAATTTACTTATTAAGAATCTATTAAGTATTATTTTTAAATGATTTTGATGGAAATAACAAGTAGCAATTCCAACAGAAAAAGATGTGTGCAAATAGAGAAATGAAGTTTTTTAAGAGGAAGGGATGCTTACAATCTATGAGCTACTCTAATCAATTATTGAAAGCTACAGAAAATGCAGAATTAACCCACCCACTTTCTCACTGAGGAAACCCAGTTCTCTAACCTATAGGGGCTACATTGGGTTGCCTGTTGGGATGGGGTCCAATTCAAAGTGCTGTTTATGTCCCATGAAGCCATTTGTATAGGCATGTGCAGACACACAAACACACATATATACTGCTTGGATGGATTGGCCTGGTTCAAATCCTCATTCCTCTAAACAGGGGTGTCAAATTTGTGACCCGGGGGCCAGACGCATCATGCGCTGACCACACCCTCCCCCAGTTTAGCAAAGGTGGGAGAAGTTGTGATATGTCACGTGCGACAACGTGACATTGCAAGTTTGACGCACATGCTCTATAAGATCAACAGAGATTCTTAAATCAGCGAAGACCTCACAGCAAAAAAAAGCAAGTGGTTAGCTGGGAGAAGCATGAAATAGCAATAGCAATAGCAATTAGACTTATATACCGCTTCATAGGGCTTTCAGCCCTCTCTAAGCGGTTTACAGAGTCAGCATATTGCCCCCAACAACAATCCGGGTCCTCATTTTACCCACCTCGGAAGGATGGAAGGCTGAGTCAACCCTGAGCCGGTGAGATTTGAACAGCCGAGCTGCTGAACTGCAGTCAGCTGAAGTAGCCTGCAGTGCTGCATTTAACCACTGCGCCACCTCGGCTCTATACAATAAGGCATTAAATACAAGGGCATACATGTCTTCATCTATAGCAGGAGTGTCAAACGCAAGGCCCGCGGGCTGGATCCGGCATGCAGGATGCTTAAATCCAACCCATGGGGCCGGCCTGGAAATATCAAAGGACTGATCCGAGGTGCCTCTAGCAGCTAAAATGGGCTGCGTGTGGACTCCCGGTGCCTCATTTTCACTCTCCATGGCCTCCAGCAGCACTCTGCTGGCCAAAAACGGGTCAAAAAACTGCCCCAAAAGCAGCCGGCAGAGTGCTGCAGGAAGCCATGGAGAGTGAAAATGAGGCACAGGGAGGCACACACAGATCCCCGTGCCTCATTTTGAGTAATTGTTATTGGCCAACTAATATTTTCAGCATAAGATATTTGCTGGGTCTTAATATTGATCTTAGTTGGGGTTTAGCAACAGCCAAGTAGTTTTAAGTGTATTATCAATTACATCATGTCAATTATTTGAAGATGCATTGGAGGGCTATTTTGCTACTAGAAGTGGACTCTAAAAAAGTTTTTCTTTTTGAAATAAAATATAGCAGTAGATGTAGTACAGAAATGTGGTTTTGGGTGCAACTGGATAGAAGTATTACTACTACTACATTTATTTAGTACTTGATAAGCATGTTTATTAAGAACTAAACATGTTTATTAAACACTAAATGAATGTTATAGTAGAAAAATAATAAAACTTTATTTTAAAAAAAGAAGTAAGCATTACTGTAAGGACAAACTCTTAAGTCCACTGGTGAAAATGGGCAAGAGGGACTTAGGTTAAGATAGTTAGTGATCTGGAAAGAAGTGTTTCCAGTTGGAGAATAGGTTAGGTCTGTGATGGTGAGCACCCTCTCTGTGGGCACGCAAGTTGCTGCCCCAGTTCAGCTCTCTTATGCATGTGTGTGCACCTCCCACTGGCCAGCTGGTCTTCGAATCTTTGCTGTGCATGACGGCACATGGGGGCCCGCATGCACATGTGCGGGGGTACATGAGGGGATGCACACAGGGGGTCGTGTGTGCATGCATGGGGGCATGGCGCATGCGCGCGGACTGCACACTCATTGCATTTTGGGGGTGCGTGCGCACATTCGCGCGGGTGTGCTTTGGACACTTGGTTCAAAAAAGGTTAGTCATCACTGGGTTTGGTCAATTTGCCTCAAATGGTTGCCGTCCAGATTTTAGATTTATTAGATTTTTCCTCCCCTTTATTTCTTTGTACATAACTCAAAGCTAACCTACTTAATAGTTTTTCTAACTCCTATTTTTCCCACATCAACAAACCTATGGGGAGGTTGGGCTGGGAAAGAGTGGTAGCCAGTATTCCTGCCTAAGATGGAACTAGAACTCACAGTCTCCTGGTTTTTAGGTCATCACCATAACCACATGCCAATCTGGCCCTCTGATGTGTGGAGACCATAATTTCTACTTTTCTCACAGGCTTGTCATCCAGGGATAGCTACTACACTAGTTGGAAGAAAGGGATCTGCAGTTCAGCACATTTGCTGGCATTGAAGTGGGCAAACTTCAATTTAAAAAAAGAGTAACCTCCCCCAACCACTGATACTATATATATACTGTACATAATACATACATACGTACACACACACACATACAGTTTGCTTTTAATAGGAACGTACAGAAGAATAATCCAAATCCAATGCAGAGTTCTAAGAGCCAAGTCAGGTTGTCAGCTAGTCCAGAGGTCAGAAGTTTAAAGGTTTCTTGCATGAACGAGATTCATAGAAATGTTGTGCAAGAATTACAAATCAGATTTGTTGCCAGTAAAAAGAACATGGGTCAGGGTTGCCACTTAAATCAGCTGCAGCCAGCTGTGATTCATCAA
Organism: Thamnophis elegans; assembly: GCF_009769535.1. NCBI lineage: Eukaryota > Metazoa > Chordata > Lepidosauria > Squamata > Natricidae > Thamnophis > Thamnophis elegans. Next base: position 119,648,953 of record NC_045542.1, on the reverse strand, counting down.
GAAATTTATTCTGCTGCTTAACAAGTAGCCTTATGGAATATCTTTGCTTTGCTCTGCTCGTCTCTCTACTTGCTGGGTACAGAGACTAGGAGGTTTATGTCATCCTCATCTGACTGTTTCATCTGTACAGATGATGCCTGTGGGTGTCTTGAGTTGGTGTCTCCTGAGGCATTCCACAGTTTCAGATTCAGAATTTCGGTCCCGAATGGGGATCATGGCACTGACCACAGTTTGAACAAGATGGTTGTTTCCTTGTCTCCAGATCTCTATTCCCACCAGAGACTACTGCCTGATAGTCTCCACAAAAGGAACAGTTGTCGGGAGCATTTGTGGGCAATCTCAAATCTCTTCGTCTGAAGCGGAATTGCCATGCTAGTTTCCAGCTCTGCATTCCCCACTGTGGCCATCAGCTCTACTTTTTGGAATTGTCTTCAGACTATAATTGCTTCCATGGAAGTCCGATGACCATGTTTTCTAAAATAACAATTTTGGTTTCTTCCAAGTGGAGAATCAGTCTTTCTTCTCCAGGATACAGCTAAGGAAGCACTGCCAAGGAAGCTGAAAAGTATGAAAAGGCTAGCAGATATTGGTGCTTATATGTTTAAAAGCAAGCACAGAGTTCTCATTGTATATCATTAATATAACACATTGAGCTGGTTCATGGATTTTACATTTTTATTGCTTCGTATTTGTGCTTTGAGAATTTGAGGACAGCTGTCAAGTTTACAGTCAAGATACATTTGCTTAAGTGAGTCAGTTTCAGGAACTGAGTATTTCTTTTTAATGCTGCACTAGTATTAGTGCACATCTGAAAAATCTGTTCAGTTGATCTGATTTGGTTGGATCAAAAGTGCACAAACCCTAAATTTAACCATTCACAATGTTAGCATAGGTAAAGGTAAAAGTTCCCCCTGCACATATGTGATAGTCATTCCCGACTCTAGGGGGTGGTGCTCATTTCCGTTTCAAAGCTGAAGAGCCAGAGCTGTCTGAAGATGTCTCCATGGTCATAGCAATAGCAGTTAGACTTATATACCACTTCACAGGGCTTTCAGCCCTCTCTAAGCGGTTTACAGAGTCAGCATATCGCCCCCACAGTCTGGGTCCTCATTTCACCCACCTCAGAAGGATGGAAGGCTGAGTCAACCTTGAGCCGGTGAGATTAGAACCGCCGAACTGCAGATAACAGTCATCTGAAGTGGCCTGCAGTACTGCACCCTAACCACTGCGCCACCTCGGCTCATGTGGCTAGTATGACTAAACTTCGAAGGCATACATGCTTTTATTTTCCCAACAACAACTAACTTGTAATAAGGAAATCCATTCTGTTGCATATTGGTATGTCCCTCTTATGGGGGGACATACGTTGTGCAACCATATGGAGAAGAAACATGTTATACATATATACATACAGTACATAGGCTCTGTGGTGCAAAAGTAGCTGACCTTACAATGTCCCAATGAGTTTGTGTAAATTTCAGTTAGGAATTTTTTTTAGCATGCTTCACAATGACTTAAACATTAAGGCTGCTCCTGCAGCTCTGTACAGAGGATGTGAGCTTAATCCCATTCTGATTTTACTTAGACTGACTTTAATTCTTCAGATAGTGCTATTGTTGTGGCTCAGGGCTATTTCTGTTCTTTCTTCATATTAGATGAGACAGAGCAGAATTTTAGTAGCTGCCTGGATTTGCCCTTTGTCAAAGGGTAAATAGAGCATATTTTAAATGTTCTTTTTCTACACACGTTTTTCTCACTACTTTTAGATTTTTTAAATATTTGCCAGCAAGAGGCTATATATCTTAACAATTAGAGAAGCCATAGATTGCCCCCCCCTTTTTTTAAAAAAAAGTCTCTGGTTGGGTTATCCTTAATCCCCTTGTTGGTTTTGCAAGACAGTCAGAAGAGCAAAGACTTTTTTAAAAACTTTCCACCAATTTTAAAGCCACATTTCTGCAAACAAAAGAAAAGCTCCTTATCAATGTTTCACTCTGCTCAGAAACTGTCCAATAGCCATCCCAGTTTCTTCCTTAACAATCATTCTATCAATCTCACCAGGCTCAAAATCCTATCATTAAGCATTGACATTATCCAGGATTACCCCAGGATTGACCTCAGTTACCTGGGCTTCATATGTTTGCTCTGAACTTGGCCTCTGTGAAATTCTAATTATTTTCTTATTTTGTTCTATTTAAAAGGAATTGTGAACGAATTAAAATAGAATCAAGCTATAGGGAGATTATCTGGGATTAGAAGCCTCAACTGCCAAAATATATTCTCAAACGGCCTGGAAATTCCACAACGATAGACATCTGAGTAGCATAATTGGTAATGAATAAGAAGGGTGGAGAAAGAAAGGGATTGCAGCTGCACTTTTATTGTTTCTGTTCTTTTGGGGAAGGGTTAATCATAGCTTGTTGTAACAGGTTGTACTGTATTTGCCACAGTGCACAGCACATTTTCTTTTTAAAAATGTAGGAATAAGAAGTCAGCTTGACTGATTAAAAATATTAGAAGCGAACAAAATAAGGGAAACAAATTACCTTCAGATGCATAAAAGTCTGTAGAAAGTCTCAGTCATCCAGGCCATGGTTATCCCAAAGGTGCTTTTTTTTCAGGAGGCAACTGACTAGTCTAGTTACCTCCTGAAAAAGCATCTTTGAGACTTCAGATGCATATTTTAGTTGATTCGTTCTTACATAAGTCAAGCCAGAGCATTTTAAATAACCTAATTTCAGTTAATGAAATGTACATGCCTATTTAACAATTGCTCTTTTCCTACAGTGCTGTCAAACAAGCCACTTATAGCAAATGGCAGGGGTGGGCTTCAAAATTTTTAGCAAGAGTTCTCTGCCCATTGCTAGGTGGGAGTGGCCATTGTGGGTATGGCATAGTTGCCTCCTGCACCAGGGCGGGGGGGAGGGGTATTTGTGCCCTCCCTGTGGTCCTGAGACCTTCCTCCAGCCTCTGGGAGGGCGAAAACAACCTCCCTAGGCTCCGGAGGTCCTCTGGAGGCCAGAAATGGAATCTTCCCAAACATCCGGTAGACCTGCTTTTCGCCCTCCCAAAGCTTCTTCCCACGCCCTGCACTTACCTGCATCCAAAACAGACTGTGTAGGGACTCTTGGGAGGGGTAGGGTGGACAGGGCTGGCCAAGAGTGGGATTTGGTGGTTCTCCGAACTGCACAGAATCTTAGCCAGAGGTCCTCCCGAACCACTGTGAGCCCCCAGCAGCTTACCCCTGCCAAATGGCAATATTCAACCACAATAAGAAGAGTAATGAAGTACCCAAGTCCTCAGATGCTCAAATGGACATTTCTCCTTTGGAGTGCAGATGGGTCAGATGCTGTACCTTTATCTCTAATTCTCTGGGTGCAATGATCATTCTTCTGCCTGAAAAAAGTTGTTATTCATACAAGCCCCCTCTTCCTCCACCACCCACATACTGAATTAGCATATTCCGAAAGACAAGCTAGCTATCTTATTTAACCTTCCTGCAAATCATCAGCACCAGGTATTTAGAGGTTGGCATGCCTGCTGGGCTGCCCCTCCCCACTAAAAAATGCAAGCGAAGATAGGTCCGTGTTTCATGGTATTTTCATCTATACTCATGATGGCCAAATGTCTAAAAAAAAGACAAAATGGGAAGCAGAGCAAGAGTGAATGAATGCAGTGAAAAATCCAGACACGCATAATAAGAGCCTGCCAAGCTCCAATATAGAAGATGTAAGACTAGACCGAACTTAATTCTATTAACTGAAGGTTGACAAAGTCCAGCATTGTTCTGAGAGCAAATAGGTGATTAACCAACAGTTACATATAGAGAGGAACTCCAATTTTGTTTTCATTTTGCTTTTAATCCCTTAGGATCCCTGAGAAAGAACTGGAAGATTGTTTCACAAAAGCCTCTTAAACAAATTGACTCGGAATGCAAAAGGTGCTTTAAACAGCTTCCTATCGGAAGGAAGGAGCAAGAAAGAAAAAGAATCTCATATTAAATCTTTCATTTTACATGAGACATGCAACAAGACGAACCCAACCAAAAAGGGTAATGAATTGATCTACATATTCCTGCATAAGAACCATGCTTGTTTAAAAGAAACAGGATTAATGCCAGATCAACTGTCAAGCAGTAAACAATGGTCCAATTAAAAAACTACCAAATCAGACAGACAACCAAACAATAAACAACAATCTAATCAAGGAACCACAGAGAACATTCCCACCAACATTGATGGGGCAAGCCATTTGTATTTAAAGAGAGACCAAAGCCCACTCCCTTTCAGTACTGATGATGTTAGCAAGTTGGGTAATGTAACAACCAAGCTCAGAGAGCACCAAGGACCCCATAGTTAAACCAAACAGAATGATAGAAGAGTAACACAAAGAAGCTCTACATTTATGGACAATGCATCCTTCTTCTGCCCTTCTCAAAATAGTCAGACTTTGTCCAATGAGAGAGAAAGAGAGAGAGAAAAAGAGAAATAGTAATGGAAAATATGGTTGAATTATAAATGGAGGATACTATCCTCTGTACAATGTGGGAAATAACTGCACAATGTGTGCTTTGTTTCATGGAGCCACACTATACAGGGTATGTCACCTACTGCTTCAAACAACAACATGCAAATCGTGTTCAAACTGAACTAATGAATCCTGAGCTTTTTTCTGGAGTAAATGTGACCATTTGTCCATTCTCCGGCTGTGCTAATATTTCACATGACTGCTTTCATACATTATAAATTAACTCCAGGAACGTCACACACATGAACAAATAAAAGAAACAGATTTCCCTTATGATGTATTGCTCAAATTTGACATTCTCAGAGGGCAACACATGCCTGAATGGTTTGTTTCTAGATTGTCTGCCAATTCCACATCTGGAACTGATGAAATCCAGTTCACGGTACAGTTACCGGACAATGAAAGAATGGAGATACAGCACAATTTTTCATATCTTTCCAACTTATCTTACGTCCTTCTATTTAAGCTAGGATTTCATCATTGTTGAAGAAGAAATGGAAAGGCTTATAAAAATAAAGAAATAGAACTCATAGTTCAATACGACAGCTTTTGAGGGAATTAGAGATTTAAGCATTGTACTCAGCATTCTTCCAGGATTCTTTGGCAAATCTACAAAAGTTTAACCCAGTCCTTTAAAAAAAAAATCCGTATGTACCCTGTTCCATGACCATTTCTGGCATTCAACAGAATGGACTTTGGCTTATGAAAACTTATTCGGCAATATATTTGAAAAACTGCCACTATCACATTATATTTGATCATCTCTGCCCACAGCCTGGAGTTTGATCCTGATTAGTCCTAAGGCTGACTCAAATGAGATTGTTGGGGGCTAAATGCAAATAATGCTGACATTGTAAACCACCCAGAGTATGGTGTAAAACGCTATGAGGTGGCATATAACCCTAAATGTTATTGCTATGCTATCACATATAGCATAGCATAGCGCATTCTTTTTCTGTACCCAATAAACATGCATTCAAACTGATAGGAAACCAAATGGTAACATAGAATCCCCTACAATATTATACAAAAAACGTATTGGGAAAAACGGCCATTCTTACTTCAGTTAGGCAGATCAAAGCTTGAACATGCAAGACTATGTTTTGTCATATTCTTCCTAATGTCATGGTTTGAAATACGTTTAGATGAATCCCCACAAACCTTCTTTAATGTATCCCTCCTATTAACCTCCATGTGAAGATATTTGACAGCAAATATTAAAATGAGAAGCACAATTTCTAGACTGTTTTTGTTTCAGCAAACAAAAATGGTATTGGAAAAGCAATTAGGTAGGTAGGTAAATCACTCAGAAAAAGAAACAAACGAAACTCAAGAACCCAAAATCAAAATCCCAGAACCCAAAATCAAAATCCCAGCTCTATAATTCAGGTGATGTCAAAGCTAGCCTGTCAAGGCTCTTAAATATGCCATCCCCTTTTCTTCCACTTGATCCATAGAATTAAGATTTTACTGTACATTAAAACCTGGATCCTTACTTGTCACTTAGTTGTTAAATCAAAAGAAGCAAACCAGTTACAAATCCTGTTTCTATATTCTTATTTGTCAGGGGAAATGTGAGAAAACAGGAGCCTAGCTTCTGATGAAATTTAAGCTTCTTTTTTGAATAATTTCTGGTAGTTAAACTCATTTTTTTTCCATTCCAAGAAAAGGTAGGAGCTAGGACATGGATGTAACAGGACTAGGATGGAAAGTACATTTGGCTTGATTTCATTTATATTTAATTCGTGTAAAATCAATTAAATGCAGATGACATGTTTACAGCCAATCTCTGCCTCCAAACAGGAGGGGGAGGAGGAGAAAAAGAAAATATAATAATCAGACATTTTGGGAAGGATTCAGGGGAGTCTTCTCTGTGACTTTTAAAAGCCAGGGGCAATTCTGAAGCTTTAGGTTAACTATTTTAATGCCTTCTACTGATGGGTGGAATCAATAAACAAGTTTGCTTATGAACAGTAAACCCAGGCCAAGATGGTACATTCAGAATCAGGAAAAAATTAAAGACCTGGCAATGATAGCTCAATGATTCCCATGCTTACAAATTACTGGAGAAATAGAAAATGATCGCAGGAATGAAGGAGGGACCTTGAGAAAGCTGATGGAATTTGAAATGTTCACACAGAATTAAGATCATCTACTGAGACACATCTATACATTGTTATTGAAATAGAAATGGAAGCAGAGCAGATGAAAAAAAATGCAGATAATTACATGTGATAGCCATGTTAAAAAAAAAAACCTCCAGAAGCATTGGAAGGAAATCTACCAAGTTATCTTAAAAATAATTGAAACCACAAACATTTTTTGTTAGGAATAATTCCAGAGCGAATAAACGAAAGCATCACAATCTACTAAGATACATACTGACAGTAGAAAGAACTAATTTAGTCCAAAGCTGGAAAAGTTGGATAACCCTGCTGAATAACTGAATAACTGAAGAATATGCAGCAGTGGTAAAACTGATTCTGTAGCTCCATAACAGAAGCTGAACTGAATTCTGAAAGGCATGATCTCCCTGCAAGAAAGATTTCACACAGCAAGGCAACTAGCAACACTTGCAATGCAGGTTAAAAAATCAAGATACAATTTTCATTGCATCAAAAACAATGAACAAATAATTTAAATAGACACAAGCAATAATAGCAATAGCACTTAGTCTTATATTATACTGCTTCGTAGTGCTTTACAGCTCTCTCTAAGCAGTTTACAGAGTCAGCATATTGCCCCCCAAAATTTGGGTCCTCGTTTTACCCACCTCGGAAGGATGGAAGGCTGAGTCAACCTTATATCCAATAATATCTAATGTTCAAGTAAAAGCCCAAATGTTTTAGTAGCGGTTAACAGTTGGGGACAATGGAAAAGAAGGTGGAAAACTGCTATCCAACATTCCTACTTACAATGTTTTATATCTTTTTTTCCCTTACTTTGCTTTTACTATCGTACTTTCTTGTATCCTCTTTTTAATATTTAGATTTTCCTTTATCTTGCCCTTATTATGGTTTGTTGTAGAGTCAGCCTGTGTTCAGACTGGATTCAGCATTTTTCTCTGCCTACTGTCCTTTCTAAGGACTTGGGATACGCAGATGTGGATGTTTGATGGTGTTACAGAAATCATCAAGGAGATAAGCTGTTTCTTTTGCAATTGACTGATGGTGAATATGTCAGTGCTGATGGTGTTCAGGTGGTCCTCCAATTGTTTTGGGATCGCACCCAAGGCGCCCATTACTATTGGTATCACCTTTGCTTTCTTTTGCCATAGTCATTCTATTTCTTTTATTTTTAAAGGTAGCTCAAGGTGGTGAACCTATCTAATACAGGTACTCCTCAACTTACAACAGTCTGCTTGGTGACCATTCAAAGGTGCCACAGCATTGATACAGGTTGATGCAATGAAAGTGTATAATAAAAATTAACCTAAATTTAGTTTACTAGTTTATGTATAAAATGAAGTGACAATAGCTATAGTTAAATAATGATTAATAATGATAACAATACATATAGATATATTAGTTTGATAATATGATATTTTATATAAACAACACATGGAGATTATGAGAGGAGGTTTAAAAGCTTTATCTAGAATATGTTATAAAGATGTATTGTGATTGGATGATTTTAGGATGATTTAATGGAATGTTATCATATAATCCTATTTTAGATTTTGAATATTATATATAAAATGACGTAAAAACAATTACAATCAAATTAAGGTTGAGATATAATAATTGTGATATACATAAATATAGGTGAATTTAAAATATAAAATTTGATATGAAAAGCAGGTGATGACTATGGAAGAGATGCATGGAAATACTGTAACCAACTGACACACTTTCTACAATTTGTAATGGAAGATGGGGTTTTTTATGTTTGTTTGCCCTTGTTCACAAAAAAATGTTTTAAAAAAAGAAAAATATGACTTATGACTATTTTTTAGTTACGAATTTCCAGCACCCACATGATCACGTGATCAAAATTCAGACTGGTTCATATTTATGACTGTTGTAGTATCCCAGGGTCCTGTGATCACCTTTTGCAATCTTCTAACAAGTAAAGTGAGTGGGGAAGCAGGTTTACTTAACAACCGGGTTACTAGCTTACCAACTGCAGTGATTCACTTAATAACTGTGGCAAGAAAGGTTGTAAAGTGGAGCAAAATTCACTTAACAAATATCTCACTTAACATCAAAATGTTGGGCTCAATTGTAACCGTAACTTGAGGACTACCTGTACTTCTTCCTATTTTCCCCACAACACCAATCCTGCGACGTGAGTTGGTCTGAGAGAGAGAGAGTGATTGGCCCAAAGTTTCCAGGTGGACTTTCATGCCTAAGGTGGGACTAGAACTCACTGTCTCCCAGTGCCTTAACCGCTAGATCAGGGCTGTGAAACCCGTAGGCCAGATGTGTCACGTGCAGGCCATGCCCACCCCAGCTCTGTGAAGGGAAAAAACATCACGATACATCATGTGACACTGCAATTTTGACACCCGTGCGCTAGGTAAAACTGCCTCTCTACCTTCTTTATTTTTTTTTAACATTAGCTTGAAGGATATAAAGTGACTATATGCTTATAATAAAGCCTCTCTTAACAACAACAAAAGAAGCATCTCTCACTAATGGCTGATGTGCTAAGGAAAGAGTCTTGATGCCACTGATGGGCCTGGAAAAATTCCTGCGGCCACTTATCTAAAATTTGTTTGGTTCTATGCACTCAAAAGAAAAGGTCAGCTGTTCCTTGCCGCCGGAGAGAAACTGGAGCCGGCATTCAACAGATGTGTTTCTGCAGAGGGCATAACCAGATGGGGCAACTGAAGCCAAGATGGAACCTGCAACTTCTTTTTCCAAATCTGCATCACATGAGTTGAACTGGATGAGTACCTGACCAACAGCCAGAAAAATCGAGGAAAGGTCCCAAGGGATACATAAAATAGATTTCTGTTCATCCCTGGCATTATTCTATTTGGTGCCAAGCAAACAGTTTCCAAGCCTGTGAGGTGTAAAAAAAAATATTGCAGAAAGGAAGAATCTCACCTTTGGAGGCGATTTAGTCCAGCTGAAACGCAGCAAAAAAAAAACCAGCACAGTTCAAACAGTTGTTGCAAGCAAAACGTGCAGAGGGAAAAACTCACAAGTACAAACAGATTCCTTTCTTATCCTTACTATTTGCAATGCTAAAACAGAACTCTCAGAGAAAACTAAAGTTTATGTTCAGCAGTTTTCCAGTCATCTCCCAAATCCTACCAAATAAAAAGTTTCCTCTCTTGCCACTTGGTCACTAGCATTTTTAATATAAAAACAAATCTGTATCATTTGTAATCTTCCCAGATGGCTTCCAACAAGTAAAATCAATGGGAGAACCCATATCAGACTAACAACTGTGGCAAAAAAAGGTCATAATATGGGGTGCAACTCACTTAAGAGCCCTGGTGGTACATGATTAAATGTAGTATTGCAGGCAAACTCTGCCCACTGCCAGCAGTTCGATCCTGACCTGCTAAGGTTGACTCAACCTTCCATCCTTCTCTGGTCGGTAAATTAACAATTTGTTGTAGGCAAGTTGCTGACTTTGTAAACTGCTCAGAGAAGGCTGTAAAGCACTATGAAGCAGTATATAAGTCTAAATGCTACTGCTTTTAATAACTGCCTTGCTTAGCAATAGAAATCTGGGGTTTCATTGTGGTCGTAAATTGAAGACTGCAGAAGGAGACAGTCCATGAGGAAGTGGTCTAATCACTTTTGTTACAGGCAGTTCCTGATTAAGAACAAATTCTGTTCCTAACTCTATTTCTGAAAAGACTCTATTCTCATTTCTTCTTCTGAAAAACACCGAAATGTGTTGTAAAAGTGGCATTGGCCTTCCTCGTTGATGCTTTTTTAAAAAAATTTGAAGCTAGTGTTTCTAGTCCCAGAGCTGAAATTAAATAAATAAATGTGTAACTTGCACAATACAGAGACAGAAAATTGCAAAAAGGCAAGAGACATTACTTGTTATATTTTCCCTGAAGTGAGGAACTTCTTCACGACAGAAAGAGAGGAAGGGTTGGAGAAGGTGATATTTTAAAAAATAACTCTCACAGGAAATAGAAGTATCTAATATACTGAAGCATGAAAAATGTGTAAACACTAACTTTTGCAAAGCCAGCCAACTGCTGGCTGAATTGCCACATTTAGTTTCAAAGCAAACAATTTTAGACTCCTGCTGTTTTCCTCCCAAATTCCTCCATCTAAAGAGATACGTGAGATATTTGCAATCAAAGGTTTAGTAACATTTATATTATGAAAAGCCGAAGTGCTGCAGAATTAGATATTCCCATACCTGCTTCCCTTTCCCCAGGGCAGCTAAAGTGCTGAATATGGAATTATCTCTTCTTTTATGCCTACATCAACTCTTTGCCCATGGTGTTGAAACACACATAAAAAATGGCCCTGGGTAATTTTGAATCATCGAAAGATGAATGAAAGCTAGATTAGGATCAGTTGTTGCACTGGTGCAAAATCAGCAGTAAATCAACAATGTAACTTTATTTTTGTGAAAGAACAGATCAAAACAATAGTTTCTAATCCTCAATAATACAAAGTTGAGAAAATTATGCATTATCTATCAGACACACATGGAACTGTGGGCAAATTATAGTTTTGTAATTTTTCACAGTTTTCACTTCAGCAAATGTATAATACGGATAGGATATTCTGTCAATTTGCCATATTTAGAATTTTTTTCAGTTTGATGGGGGGGTTATGTACCACGTTTGCAAGCAAATTAAAGTTGCACAGCATAAATTATCTCAGTTAACTTAGTTTTGCCTTGATCACACTATCATACTCTGAAATAATATTGCAGGGGAAAACTATGTCCTTGCTAAAACCATTAGAACAAAAAACAACCTAAGAGCTGTGAAAACTAGTAAGGGCATAACTGATAAACAAAAGGAGCTTGATTCTTAGCTTACATTTAAAGGGACAGAACTGATATTTTCTTGAGCTCTAAACCCATCAACCATCAAAGTAGAGCCATAATTCCATTTTTTGCTTCATATGCTGTGTGTTCGCTAAACAGAAGCCACATCTATAAAACCACAGCACAGTCAAGTCTTAAAAGCTAGGGACTTGCATAAGATTTAAAATAATGTCTCTGCCTTAAGTTTTACACCACCTCTCTGACTCAGGAGAAAGGGCCCTGGAGAGGCAGGAAGACTTTTAACTTTTGGCTTTTATCTTCCACTGTGTGTTTTTGGCTTGTTCCTCTAGTACAGCAAAAAGGCACCTTCACCCACATTGTCTTCCCTCTAGAAAGCTTTTATGGGTGGGACAATGGTCAAGTTGGCCTTTGGAAGGGTGAATCTTCACTTGCAGAATTCCTTAACTGGAAATATCATTGCTGAGAATTCTGAGACTTGAAATCTGTATATCTTAACACTAGTAGGGATAAGAAAGACTAGAGGTCTCCAGGTGGAATAAGATTAGACACAAAATTTTAACTGACCTAAGGGCACAGAAACTTGTAGTAACTTATTACTGTGGTAAAACATTGAGGGTGGAGTACAAATGCCTGCAAACAAGATAGGATTAAATTAACTGAGTAAATCCATGTAAATAAAGCCTTATAAAATAAATGCAACTACGTTCTTGTACAAATAAAGCTTCAGGTTTTATTCCAGTTTAGCCTGTTCCAAACTTTTTGTCAATCCCTAATAATCACTATATCATTGTTTTAAACATTGAGATCCATCAGATTTGCTAGTGAAACTAACGTGGGTAACATCTTAAATGGTGCACTGGGGATGGATCACCTGTCAACTACAAGACTAGGATATATAAGCATTCTTAAAATCAGTTTCATCTAATGAGATCTCTTTCAAGAGTGTTTCTCTTGAACCATGTCGTTTTATTCATTCAAAATTCATTTTAAAGGGATTAAAAATTGGGAAATTTTCCCTGGATGCTTCAGTTAGGATTAGGTTTACCGCTCCTTCAACAGAAACTGAGACTTAAAAGAGATATAGAAGAACACTGCAAAGCACAATTAGAACTCAGCGCTCCAAGATGGCATCAGAAAGGCACTAGGAACAGTTAGATGTATTCATAGAAAAGTCTGTAAGATATCATGATAGCTATAAATAATTGATAGAATTAGCCACAAGGAAACTGCTTGTAGTTTTTTTCATAAACATTTTATAGCCTGTTGGCTTAGCTTAGGTAATGGTTCATTTTTACCATTACCATTCAGATGTGGGACAATAGAGCAGATATACCACAAGTTTACTTAAAGTTTATTTTAAGACTCCAAAAAGCTGGCTTCTCAAAAACATTGTTTCAGATTAAGAAAGTTGCAAACAGGTGATCACATGATCCAATGAATGCTTGTCACATGACTCCAGGTGATTGCAACTGTCATAAGTATATGCCAGTTGGCAAACATCTGAATTTTGATCTCATGACCATGGGGATGCTGTAATGGCCATATGTGTAAAAAAAATGGTCATATTACTTTTTTTGGTACTGTCCTAACTTCAAAAGGCCACAAAATGAACAATTGTCAGTTGAGGACTATTTGTACTGTTCTTGTGAGATAGATGCCATAGAAACCACAATCCGTGTCCTTCTGTATTGCCAGTTCTATAGGGACATTCGCCATGAGTTCATTACACCTCTTTTATTTAAATTTTCAGGCCACTCTGACAGCCTTTATCTGCACTGTCTCTTAAGTAATATATTTATTTCTCTAAAAGTAGCAAATTTTTGCTACATTATATGTAAGCTTCACCCATATATGTTTACTAATAGCTCTTGTGGTTAGGGAATAATTTTTTGTTCTTTTATTGTTTGCATTTTTATTGGTCAATGACCAAAGTAAAGTTCTGTCTTTCTGTCACAAACAGCGAGGAACATTCCAGAAATCAAAGAGACTTTCCCGCTTGAGGAGGGGTGGCTTCACAGGAACCTGTAAGAAAACTAGGCAAGACCAAACCTAGAAATCTGGGGTATAAAATAAAACTGGGATAAAACAAGATTGTCTTCCTGCATTTCCTAAGGAAATGATTATTTCTAACAGGACATCTCTCAGACGTTTTTCCTATATTTATCAATGATAGACAGTCACAACCTTGAACAAGCAAAATGGCACTAACACAACAGGGCTCTGTATCTGAGGCTGAGTCAGTTTTTTTTTTTTTAAAGGGATTCAGTCCTCAGAAATGTCAAAGCAAAAGACACATTAAAAAAGACAACAAGCTGTACAAGAAGTTACACAGTAATGGCTAACCTTTTTGTCGTCGCATGCCAAAAGCGCACGCATGCACGCATGACAGTGCTGCCCGCGCCCATACCAATAACACAATACATGTGACCCCCCGTGTGCCCCACCCCATGTGTAACACCCGTGCATGCATGCATGAGGTATGCCCCGCCCACCTCACATTTTTTGCTTCCAGGTTGTGCAGGAGGCTTTTGAGGCCCAATGGGGGAGCGGAGGCATTGCATGAGGCTTCAAAATGCAACGCGAGCATCCCCCACGCATGCACCCTTGTCCCCTGCATGCACCCATTCCCCCACCCATGCATGGCAGAGGTGTGCCCACTCTATGTGCCATCTGTGGCACATATGCCATAGGTTCGCCATCACAGCACTATATGAACCTTATGGTTTCTTCCAAATCTATAATTCCAAAATAAAATCTTCCCAAACTGCAGAACGTCTGAAGAAAGACCAATATTTTAAACATATACCAATCCCACAACACGTTGCTCACATTGTATAATATTCAACCAAATAATTATATTCTTCTCATTAACACAGTATACTAAACATGCTTCTTCCAATTTACAATGCTAAAAATGGTCAACACTTACATCAGCATAATCCTGGTAACTGCTAAGATATTCTTGAGAAATACTGACGTTTTCTTGATTTACTGGAATCACATGAACATTTCTAAAATGAAGAAAAACTTCCAAGAAGCAAAAGGAAGGCAGGGGTCAGGGGGGGGCGATGGCTTCTCTAAGCTTGGCACTGCTTGGATGAATAGCCAAATGATGAATTGAATTAATAGACAGATCAATCTGCTAGTTAACTGGCATCAAAATAAATCAACTTTTAATTTGCTAGAGCTGTGCAGAAATATTTTTTCCAATTCATAACCTTTTGCCAATATTTGGAACTCCTGAACCAGCCATTCTATGAGATCCAAGTTATTTCTGCTTTAGAAAAGAATCAATTAAATCAATGGAAATTCATTCATGCCTTCATCCAAAAGATTTGTCATAATTTTTCCTGGAATAAACTACCTTTCCGAAGGCAAATAAAATTGCTAATTCAAAGTCTTAGATGCAGTAGAATAATGGTGAATCAAGGAATCAAGAATATTGTGCCACCAAAGCTATATAGTTTCATGCATTTTTAAGCTGCAAATAAACTACACTGACTTTCTTTTGAATCGCTATATAAAGAAGGGTTCCTCATTGAATGTCTCCTTTTTAGTTATATGGGCTTTGGTCTTCAAATGAAATCCATACCTCCTACGATCCTAAACATAATCGAGAATAATCCCCATCAAACTGAATGGAACTTCCAAATAGGTATGTATAGGAAATGTGGCACCTGTGCTTAAATTCCAGTTAAATTAATGGAACAAATACAAAGTTGAGTATTATTAAGTCCTATTGAAAAATGCATTTCTCTATGTAGCAGATCTCTCTCAGTATATTAAGTAGGAAGGGAGGGATAGAGTCCAGAAAATAAATATACGAGTGAGTTCCAACTTCTTCTATTTGTGTCACAAGCCCCATCCAGTTAAAGCCAAGCATCTGTGAAAGAAGCTTCTGTCAGCATATTCCAAGCTCCATTAGGTAACTTTGTGCACATTCTTGAATCTGGGAAACTTTTTCAGTTGAGTTTGTGCAGTTTCACTTAGGTGATTCACGGGAATGTTGATGAGTTTTGGGGAAGAGATAAAGGATCAAGGGAACAGAGGAAGAGAACTGGAACTGCTTTCCTACTTGAGAGCTTGTCACTGAGTTTTTTTTCCCCAGGGAATCTTCTCTTTAGTACTCTCATTGCCTCAGCAAACCATGAGGGTTATTACTTATGAGTCCAGAGCATCTGAAGACAGCATGGCATATGTCAGTGATGGCTAACCTTTTTGGCACCGAGTCCCGAAACGTGCATGCATGCATACACATCCATAATGCAATGTACGTCTCTGTGCATGTGTGCGATCCCCCCACATGCACCCTTCCCCCCACATGCATGTGACCCCGCACATGCACCCCACACACATGTGCACGTGTTTCCCGCATGCGCCCCTGCCCTTCACGCATGTGTGGCAGAGACCCAAAAGTCAGCTGGCTGGTGGGAGGTGCACACACATGCGTGGTGAAACTGAGCTGAGGTGTCGGCTTGCATGCCCGCAGAGAAGGCTCTGCATGCCACATGTGCCACAGGTTCAACATCACTGGCATATGTGATCAAGAAAGATATATCTGAAGTGTGACACTTACAGTACATGCATTTAAGAGCCAAGGTGGCGCAGTGGTTAAATGCAGCACTGCAGGCTACTGCTAGATCAGCAGTTCAGCAGTTCAAATCCCACCGGCTCAGGGTTGACTCAGCCTTCCATCCTTCCGAGGTGGGTAAAATGAGGACCCAGATTGTTGGGGGCAATATGCTGACTCTCTGTAAACCGCTTAGAGAGGGCTGAAAGCCCTATGAAGTGGTATATATTGGTCGCATTGACCGATGATCTCTGGAGGGCCAGAGATGGAGGCCATGCGTCCATCCTGGTTCTCCTTGACCTCTCAGCGGCTTTCGATACCATCGACCATGGTATCCTTCTGCGACGACTGCGGGAGGTGGGGGTGGGAGGCACTGTTTTGCAGTGGTTCTCCTCCTACCTCTCGGACAGGTCGCAGTCGGTGCTGGTCGGGGGGCAGAGATCGTCCCTGAGGCCCCTAACATATGGGGTGCCGCAGGGTTTGGTCTTATCCCCCCTACTATTTAACATTTACATGAAACCGCTGGGCGAGATCATCCGGAGGCACGGGATAAAATACCATCAATATGCGGACGAGGACAAAATATAAATGGAATGATTTATACTGTTTAAATTTTAAGAATGATGGGAGGCTGAGCATAATGCAAAAGATTTTTAATTTTTTTTTATTTATTTTTTCGTTTTTTTTTTCTTTTTCGGAGTGTTCTTATTTTATTTTCATTATTATTGTTAATAAGATATTTTAGAAGGTGAATGGTACTGAACTGTGCCGGGTGTGGGACCTGGGAAGTCGGAGGGGATTAGGGAGGGGGGTTCATTGGGGGTGGGTGGGTGGGTGGAGATATAGTTTCAATATATAGAATAAGAAGAATACACTTGTATACTGTTGTTCCTTATCTTTTCTTTTTATTTTTCTCTTTTTTTTTCTTTTTTTTTTTTCTTCTTTTTTCTTTTCAGCGTAATTTTTAGTAACTGAATAGATTAAGGAATAGAGAAATGCACCAAAGTGAGAAGTAGAGGAAAGGAAGAGGGAGAAGTAAGGAGGGAGGAAGAGGGGAATGTAAGGAGGATGAGAGGGGAAGGAGGGTGAGGAAGGCGAGAAAGGAAGATAGGAGGGGAAAGGGAAGTAAGAGGGGTGATCGTTGGGGGGAGAAAGGAAAGTTGGAGGGGGAGAAGAAGGGGTGTATGAAAGCGATAGGTTGGGTTTATGATGAGTTGTGTTTAGGTTGGGGTTTTTCTTTTTTTATTATTATATTATTATTATTGCAAATATTCAGTATATAAGTGAATGTACAAAATTGAAAATGAAAATGAATAAAACATTTAAACAAAAAAAAAAAAAGAAACCGCTGGGCGAGATCATCCGGAGGCACGGGATAAAATACCATCAATATGCGGACGATACTCAACTGTATCTGTCCGCCCCGTGCCAACTCAATGAAGCGGTGGACGTGATGAGCCGGGGCCTTGAGGCCGTTAAGGACTGGATGAGCGCTAACAAACTGGTGCTCAACCCGGACAAGACCGAGTGGCTGTTGTGTTTCCCTCCCAACAATTTGGCTGACATCCCAACACTCAGGCTGGGGGGTCAAATTTTATACCCCTCAGATAGGGTCCGTAATCTAGGAGTCCTCCTGGATCCACAGCTGACTTTTAACCATCAGTTGTCGGCTGTGACCAGGGGGGCATTTGCCCAGGTTCGCCTGGTCCGCCAGTTACGGCCCTACCTGAACCGGGAGGCTCTCACAACAGTCACTCGAGCCCTTGTGATCTCTAGGCTGGAATACTGCAATGGGCTCTACATGGGGTTGCCCTTGAAGTGCATCCGGCGACTGCAGTTAGTCCAGAATGCAGCTGCGCGAGTGATAGTGGGCGCACCGCGGTTCGCCCACATTACACCCATCGTCCGCGAGCTGCACTGGCTACCTGTCGATCTCCGGGTGCGCTTCAGGGTATTGATGACCACCTTTAAAGCACTCCATGGTAGTGGATCTGGGTACTTGAGAGACCGCCTTCTGCCGATTACCTCCCTTCGACCGATTAGATCGCACAGATTGGGCCTCCTCCGGATTCCATCTGCCAGTCAATGTCGACTGGCGACTACACGGAGGAGAGCCTTTTCTGTTGCAGCTCTGACCCTGTGGAACGATCTCCCCGTTGAGATTCGTACCCTCACCACCATCCAGACCTTCCGCACGGCCCTTAAGACCTGGCTCTCCCAGCAGGCCTGGTTATAAGTTTTTAAATTACCCGCCCGAGTGTTGGTTGACTGTTGAATGCAAGTTGGTGTTTTATTATCTATCTTGTTTACTCACTGTTTGTCTTGTATTATTGCACCCCCTTCCCGTGATTGTAAGCCGCCCTGAGTCCCCTCAGGGAGAAGGGCGGCCTATAAATCGTAATAAATGTCTAAATGTCTAAATGTCTATATAAGTCTACTGCTAAGTCTACTGCTATTTAAATTCCTTCCTAACCAGTGGCGGGTTTCAAAATTTTTTAGAACCTCTTCTGCAGGTGTGGCCTACTTTGTGGGAGTGGCTTGCCAGCCCTGTGACTGGGTGGGAATGGCTTGCCAGCCATGTGACCAAGTGGGAGTGGCTTGGCAGTCATGTGACCAAGTGGGAGTGGCTTGGCAGTCATGTAACTGGGTGGGCATGGCCAACTTGTAAAATGTGGTGAAACTCACTTAACAACGCTCCTGCTTAGAAACCAAAATGTTGGCTCAGAAACTCTGGCATTTGAAGCACGCAAGTCTTAAAGCTGTCAAGTTACAAGACCCTTGCACCCCTAAGCCTTTAGAAAAAAAAACCAGGGGTGTTCAAACTTGACAGCTTTAAATTTAAGACCTTAAGATTTAGATAGGACTCTTAGAGGCAGCGGGGCGATTGGTAAGCCAGCCAATCAGTGAGCAGCAGGCATGGCAAGTGTGGTGGGGACTGGTGAGGGAGAGGGAGCTGGAACCGGTTCTAAACGGCACGGTAGATTTGTGGAACAGAAGAGGTTAGAACTGGCAGGAACCCACCCCTGTTCCTAACTGTACTGCTGTGCCTTCAAATATTTCATTTTATTTATATCCCGCCTTTATTATTTTCACAAATAATCTAAGGCGGTGAACATATCCAAGATTCCACCCTCCTACTAATTACATTTGATGCCACAATGATGCTAAAATTACATTGTAAATGGATGCAGATTGCTAAAAATAATGCAAGATCATCTCTGTATGAAGAGGGCTACCATACTCTCAGGACAGGCATTAAAAATGCTTAGAATCCAAGAAATTAAGACCTATATAGGGTCTGTATTTCCTATATAGGAAATACAACTGTATTTCTATCCCTGTTCTATTTCCACTACAGATACTCTGGGCTGCTTATGCCGAAGTAAGTTTTTAAACATATCTCAGTTGCAGCAAGCACATTCTATATGTCACACTCCACTATGAAAATGTGCAATCACCAGTTGAGTGAACACAGCTAACATTTGTTATCTTAGGAGTTCTCCTGGAGTCACGTCTATGATTCTACTTACTTACCAATCTCAGTAAATTTCTACTTGCTTACCAATGTTGCTCACAACTGATTTGCACAGTATTAAGATGAACTGAGTTTTGGTTCAGAAAAGTTAGCATATGAACCTAAAGGGAAGGCCAGTTGAATTCATCACTTATTCCTTTAGCTGAAGTCAGTTAAACTGAAGCTCTGACTAATCTTCGCATATTTCAAGCCCGTCAGCCTCCAATGTATTTTATGCAAATTATTTTCAATATCCTTTATGGCTACACAATTAAGAAACCTAAACTTGAAACCACTTCGAAAGAAGTCACAAAGTTAATTGGGATTTTTAAGATGATATGCTCATATGATCTACACTGTTGTTCTTGTACGCTCTAAAGAACCCTGGACACCTGGAAACTTTTACACTCCATAAGAACTGAAAGGGAATAGTAATAAGGATACAAACTTGTTGGTTTTAGTAAAAACATTTGCTTTCTGTAACACAAATATATTATGCCTTGTATTTGTAAGGTATTTGGCAAATGTCAAATCCTTGCCATTTGAACTCTTATCAATCTGCAATCTATGGGCATAGAATTTATCTCGGAATGGAGCTGTAAAACTGACACCTTTGATATGTCCCCCTTCTGCCTAAAAAGTATCTCACCTTTGATCTGTGCCCTTCACAACAGGGGGCCAAATGGCCAATCATGGGAACAGAGGAAAGAGATAATGCTGATAAGTCTAGTGAGTAGTATTGTAAAGCCAGGATGTTATTCTATGATGCCTCTAACTGTATAAAAAGGAGCTACACCTTATCTGAAGGGTAGTTCTTCCCTGCATATCCTTGGGTTATGTTGGGAACAACTGACCATCATGTCTTTAAGCTTTGATCAAAGATTAAACGCCAATTGTTATTCAAGCCTCTGTTTAAGTCTCATGTTTGGCTCATTGTGACTTGGATGTTTTCTCAAACTTCTATGGGTCTTAGCGTATTCTCAAACCTTACAGAACAATTTTGTATCAGAAGTTCTTCTCCAGATGTTGACTGGGTTACCTGTTGAAAATCAATTAATCCTTCTGGTTCATGTCTCAGCATGAAAATAAAACCACTAAAATCTTTTCAGCAAACTGCCAGCAAACTGAAAAGCATTTCACCACTTGACACTTCTCGATGATATCTTTTTTCCCTTTGCCCTGAAGCCCACTCCTTCCTAGCTATTCTCAGAAACTGCACCCATTTAACATTCAAGTACATGTAGTCCTCAACTTACAACCACATTTGAGTCCAAAATTTATGGTGCTAAGTGAGACATTTATTAAGGGAGTTTTGCCTCATTTTGTGACTTTTCTTGCCACAGTTGTTATGTGGATCTGGCTTCTCCATTGATTTTGCTGGTTAGAAGGTTGCAGAATGTGCTCACCTACCTTGGGACACAGCAACAGTCATAAATATGACCCAGTTGTTAAGCATTCAAATTTTGATCATGTGATCATGGGGATGCTGCAACGGTTGTTAAGTGTGAAAAACATAAGTAAACTTTTACAATGCCATTGTAACTTTGAAAGGGTACTAAATGAACTGTTGTAAGTTGAGGACTACCTGTAAAAGCTAGGTATGGTAGCCTGTATCAATATCATATTATTTTGTTTTCTATTTGTCAATGATACTTTCAAAGATAACCATCACAGCAAAGGCCCTAATAAAGTCATTAATTAACCACAATAAAGTGTGTTACACTCTGCCGCCTTAGGAATGGGAAGCCTGCTTGCCTGCATCGGAGTTTCGATTAATAGACTATAATAGAATTCTTTATTAGTCAAATTCCCTGGACACACAAGGAATTTGTCTTTGGGGCATATACTCTCAGTGTACATAAAGAAAAATAGAATAGAATACATTCATCAAGAATCATAAGATACAACACTTAGTGATAGTCATAAGCTACTAATAAGCAATCAAATCATACTAGGAAACAAAACAATATAAATTGTAAAGATACAAGCAACAGGGTTATAGTCATAAGTGGGAAGAGATGGGTACTAGGAGGGATGAGATGAATAATGACAGTCTTAGTAAATAATTTGACAGTGTTGTGGTAATTAGTTGTCTAGCAGAGTGATGGCATTGGGGGGGTGCGACTATTGTTGCCTCTTGTTGTTCTGGTGTGCAGTTAACCAGGAGGAGGTAAGAGGAAACCCCTCGGGGACGGGTCTGTAACAATTTGCTGTGGTGCCCAACTTACCCAGGGTCGGGATAAGAGATATACCAATATCAAAGAAATGGTGGAAATAGAATCATTAAAGAAAGAATGCAAAAAAAAAAAAAAAAAGTAGGACCAGAATGAAAAGTGAATGGCAACAATTAAAATATTCTTTAAAAAAATATTTTAAACTGAATTGTTAAAATTGTCCCGCTGGCGAGGTGTCCCGCAGCAAGTTAGTCGTGGCGAGTTGTCTCATTCCGGTCCGGGACAGCTTCGCCAGGGTGCGGGTGAGATGTGGGGGAGGGAGGGATGGTCTGACGTGAAGCCTTTTGCACCGAAAGCCACGAAGCGGGTCTCCCGAGGGCACCTTATTAAACCTAGGTGTTGTGTCTCTGGTGAAGAATTTACGCCAGAAATAAAAGGCTGGTAGTGCCACGAGTCCATTCATTGTTTCAATTTAGGGGCTGGAAAAAAGAGAGCGCTGCCCCCGCCCGAAGGAACATTGTTTGCTGAGGCGAAAAAGGTGAACGGGATGGGACTGCGGGGTAAATGTTTAACTCACCCGGGTTCAGGCTGCTCTGGAAGTAGAAGATGACCAGCAGCAAGGAGCCCAAGCAAGTGGCCAAGACCATGCGGTACACCCTGCTTTTCCTCATCTTCGTCCCTGCGCCGCATCCCCCGGGATCAGAGCTTGGAAGAAGTTCGAGGAAATTGCGAGGAGCGACGCCAGCTCCTCATGGCCAGGCTTGTCCGGCTCCGCTCCGAGCGGCTGGCAGCCCAGCCCAGCCGCTTCCACCTCTTCTTGGCTCGCAAGCTCAAAAGCTCCCCTGAGCCAAGGGGGGAAACCTCTTCACCGGATAGGACCGTACTAAGTAAGCGGGCCGGGGAGTGAGGATCGAAAGAGCGAGAGGAAAAGGTGCTTTTCCTCGGTAAGGCTCTTCCTTTGGGTGTCACCCCCTGTGTATTTTTTCTCCCCCGATATCTTTGAGAGGGGGAAAGCGAAGAAAAAGTTTAGGACGCGCGACCGGTTGGGAAAGCGGAAAGGCGGACCTCCCCCCTCCGTCTTCCTGTCCCGTGGATCAGTCCGACTGAAGAGGGGAGTCACAATACGCAGGCAAAGTCACACCGGGCTTGTATACCGTTTGTTTTTCAGGTGGTGGGTTTGGAAGCCCGGCTTCATTATTATTTTTAAATTCTTTTTAACGCGGGAGTCCGGACTTCAGGATGAAGGAAGGAGGGCTAGACCGTTCCTGAGCATGCAAAGAATTTCTTTTAAAGGCCACTGAATAGCTACGCATCTGGTAATTAGGAAATTACCAGAAGGTAATTTAGGAAAAATAATCTTATCCCCTACAGGGAAGAATTGCCTCGCTGTCTTCTCAATGCTTGGGCTTTCCTGGCTCAGCACTTGAGAGATGCCATTTCTCTTAGCCCTTGGCAGCTCAGCCCCCGGACTGCCCTGCCTTTCTCCAAACAGCCTTTTCTTTACCAAGTAACACAGCAAGGCTCTGCTGCCTATTTAATAGCATTTTAGATTTAGATTTTAATAGCATTTATAGGCCGCCCTTTTCCCTGAGGGGACTCAGGGCGGCTTACAATAACAAGGAAGGGGAGTGAAGACAAAACATAAAAAGAAATGTGCAATAACTGAAAAATACTAAAAACACAACATTCTCTCAGCATTCGGGAGGGGCGGAAGAGTTTATCCCCAGGCCTGACGGGCTAGCCAGATCTTGAGGGCTGTACGGAAGGCCTGGACTGTGGTCAGGGTACGAATCTCCACGGGGAGATTGTTCCATAGCGTCGGAGCAGCAACTGAGAAGGCTCTCCTCCGGGTAGTCGCCAGTCGGCACTGACTGGCGGATGGAATACGGAGGAGGCCCGCTCTATGCGATCTGATGGGACGCAGGGAGGTTATTGGCAGAAGGCGGTCTCTCAAATAGTCAGATCCACTACCATGGAGCGCTTTATGGGTGGTAAGTAAGACCTTGAATTGCACCCGGAGATCCACAGGCAGCCAGCGCAGCTCGCGGAGGATAGGTGTTATGTGGGCGAACCGAGGTGCGCCCACAATCACTCGCGCGGCCGCGTTCTGTACTAGCTGAAGTCTCCGGGTGCTCTTCAAGGGCAGCCCCATGTAGAGCACGTTGCAGTATTCCAGCTTAGAGATCACAAGGGCTCGAGTGACTGTCGTGAGAGCCTCCCGATTCAGGTAGGGCCGCAACTGGCGCACCAGGCGAACCTGGGCAAATGCCCCCCTGGTCACAGCCGATAGATGGTGATCAAAACTCAGCTGTGGATCCAGGAGGACTCCCAAGTTGCGGACCCTATCTGAGGGGTATAAATTTTGTCCCCCCAGCCTGATTGATGGTACGGTGGTCAAATTATTGGGAGGAAAACACAACAGCCACTCGGTCTTGTCTGGGTTGAGCACCAGTTTGTTTGCTCTCATCCAGTCTTTAACAGCTTCCAGACCCTGTTCCATCACGTCCACCGCTTCATTGAGTTGGCACGGGGCGGACAGATACAGTTGAGTATCGTCCGCATATTGGTGATACTTTATCCCGTGCCTCCGAATGATCTCGCCCAGCGGTTTCATGTATATGTTAAATAGGAGGGGGGACAAGACCGACCCCTGTGGCACCCCACATGTTAGGGGCCTCGGGGACGATCTCTGCCCACCCACCAACACCGACTGCGACCTGTCCGAGAGGTAGGAGGAGAACCACTGCAAAACAGTGTCGCC
The DNA here is from genome assembly GCF_009769535.1 of Thamnophis elegans. Lineage (NCBI taxonomy): Eukaryota > Metazoa > Chordata > Lepidosauria > Squamata > Natricidae > Thamnophis > Thamnophis elegans. Next base: position 119,624,471 of record NC_045542.1, on the reverse strand, counting down.
CACTCCCACCTCCTGCAGTCGTCGCAGAAGGATACCATGGTCGATGGTATCGAAAGCCGCTGAGAGGTCAAGGAGAACCAGGATGGACGCAAAGCCTCCATCCCTAGCTCTCCAGAGATCATCGGTCAATAGAGTTAAGCCTGATGGATTTTGACTTATTATTCTCAACCTTGTTGGGTGGTGGTCCCCAGATTTTTAGAAAATATCAGAGTCTTCCCAAATCCTATATAGAGATTCTTAGGGTTGAAACAGAGATAATTTAAGTGCCATAAACTGTGTAGATCAGTGGTTCCCAACCTTTTTTTAGCCGTGCCCCACCTAAGTATCTCTAAAATCCTGATGCCCCCTCCCCAATATAATTCTTACTTTACTCAAAAAGTGAACTCTATTCCCGGAGGGAGCCTAAAAGGCCATTAACTTGGTTTAAACAAGGTTCAAATTGCCCCCATTAAAAATCAAATTGCCCCTCTGTGGGGCGTGGGCTTCCCGTGGGGAACCACTGGTGTAGACCATTCCTTGAAGGTGTTTAAATTTTTTCCCCTTTCCCTTTTAAATAATGCTAATGCTTAGAACTATCCACAGCCTAGGACAATACTTATCAAGCCTTGGCTAATTCTTGGGAAACCACTGAGAAATCCTAGGGCTAGAGGCTAGAGGCAAAAGGGGAAATGAAAATTCTGGGAAAGGCAGAGGCAAAGCAACTTGGAGTATTGTAAAGGGGAAAAAAACTAAGGTGAATGAGTTCATATAGTTACTAAGAGAATATCTCAGAATGTCAGACCTTAGTTGGGTTTGGAAGCAAAACATGATTGGGCCTTTGTAACACTTTGATTAGAGTTCTCTGAGGAATGTCAAGGTTGCAGCCGAGGAGTCAACTTCAGTTTGAGAATAGCTTTATTTTTTAAATATACCATATGTAACCCATTCTCAGTGCTTTTACAATTCTTCAAACATACACCTCTCACTTCCTGTTAATAAAGCTGGCAGAAACATACTCTGATATACAGTCTTAATTCCCACCCTACACACAACAATTCTTGCAGCCTTTTATCTGCTCCTAATGATAAAATCCCAATTCAAAAGGTTTTTGTCTGACAGTGGATATATTTGCATAGGCAGGTTTTGCAAACCTTTATTAACTCTGTGGCATGAATATTGTACAGATATATAATGTAGAATTCATCCAAGAAACCCCAATAAATAGCCGAAACTCATTCATGAGCACAAAAGGAACAAAAAAGAACCCTACTGAAGGTAAGGGCAATACTGCAAATGCCATTTTATCCCAAGACAAATCCTAGGATCTCTACTGTAGAAACTAATTGGTTTAAGGTTTAAGGTTTATTGCATTTATATGCCGCCCTATTCCCCGAAGGGACTCAGGGCGGCTAACAAACCCAGGAGGGAGGATAGTACAAACAGGTAACACAACAAACAAGATACAGAAAAAAATTAAAAACAATCAACAGTCACACAATTCGAGGGGGGGAAGGGAACTCGTCAACCCCAGGCCTGCCGGAACAGCCAGATTTTCACGGCTTTACGGAAAGCCTGGAGGGAGGTGAGGGTCCGAATCTCTGCGGGGAGTTCGTTCCAGAGGGCCGGAGCAGCCACAGAGAAGGCCCTCCTCCGAGTAGTAGCCAGGCGACATTGGCCAGTAGATGGAATCCGGAGGAGGCCTAATCTGTGGGATCTAATGGGTCTTTGGGAGGTAATTGACAGCAGGCGGTCTCTCAAGTACCCAAGTCCAATACCATGAAGGGCTTTATAAGTGACGACTAGCACCTTGCAAGCCAACATGCTTCTCTGTGTATCCTGTTAACTCAGAGGGACCTGCAGTGCAGTAATCACTAATAGGTGCTAAGAATTTGCTAACAAGCCATTCATCAAGATAGTGACTTTTATTGGTAGGGGAAAAGAGAAATAGGAAGCTAATTGTGTTAAAAAGACTGTTTGAATTTGCTAAGAACTTTCTTATAAAGTTGACTAGCTCAAGGGTGAATCAGCCTTCCATCCTTCTGAGGTTGGTAAAATGAGGACCCAGATTGTTGAGGGCAATATGTTGACTCTGTAAACTGCTTAGAAAGTGATGTGAAGCACTGTGGAGTGGTATATAAGTCTAAGTGTTATTTGAATAATGTAAGCCCCTGCTGCGTACAAAGGAATAATCTTTCCATATTTTCTCTCCAAGCTGTAGGTGTCTTTATACTTATTTTTGGAGTCTTGAATTTGCAATGAACTTCAGAGAAGGTATCAGTTTAAACTTGTTTTAACATTCTCTCGATTTCCCCAATTATATCTCAGTTTTAATTGGAAACAGAGTGGATATGAACAGAGATGAAAGTCTCTGTGATACTTTTTCATTTTATGGGACCACAGTACTGAAAAAGCTACTGTTACTTGTAGGAAGGAGAGTTGAAACAATATTCTAAACTGGTGGAGGGGGTAAGGAGGTTTCAACCTTGGTGTCTTTAAGACTTGTGGACTTCAACTCCCAGACTTCCCCACCCAGCATGAGGTTGGGTGTTAAAGGACTTGGATAGGGTAGGGTAGGGTAGGGTAGGGTAGGATAGAATAGAATTCTTTATTGGCCAAGTGTGATTGGACACACAAGGGATTTGTCTTTGATGCAAAGGCACTCAGTGTACATAAGGAGAATAAAATACATTTGTCAAGAATCATAAGTTACAGCACTTAATGATAGTCATAGGGTACAAATAAGCAATCAGGAAACAATATCAATACAAATCGTAAGGATGCAAGCAACAAAGTTACAGTCCTGCAATCATAAGTGGGAAGAGATGGGTGATAGGATAAAGTTGCCCATCCTAAAACCTCTACACTAAACTTTCAATTTCGCAAAAGGTCTGGAATACAAATGGAAGTTTATTTCTGTGTGAAATGGTGAGGCTTTACAGATGCATATTATAGAACAAGAATAACATCCTAAGATGTTTTTGTGCATGCACAGACATGCACAGTATATTTTTAGGTTTTGATTCCTAAATTGAGAAGATCCATGCGGACTTCATAACCTGAGAAACAAAATTCCTTGACTTGAATGAAAAGCTATGGCTTCAGTAGCCCTCAAAAGTTTTTATTTGTTAAGATATTTGAAAAGAAAAGAAGAAAAACCTTGACCCTTTTATTTCAATGGCTTTACTTTAGCATTATTTTCTTTTCATGGCCTCCCAGCTCTCAAAGCATCTTTCTGAAGTAAATGCACTCGTGGTGTAATCCCACTTACATTCTTCCTGTGCTATCAAGCAAATTCCCTCTTCGTTTTCATTCAAAGATGAGAATGGTTATTGTTGAAACCCCAAAGCCCTTGAAAACCCACAACGTTTGTCTATTTTGGTGCATTTAAATCTTGGACCTAATACCCATTTCATTGTGGGTTACAAGGAGAACTAAAAATATATACCCATTAATCAAATCAAACAAATAAACAAGCAAAACAAAAAAGCAGATATTTTAATAAGATGCAATTGGGCAGTAATAAAAATAATAATAATAAACCGGGGAAAAATAGCTAGGAAAAGGAGATGATGAGCTGAGTTCAAAGGCTCTGTAAATGTTTCTTCTTCTTCCATTGCTTACTGAGTTAAAGGAGATACACATGCTGCTCCTATTAACCACATTGCTGGGAATTTGCCAATCCCTGCTGTAGAGGACTTGATACAACACATTGATTCAATTATCAGTGAACAAAGAAGTTTCCCCTATGACTTCTCTTTTCTCTGCATTCTAACCCGACTTTGTTGATTTTCTCTCTAACTTTCACCATTTTTACAAGCAGCTTAATCGCCTTGTTTCCTTCTGCCACTGTCTTCCATGTATGGTAAACGCAATTTCCTCTTTCTCCTCTTTTACTTTCTCTGGGTGCTTAATATACAGTACCATGTCGGTTCAACAGATAGAAAGAGAAGCTAAAACTATTTTCTTAAAGTCAGCCATGCTTTGCCCTATCTCTGAGGTTTTGTGCACTTGTAAGATAAATACAGTAAGGTTTTAAATATCAGTGCTTGTTCTATCTCACGAGTGTCAAACTCACTATGTCACATTGCCGTCACATGACATATCGTGACGTTTTTCCTTTGGGGAGCTGGGGTGGGCGTGGCTTGTGTGTGATACATCTGGCCCACGGGCCACCAGCTTGACACTGCTATATCTACTATATTTTTCATAGTATAAGACACACCAAGATTTTGAAGAGGCAAATTTAAAAAAAAAGTTTTTGCAGACCTCCCAAAGATGGCCCGTTTTTCATGAAAACAGACCCATTTTTTTGTCAAAAAAAGAGGAGATGAATAGCCTTTAGGAGGCTTGTAGAGTGTTCCTGCGGGGTGCCCCCCCAAAAAAGGAGCTCCAAAATGGGCCCATTTTGACAAAATAGCCTTTAGGAGGCTTATAGAGTGCCCCTGAGGGCTGGGCAGGGGCAAGATTGAGTATAAATTGGCCTGTTTTTCACTCATTTCTGCCCTCACCAGCCCCCAGGAACACTCTGGAAGCCTCCTAAAGGCTATGGATGGCCATTTTGGTGAAGGGGGCAAGGTTTCGGGAGGCCAAAAATGCTGTATTCAGTGTTAAAGACGCAACCAGATTTTCACCCTTTTTAAAGGGAAAAAGGTATGTCCTATACTCCAAAAGATAGGGTGTCTGATCACTCTTCATTTCTTCTGAGTATATAAATGTTTCATTGTGCTAACAATTTCCCTTTATATGTAACTGATTAAAAGATTGGAGGGAATTCTCATTTTAAACAGAAACATGTTTGTCAAATTTTTCATGTATTTTTAAAAAATGCAAAACAGGGTATTAATAACATAAACCGGGCAAAGTAATTACTAAGGTAGACCTTGACTTACGACCACAATTGAGCCCAAAATTTCCATTGCTAGGTGAGAGTTGTTAAGTGAGTTTTGCCCCATTTGACGACCTTTCTTGCCAGTTGTTAAGCGAGTCACTGTAGTTGTTAAGTTAGTAACATGGTTAAGTGAAGTGAATCTGTCTTCTCCATTGATTTTGCTTGTCAGAAGGTTGCAAAAGGTGATCACACGATCCTGGGACACTGCAGCTATCATTAATACTTGCCAGTTGCCAGGTGTGTGAATTTTGATCATGTGATTATGAGGATGCTGCAAGGGTCGTAAATGGTCAAAATTCAAAGTTGTAACTTTGAACAGTCTCTAAACAAATGGTCACAAGTTGAGGATTATCCATGTGTATCATCAAATATTTTCTTTGGGGAAAATGAGCTTCAAATCATTCCCAAAGAACTCTTAAAACCGTAGAATCGTGGTATGGAAAGGCATGGTTTGGACAACTCAGTTCAATCTTTTGCTTATTGTAAGGATCCAAATCAAAACTTTCACAATAGGTGAGAATGGCAGTGAGAATGACAAAAGGTGGTGGTTGTAAATACACTATTAGGAGAAGCAACTTAGGGAATTTTAATTTTACCAAGAGATAAAAAAAACAATTGCTAGAAGTATTATAACACTTGCAAAGTTTCTGGAGAAGTGCCTTACAGGAGAAAGTCAAGATCTATTCTGTATTATCCCTGGCTGATGTTTTTCTGGACTTGGAACAACTGTCTAGAATTGTAGGAAAGCAGATTCTGGTTGAATGTTAAGAGTACTATCTTACAGGTAAAAGCAATTTGAGAATGAAATCACCACCATAAAGGTTGTTGGCTTCCTTTCACTAAAATATTCAACATTCTCTACATCTCCACCATTCAAAATGATGAATAAGCAGGGGATCGTGGTCCAAAATGAAGAACTTTCTTCGGAAAGGTGAAATGGGGAACCAGGTATCACACATCAGTCTCAGAAGAAGAGCAAGTTATGCAAAAAGAGAAGTCACCTTCATATGGAGGTTCTAAAAGAGGTCAGGTGTCTGCCAGGTGCTACTGCCAGCAGAGACAAGAGGCATATTCTTAAGATAGTCAAGAATGCAAGTAAGGACTGTGATGTTGATGCTATTATACATCTTGGCACTAATGATCTGTCCCAGAAAGATGTACTTTCTGTGCAGAATGATTTCCAGAACTTGGGGTATGAACTTAATAATATAGGTTGTAGGCTTATCTTTTCAGAGGTTTTACCAGTATATAAGGAACAAAAAGGGAAGGACCAGTGTGTAGCAGAGTTTAATGTGTGGCTAAAGGAGTGGTATAAAAGGGAAGGCTTTGGTTTTATTAGTCATGATGCCTGTAGCTGGTCCAATGAAAAACTGTACAAAAGAGATGGTTTGCACTCATCCAAGAAAGGGACTGAGTTACTTGGCATTAAATTCACAGATGTTCTGCATAAACATTTAAACTGAACAGCGGGGACAGAATTAATAGATACAGAACATTTCTGTCCCCAGCAAACTAAAATTCATACGATTATAAGTGCATGTAACATAGATGTTTGTGCGGGTAAGATTATCAGTCCTTCTGTCAAGCAAAACCAAGCATTTAATAGTGATTGCCATACCATGTGCATGAATCATACAAGTGGCAAGAAAACAGTCAGGCATAACACAGGTTATGTAGACAGTAAACATAAGGTCAATCAAAATGGACTCAAATGTCTATACACCAATGCACAGAGTATGAGGAATAAACAGGGTGAATTAGAAATTCAAGTAAATGAGGGCAGATATGATATTATTGCCATTACAGAAACTTGGTGGGATGAAACCGACAAATGGAATATACAGCTAGAAGGATTTAAATTATTTAAAAGAAATAGACCAAATAAAAGAGGAGTTGGAGTTGCACTATATATAAGAAATAACTATATCTCTACAGAAATAGAGCACAACAATGATGAGAACTATCTTGAATGCATTTGGGTCAATATTAAAGGTTGGTGGGAAAATGATATTGCCATTGGTTTAAAATACAGGCCACCCAACCAAGCAGAGGAAGTAGATGAACTTTTTGCTAGTCAGCTAACTAAGGTATGTAGGGAGCACACTACATTGGGCACTATCTAATAAAATGAAATTCAATGGTGAAGAGTAAGGTTCTACATTTAGGCAACAAAAACGAAATGCACATGTACAGTGTAGGTGATACCTTCTTCAGTAGTAGTAACTGTGAAAGGGATCTTGGAGTCCTAGTGGACAACCATTTAAAATGATCCAGCAGTGTGCAGCAGCTGCCAAAAAAGCCAACACAGTTCTAGGCTGCATAAATAGAGGGATAGAATCAAGATCACATGAAGTGTTAATACCACTTTATAATGCCTTGGTAATGCCACACTTGCAATACTGCATTCAGTTCAATTAGACCACGATGTGGAAAAGATGTGGAGGCTCTGGAAAGAGTGCAGAGAAAAGCAACAAAGATGATTAGGGGACTGGAGACTAAAAAATATGAAGAACGGTTGCAGGAACTGGGTATGTCTAGATTAATGAAAAGAAGGATTAGGGGAGACATGATAGCCGTGTTCCAATATCTCAGGGGTTGTCACAAAGAAGAGGGAGTCAAACTATTCTCCAAGGCACCTGAGGGTAGAACAAGAAGCAATGGGTGGAAACTAATCAAGGAGAGAAGCAATTTAGAACTGAGAAATTTCTTACAGTTAGAACAATTAATCAGTGGAACAACTTGCCTCTAGAAGTTGTGAATGCCCCAACACTGGAAGTCTTTAAGAAGATGTTGGATAGCCATCTGTCTGAAATGGTACAGGGTTTCCTGCCTAGGCAGAGGGTTGGACTAGAAGACCTTCCAACTCTGCTATTGTATTGTATTGTAAAATTTTAGCAGATCTCTCAGCAGATACAATGCAGAAAATAAGCTCGCATCAAGGCAGAGCTATTATGGCCCATTTCAATTACTATTGAAATAGCCTAAATCACTCTAGAGTAGTGTTTCTCAGCCTAAGCAATAGAGTATCTCTGCAAAATAAAGCATATTTTGCTTTTTTTAAAAATCCAGGACCTTTTCTTTTAGCTAATCCTGTGAATGAGGTTGAGTGGAAACCCACCAGCAAGTAATATTAAAGATACTTTTTAAACTAACAATAGCTTGAAATGAAGGCTATTCACATTGTCTCTTTCTAAGTTAGTAATACAATAGAAGTCCTGAAGTTGAGAGATATTTTTTGTACAGTAATTACTACATGCTGGTAATTGGACAAAAATGCAACATCAAATATCCATTGAAAGAATTCAATGCCTTCTGGAAGTTTGGGCTTATAATGTTGCACATTTCCAAAACAGATGTCTGCCTTGTACAGACTGTTTGCTATTTCAGTTTTAAAATAACAATGGTTGCTCCTTGTATCTGCAGAGCTCAAATCACAGATCAGATTACAGAAATCTTCTTGATGAGAGATACATTCACCTGCTCCGAGCAGCCTTGTATTTTGCTGCACAGAAGGCAGCAAAGGTTGATGTTACCCCCCCCCCTCCTAGATGCTGACAAAAACACACAAAGGGTTTTACTTTTACACATGTTTATTTTAAAGGGGAATATTTGAATGGAATGGAATGCAACTGGTGCATAAGATGAATCTATGCAAATGCTCATGGACAACTTTTTTATTTTAATAGTGCGCACACACTCAATTTTGGCACGCCTTTACAAAAAGGTTCGCCATCACTGAACTAGGGCATCTGTCCCTCTCTAAAGGGTCAGTTAGTCCAGGGCCTCCCAGTCCAAGTGATCTGGCACAATATGGGTGATGGTGAGGCAAAACGGGCAAAGCTGTTCAGTCTTCATGATTGAGTCTTAAGTTTATTCCTTTTCATGTAGATCTATGCAGCCTTCAAATGCTGGGTTAAGACTTCTACTGCCTCGCTTAACCTGCTGAGGTTAGCGATATACATCATATTGATGATAATCTGAGTCCTAACTAAGGGAAACCACTTCACACAGTGGTTTAATGTTGATATTAAAACAGAAAGGGAATGTTGAATCAGCAGCACCCCACAAGTGGGTGGGGATGGGTGCAAACACTCCCTTCCTGTCAACCCCAACTGAAACCAGCCACATAGAAAGGAGACACATTCTAAAATAATGCTTCCTACCCTCAGTCCTAAATTGATCTGAAAGGATCTCATGGTTGATGGCAACAAAAGCAGCTGAGAGATTAGGGAATACAAGGAGAGATATACCACAACTTTCTCAGCTTCACCACAAGTCATCAAGGACCATAGCTAATGCTTTCTTCATACCGAATCCTGGCTTGAAACCCTACTGAAATGAGTCCAATCATCTGCCTTCTCAACAATCCTCTGGAGCTGAAGTTCAACCACCCTCTCTATCACCTTCCCTAAAAAGATAGGTTGGAGATTGGATATCCAAAGATTTGTTTTTCTGCAGCAAATTTCTAGCTCAGGTAATTTAAATCATTATTACTGCAGATAAAAATAAACTCATATTCACATAGATGTGTCTACATAGCAACCAAAGAGTACATATAGATTTATGATCCAGAGTTTAAATTTTAGAGTTCTCCTTCCATCTTTCAGAATCAATGGATATTAGGTCATTCTGTTCAAGCCCAAGGAAGCAATATTGCTCATATTGAAATGAAAATTGTCTTAGGTTAGGTCATGTATTTTATTCTGGCTTTTTGGAATGGGTAGAGTATTTATTTGATTTTAAATGATTGACCTTATATTGTGGCTTATACTAATATTATGTATTTCCAGCCTCAAAACATTATTGCTGTTTTCAAAGAGGGCACCAAGTGTTGTAAAAAGGGGCTCAAAGGCCCAATCCAAGATATGGAGAGACCTATTTATTGATTAGACTAGAAGAACTCTGAAAACTTTAGAAAGCAAATAAAAGACAAAATCTTACACAGTGAAAAGGGAAATCGTGGCCAAAGAATAGTTTTAAATTAATCATTTATTGGTTCAGCAAAATTACATTATCTTTGCTTTTATACCGGGTATTTTAATTACAGATTTTAAGGGTATGGTCTTATTTAAGGTTTGCTTAGCAGCTCACATCTCTTGAATTTAATTAGTACAATTAGACATTTTAAGGACATAGGTTCCAATGCATTGATAAGAGGGTAAGAAATCTGTATATGCAGGCTTCAGCAGTTTGTGAGATGTCTCAATTTCAAAGTGACTCCCCTTTCAGGATTCACTAACCCTAATCCTAACCCTACATCTCACTTAGTAGTAGGTAGAAGTAATTAACTTAGCTACTAATTAATCCTCAAGGAAGATTGGACCATGAATGAATAGATCACAAGTTTACCAAAAACATGTTGATGTGGCTAGAGAAACAACACAGATAGTTAACAACACAGATAGTTAACTCTGTCTTTGCAGGTACAAGAAAGTGAAGTACATACCATATTGGGGGGGGGGGATATTTTGCTCTGCTGTTATTCCTTCAAAAACTACTTCATTGACAAAATATTCATGTAAGAATAGATTAAAAGCTGCAAATAGTACACCATAAAATAAATCATGTTACACAATCAAATATGGAGGCTCAGATGCTGGTGTTATTGCATAGCTAATCAAACCAGGTTAATTTGTTCAAATATTATAAAGGGAGAATACGCTGTTACATTAGTTTTTTTGCGTTACTATCTAGTGAAGGTATGCAAGAAGATGTTGAAAATGGCTTATTCGTTACAACGAAGCTGGTGAAAGAAGTGGATAGGACTACTTGGCTTCCCTCATATCTCAGAAGAGAGAACGAAGAATCTTTTCTTTCTGCACAGGGAAACGGGCACTGAGCAACCTACTTTCCAGTGAACTCATAGAGGGAATTGAAGGTGATGAATTTGGGTCGTTCACTAAGATGTATCTCCTGAAGAATGGAAGAAAGAAAATTAGTCAGTGACCATATTAACTGTATTGATATATTAATTAAACATTCAATATTTTTTTAAGAATGAAGTCCCCACCATGAATTAATGGACAAATGTGGCCTTAATCAAGAAAAAAAGTAGTTCTTAACTATGGTGAACTGACTAGAACTTCAAAAGTTAACAAAATAAACAGAGCTGAAGAAGCTTCTTGGATGAGAAGTGAAACGTCTTCAAAGAAAAACAAGAAAGTCCAGTTGCCTCTTGGAAAAAAGCACCTTTGGGACAATTATGGCCTGGATGACTGAGAATCTCCATAAACAAAATAAGCAGTTTATGTTTCAAGTAAATTACAAACATCAAATGAATGATCAAGTGTTTCATGTTTCATAGACAGTATAACTTTTTTTTTTTGCTATGTTCAAGGAAATGGAATGGTAGTATAGCTGGATGTAAAAAAACCAAAATTGTTGCATTTCTTCAACTGGAAGTTTTGAGATGGGTCTTTATGTAAGTGTAAGACAACAAAAGTATGCTTCTTTAGCTTATCATTCTCATGTGTCACACATAATTTCGTTTTGATTTACACTCACTTAGCATTACAGAACTAGTAGAAGTAAAAACCAGGGACCAATGAAATGCCTCATTGTTTTCCTGCTGATAGTTTCTTCTTCAGGAACAAAACCTATAAGAGGTCTTTGCATTTTGATTTCAGACCACCATGGATCATAAAGCAAGGTCTTTATTTTCTTTAGGTATCACTATTTTAGGATCCTCTCAGAAGTAACTTTTTTAAAAGGATAGAAGTTTGGGATTTATAGCATATTTATTGTGCAAGGATACACTTGCCAATTCAATTCCAGTTCAATGCTTGTTTTTCCTTCTATTGATTTTCCTATTTTTGCTGTTGCCATACTCAATTTTCCAATAGAAAAAACAATAAATCTGCTAAACTAGTGAATATGGAGATTTTTAAAAAATGTTTATCTCTTTATTACATTAGCAATAGGAGCTTGGAAAATTCTGCAAATCCATGGAAATATACCACATTATACTAGTGGTAAACCTTGCATATTATGCAGGATAAAATTTATTATGATTCATTTTTATTTTATTTATTGTTTTACTCTGGAGTCATAGATGCATATGTGAAATCAAAAGATTGCCCAAAGATCTCTAGATCCTGTTACTTGCTGGCTCTGTGAAATTAGCACCAGATCTGACATTTTTATCAAGGCAAGAAGTCTACCATTATAGAGAACAAACTCTGCCAAAAAATCCCAAAATAAACAAAAAAAACCGATTACTGTGGAAAAATGTAATAAACATGGATGATATCTATCTGCTCAGTTCAGCTTAAAATGTTCAGATTTTAGTAGAAATCTTAAACAGCATTGTTCTAAAACTGGACTGTTCCATAAATATTTCCCCTTTTACTTAAAAATCTATGAAACCTTGAAGTGCATTGAAAGACCACACTGAAAAGTTTGCTCTCTTTGTCTTCACATGAAAATAATACTGACACAATTAACGCTATTGCTAACAAAGGAGTATTGGCATCATAGTGACTGTTATCTGTCAAATATACCCTCTGTCTGGAATTGATCTGGTTGGTGGCAAAGCTTTTTCTTGAACCACTTTGCTTGTTCCCTGTTCTTTTCTCAGTTTCAGTTTAGGATGATAGAGTTTTATGCTCAGATCTTGAGTAGTTGGTGTCCCCCAGGCCAGTCTATAAATAGAACAGATTACACTGAATTAAATGTATATTATTTAAGGACAAAAATGCATATCAATTTAATACAATCCTAGTGTCTGAATATTTTGCATTCCTGTGTTCACTTCCCTAGGGACATGATTAGGATGAGGTTTTCAACATGTATTTTGTCTTCTGTAGGATATTCTCAGACATTCCAAAGAAGGCTTACTAATTGTCATACATTGTTTCTTAATTAATTAGAGAGCCAGATACCATAGAGAGCCATACCACCCCTTTACAGTTATCAGGTATTTACAAACTTCTTCCACATTTTTCAAAACTCCCAGAACTTGGTTAAAGTGAAAGTGTTTGAAGTGTGAATTCAGTGGCATTGATCTTTTGGTATCTTGCAAGCTACTGAACACAAAGTGCAATGGTATATCAATAGAGATTTATTCTGGGTCTCTCTTCGACTCTCTGCCTGCTTTTTGCTAATTTCAGATCATTTCCTTTTGTTTTTCTTCCCAGGCACACTCACACAGAGCATGTACCTTGGGATTCTCTACATGTTAACATGCAGTTAACTAAGTGTCAGGCTTTGTCTATCGTTACAATGTTTTTCCTTGTTAAAAATGTCATTTGAACTAGAATTGTAAAGCCTGCTTTGCTAAGCCTCAGGAGAGATTCTTGCTCTCAGGAACACTCATATTACCAGAGAGAATGTGTCTGCCTGCGATAGGAAGTATCTCTGTTGTCATCTGTTTCTTTAAACCTGGGTAGGTTAGTATATATACAAACATAGAACAACCAATTTGACAGGCTTCAGAACTGTTTAGGGATTTTAAAACTTCACACAGTGAGGATGGTTCTTGGTTCTTTTCCAGCTTCCCCCCCCCCCAAAAAAAAATAAAAAAATGAGATAAGCATTTTAGCAGTGCAGTACTACAGAAAATAACAGGAATCAATAATAAAAATATGATTGAAGTGTGCTTCTCATGTTTATTAGAGCCAAGGATACAAGAAGATATTAACAAAATAATATAGAGCAAAATTATTTATAAAGAACACCCCCCCCCAAAAAAAACCTTGAGTAAATTATAAGAGAAGTTTATTAAAATAATTCTTTTTCAAACAGAACAACCCCTTTTCTCTTTAATTATTTTTCTTGGTGAATTCTAGAAGGATTTCTATGTTATCTAGTTGGACAGGATATGATACAGTATCCCCTGCAGATGTTAAAGTAGGATAGAAATCCCCTCAATGCTGGAAATTTACTCAAAGACACATTTACCCAAAAAGGAAAGGATGAAAAGGCAGAATAAAATTTAAAAGTTGAGTGCTGCATTATACATGGAACAACTGCATTTGCTCTACTTTCAGATGGATGAAATCTTAATATAAACAAGAGCAAGATATTTTGAACTATACTAAAAGGAATTCATTTACTAAACAAATTGACATTTTAAAAAATAATTTATTGATTTACCTGTAAGGGAAGTCCCTAGGAAGGTTAATGGTAGTTTCTTCCATCACTGTACATGGGCGTCTTTGATATTGTTTGGAAGGCTTCATCATAGCGAAAAATGATTCAGATACAAGGTTGGAATAATCTAAAGTTTGATCTAGGCAACAAGGAATAAAGAGCAAGAGGTATAAAAGTTTAGGAGTGTTGCAATATATAATTTGTTAAATTTACATTCTTGTTTTTAAATTGACCTTATGGTCAATAAACATTCTCAGTGATAGTTTCCCTCCGTTATAAGGTTGCTTTATATGTATTCACAGTCATTGTAAAGCATAATTTCTGATATCAAGCTTTATGCATTGATACAAAAGAGCAGTCTTATGCTTACCGACTCACAACTAAGCCTGAATTCAGTGGGAATTGTTCCCACTGAATGATAAGGAAGAATAAGATAGCAATTTAAGTTAAGATAGTACTTATATTTACTTATTTTGACCATGACAACTTTGTTATGGCATATTGTCATGTGAGAAGATTTGAACTGTCTTTTTTGCTATCAGGCTCAAGCATATTCAGTATTATTATTTTTTGCATAAGTGATTCTTAATAATATACTGCTTTTATTAATTATTTTTATATTAAATAATTGATGTATTAAATTGCTGGTTTTTGTACATTTGATACTGGAAAAAAGTTTCATTGATTTGTGCAATATGTGGATGAAAATGAATAAATGCACTTATTATTTATTCCCTGTTATATTCAAGACTGGAAAGTCACCCTAGCATAGCATATTTAGAATGTGTCATACAGCTTTGAGCTAGGAATTTTTAAAATTATATAATTATTTAATGAGCTTATAGGCTTTTCCTATAAAGTAGTTTGATCTATCCAGAATTAAAGATGAAATTTCTGTGGAATCATAAGGCTTTTTTAAAAAAAGTATTTTTATCCTACCTTCATTATTTTTATAAATATCTCAATGTGGCAAATGTAGACAATACTCCTCTCTCCTCTTATTTTCCCCCACAACAACAACATTGTGAGGTAAGTTGGGCTGAGAGAGAGTGAATGACCAAAGGTCACTCAGCTGGCTCTTCATGCCTGCTAACATAACCACTAGACCAAACTGCCTTTTACATTCACAGCCATTCTATCTTAATAGCATTGAACCTAAACTTAGTCATCCCTATCTAGACCCAATTGTCCCAACATCAAGAAAAAATCCTAACCACATCTCCTGTTTGGTCAGCAACTGAGACTTAGAACTGATTATCATACGTTGTATACTTAAATGGACTCCAGAGGATGGTAGAGGACAGGAAGGCCTGAAGGAACATTGTCCATGGGGTTGTGATGGATCAGACACGACTTCGCAACTAACAACAACATACTTATGATATAAGTACAGAGTGTACTGACTGTGTAGTAATTGATAACTTCCCTCTGTGGCTTCATATTCATGTTAAATAGAAAGAGAAATTGTCCAACATTGTAGAACTCCACAGTAGAGGACCTTGAACCTTGAACTTCTTTTTCTCTATCACCACTGACTGGAACCACACATTCAAGAAGGTGGGAAAGCACTGAAAAACAATGCCTCCCACTCTCCTTACTTGCAGTGGGTATGGAACAAAACTGATTAATATTATGGAAGGCTGTGAAAGATCAAGCAAGACCAAGAGGGTTGCACTTTCCCTTCACCAGTCTTGCTAGAAGTCAATTATGATCAATGTGGGATTGATTCTATATCCCAAGTGAAAATTATCCAGAGGGTTATAAGTATTAATATCTATATCATGGATATCTCCCTATCTAGAAAACTGATGTTCTTCTAAATAAATGCCAGCGAATGCATCAGGAAATGCATGCAAAGCCCTTTGTGATGTTTTAAAAATATTTAAGGAATTTTGTATAGTTCTGTTATTTTTGTTTTATTATGTTTTTCACTTTCTAGAAACATTTTTAATAAAAAACCCCACAGAATTAATTTTATAAATGAATTCTAACAAGAACAAACTACATTAAAATGCATTAATCCAATCAGCCTTAAAGAGGCAAGTTGGTGAATTATGCAATTTTGGACCAAGAGTAGAACTTCTGGTCATGAACACTTCTAACCACAACCAAATCAGGTTCCGATCAAAAAAATCACACACACACCCTTCTGTGCCATTTTTTTTTGTAAGTGCCAAATTTCCAAAATTAGGTTTGGGTTACGACCAAATCGATTTGTGACTAAAGTTATGAAATGAATTATGGTCATGACCAGTGTATTTGACAGATCATAAAAAGCCATTCTATAATAGGTCTCATCTGTGCTAGATCAGTTGACCTCAAATAGCACAGTCATAACATACACCTAAGATATCCTGTCAATAGGGAGATTTTTTGGACCTAATTTAAAGATGACAGGCAAAAGAACTTCACGAGGAAAACAGTACATATTTGTCTAGCATTTCGTCTAAACTAGGTGGCAGGTACACCAGAATGTTCTATGGCTAAGCATTTGTTGCCTGAAGGCATCACGTTTAAATAAAATATAATAGTGCAGAATCTGAAATCTTGGCGAAGAATTAGCTTGTCTTCATGTAAAAAATAAACATTATACCAGTTACAAAATATTCCAACTGTTTGCAACCCCAAGGCATACAATCATCGTCATGTTGGTAACATTAGTTTTCTAGAACAAATTATAAAGGCATGTGTTAAAGGTAATTTATCTACTATTTTGCTCATGTTTAAATGTTAATTTGTAACCTAAACTTATAAATTTTGTTACTCAGTTAACATAAGGAGTCTACTTCAAAGGTTCAAGTTATACATATATTTAAAAATCTAAATGATATCAATGAAATAATATGGACAGCTCTTTTGTGGTATATTGTGGCATACCTAAAATTATACCAGGGAAGAAGTGTTTATTTTAGTTGGAAAATATATTCTATTGATGTCATCTGTTGTGCTGGTATGGAAAGGGTGTATACTGGGCTTTAAGTGGCCAGTAATTATGTAGAATGGAAGAAATGCTTTGAATTGCTTGCCTCATGTAAACCATATGCTCAATCTAGTTGTTATTTAAAGCAGAAGCCACCCGCAAATAAATTAAGGTTAAGGGCATGTTGACACTTAATGAGTCATAACTTCTAATTTTGATTATTTTTGTGCGGCCTAGCATTAAGCAACAAGAAAAATTGAGAGTAGAACTTTGAAAAAAAAAGTCAGTCCATTCAATTAAAATTTTTGTTAGTGGTTTTCATCCTTTAGCATCACCTCAACTTAATTCATGATTTCACTTTGATTATTCCTTAAACTAATGATCATTGCAAATAATTTTACTAAGAAAATAGTGCTACTACTGTAGTTTTCAGAGTATAAGATGCACCTTTTTCCCCTCAAAAAATAGGCTGAAAATATGGGCATGTCTTATACACTAAATACAGCATTTTTTGCCTCCCGAAATCCCAACCCTTTCACTAAAATGGCCATGGCCTTTAGGAAGCTTCCGAGTGCTCTTGGGGGCTGGGGAGGGCAGAAATGAGCATGCTCTTTTTTTGACATAAAATGGGCCCGTTTTCATGAAAAATGGGCTGTTTTGGGGAGGTCTGTAGAGTGCAAAACCTTTTTTTTAATTTGTCTCTACAAAATCTTGGTGCGACTTATATTCCGAAAAATACAGTAAGTCAACATTAGGAAAAAGGGAGGAGTCATTCCTTTTGGTGCAATTTTACATTTAAATGTAAAATATCTTTTAACTTGAGCTCAATTATGATGACCTAAACACCTGATTCAATTCACTTGGCAATGAAGTGGAAAAGATTTGCCTTCTCATCTTTTTCCCTAATGTTTTTTTGGATTCCCAGACTAATCCTTTAGCCCTGTTATGCTAATTGAATAATCAACCTTACATTGCTGAGAGTTGTTAGGCGTGAAACAGTATCTGTGAGAAAATGATCTTTTCCCCAATTCGTGTGTCAAACTTTGTTCTTCCACTGGCTGATTTCGTTCATTTTCTTTCCTCAAGAACACCGTTCTAAACAAAAGGCATAATATAAATAGCTCAGAATTTTATCTATATACTTCTGGACTATCATTCATTTAAGATTTCTGATCCTCCAAATTGGCTATCAAGATTTATTATGAGCTTGCTACTAAAAGCAAACCTTTTAGTAATCAATATTAGGAATTAGATCTTTTTTAAAATTTACTTTTACTGTCATTTAACAAAAAGGCCTTAAAATATACCTTCAATAACAAGTGCAGTGTAATGATGAGTGTACATTTTGGAGGTCATGACTATCGATAGTCTTTCTCTTCCCAAAAAACTGTACACAACTTATTACTACTACACTGCGGTAAATGACATGAGGTCCTGAAGGTATGCATAGACGTATTCCTCATACAACCCACAAAAACTCAGTAAAAAGTTGAGGATACACAGTATTAAGTTTTCCCAAAATAACAATATTAGTTTTTGATGTTATATAACCCCAGGCTCGCAAGGAGTCCTGGACAAGCTTGCTGCTTTGGAAAGCTTTGGCTTAACTAAGCTCTAGTTTAATAGGATAAGGGGTAAGTTCCTTTTATACTTGTACAATTATTTGACACGCATGGTGTGTCAGAAATTAGAGGAAAAATTGGATATGACATTGGCAGCTTATATTTATCATTATTATTAGCTTGATTAGTTACTATTAGATTGTGAGTTCATTCTTTAATAGTTATTATTAGCTTAATCAGTTACTATTAGGTTGTGAGTTCGTTCTTTAATATACTATATATAATTTGGTGTAATCATACTGAAAGAGAAAATCAAATTATTAATAACAGTGATTGTTATTAATAATACTTCATATGTTTTATAACACGGGTACCTTATATCTTTTTCATTAGAGGATACAGAGCCTTCATTGTACTGTTCTGTTTTCTTTCTTGAAAATGGCCTACAAAGAAAAAATAATAATTTTGAACAGTTGGATGGAACAGGCCACCTGCCTAAGACTGCCCAAGCTTCTCTGACCTACTGAAATACCTCATATGCCCCAAATTGTTTACCATCCCCCCCCCAGTCTGCCCCACCACTTACCTTCTAGATCTACAAAGCAGTCTCCTCTCCAGCCTTGTGCACTCCATTCAGCACTCTGCGGGCCTCCCCCAACCCATTGCAGTCTGAAATGGATCCTCCTGGGGCTGGATCCACGCCTCAGAAGCCCTGTTTGGCCACCCAAAGGCCTCGCCCGGCCTGTTGCAGGCTGAATGGCACTTCTGAGGGGTGGATCCACCCCACAGAAGCTCCATTTTGGTTGGCAAGTTGCCAAGCGAGACCTCTGAATGACTGAATGGGGCTTCTACAAGGTGGATCCGCCCCATAGAAGCTCCATTTTGGCTGGCAACATGCAGGATGAATGTTGCAGAGCCTCTGCTATTGTTTGTAAGGGCGAACAACTGCCATGGTGCTGCAAGATTTGTAGTTTCAGGCCTTGTTTGGAAATGCTTGGGGGCACTTATCCTGCAACTTCAAACGTTCGCTAAGGGGACCCTTGTAACCCGAGGATTACCTGTATTCAACAGCATGATTTCATTGGTCTGCAAGTAAGTATTATCATAATATTGATAATTACTTCCACAAAATATGTGTTTTATTTAACATTAAAGATTTTCAAAGCTTCACAAAGTGTATGTCAAAATGCCATGAAATGTCTGCCATTAATAAATTCCCAGGCCAATACAATAAATTTAATATAGTATAAAATAGCAAGAAAATTGCATTTATAGTGGAATAACTATAAACTCAAAAGCAACATATGTGTCAAAATCATTTCAAACAGAGGCCACTGGAAAAAACAACAACCCAGACCCCGAGTTACTGCAGCAAAACACTTGATGGGAGGAAACCAAGAACCACAATGAGTTTGGCAAGAACAGTAGAAATGAAAGCCAATTTATCCTTCGTAGGGGTGGGGGTGGGGGGGTCTAGAAACTTTTTGTCCAGTATGGATTACAGAGACATTTTATTTAAGTTCTAAATCAAACCTGTATAACTTTATTAACTTGACATGATAATCACTGGAAATCCAATAAGATTGACAATACACAAGTTTGTGTGTGGAGTAGAGGGTGGGAGAAGGCCTAGCCCTTGGCTTTTGCTTTGTGGGATGTGGCAGAACTCAACCTTCTCTCTGCTCCTATTTAAAGCAATCACTGGCAAATGTAATCTGGAAGCACCAGGTTAAGTATCATCAATAGGTTGATGATACCAAGTTACATCTGCACCTGGACAATCCAAGTGATGCCTTGGAAGGCCGTTCCCCATGCCTTAAGATTGTGTAATCCTAGATAGACTTGACTGAATCCTAACAAGACTGAGAGGTTATGAATTTTAGTTGTCCCCCTCCCCGGATATCTGGAGACCTTCCATCATTGATCGTGGCTGTGGTAAACTGATGATCCTCCATGTCCCATGGTCTTGAATAGTATGGAACAGTCATGGCCAGGGGGTCTTTTATATAAATCAATGTGCATCACTTGTGCCTATTCCTAAACCACAAAGGACTGCTCAGCCTTAGTTCTGTACATGCAGGACTACTGCAATGTCATCTATCTGGGGCTACCACTGAAGAGCATTCAGAAGCTTCAGCTAATCCACAGTGTGACAGAACATGATATTTTGGCGTACCATGGTGTACCCAGGTAATATCACCCCTATGAAAGCTGCACTGGGTTTCAGTAGGCTTCCGGGTGCAATTCACTTAAAGCCCTACATGGCATGGAACCAGCTTAATTGCAAGCCTGGCTGTATCTGAATATTTCTGTCTATTGTAATAAGATCTGATAAGGGTCAGCATGCTCAGGTTCCTTTCTGTGAAGCAATGTTATCTGGCAGGACCCAGGATTCCTTCTCTGTTATGGCACTTGCCTTGTGAAACAATTTCCCCCCAGAAATTTGGATGGCCCTAACCTGCTGATATTCTGGAAGACCATGAAGATTTAGCTCCTCCCCTGTTTGTGGAAACAGAATTGTAGTGGAGCCTAGTATGTGTGAGCTTTTATGTGTTACAGGATTCTTTTTAGGATAGATCAACTATCCGGCTTCTGATATTTCTTTGTGTTTTGTCTTTGCTTGTGATATTGGTTAAGATGAGTGATCATAAAATATTGTTAAATAAATACATGTTGAATGAATGAATGAATGAATGGTGCTTTCCCTAATTCTTGTTATGCAAATTCTTTTAATTCATTTTTCAATAGGAATAAAGACAAATATGAGGCTTCCAATGAATATCTCCCCAAAGTCTTTCCCAGAAACAGAGAAGTTTGAGAAAGTAAAGATTTGATCACTTACTATGTAATCTAGTTACATTATTTGCAATATCCCAATATTTTCTTTCCATTATACAAACCTTTTTTCAGTAGGTGATAATGCCTAAAGTAGAGAAAAATCGTAAATGAATTATCTTTTTTAAAGATAATACATTTTTAAAATGTTATTAAATATGTTAAAACATAAAGAACAAACAGAAAAACAGGAAAAGCAAAAAGTAATTAAGAAAGAGGTCCAGAAGGATTAAATAAAAATGTTAAAGCAAGACTAAATATACAGTGTCCACTTAAAACTTCAGAGTAATCAAAATAATATGCAATGATTATATTGTCTAAATTATAAGCAAAATGAAAGACTGTAATGATTTTTGCCAAAACAAAAATCTATACATCACAAATCAGAAAGAAACATACCTGTCAAAAACTTAGGAAAGAAGAAAACCAAATTTTGGCTGCAGTACAAACTCACATGTGAAATTGTAATTCAGGACTGGTTTCCAAGTCACACTGAATTCTTTATCCAATTTATTTTTAAAACACAAGGTTATTTTTGACATTGAACATTCCCTCCATGCAATTTACCATATTTTACAGGACTGGTTACATCTAATTACTAGTGAAAAGCACAAAATACCTTAGCAGCTATGAACCTATACAAAGCCAACTTGGTATATTTTATAGAATATGTAGCATTCAACATTTTAAATATGTTTTTGTTCTTTTATAGATAATTTTCTAAAACCATTGGGCTTTAAAATATTGTCATTTATTATGAAAAAAATGATCTGACCTGATTATTACATTTCCAACAATTTTAGAGAATGAATTCTCTATTTTAGCAATAACTACTGGAATAATTTACTACCAGTGGAACATGAATACTTACGTGAGGAACAATCTAAGATGAAAAAAAAAATGGACCAATACCAAGCTGGTAGGTCAATGAGAAACAGACTATACAAACTATATTTAGAATAGAATAACAGAGTTGGAAGGGACCTTGAAGGTCTTCTAGTCCAACCCCATGCCTAGGCAGGAAACCCTACACCACTTCAGACAAATGGCTATCCAACATCTTCTTAAAAATTTTCCATTGTTGGAGCATTCACAACTACTGGAGGCAAGTTGTTCCACTGATTAATTGTTCTAACTGACAGAAACTTTCTCCTTAGTTCCACATTGCTTCTCTCCTTGATTAGTTTCCACCTGTTGCTTCTAGCCTTGCCCTCAGATGCTTTGGAGAATAGTTTGATTCCCTCTTCTTTGTGGCAGCCCCTGAGGTATTGGAACACTGCTATCACGTCTCCCCTAGTCCTTCTTTTCATTAAACTAGACATACCCAGTTCCTGTTCTTCATGTTTTAGCCTCCAATCCCCTAATCATCTTTGTTGCTCTTCTCTGCACTCTTTCTAGAGTCTCCACATCTTTTTTACATGGTGGCAGCCAAAACTGGATGCAGTATTCCAAGTGTGGCCTTATCAAGGCATTATAAAGTGATATTAACACTCCATGTGATCTTAATTCTATCCCTCTGTTTATGCAGCCTAGAACTGTGTTGGCTTTTTTGGCAGCGGCTGGACACTGCTGGCTCATATTTAAATGGTTGTCCACTAGGATTCCAAGATCCCTCTCACAGTTACTACTATTGAGTAAGATACCACCTATACTGTACCTGTGCATTTCGTTTTTCTTGCCTAAACTTTTTTGATCAAGGTGAGCAGGACAGACTGTCAAACATAAAAGCCAGTCACAAAAGCCAGCTCTTCTGTTAAAGTATTGACAATTTTACCTAGATTAGCAATTGTAAGAAGAAAACCTGCTCAAAGAACATTATCCAAGCATTGTTAACTTTCTCCCAAATGGCCCAATGTTTCAAAGTATAACACCCAATACACAAATATGCTTTTGAATATGACCTCAATTTCTTTCAAATATTGCATTTATGCTAAATATGTCATACCTGAGGTCCAAGGGCAGGGAATGTTTTTTGTCCTAATACAAAAAACAAACAAGTAGAATATTATGTATATTATGTATTGAAATTTCATGCTATCTGAACATTCTGCTTAGGAATTTATTTATTATGCATGTGGAGTTTCCTTAGGTTGAATGAGAACCCAGAGTCTACCTGCAGTGTCAGGTTGCCCCATCATCAACTGTTTCTGGAAGACAGAAATTGAGAATATTGTCTTCTATTCACCCAGCTTGTCTATGTTTCAAATGGAAAATTTTGTTTTCTGGACTATCTAGTTCAGGGGTGACAAACCCGCATCGTCACAGCTGTGTCACATGATATATTATGACTTTCCCCCTTTGCTAAACTGGATGTGGGCGTGGCCAGCATGTGACGCATCTGGCCCGTGGGCTGCAAGTATGACAGCCCTGATCTAGTTCAACCATTGTTTTGGAACCCCACTAAACTTTAGCTTTTGGAACCCCACTAAACTTTAGCTGTTTGAAGAAAAATGTCTCCTCCTCATTCGCCCCCTGCAGCCATCTGCTGCAGCTTCAGTCACAGGTTTTTTTCTACAATCATACTGATTATGCTTGAGATGCATAATATTTCCAGTCTGAAACACAGCATTTTAAAAAAATATATTTTTCTTGCATAATGCAAAATGGAATACAGATTAATGACTAGATTAAAGTATACTGAATTCACTGGGTCTTAGATAACCAATTCTAAAATTGACCTATCTTTGATAATATGTTGTGTCAAGTTGTGTCAATTCTGAGGGACCAATTTAGGTTGTTTTGTTTGATTATTCCTTTATTTGCTATTCTTGCCTATTCATGGTATTGCCAGGCAACTTCTCCAACACCAAAGCTGACAAGTGTCCATAATCCTCTGATATGTTTTTTTTTAATTCCAATTTTTGCTTCCATAGAGTGTCATAGGGAATCCCATTCTGATCTTTGTAGCTTTATTCACATGGCTACACCTGAATATCCTCATCAGATTTATCTTTAGCCATACACAAGTGCAGCCATGAGTTCAGAAACCTGTGGTGATTAAGTTAGAGTACTCCCATCTTTTGCTCAACTGCTCTCATTTTTATTGTATAGAGATGGGTACATCCAGTGAGAATCCAAATGCTTCCAGCATGGTAAAATTCTTCATTTTCTTTGCTTTCAAGATAAACCTAGAAGATGCTATATAATATTTGATATAATATGAATATTAAAAAAACTAGACACCCAGCAAGAACCATCTCTTGTGATGTGTAAGACTCGAACTAGAAAATTCAGATTACATGCCCAGTGAGCTAATATAAACTATGCATGCTTCTTGTCTATATTCTAGAGCAGGGCTGTCAAACTCGTGGCCTGTGATCTGGATGTGTCACATGGTGGCCATGCACACACCTAGTTTAGCAAAGGGGGGGGGGGAGTCCCAATACATTACGTGACGCTGCCATGACGATATGAGTTTGATACCCTTGCTCTAGAGTTTTTTTTAGATGCAAGTCAAAATAGGAGGTTTAACACCCATTCTTGTAATTAAACACGGGAAGCTTATGGATCAATCAGTACTGTTCAAAGTACTAGAAGCTGGTCTTCTGATCAAAATAGATCAAAAGAGCAAGGCCATTTGCCATCTGCATTCAGAGTCTAGCTGAAGCCACTAATTTCAGGGAATCTTCCTTACCTCGTCTTAAATTGGCTAAAATAAAAACTATGGCCTTGACACTAATAATTAAGGTTAATCCTAGGCACGTCAATACTTTTAAGCCACTCTAGCTAATAACAAGAGAGGCATATTACAAATCAATACCACTACATCCTTCCTTTCTGTTGTCATAAGCTTTTCTTATTCTATTCTTTTTAGCAGGCCAATACTTGTCACAAAAATGAGAAATACAAGTATAGACTCACATTCCTCTTCTGTTAATTTATCTTCACTTTTGGGGTTCTTTTATATTTCTATTATAGAAATATTTCTAGAGCAGATGCAATTCTATATAATGGAATGTAAGCATATGTAAAGTCATATTTCTACAACAACCCCAAAGCAAAATAATAAAAGAAAAATCTCTCAAAAAGAAGTTCAGTTTGACATCTTTATAAAGTGCAGTAGGCTAGTCCAGTCCTGTTGGCAGAGTAAAGATAACACATAATAAAGATTTGTAAAAGCTAGTTGAGCATTGTTGTTGACATTTTTATATTATTCAAACATGTACATCTCTTGAAGAATTGAATTTGTAGTGTGCAAAATGCACACACAGTCAGAGTATTTCCTGAGCAGTTTGAGTTGATAACAAAACAAGATAACTTAAGCAATATTTATTTAGTGGAGTGTTTTCTAGAAGATAATAAGAAGTCCCTGTGATAGAATGAAATCCTGTATTTTCCACTGACTTCACTATATATATCTACAACTTTTGTACTTCACCTTAATAAAGTAATTTTACTAGTTAGAATTATTTAAAATGAAAGGCTAGCAATATGAGATCCTGCATAACTTCTTGGCTTTTTACTTATAGAAGCCAGAAGCCAATAGTATACTAATTTTGATTTGTTTTATAGAACACTGTTATATTTAGTTCTTAGGATAGCAAGTAAATGGGCTACCCACAACACAGTTCAAACTATTCTACTAAATAAATCACCAACCTTCAGAAAATAGTAATTAATCTAATAAAAATGTAGCCTCAATTTTCTTGGAAAAAAACCCCTTATTTCAATTTTAGTACACTTCAATTGCTTTACCTGTGGATGTTTCTGACAAACTGGAGGTTTAAAAGTTTTTAATATTTCATAAATATGATACACATTATATTACATCACAATAGTACAAAAAATGTCACTGAATGTGGGTCAGTGTGATAGTTAATTGTAACTGCCTCCTGGGTGCCTACTTGTTAGGAGTGACTACTGAAGGTTTTGATACATTATAGACACCAGCCTGAAGAACATCTCAGCTAGTACAGAGTGTACTAGAGAAGTACTGGCACTTAGAATCTGGACACATCACCTTTAGAATGCCCATTTTATGAAGAATCTTCTAAATGAAGTTGAAGACTTTCTTTATAGCAAGTTGTTCAAGTAATTTTACATGCTACTATAATTAGTCAAGAGTATGCTTTAATTCCTTTAGAAATTTTCTACCGATTAGTCTTGTATTTTGATTTTTAATTGTAAGGACTTTTTAGAAAAACCAATTTCTGTTCTTAGCTACCTTTAACTCGCAGCAGGAAAGAAGTAACATTAATGCTTTAAATAAAACAAAATCAATCTTGCATTGTTCTTTCTTCCTGCTTTTATCAGAATCATATTTCCTTGTTTCTCATTTCTATTAATATGCAGTAGAACCTCGGGTCACGGACGATTCTGACTATGACCAAATCGGATGCCGACCAAAAAATCTGCTAAATGTTTCACTCTGGTCGCAAACACATCCTCAGGTGGCGATCAAACACAGCGATTTTCCCTGACGCAGCAATTTCCCCTTCTGCACCATTTTTTTTGTACGTGCATGCACAATCAGTCTTGTTTCTGGTCATGACCAAATCGGGTTGTGTCTGAAGTTCTGGAATATGGATTAGGGTTGTGACCGGAGGTTCCACTGTACATCATTCTTACCATACTTAGGATATGAGTATCTACAACAGTGATAAAGGAATACTGATTGTGGAATCGCAGTGGGAAAATGTGACAGAAAAGTCATATGGCTAATTTTGGTTTAGTAGCCAATTATAAGAGTGCTACTGGATTAAGCAGTTATGTTATATAAACTGCTTGGTGATGGTGATTTTAAAGCAACCACCATTTAATACCACAACTGGTAATAATCTAATTTTAGATGTGGCCTACATCATGAGAATAAGGACTTCCTTCCAAAGAAGAATCTATTATATTAGATCATAGAGGCCTTCACATTGCCTTAAGAAAGGCAGGTTAGAAAATTCACTCTGAGGATGTTTGTAGAATCGTTTCACTGCAGACTCACTCAGCAAGGAAATATAGCTAAATTTTTCCAGACAGTCATGTTTCTGTTTGAGAGAGAAGGACCATTTCACATAACGGTAGCGAATATGTAAGAACTAACTTCACATTTCCAAAAACAGTTTGTGCAGTTTGTGCTCCACATTCTGACTGTTTAAGGTAACTGCAATGAAAGCATTTTTCCTCAGAGAGGCCAGTATTTATCTGGTAATTGCTACCTTGCGTGGCTTAACTACTGTTACTCAGGGGTGGAATCCTACCGGTTTAACAACCGGATCGTTGCGTGTGTATGCACAGTTTACAGAGAAATCACCTTCCGCATTACTGCTGGGGAGGAAAACAGCTGAGGCGCGGCAATCCACTCTGCTGCGCCTATCAGCTGGGCTTCAGAAAAGGGAATATAGGTGAGTATAGCGCAGGGGCGGGTAGGCTCAGCTAAAACTGGGAGTGAACCAGTTCACTCCAAGCTGATAGTTGGAGCTATCCATTTTTCCAAACCAGTCCGAACCAGTCCAAACCAGTAGAATTCCACCCTTGCTGTTACCCCTTCCATCCCCTTCATCCCCATCCCCTATAGCTCCTCTTTCCCTGTCAAAAATATAGTGTTTCAGTACAGAGGAATTAACAGACTTAAGGCATCTTGCCCTGAAGAAAGTTTCCATTAGATCAGTGATTTTTCTCAGAGCAGTATCCTGGTGCTTGGATTTCTGGAGCAGCATATGCCATTTGGAATTTGTACTTAAAGGGATATTTAGTATTATGCCAAGCAGTGGCACTCAATCTTCCACTAAACTTTCTCTCAATGAGGATAGGCATCAGGGCAAAACTGTGCCACGGAAACTTTAATTAGCACAGTTTTTTAAGGTTAATCATTTTTGCTGCTGCCAAAAATCAGTTTCCTAAATCCTAGTTGACCGTTATTCTGGCTGCTCCACATTGGATAATGTAAAGTGTGGGTAAGCATATATTGAATGTATGAGCACCCAGCCTTCTTGATCCATCAGCTGAACTTCTTTACTGAAATTAGGTTAAATGCAAGCTACTGTGATCCACCAATTGGATTAAGAAATTTATCTTGGATCATGAAATACCTGAGCTTGTTGCTACTAAATATTGTTTATTTTTGGTGCTCTTTTGGTTCCAATGCTAAACTCTACAAATTTACCTCTGAGTCAAACAATGGGGAAACAATTCTATATCATTTAGCATTTCATTAAGAAACTATGATATTATGCATAAAAAACTATACTGTAATTCACAATGCATAGAATAAAAAAAATAACTTCCCTCAAATATATTCTTAATTCAATAGCTGTTAAAATTAATATGACTTTAATTTTGAAGAATATTTATTACACATTTTTTGTTTCCTTTTTTCTGTACAAAACTGTGATGGAATGTGCACCTGGAGAAGAGAGGGCGGGGAGGGGGATGACAACACAAAACAGCCTAAATTAAGAGATTGCACAATCCTGAGCAAGATTCTATCCATTACTGTTGGTGCAAGAAAATAAAGGATTGGACTCAATTAGATCTTACTGTGTCATCTTTGGACTTGGGCCTGCTAGAAACAAATTTGTTTTAGATTCAGAATAGCTGATCTTACCAACGTAAGTTGCAGAGTGTGCTGACCGAGGCCGTATGTTACAAGTGATGTCTCTTGACCTTCCAGAACCCTGGAAGCAACAGAAATTGGTGTTTATTTTTCTTTAACAAATGTAGCAAAATGGACACTACAGGTGAAACAGTTAATTCTTCCCCACCATCTCCTGAACGCTTGTTGCATTAAGCTACTTTGTGGGTAGGAATATGAAAAAGAAGAATTAGGAATAAATTTTAAGAAATAGTTTAATGCTTTATTGTTGTGGCCGTGTGGTGTCAACTACCACCAAAGAAATAATTATGCAGCCATATCTAGAAAACAGGCTTTCTGGAGTTTGAAAATTGTTATTTGGTTGCAAATCCCTCATCCATTCTCTCCATAAGAACAGGAGACTTGAGATCATACTAGTAGCCCAACCACAAAACAGAAATATCTGGATACGGTTTATCTGGGGTCAACTCTCAATATTTAGATTCAGCTGGCATCATGTGATAAACAAATTGTATAGATTTTATGTAGCAGTAATTTCTTAGAATTTGATTCTACTAGCAATAATTATAAGCTGTTAGTAGTAATAACTGTTATCAGCTAGGCCTGGTATGGAAGATGTATGGAAGATTATTTGGTAACTTTAAGGTTGGATTTTGTTTTATTGGGAATGCCCTTAAGGCCAGGAGAAATGTGCAGCTGGTTCAGCCTCGTGTAAGAGGTTACAGCAGATTTACAGATCGTCCTTGATTTACAATCATTTGTTTACTGTATTTTTTGGAGTATAAGACACACCAAGATTTTGAAGAGGCAAATTTTAAAAATAAGTTTTTGCACTCTGCAGACCTCCCCCAAACAGCTTGTTTTTCACAAAAACAGCCCTGTTTTTGTCAAAAAAGGACATGCATAGCCTTTAGGAGGCTTGTAAAGTGCTCCTGGAGGTTGGAGGGGCAAAAATGAGCAAAAATTGGCCCTTTTCACCAAAACATGCCCGTTTTTTTGTAAAAAAAAAAAAGGCATGCATAGTCTTTAGAAGGCTTATAGAGTGCCCTGGGTGGGGGGGCAAAAACGAGCAAAAAATGTCCCGTTTTTTGCTCATTTTTGTCCTCCCCTGCCCCCAGGAGCACTCTGGAAGCCTCCTGAAGACTATGCATGGCCATTTTTGCAAAGGGGGCATGGTTTTGAAAGGCCAAAAATGCTGTATTCAGTGTATAAGATGCAACCAGATTTTCACCCTCATTTTTGAGGGGAAAAGGTGCATTTTATGCTCTGAAAAATACGATAATAATTGATCGTCTTTACAACCACATTAAAGTGTTTTAGAACCAAACCTTGCACTTTCAACCGTAAAACATCTACATGGTCATGTGATCAAAGTTTGGGCACTTGGCAACTAGCATATATGTACAATGGTGGCAGCATCCCAGGGTCATGTGATTGCCATTTGCAATCTTCCAAACTAGATTTGTGGTGGCACAGAATACAGCACGGCAGGCTAATTTGGCAGCCAGAGGTTTGGCAGTTGGATTCTCACCAGGCTCAAGGTTGACTCAGCCTTCCATCTTTCTGAGGTCAGTAAAATGAGGACCCAGACTGTTGGGGGCAATATGCTGACTCTGTAAATCACTTAGAGAGGGCTGTAAAGCACTGTGAAGCAGTTAAGTTAGTTTGTTTTTAGCGTATGGCATGTGTTAGCCAGGGATTACTGAGGTGGCTGGCTGCCTCTTGTGAAAGGATTTTTTCGGGCAGTGTTATCTTTTACCTGCGGGATGCCTGAATGCCAGTAGGCAATTGGGGGAGGCTCCTTTCTTATCCCTACATGGTTTATTCACTCACTGGAATCGAGCTGCCGACCTCAGCTGTGCGCAGGCCCAGCATCTTACCACGTGAGCCTCCACAGTATATACGTTAAGTGTTATTACGGTTCTGAAAAAGTTAATGGGGGAAGCCAAATTTGTTTAACAATGGCATGGTTCGCTTAACAGCTGCAATGATTTACTTAACAACCACAGCCCAGAAGATTGTAAAATTGGGTGCAACTCAACACTTATTTAGCAATGGAAATCTTGTTCCCAACTGTATTTCTAAGTCAGGGACCACTTGTATGGAGCTTTAAGTAGTTCAGAAACTTCTTCCCATCTAGGCATATCAGGTTATTATATTCTATTAAGAATCCTTTACCTGCAGTGCTGTGATCTATTGATACTTATTTATCTGGGCTTCAGTCAGATGGCCTTCTCTTTTGTGATGTCCATTATGCAGAACAATCTTCCCTTTTAAATTAGAGGGTGTCCCATATGCAATGGTGGGTTCAGCTGGTTCTCACTGGTTTGAGTGCACCAGTTGTTAAATTACCCACCCCTGCTGTTAAAGTGGATCCTGGGCGCTGCGCTGCAACAGAGAAATGGGCAATGGAGTGGCTGGCACGAGGGAAGGAGAAGGCCACTTTCCCTATTTCTTCTCCCTGCTCTTCCTCCTCTCCTAATGCTGGTCACTCCATTATGTGTTTCTCCATTGCAGCACAGGGTCCAGGATCCACTTTGATAGTGTGTGTGTGTGTGTGTGTGTGTGTGTGTGTGTGTAATTTAACAGGCTCGTCTCACATGTGCGGCGGACCTGGAGGACGGGGATGGGCCACGCCTCTGACAGCCAACCTGTCCCTGGGCAAACTGATTGTTAAATTA
Source organism: Thamnophis elegans (assembly GCF_009769535.1). Classification (NCBI taxonomy): domain Eukaryota; kingdom Metazoa; phylum Chordata; class Lepidosauria; order Squamata; family Natricidae; genus Thamnophis; species Thamnophis elegans. Next base: position 119,592,991 of record NC_045542.1, on the reverse strand, counting down.
TTTGAATCCCACCACTGCTAATATATGAAAATATGGTGTCTATTTGGTGTTTCTTTGACCCTGGTGCAATGTTTTTATTGATTTGTTAGTTTTCTGTCTTGATGTTCATATTTCTTTTTAAGCCTCTCAGTCACAGGTGTCAAACTTGCCATGTCGCATTGCTGCCAGGTGATGTTTTCCCCATCTGCAACGCTGGAGTGGGCGTGGCCTGTGCGTGAAGCATATGGCCCACAGGCCACCAGTTTGACACCTCTGCTCTCAGTCATTTATTGAGTGGGTGGTAAGAAAAGAAGAAAGGAAGGAAGGAAGGAGGGAGGGATGGAAGGAGGGATGGAGGGAGAGGAGAGGGAGGGCAGAGAAGGGAAGGGAAGGGAGGAACTATTGAAGACCTATTCATTTCCTCATACATTTTCCTGAATATCTTAAGGTGGTTGTGGGAAGAGCTGAGAAACAGAAGGTCTAGTTTAATTTTAAAATAGAGGAGGTATCATTTTTGCTTTCAACATAATAGTAGACCCTGTCCTAGACATCAAAATGGAGAATGGGAAGTTCAGAGCTGTCAAAATTTTGTTAGCAAATTTAAAAATGTGAATTATAAATAAATAAGTAGCATGGAATGCATCTGATCCGACAGTTTGGCTGGGTGCCATTTAGAAATACCTTAATTAAAGTTGATTTGTTTGGCATGTTTCTGTGAACAAAATTCCATATACTACTGAAATATTCTTTGTGGCCTCCAAATGTAATGCACACATTTCAACATGCACTTATTCACTTGGTTAGCTTTTTAAAGACCTTGTAGAGAATTTATGGTAGACAAACAGTGAAGGAGATGGAAAAAGGAAATGAGGGGAGATCAGAGCATAGTAAACAAGGGCGATCAGTAATTGGTCAGTTAGAAGAGCAAAAAGAACAATAATGTCAAAAAGTATTTCCCTTATAAAAATCCAGATACTGTTTTTATTTACAAAAGAATAATTACCATTGTTGCAGAAAAAGGTTTTCTATGGTTCGGCGACCACTTCTTCATGAAACCAACTTTCCCTCTTTTGCCTACTTTCCTTGGCTTATGCCTCTTGCGCTGTTGTTTCTAAACATTTCATATAAAATAATTATAGAAACAATAGAATAATTATATTTTCCAAACATCTGCCCTTATAAACAAGTACACCTATGACCAAGACACAGGAGACAGTGCTCCATACAGGAACACAATACTTATTTTTTTAAATACAGCATAGCCTCATCAAATTTTGATAAGGAAAATTACATACATAATTTTTTCTTATTAATTCAAGCTGGGTAAGCTTCAGGATTTTGACGTCAACCCAGATAGTGCTACTGTTTATAGAAGACTATAAAAATATCAATTAACATAGCCACATCAAAAAAGAGCACAAAAGGAAAATTAGTTTCTTTAGATGAAGACTGAATGAAACATTGTTATAAAAAGAAACATTGTAAAAAGAAGTTAAAAGAAATTCCCATAAAAGCAAACTATCACACAACAAATTAAATGTTTACGTCAGCAGTTCTTTATTTTAATGAGACAAATTGAAATAAAATAGTATTTAAAAAAAGCTGTGGAAATGGTTGCTATATAAATTACAAAAAGAAAAAGAAATAAATGATATTAAAAGTACAAGTGAGAAACATTATGACAAGGCAAACTTCTAGAATAATTCTAATAAGCCAAGTAACAAAACCATTGTTACAGTTAGAAAACACACACTTGTCACCAACAGATGGCAGCATTTGCCGGTCAAACCCTTTAAAATATTATAAGCACAGCTTTCCTTTGAGAAAATTGGCCCCAAAAGATGTAAATCATAACATAATGACAGAACCAGTGTGGCTTTAGAGAAAAGAAGAGAAAAAGCCATTCCATTATTATATTAGAAATTTGCATTTTTGCTGCCAGATTTGGGTTACATGACGTTAGTGCGCTGAGCAGCACAATCTTAATTGTTGGTATCTATTTTGAGACACAAAAGACCTGCTAATGCTAGAAAATGATGCAGCACTCAATCATCAGGTCTGGATTCTCAGGAGAAATCATTTTTGTTCAGGCTTGAACTGGGCTATTTTCTAAGAGCAAAATCCTCTAAATCGCAAATATACATATTTGGAAAAAAAAATGAAGCTCAAAGACCTTTTTCACTCCTTTCTGTATTTCGGTCAAGCTTGAGCATGTGACTGTCTCTTCCAAAGGCATCTTCTCCTTAAGATACTAGGAAGCAAATACATTTAATTAATTAATCGCATTCGAACAATAAACGGGGGATCAAAATTCTAATTATTACAAAAGGAAATGAGTCACAGATGCCTTATTTGTATTATGATGGGGCCAATACCTATTTACATAACTGAACATCGAAATTATTTTATTATATATACATAAGTGTACCCAATTCCATGGTGATATTAATCGACTTATAATGATGACTTGTGTGGGGGCCTAGAGGTGGAGCTTTTGCCCACAATCAGGAGGGTGTGAGTTCGATCTTAGGTAGAGGCAGATATTTCTCTCTCTGGGCAAAATGAGAATATTATCTGCTGAACAAAACTCAGCAGACAGGAAGGGCATCTGGCAAGTAAATACCCAGTTGCATTCAGTTGCCAGACTCCACCCCGCAAGAGATGATGGGGTCATTAAAACGAGATGATTCATCATCTTATAATGATACAGCGAAGAAATAAAAAAGAATCCTGAATGTTAAATTCAGAGGTGGTATTCAGCAGATTCTGACCAGTTCTGGAGAACCGGTAGCGGAAACTTTGAGTAGTTTCCGCTACCGGCAAATACCACCTCTGACTGGCCCCATCCCCATCTATTCTCTGCCTCCCGAGTCCCAGCAGATCGGGAGGGAATGGGGATTTTACAGTATCCTTCCCCTGCCACACCCACCAAGCCACAGCCACAGAACCGGTAGTAAAAAAAATTGAATCTCACTACTGGTGAAATTCCATAGGTTATACTAATAAAGAAATGGAATACATGCAACCTGGCAAGCCTTAGCTAAGGATCACAGAATACTAACCTTACTCCGCAGCCTAACTTGAATTAACTTTCCTAGTCCGTGTAAATTTAACCTGGTCATTTCTGAAATACAGGAGCCTCCAAATCCTGTACTACAGAGGAATGTATATGATACAGCATAAGTGCAGCATGAAGTATTCTGCATGCGTGATGGATCCTAGAGGCAAGCTTTTGATCCATTATGTGTACAATACATAATATACAAACACACACACAATATGTGTGTGTGTGTGTGTGCATGTGTACACAACTATACATACACATACATTCATATAACATATGATTGTTATATTTAAAAAATTTCAAGATACTAGTTTAGAAGATTTTTTCCAAAGACGTTTAGAGGGTGGCATGGGAAGCTTAATTTCTCTTCTAAGAATGCACATCATGGCCGGTTAACACAATCACAACTTTTTAAATTTAATTTAATTCCCTTGTCTCTATATATGAAATCACAAAGCAATACCAACTTAAATATAAGCAGCCTTTCCTGCATAGCAAGGATAGAATAATACAATGAAATCCAATTACAACAAAAACTATTTTGCTTGCCTCTTCAGTTACCCAGGTAATGTTAACCGTGACCTTTGAAGACTAATTTATGATGACATCAATGTTCTGTTATGATTTATAAAAAATAGTACAGTGATGCTTCTGAACACAAAAAATGTGTCATGATACGCAACTTAAGCGTTTTCCAGTTATATTAAAATAGGCTATGATCTATGCCTTTGGGAGCTTTAACCAAATGCATCTAGATGGCATTAGGAGAGAGAGGCTGATTACTATATCGTTATAAAGAAAGTGATCAGAGGGATCAAATGTAGTTCTTTTCTTCTTGTTTTAGTTTCTTTCTAATGCCTCTCTCTCCCCTCTTGCCTTATTCCTGATGTAGGCTTTGTTGTTTTCTAATTATTTGAGTCTATACCACGGGTGTCAAACTGAAGGTCCATGGCCCGCATTGGGCCCGTGGGGGTGCTTAGATCTGGCCCACAGGGCCAAACTGGAAACAGTGAATGACTGGCCTCCTGAGCTCCATTTTTGCTGGCAGAGGGTTGCAGGAAGCCGTCGTAGCCTAAAATGGAGCTCAAGAATCCTTTTTCGCTGGCAGAGTGCTCGGGCCACCACAGGCGCCCCGACACGAATGACGTTGAGCTGGCCATGCCCACTCCTGCCCCCAAGGTCAAACACAACCCTGATGTGGCCCTCAATGAAATTGAGTTTGACACCCCTCGTTTATACTCTAGAAAGATTGTGGATCACGTCTTCCTGACTACGGGGAGTTGCCCAGTAAATACTGAGTCTACATTATTATTCCTTATCTGTGGGAAAATTAGTATTTGTAGCAAGTTACTGAAAAATTATATCGGAAATATTTAATTCAAATTAAGCGTGCTTATTTATTACAATGACCGTTACAGAAATGTATTATTCTCTTGTTAAAGGCAGTAGGCTTTAAAGTAATTTTATATTAAGTGAAATGATACCGTTTCTCTCCTGGGCAGTTTGTCTTTTTCAGAATGTTTTTCCACTTGTTCTTCAAAGATGTAAGAATCTAACCAAAAAAAAAAAAATGTGAGAACTAATGCAATAATTTTATTTGCATGTATCAAGTATATGGGAATAGCTACATCTTAAAAAATGTCCATACTGGAAATTATTGTTAGTTACTTTCTGTTGCTTTTCAAACTGCAACCCATTATGCTATCATAGGCCAAATTTGTCTGTAAATCCAACTGGTCATTGTAATTTCTTGTTTGTAATTCATAACCAAGACAGGGTACATGACAGTGACTCAGCTTTCTAATAGCAAGAATAATATGGTTTGTCTTCCAAAAGGGAAAAAGTAGGTAGGATAAATCAGTGGTGGGATTCAAATTTTTTACTACCAGTTCTGTGGGCGTGACTTGGTGGCCATGTGACTGAGTGGGTGTGGGTGGTCATGTGACTGGGTAGCAGTGGTGGGATTCAATTTTTTTTACTACTGGCTCTGTGGGCATGGCATGGTGGGCGTGGTATGGGAAGGATATTGTAAAATCTCCACTCCCTTCCCACTTCAGGGGAAGGTTACTGCAAAATCCCCATTCCCTTCTGATCAGCTAGGACTCAGGAGGAAGAGAATAGATGGGGGCCGGGCCAGTCAGAGGTGGTATTTGCCGGTTCTCTGAACTACTCAAAATTCCCACTACCGGTTCTCCAGAACTGGTCAGAACCTGCTGAATACCACCTCTGGGATAAATGCAGAAAATGCCAGCAATAAGTCAAATAATATTTTATATTGGAAGGAGAAATATTTTTAAAATGTTTAAATTTGTAATGCATAATAAAAAGGCAAATGGAATTTTGAGTCTTAAAATGGTATCAGTAGAAGCCCTTTATTTATGAATGGTAGCTCTTCAAACTAATGGGAGTCAAACTGAAATCCAGTAACAGAATTGAGTGAGAGCAAGAATTGGAGCATCAGTAATGTGGAGACAACAATATCAAGGTCAATTATTAAATGGAGTTCAGAAAAACAAGGAGCCAGTCCAGGGATTCTAGAAGTTTGCTTCTGTTCATGCTCTAGCTATGGACTTTTAATTATGAATCATGAATACCTACATACACAGGGTTCAATTCTAGTGATTTGAAGGATTTTCTTTTTCTGACTAAGTAGACTTTTAAATCTTCCTCTTCTTTTCTCAAGACTATTTTGGAGTGCTGACTGCTTTAGTGGGAGGGAAACATTGCAAGGTTCCACTTGTTACACACACACACAATCACACACACACACAGACACACACAGACACAAACATGAATATATTCTTGCATTCTTTACCTTAATTCTATAAAGCAAAAACAAAGCTCTAATTTCAGAAGGAAATGTATTAAATAATATTTGACATTCAATCCAAAACGTATCTTTTTACTTTTCAGGAAAGAACAGATATATTGATATGTGCCTATTAGTACAGTTATGTGGTCACAAAATCAACATTTACTCCCAAAATAATATCTATTATGTTTAGAGATTTCATGTAGATAATGGAAACTCACATGTACAAATATTTGGCTCTGATTTTATCTTTTTATGCAAACAATAAGACTGTTTTGAAATTATTTCTGATACTTTTGGAGATACTTCTTCATCAGTGTGCTGCTGTGTTTTCTTCAAAGTTTCTTTTAATGGCTTCTCTATGGTTACGGCAGTCACATTATCAACTATCTTTAAAACAATAAAGCGTATTAGATGTCACAAATGAAGTACAATACCCACTGAAAATGAAAGAGCCAAGTCTACCTTTTTGCTCATAGCATAAATACTGGCAATCCTAGGACTGTAATATAAATGTGATATTATAATATCCAGCCAATGATACTTATGTAGTTTCCAAATACAGATAGTTCTCGACTTACAACAGTTCATTTAATAAACGTTCAAACTTACGGGGCACTGAAAAATGTGACGTACGACCATTTTTCACACTTACGATCTTCGCAGCATTCCCGTGATCATATGATCAAAATTCAGATGCTTGGCAACTGGTTCATACTTATGACTGTTGCTGTGTCCCAAGGTCATGTAATGCCCCTTTTGCAACCTTCTGACAAGCAAAGTCAATGGGAAAGTCTGATTCACTTAACAACTGGATTAATAACTTATCAACTGCAGCGATTCATTTAACAACCGAGGCAAGAAAATGGGGGAAAAACTGACTTAATAAATGTCTCACTTAACAATAGAAATTTTGAGCTCAATTGTGGTTGTAGGTCGAGAACTAAAAGGAAAACCAGAGGGAGATGTTTTGCTCTTCAGAAAATTGCCAGACAAATAAAGGCATTAACCCAATTTGCCTCCTTAGTGGAAATGGAACTCCAAAGCTTTGAGATGGTGGGAAGTAAGTCACCCTTGTAGGGCAGATGGGAAGCATAAAAATTTAATAAAATAAATAAATGAATGAAAATAAACTCAAAAATTAGAACCAGAAAACAGTAAATAGAAAATGGAAAGGGGACCAGAAAAAAAAAGCGAGACAGCAAATTGGAGGAAAAGATAAAAAGAAGAAACAGTGGGAAAGGAAAATATAGGACTAAAAATTCAAGGAGTGGGGGTAAATAGGCTGAAAACTGAAGACAGAGTGAGAGAAGGAAAAGAAAGAATTCCACTGGAAGAAAATGCAGAACTGAAAATAGTGGTAGCTCGTGATCCTGATTTGCAAAGAATTTCCTGCTTGGGATTCTGTCCTCTTCTTGCTGACAGCGCTAATGCTGCAGCAAATGGATGACTACCGTATTTTTGGAGTATAAGACCTCAAAAAAGAGGGTGAAAATCTAGGTGCATCTTATACACTGAATACAGCATTTTTAGCCTACCGAAACCCCGCCCTCTTTGCAAAAATGGATGAGCAGAGGGTTTGGGAGGTTTGTAAAGTGCTCCTGAAGGTTGGGGAGGGCAGGTTTTGCTTGTCCCCCCCCCCGTCCCCAGGAGCCCTCTACAAGCCCCGCAAAGCTCTGCATGCCCCCCCTTTTTTTGCAATAAACAGCCCGTTTTTGTGAAAAACGGGCCATTTTTTGCTTGTTTTTGCCTCCCCCCAGCCCCCAGGAGCACTCTACAAAGTCTCCCAAAGCTCTGCATGCCCTCCCCTTTTGCAAAAAATGAGGTATGCCGAGGGTTTGGGAGGCCTGCAGAGTGCAAAAACTGTTTTTTTAATTACCTCTTCAAAATCTTAGTGCGTCTTATACTTTGGTATGTCTTATAGTCCGAAAAATACGGTAGTTTGGGCAAAGCAAAATCACAGGGAAAAGGCATTGGTACTGTTGTTATCAGATGCTTACTATTCACTTTTTCTAATAAAAGATGTGATAATAGTCCTAGGATCCTGGCAAAATCACTGCTAGAATAATGTGTGTGCAGCTTCAGTGTCTTTTGATGATTTGAGAGAAACTTATTTTCCACACAGGTAACGTGAACCATCCAGAAAAATAGAAAAGATTTGATCTCACTGAAGATGAGCAGATATTAAAACAAACAAACAAAAAACATACATGGCAACTGGAATGGTGAATGTACACAAATATTCAGCTGCAGCTTATTTGCTAAAGTAATTGTTCCTGTAATATTTTAACATTAACTATACAAAATATCACAAAAACCTGCTTTTCTTTCTGTTTAATTGTCTCAAGCGGCTCTTGAATAAAAGATGGAGATGGAGAAACCCCAAAGAAAGGCATTTCCAACCTTGCTGGTGCTGCAGGTATGGGCTCAGGCATATATTTCATATCTTTGGTCACAATCATTCTTTCATACACTGAGGAAATAAAGGAAATTGTCTTATCTGTTGAGACTACACATTTATTCTCCATCATCAGAAATTTGTGGCTGAAAAAGCAAGCTTTACAAGTTTAAACTGAAACTGAATTTTCCTTAACTGAAGTAAATTGTTAACGTTTGTTTGATTCCATTCTATCTTTCTCTATTTGAAATAGTGTTGCATTATCCACCTCTAGTGTTCTATGTAAAGGCAGGTAATATACAGTACTTCTGCCCTCTATCTCTTCAGTGTCTAGCTTAAATGTTTGCTCTCCCTCTGCACTATGTGAAAGGAAATATATGACACTTAAATTGGAGAGCAGTGTACTAATTTACACAGTTTCAACAATTTATTTGACAAAATTTGGAGGTTCTATTTAATATGCACAAATCTTTTGCTTCTGCTAATTCTGTTTAATTTCCAAAGCAAGCAAGATATCCTCTTACAATTAGAAATAACAATTTTTGTTAGATGTACCTCAATGGTTTGTTACAACTCAGAAACAATGAATTGGGAACCACAGTTCAGTGATAAGTAGATAAACTGCTGGGCACAACTTTCCACCTATATAGTGCTCAGAAGAGACTACAAAGTGGAAACAAACTGCAGTAAAAGGAGGAATAAGTATAACTAAATGAGATTAAGAAAACAAAGCACGTATAATCAAGGTGAAATGTTCAATTGATTTTTTTCTTTTGTGTTGCATCAGGGCATTTCATGGGCAATTATTTAATCATAATATAAAATAGTTCCCAATTTTCCTCCATTATTCAACTTTTACTGCCAATCAAACTAAATGAAGATAGTGTTAAAGTAGAAAAAGTATGCTCGTTAGTCTGGGATAGGTTTTCATAAGAAAGAGAATGTATGATTTTCAATCATGGGCACTATACTCCTGTCAGAAATGAATTAATTCTCAAAAAGGTTACTTTTAGCTTTATCTTGTTCTTCTAAGTCATGAGTTCCAGCTTGGAGAAGGAAATCAAACATTTTTAAAGATGCCTCTGAGGTACAAGGAGACAAGTATATCATTGAGGAAGCTACTGGTATGTCCCAGAATTTCTAAGGGATGAAAAAAAAAGATATCATTGGGGTTGTAATATTCTAAAAAAAAATCAAAGTTGTTTTATTAATTACTTATTAATTATATACAAACACATTTGGATACATCTTAAACTATTTGTAGGATCCTTTAAATACTACAGAAACTATGATTTCACTCACTAAATGATACATTAGCAATTGTTATTAGAAAGGTAGGCTAACTTAAGTATTTTCTTTTTTCCTTTTCCAGCTATATTCATCACAACATAATCATGACAACTTCAAAAGCAAAGAAGTGTGACCTTTAATTCTCAACTCTATTAAAGTTCCACTGCACTCATTAACAATTAAACATTTAACTGCTCCAATATTATATATTACTTTGAATCCTATCCTTCCTTCAAGTAAACCTTCTGAACTCCATTTATAGATTTATATTTTCAGAACTTCACTGAGGTAGACTAAACAAAAGCCACCTAATGAGACAAATAAAAATACAAATACTACTTAGAAGACCCCTCCCGCAAAATGCCTTTGTATCTTCAATCAAATAATAAGAAATAGCTAGTAAAATAGGAAATACTTTTGTTTCCTTTATGTTATACTCTTAAGACGTTTATTCTGCTGGTATCAAACTTGATTGGTTTGAGACCATCATTAGTTAATTCGTCCATTCACAGTTTTATTCATTAAATCACACTAGTCAAATCTTGTAGAGATAGAATAGAAATATATTTTTCTTTATATTGTAGGCCTAGACAGAAACTGGAAAGAAGAACATTTTTCTTTATATTGTAGGCCTTTTGTGTTCTTACTTTTCCTTTCTTTTCTGGCAAAACTTGCAGCTCTGATGTAAAATCTTCAGTGAAGGCATAGCCCTTATAAGGCACCTAACCAAAAGAAAACAAACAAAATGTTGTTTAGTTAACTGGTCTATGTCTTTAACACTCAGCGTGGTTTCAGGTCCTCAGGTGATTAAAGAATACCAAAAGAGTACATACCAGATATGAAGCCATCTCAACCGATTTAGGGGCATCCATTTTGTAATCTAAAAGCAGACTTTCAAAAATATAGGATTCTAGAAAAGAGATCACAATGGAGATACATATATTGTAATGCTACATGATGGTTAAATTATTTTTATTTTAAAAACCCACTTAATTTTTTTTTAAATTTAGAATTAAACAACAAGGAAACCTAATTAGCTTTTCTTATGAACATGTCTGAGGATAATGTTGCAGGATCTAATCTGAGTTGGTCAGCAGGAATTTATTCTTCCAAGCTTTTGGGTTCATGCTGGAGCCCATCATTGGGGAACTTCTCTCTTCAGAATATCATATTTTTCTTTTATTCGTTACTTATATTCTTCTGTATTTTGCTCAAATGAATATTGAATACAATTTGTTTTTCTTGAATAGTTATCCTGCCAAACTTGATTTATTCAAGTTTGAGTCCTTGGAGACATAGGTTACAGGTAGTAAAATTTGGACTAACCTTAAATAAGTTGTTTCTAATATTCAATAGTATGAATCACTTTCTCCTTCCTTTGTTGCATTTAATCAGAAGCATGGGTATGAGCAAGTAACAAAATAGATGTCATAATACAAACATCACAACTTAGGACTTGCAATGACACTGAGATACAAGAGTCTACAAGAGTGGGCTTTGCCTCATGACATTACTATGTGTATGTCACAGTGGTGGGTTGCAAATTCCGTTCCAATCGATACGGTTGGAACAGGGCCGGCGGCGTCCTCATGGATGCGGGCAGCACGCGCATGCGTCTTAGCGCCTCTGTGATGCTCTAACTGCTCTGCGGAGCGTCACACAGCATATGCACCATGCGCGAAGCCTTTAAACACCGGTAAGGAGCGTGGGTGGGTGGGTAGGCCCTCCAGAGCACCGTACTGGAACGGTATCCAGTGCTCTGGGCTGGCTCTGGTACACCCGTACCGGGGCGTACCGCTTGCAACCCACCACTGGTATGTCATCATTTTGATGCAATCTTTGTTTGCTGCAGATGCTTGTGACCAGGAGTTACTATTTCAAATAACTTCACTATTCACAGCTCATATTATAAAGATATGTAAATGTGTCATGAACCTTACTTATGAAAAAAACTATAATTTCTCCTAATGATAGTTATTACATCCCTTTCTAAGGAAAAATGTGGAATGGCAACATTATATTTTTGATGGGTAGCATTAATTACTTGGAAACACTTTTTATAAACAAAGAACTAGTTTGTGAGTTTTGGTAACCCCGAATTTTACCAACTGGGATTTTCACAGCAAATAATTTGCTTTGTTGAGCTAGTATGCCTTCAAAAATTGTATTAATGATGCAGACACATAATTGAGGGTCCTCTGGACTTGCAGATACCGCATGAAGAGACCTTGAAGAGATCTCATAAAGATCATTCATGTCCTCATCCCTTCACAATTGCAATGAGTTCTACAAGGGGAACTTGTATTCTTGAGGACCATCTCAAAGCAACAGCTGGTTCAAAATGCACCAGTGTAGATAGCAATGGGTGTTTTTCATTATGCCCATGCCTCAACATTACTTTGCAAATTGCATTGGTTACCAGTTGGCTTCAATATGCAATTCAAGATGCAGGCCAAAACCTGTAAAGCCCTTCATGGCATGGGACCTGGTTACCTGTCTCCACTTGTTTCTTCCCATCCAGGACAACCAAGGAGAATAGGTCTGTCTGGGCCCCTTAAATATCATCTTGCAGACCTAGGTAGTGTGATTTCTCTGTTGAGGCTTTGCCTCTGAAATAGCTCCTCCAGTTCCCCCAGAGATATGTACAGTTTCCATGCTTGCAATCTTATGGTTATGTGTCAACGTGGGGTGAAAGGGTGTCTTTGGGAAAAGGCTATATATAATAATTTTCATGTGCAGTAGGTATGCACAAAGATTATTCATCTGTTTTTATTTCCCTTTCTGTGTAATTATTTTTAGTTCAAGTTTCTGTAAATTTCCCAAAATTTGTTGATCCCTTCATTTTTTGTGCAAATGCTTTAGCTATCTGAGAATCCACACAATGAATTCCCCATTAACATCTAGAACAACTTATCACTTGACACAAAGAGGCTACAATATTAGAAGGTCTTAAATATCATTAAATGTAGTAATCTGATTCATCTGAATTAAGAGTTGAGGTAGACTGATATAAAAACCCACACTATTGAGTTACTATCATAATTAAGATTACCTGTTTCTGAAACTCTAGTTTGAATGCTAGTTTTCAAAACGTTCAACATTTTAGTGTGATATAAGATATAAATATCATTTTTGAAAGCCAGTAAAATATCACCAGAACTATTGAGAAAACAGGCTGTACTTAAGGTATTATCAAGTGTGATCTGAGCCATTAGGTCTTTGTAAATATTCCATAGTTTTATCACAGCATCTGAACTAGAAAATAAAAGAAATAGTCATAATACGGAATTTATTTTTAGGCAAATGCTTAAGTTCAAATTTCACATATCAGTAAAATAAATAGGAAGCAAACTGCGTAGACATTTTTGTTTCAATTTAGCTTGTAATCAAATTTCGTCCCAAAACTGTATCTAACAGAGGGAATAGTTCAATACTTAGATCAGGGGTGTCAAACTTATATTGTCATGGCGGCGTCACATAACGTATCAGGACTTTTCCCCCTTTTGCTAAACCGTGCATGGGCGGGGCCAGAGTGTGATGCATCTAGCCCACGAGCAGGGAGTTTGACAGCTATGCCTTAGATGTATACAGAAAAATGCTTCCTCTTCAAAATACACATCAGATGCATTTTTTAAATTTTGTTATATAACTTTCAGATAAAATTTATTAAGATGACTAATTTTTTTTCATTTCTACATACAATTCACATTTTAAAATATGCATTAAATGTATATAACAAAAGGCATTTACAGGTAACTTCAATGTGCAAACTTCCTGTCTCAATCATATCGCCCTAAATGAATGAATTTGGTGGTCTGTACAGAGCATTTCAGTCAAAATAAGTAGATGAACAAGTAACGTGATAGTGTTTTTGTATTTGTTATCTCTTGCCTACTTAGGTGAAAAAACATAGAAGATTCTAAAACTACAAATTTTGCAAAGAGGAACGGAATTATAGTGAAAGGATACTTGAATTATTCCAACACTTGCTGAGAAAAAAATCCAAGCATAATCCTTTTAGGAAATTCCTGAGTTGTCTTATTGGCAACTTTATTATTCAGATGATGGGGAAAACAGAAGAGAATCAGCTATGCTTGCTTTGATACTAATCAACAGGGAGGACATGTGGAAATTTCTCTTTTAAAGCATTCTGTTCCTGGTTGAAAAACCAGGAACATGGGGATATGCAATATAAAAGTCTTGATTGTAACATAAACTAAAATTGAAAGCAGTCAAATATATATCCCAGATTTAAAAACAATCAGTAATATTTAAATCAGTGGTAAAAAACCTTAGCAAAAGTAACTCATCGAAAAGATTCTCAGCTGAATGGAAATTCCTAAAGGAGATAACAAAAATACAACTGCACCTAATTCCTATCAGGAGAAAAAAAAATGAAGATCCAGAAGAACCATTACTGTACACAGAAAACTTAGAGGAGGTCTGGAAATAAAACAAAAATGACAAAAAATGGAAAAAGGGTGAGGCCACAAAGAAGCAGGGTTGATGGAGGAACAAAGAGAAGACAGAAAGGAGATGGTTTTTCACTGAGGAATCTAACACTCTGCCTAAATTCCTCAGTATAACATGAGACAATTCTAGCTTATTTCATGGGCCCTGGTAGCGCAGTGATTAGAATGCAGTACTATATTGCAGATTAACACTGTCACTGCCAGGAGTTCAATGCTAACCTGCTCAAGGTTGCTCAACCTTCCATCCTTTCTTCAATCAGGATAGCTAATAGAAAGACCCTTTGGAAATCAAAAGCTTAGAATCTTTCATTTATATTAAAATTTTAAAAATAAAAAAAATCAGCTGCTAACTACTTAGTGAAGAATATAAAATGCTAATATGTCATTTAAAAAAAGTCAGAACTATTCAATTTCTTTTTAGATCAGACCTCCAACAGGAAATTGTGAAGACAGTGTGATTAGACCTGATCTGGTAATCCCTCTTTACTCTGCATGACTTGAAACTTCCTTGACTGAATGTATTGCATCCTAAAGCAATGAAGCAACTAATTTATAATTTGCCCAATTGCGGACAAATCCTGGAAAACTGACTAGATGATTGGAGAACAAATGTTGCCCATTCTTTCAAAAAGAGGAAATAGAGGATTAAGGCATACTCAGGCCAATCATTCAGGCATCAAAACATGGAAGATTTTGGAGGTCATCATAAAGGTACACATTAAAAATACCAGAAATAAACCTGCATTTATTACTATAAATCTTGCCAGATTAACTTTGTGTTTTGTATTATTTTAAATTAAAATTATCTGTAGATTTCCCTCATTTATCTGGCTTTAAACAGTATATATTTTATTAACTTCCTTAAAGGGTTATTAGAACACTGCAGACATAATATATTTGATCTCAGCAAAGTACTGGACAAAATAACCAATGCAAATTAGGTGCATAAATCATGGGATTGCTGTAGGCACAATATATTTTCACTTCAGTGAAGCATTTGACTAAGAACCCCATAACATGCTGATTATTCTACTTTTTAACAAAAGTAGAATTAAAAATAAAATATCTTAAGTAACTGTAGCTAAAAAGAATTTCTCAATGTGCTTCCATGCATTTCTATAAAACTGAAAATGAGATGTTATGAAACACAAGCAACTTTTCTGAAATACAATTAAATACTAGATTCGAAAGGCTTTGGGTAAGATGCCATGAATGCTTCCTAGTGTTGAGTTTGTTGGGTTGCAAAGAAGGAGACAATAGCACCCTGCTGGATGGCAGTAAAAATGAACAGTCAGATGCCGAAATGAGAAGTTTCAGAAGTAGCTGCAGTAGCCCTTCTAATCAGAAATCCAAATGGAAAATTAAGGAATAGTCACCAGCATTATTTTTTCAGAGTACCAATCTTTCATTTTTTTTAAAAAGAGGCAGTGGTTTGTCTACAATCATCTTTGCTCTATTTCATCACTTTATGATCTTATTTTATAGAAGGGCAACACTGATTTATTTACCTACCCACAACTCAGAAAGACAGAAAGATTCTTGCAGGAATCCACTGATATCACAGGACCCTCATGGTAGGTTGATGGAAGATTTTTTTCTTCTATTTTCTCTTGAAGATAGAACATAAACAGCAGTTCTCAATTATGCTACATAATTTCACAATTTGAATACACTTTTCATTTTAAAATTATTTTAATACTATCCACAGGATTTTATTTTATTTATTTATTTATTTATTTTAGTCAAGTATGAATTAGATAACAGATATAAGTATAGATATGATTATGAATACATGGAATGAAGACGAATACAAGAGAATATTAGGACAGGGACGATAGGCATGCTGGTGCGTTTATGCGTGACCCGTCAAAACCGCGTTCCACAAAAGCGCGGTCGACGAAACCGCGTATGTGACGTCATCACAACGCGACGAAAAAGATCCAAAAATTGAAATAAAAATTAAATTACAGCAAGCCGATTCACATAAAGGTAAGCGTTAGGTTAAGGGTTAGGGTTAGGGTTAGGTTAAGGGTTAGGGTTAGGTTTAGAGTGTTAGCGTTACGTTTAGCATTAGGTTAAGGGTTAGCGTTAGGTTTTTCGTTAGGTTAAGGGTTAGGTTTAGGTTTAGGGTTAGGTTAAGGGTTAGGTTTAGGGTTAGGGTTAGGTTTGGGGGGGTTAGGGTAAGGTTTTCGCTTTATTTTTACATTTTTCGATCTTTTTCGTCGCGCTGTGATGACGTCACATACACGCTTTCGTCGACCACGATTTTGTCGTCCGCGGTTTTGTGGTGGAACCGCGTTTATGAATGCCCCTTAAAGGCCTCTTAGGAGTGGGATAAGGTCAACAGTAGACAGTCTAAGGTTAAAGCTTTGGGGGTTTGGGGAAGAAACCACAGAGTCAGGTAGTGCTATCCAGGCATTGACCACTCTGTTGCTGAAGTTGTATTTTCTGCAATCACGTTTGGAGCGGTTTACCATAAGTTTGTATCTATTGTGTGCTTGTATGTTGTTGTGGTTGAAGCTGAAGTATTCATTGACAGGTAAGACATTGTAGCAGATAATTTTATGTAGTACACTTAGGTCGCATCGAAGACTGCAAAATTCTAAATTGCCGAAGCCCAAAATTTCAAGTCATTTCTCTGCTTCTATAGATTTCTCTATAGATTTCTTTGCTTCTATAGATTTGTTAATTGCGGTATGGCTAGTTTTGTGCAATAATGCTACAAACCATAGTCTGACTAAAATTTACAGAGGGAGTACCCTTCGATAATAAAAACAATTCACACTTACTCTTTAACATACTGTAAGATACTTTTTTCATGCACTTCAATTTTCCTTATATACAGTAAGTCCTAGTAATGCATCTTTCAATGTCAAAATAGTTCCCAATGAGTATTTAAACATGTAAGCATTACTTCCGGTATATAAGATAATATTTAAAAATCATTTGAGCTAGGGTCTGTCCTAAATTAGGTCAGAAAAGTTGTTGATATAGGCCTGTTTCTGCTTATTATAATCAGCATATGCTCTCAACAGTATTAACCTCGGTTGTTATTTGTTCCCCTCAGTTATTTGAACTCTAAAGATGCATGTGGCCTGTTATCTGAGCATAATTGTCCAAGAAAGCTTTATTTCAAACATGGTGCAAACATTATAAATAAAAACTTCAGCACATTCATAGCAAATTATGGTGAAGATCGGCAGCCACATAATGATGAATTCTAGCCAGCGAAGTCTGCCAGAAAAAGGAGAAATCCTAAGATTCCCAAATGTAACTCAGTGGTTAAGATTTGCCCAGCCTTATCTCTTAAAAACTTTCAGAAATCGCTTCTAAGCTATTTTTCAGTTAATAGAAACCTACAACAAGTTTTATAATACAGGGTGAATTTCCTTCAATCCTTAGCAAAAAGACTTTCAAATACAAGTTTAAGGAATTTTAAAAATTCTTTTTTGGAATAAATAGCAAAAGGGTGATTACAGCATGGAATTTTGGAAAGTTACAAACAGACTAAGGGTCTAGATGGATTTGAAATAAGTTTTTGAAATTAAGAATCCGTCCATCCTTGCTGTACTTTTGAATTCTTTAAAAAATGACAGAATGGGATTATCAATGTTGGATACTAGAGAGATCAGAAGGAACTAAAATTTACAATTAAAGAAGAATAACACATTTAACTTACTGATACCCAGCAAAATAATTAAACAATGGACTTATTGAAGGATATTTATGAACAATTGTTACAGAAGTTAATTTTAAGAATATAATTGCCATCATAGATAGATTGTGTTTAAAAATATGGATATCATGGAAGCAGAACAACTTTTTCCAGATAAGACTGAGACTTATTTATAAGTGTATTTAAAAATGATGGATTGCAACAATGATATGGAAAAAGATGCTACACTGCTGATGTCTTAATAACAACAGAGGTTTACAAATAACAACAAAAAACTCCTGACCTAGATAACTTTCCTATCCTGTATTTACAAAAGAGACTTGTTAAAGTTTTGAAGGATTTTGAGAAGTGATAAAGAAAAACTGGAAAGCAATCCAGTTTTAGGACATTATTTGAAGGAATTTAAAAAAAAGATTGTTAAAAATAAAAGGAAATAATATAAAATTAGTTGATCAAGGTTAAAATAGACATATTATCTCTGATAATCTTTAATGGGCTTGGAATCACAATTGATATAAAGTCATTACTGATATAAACGGACATCATTTAATTTTATGGGCTAAAATAACAGCTATTGCAGTAATTATAGTTAATGTTTATGGAGCAAATTTCAATGAAATATTGGACACTGAAATTGAAAAATATACTGCCACTCCAAAAAAACCATTAGTAAGATTTATAAGATTTATATGAAGATTAAGATTTATATGAAATAACTGAATTTAATAGATTCCTGGCATTCAATTAAAAGGCTACATTTTATTTAAATGTCCACCAGACTTTTATTAGGCTTCATTACTTTTTAATAACATTGACCTTCTATCACCATATAGTACTATTACTTTGAAATGTACATTTCAGAAACCCACTAAGGTATCAAAAAATTAGTGTTTTAATGTTTCTCTATTGACTGATAAAGCTTTTGCTTTGAATTCATTTTTTTTAAATGAGAAGCATATTAAGCATATTTTCAAGGTAGAATTATTCTTTGTGCATAAAAATAAGATTAAAAATAATTTGAAATATAAATCACAATATTATGCATACATGGAGTGATTTCTTCAGAAATCAATAGATGTCTATTGTCATTAAGCCTTAACCCTTTGAGGAAAGGGGAACATTCTCAAAATAAATATTATTCCCAAATTAATGTATATTCTGAAGGGCACTCCAGTTTAAATATCTAGAAAATATTTTCAAAAAATAATTTCTGTGGGTTTCTTCAATTTTGATAATATCTTTACAGAAAATGAAGTTACCAATTGATGAGAAGGTTCCAGTTTTTCATATCTGGAGCTATATCATCATGCTTACAGATTGTCAAGCACTAAATACTGAAAACCAACAACAATTGGTGTTGATTTTCTAATTTGGGCAACTTTGAAATATACATATAGTGCACCTTTGGTTGGATGGACGGGTTCCAAATATATTTAAACTCTACTGTCTCTGGAAACAATTATGTCAGTTAGAAAGTTATGTACCATTTAATAAAGAAAGATCTGACCCTTTTTCCATGCCAAATTAATTTTCTGGAGAAGCCCAATTTTAAATATGGGAAGAAAATGATCATGTGGAAATACTGGATAGAACCGGAGATATTGATTTTGGACCAACTGATAGCTGACGAAGATCTTTTTTTTTTAAAAAAAAAAAGATACTGTATTCTTTGTCAAGGGATGAATATATGAATGATAAAACTCAATGGCAATATTTATAATTACAACACTTGTTATCATTACATTTTTAATTTGCTACATAGTATGCTGGTGAAAGACAACATTCTTGTTATGCAAAGACTGATCTTAATACAGCATCCACTGCATGCAAGGTATCAAACACCTTTTCTTTTCAGATACTTTCTATGTGCCAATGATGTTCTGCATAGAATAATGGCTATAGACCTGGTGGTGATGATAGCTTTTAAATACTATATCCAGGAGGTGCAGTTGGCTAACATTCACCCCTGTCAGAAAACCCTTTTAACATGCAATAAGATATGAATTTAACACTGTCATAACAGTAGTAGCAGTATATTACTCATAAACAGTACATGTGCTAATTGTGCATTAAATTAAATTGGAAATGAACTTAGCTGCCTTCTTAAACATATCACTTGTTTCAATTACAATCAATTGGAAAGTTAAATGAATCAATAAATTACAGCTGCCTATGTCTTCCTTGAAAGCATTGACAGTGCATAGGGATGACTAAATAGAGAGAGATGACTCAATTAACAGGAAGTAACACTGAACTATCCATCAACCCTTTATTGTACCTCATTTCCCTATGCAGTGCAATTACTCTTATATTTTAGAGTAAATAATCAGAAATACATTTTTCTTTCCAAAATCTAATATTTACCGTATTTTTTGGAGTATAAGATGCACCCCCCCTCCCCCTAAAAGAGGGTGAAAATTTGGGTATGTCTTATACACTGAATGTAGCCCCACCCACTATACCTCCCAGCGTCCAATAAGATCTCACAGGGTGGGCCTTCTCCGGGTGCTGTCGACCACACAATGTCGTCTGGCGGCTCCTCGGGGGAGAGCCTTCTCTGTAGCTGCTCCGGCCCTATGGAACGATCTACCCCCTGAGATCTGGATCCTCCCCACTCTCTCGGCCTTCCGAAAGTCTATTAAGACCTGGCTGTTCCGGCAGGCCTGGGGCTGCTGATCTTTGATTGAACTTCAGCCCCACCAAGATTGAGTGCATGTTGTGTTCTTTTAATTCGTTTTATCTTGTATTTTAAATTCTTTTTAATATTTTAAAATGGTTTTTATGTAAGCCGCCCGGAGTCCTTCGGGATTGGGCGGCATACAAATCCATTAAAACCGTAAACTGTCCCCCACTCTTTGACCTCTGCCTCCCAGCAATTTACCTCCTTGCCGCAAATGGGGAAAATGTGGCTTGCAGAGGCTGCAATAGGCTATAGCAATCCTTGCAGCCTGAAACAGCTGATGATCAGGAGGTGCACTTAAACTGAAAGTGAAACTTGCTGTTTGCTCCATGAGGCAGAAGCAGATTTTTTTTCTTGTGCTCATCAAGCTGTTTGCTGTTTGCTGCAAGAAGGTAAGTCAATAACTACAAATGCCTATAGAATGTTCAAATTATTAGACTTATTTTTTAAAGACTGCTTTATTATTGTTCTAGACAGCTTAACAAAATGAAGAAGCTTTTTAAAATAAATATTGATCTGAAGAGGCTCAGTGCTATTGTATCTTCTTTTAAATAGAAAAGAATAACTATACTTCCAGAAAGCACATCAATTTTAACAGCATCTGTACAAGTATAATCTGAAATGTAACACTACACACAGTGTATATTGTCTGTACTGTTTGCTGTTTTTTGCAAGGAGGCAAATTGCTGGGAGGCAGGGGCAGATTTTTCCCCTTATTTTCCTCCCCAAAAGCTAGGTGTGTATTATACTTCGGAGCATCTTATACTCTGAAAAATGTGGTATTTTTTTAAAAAAAAAATCAGTTAAAAACAGATAAATGTAGAGGGAACCCTTGGCAGTGGCAGCAGGAGGGGGGCTCTTCTTTCATTTTGTTTTCTCCACTGACTTTAAGGCAACACACCTGATTTCAACACACTTGGTTTCTAATGATAAAAGAAAAATTCTGATAAAAAATCTCCCTATCCTTCTCTCCCCACCTTTTGTTAGTTAGCAGAGAATTAGAATTTGCAGCAGCCAATTTAATAGATGATTGATAATAAAAAAGGAGCAGGCTTGAATTTCAACAAACCAATAGCAGAGAAGCTGAAAGGGTAGCAATGCTAAGCAGCCTCACCAGCCCAGCAGAGCAGTGGTGGGTTGCAAGCAGTACACCCCGGTACAGGCGTACCGGAGCCTGCTCAGAGCACCGGGTATCGTTCCGGTACGGTGCTCCGGAGGGTCCACCCACCCGCCTGAGCTCCTTACTGTCCTTTAAAGCCTTCGGTGCTTCCGCGCATGGCACGTACAGCGCCTGTGCGATGCTTTGATGAGCAACTGGAGCATCAGGGAGCTTGCGGAAGCATCGCTGGCAGCTACAATGCATGTGCGCACTGCATGTGTCCATGTGGGCGACACCGGGCCCGTTCTAACTGTACTGGTTAGAATGGGTTCCAGAACCCACCACTGCAGCAGAGATACAGAAAGCCTACTGCAAGCCAGCATCTGGTCTAGCACCTTCCTTCCTCCCTCCCTCAGCATATAGACTGAGAGACCATGCAAAGCTAATTTTACAGTTCATAAGAGCAGCTGGCAGCAACGGATAACAATTTTGTTCTAAGCTCAAGCAACAAAGTAGAATAGTATTGTTCATAGGGCTGTTCAGCAATTATTCAAACATACAGTATATATGACACATACTGTAATATAGCATAGGGTTAGTGAAAAATATTACGGCAGAGTTTAGGAAATGAATATGTTAAACGTTCATACCATAAAGGCCTTCCGAAAACATAAGAATGCTAGCAGTCTCTTTGTTGATGGTCTTACCACTTCTTTTATATTTTTTTTATTAAACCTTATAATCTTAACAAGGTAAAACATTACAAACGTTAGAGAAGAAATAAAAAAGAAAAATAATGAATGAATAAGAAAGAAAATGAAGAAGATCATAAAGACACAGCTTCCTACCTTTTTAGCAATAGTTATAAATGCATTTACATTTTATTCCCTTATTTATTTATCAAACTTGTATGCCACCCATTTCAAGGTGACTCTGGCTTGAAGATTACATATAATTTCCTTCTTTCTATAATCTAGCTTTTCTTAGCTATCAAACCCATAAATCCACCAATTTCTTTTTTCTTTCTTTCTTTCAGCAAAAAATCCATAAAGGGTTCCCGGGCACTAATAAATGAGCTTATTGTTACTTCCCTAATCAGACAAATCAATTTTTTGTCTAACCATTTCTCTTAATTCTGTCATCTTCACCAACCATTCCTCCATTGCAAATATTTCATAATCGTTCCAGTGTCCTGTTCTAGAAAGAGAAGTTTTTGTTCCAGTTAAATATTGATCTTCAAAATGATTTCTAAGTGGTCTGTTTCTCATGAGAACTGATTCACAATACCAAGAACTTGGAAGGTATTCTAAGTGCCCATTTTAAAAGCTAAAAAACATTTGCTAATTGCATCCTTATGGGTTCTCTCTCTGTCTTCATTTCTGGGTTCAGAAATTGGCTGCACCTGTTGCATCCATGTACGTACTTAATATTCATCTTATCTATTTGAAGAGCCTTGTGATTTAAATAACAGTTGCACAATATTTAAGTTGCCTTTTCTGGGCATGATGCTGAACTAAACGATAAGTATCTGATGATATAACTCATGAAGGAAGAGAAACTAGATTGTTACTTTGACAACATAAGTGAATTAAATTGCGCATCTGCTGCAAATAAATGGAGCAATCAGCTCCACCTATTTGCAATCAGATGGATTTACACAGCATGACAACCATAATGTAGTATCCTCTGTTCTTAACTGAACATATGTGAACTCAAACTGTTGTCATAAATTATCCCTTCTTTTCTTACTTCGTTTATTTTGAGCCCAGCCGTAGAATCAGGTATCCAGAGAAGGGGAGGAAAACTGTGTTAGTGGTGCATGTTAGAAAAAATGCCTAATACAGAGAATTGTGTTTTAATTCTTCTAATTTATTTGTACATTAAATGATTAACAATGAATTTCATACCTTTTTCAGGAAACGTCACTTCATTGTTTTCGTCTAGAATACTTAAAATATCCACGATGCCAGATTTCAGGCCAATAAAAAGTGATCTGTCCTGAAATATGCAAATTATTTTAGTTTGCTGAATGTAAATGTTGTCTACTTTGTTTATAGTTTAGTCCACAGTAAAAAAAATGGTTCAGATGAGCAACGGCTTTATCATAGCTCTCAATCGTAGTTTTTTCACCTAATAAAAACACAAAAAAGCTTCTGTTCCTAGTTTTTCTCTGTCCTGACACAGAAGAATGAAAACAACTATGTACATGAAACTCAAGCATTAAGCATGTATTAATTAAAGTGTTTCCCATATAATTTCCCAAATATTTACTAGTATTGTTCCACACTTTCACTATTAACAGCATTTTATAAAAGGTAAAGGCAGTTCAGTATCATTAGTTCAAAATTATGATAAAAAATATGTCATACGGGAATATCTATAAGACAATTATATCACTTTTAAGAAAAATCTCCATCTATATAGTGAAAGCTGAAAGACATCTGGTCATATCTATTTCATACCATTTTTTCCACCATTTTTAAAAACTTGGTGTGTAGTAGAAGTGCTCATAGGAATAATAAACTCAGCACAAATATTTAAAAATCTCTACATATGCTTCCACAATTAGAACTTTTTTCTCTTATATGACTAGCTGCAGAGATCTAGCCAGATATATCAAACAACAACGTATAGGATCCATACAACACAATTAGAGGAATCATAAAAAAACACGCAGTTATAATGAATAAATAAGTACATTTCTTTCAATGATATGCCATTCAACTCTTACACTCACAATATTATACAACTATTCCTATTACTCACAAGCCTTGTGAAATCAGTGGCTTCGTTCGGCAAATAAACTTGAAACACCAGTTCCAGAGCAGGTAGACTCCTGTAGTGAATCAATTTGTATTTTTGTTTCTGGCACATGATTACCAGTTGATGATGGATTATATCATGCTGCAAATGGATGATCTAAATATTGAATGTATTTTTGAATAAAAACAATTTCTAAGTAATTATATAAATTAAAAATAAAAACAAATGTGAAAAATTATTGGATTAAATGGGTTAAAATTTCTATATATTTTTGGAAACAAAACACTAATATTTAAGGAATATGTTTTTAATATAACCTTAACACTATTAAATTCCTACAAAACAAGTTTGCAACTCACAAATATGATTGCACATTTTTATTATTATTGTTTTTAAAACCACATGGGCTGACCCAGAATGGTTGCTTGGCAGACTTTCCAAATTCACCTGGCCATATAAGCCCTGTAAATAAATATTCCTTTTATATAAACAACTAAATATCAAATGGGGTCTGGAGCATGTTATTGATTTTATGCTTATCATGACATTTAAACTTGGTGAATCAGACAAACTTTTACTTCCATTTCTAATAATTTCAGTAACCTCAACCCTTATTTTTTTATGAATTCCAGAAATACCAGTCATGGGAAAAACCATGCCAGATTTGATGTTTAATACGTAACACTTTAGGAGTTGGTAAAACAAGTGTTAATGGATATTGGAATTTTGCGGTTGAAAAAAAAAAATCCCCTCTGGAGTAACTGAAGGAATCCTTTGGGTGGAATACAGATCACTGTGTATATATGCAACTTTCTGTGCAATCAAACAACTGTCTCAACCTTTATTACAAAAGGGCACAGCAAATCAAGATACTATAACATGTAGGATTATTCTTATAGCAGCTTTTGATAACTGAAATGGTAATTTTTGCGCAACTATACTGAAAATTTCCTGACAGCTTTTAACATTCCAAAATGGATAAAGGCCTGCCCAGTGTAGCAGATCCTGGTGATATCCATTTCACACAACTAAACCTTACTTGAAAACCATGACCACAAAATTTGATAATTTTAAGTGGCATTATACTGAATTTTGAAACAAGAAACTGGCTACTAATTTTGAAACAAGAAACTGAATATGTGTCAGGTCCCATAGATCTCTATCGGGACCTTGCCATTCTGGGGGGAGGGGAGGCTTGAGATTATGCTTGCAATGGGATTTCCTTTTGTGCCTTTCTCTGCTTTGATGTATCTGTTGGCCGCCAGCCCCTCCAGCAGCCGAATCAGAGGAAGAGGAGGCAGCATGGGAGTCAGGATCAGCATCTGGGCAGCCTGAGAACTCCGAGGGGTTAAAAGGGAATAGAGGTGGCAGAGAGACAGAGGTGGAGCCTGGGCAAATCCATCAGCCCACAGATGGAGAGTCAACAGCCCCGAAATCTGGAGGTGGTTGATGAAGAAGAGGAACATCTGGGTCCAGTGCCTGACACCCGGTTGCACAGAAGGCAGAGAAGGAGCAGTGGAAAGCCTTGGGCCGATCCTGGGGAGGATGAGCCACCACTATTAACAAGGCTCCACCCTAATTCTAGGATAAAAGGGAGGGGGCGGAGATGAATAGGTATGGCAGACAACCATTCATCTTCCGGATGGCCTTGTTAGCCTGTGAGAGAAACTTTTTGCTGGGACTGCTGGCATTCCTAATAAAGGAATCTTTTGAGTTTACCTCAGAGGGTTTGTTGTGTTTGGGTCAGAACAGAACCTTTGGGAAGTTGGGAGGGGGGGGGAAGAATGTGCCTTGGCCCATCTGTTTTGGCTCAAAACTGGAGGAGTGAGATTGTGGCGCCTGGGAACTGCCTGTTATCACATTCTCAGCTGGAAGATCTCACATCATCTTTGGATCTTGGGATTGGCTCAAAGATGATCTGGATATTTGGAGGGGCCTTAAACCTAACACTCCAGCACGGGAAATTCAGATTCTGCCTGCACTCTCTCTGCAATCACTGTCTTCCAATAAAAGTTTATTTTTAAATGCCGTTTGTTTCAAGAGTTCTGCTTTCTTCAGAAAGCTGGCGAGACAGGACCTTACATTATGTTTGTGCATATATATGGCATTAAATTAAAAGAAATATTAGGAAAGATGCACTTACAGGATCTTCATAAGTAGCCATCTCATGATATACCAAGTTTTGAACAGATGTATGGAGAAATAGAATTCTTCCATCCTTTTAAAATAAATATTATACCCAATATGATGAAAATCTGCTATATCACATGAACACACCCAAACACATATATGGAAATTCACAAACTGAAATTTTCTGTGGGAGTATTATGGGATGCTTTCTCAACCTACCACTGTGTTCTGGAGGCAATGATTTTGTGCTATTCATTTTATATGAATAAGCTGCTTAGAATGTTTAAATCAAAAACAAATGTTTTATAGATCAAGGTTTTTCAAAGGTGTTTCATGGAACTCTAGTGTTTCCGAAGAATTTGATGGGGTTTCTGGAAAGACTAAGGGAAAAAAAAATAATTCAAATGCAGCCAACTTTTTATCTCTAAAGTTTTGGCCCTGGATCAAAGATTCTGGAATGTTTTAAACTTACAAGTACTGCTGCCTGAAAAAATTCAAAGCCCTCGTTATAGATATTAGCAGTTTAATAAAAGTCACCAAATAAAAGTCCAATGACTAAATCTTAAATTCAATGAGTCACAACTATCAAAATATATGAGAACCACTCTACGATAACATACACATTTTATGTTGTACAAAACTCTGTGGCAAATTGAAATAATGTAATTTCACATCTCATATGTACATTAATGAATGGATGAGATACAAAGTTGCTTATCCTTGCTTTCAGTAATCCCCAAATGATGTACATAAATTTATTGTGTGTACTGATTACACTGTTAAAAGGTTTCTTTTAAGGTACTGAACAAGTAAACATTTCATACTGCATTTTACATAATGCCTGAACACACGAACCAACTAAAATATGTATTTATATCTAACTTAATTAATTGCTATACTTGCTCAAAATACACTAAACACCTCAAATATAATTAAAGGTTGTCACCTAGCATGAAAGATAAGGAATATAAAACTATGAAAACTTGTGCCCAATAATTAAACTCATCTAAATAAATACAACTAAGTTTAATCTTGTTTAATTTCAATTTTACTCAATGGAATTTTGATTGACTCAAAATCATAATTTAAATGATTGGATGAATTTTAAGTACTCCCTAGAAAGATAAAAATTTCAGTGTTCCTTAGAATCACTGTCCAGTTAGGCAACCCCTAATATTGCATCTCTGGCACATGGCATTCCGCCTCTTTTTAATATACTTCCATCACTAGAGAGATCACCACTTCTCATGGCAATCTACTCCATTGCCAAACAACTCTTATCATTAGGATCCCCCACCCCTCTGATATTAAGCTAAAATCTACTTGTTTGCAATTTGAACACATTTTCTCCTCCTATCTTCTGGAACAAATCTGAACATTTCTATACCACAATTCTTTGCATGTTTGAAAATAGCTTTCATGTGTCTATATATTCTTCTCTTCTATAGCCTGAACACAGGCAACACTTCAAATAATTCCTTATAGCTTTTTGAATTCCAGACGCTTATAATTTTGGTTGCAGTCTTATGGACATATTTTGCCAATCCTATCTGCTCATCTGATACTATTTTATAATCTTTATGCAGTGGGTCACCTTTCCCCCCCTTCATCTCCTTGGGTGAGTTGGCTCATTTTCCCTCAAACTCAATGCTCATTTTCTTTCATACTCAACTTTTCACCTTTCATATCAACCAATATGTTAGATGAGTCTAAATGTGCCTTATTGTTTAGCATCTTTTTTCTCACACTGATCCAGTTTTGATTTTTTTAAATATGATTCTACTTTACCTTTATTAGACTGTGACTCATATTACTTTCTTGATAAGTATAATTCAGTGTGTGATGATACTTCAGAACCTATCAGTAAATGTGAGCTCCACTAGGTAAGCCAAACTATAAAGTCAATTCAACAGGAAGACTAAAATTACTTTTATTAAGATTGATTACATTAACAGAATTTTGCAAAACTGATTGTGTGTACCACTTTCTTAATGATCAGTGATTTAGGGAGGAATATTTTTATTTGTAATGTTTGTGAAACATGCCAAAGCTGTTATCATTTTCAAATAAACTCTAATAGCAAATATACACAAATCTATCCAGCTGGGTTTTTACCTGCATACCGAGAACCAGAAATTCCTGATTATCTGCAAACACCATTCCTTCATCTACCAAGTAACATAATGGTGAAGACAAGCTGCAGAGGCATTCACATTTCGCTGAAGTCCTAAAGTTCTTTTTTTGTGTATGTTGAAAATATCCATTTTTCTCAATACATCTAGGAAGATATATTGAGATACCTTTTAATCAATAAGTATCTATCAGTTGTAAGTCAATTTACTTGTATAGCAGAGACAAGTTTCATAAAACAATTTTGATCAATGTTTTGCATTTACCACTTAAAACTATTAATTACCAAGTGTTAATCATAATACTACAATGTGAACATATAATTTTCCTAATTGTTATTCCATCCCAACAGCAAAAGTGAGCCAACACCTGCAAATTACTATTTCAACATGATTGGCAGTAGCTTTTTCCCTTCCCAAAGAAGCTGTTTCTCTGAGTTGTTGAGTGTCTAGCAGCAAATAAATTTAATAATTCGTTATTATTACTTCAAGAGGTTGCATGTGGAAATATAGTAGCCCGTAGTCAGGGATCACACTTTAAGCCAGAGTTCTAATTTTCATTTCTGCTCTGATCAGATGTTTCAATAATTTGCTTAAGTTCTCAGATAATGACTTTATTTGCATGATATGACTGACTCAGCCAGCCAGCCAACACTCTTAGGTAAATACTTAGCCCTCTGCACTGGCAACACAATCAGTTGATCAGATCTCATAGAGAGCAGTCTTACAGCTACTCCAAAAAGGTAATTGGAAGGCTCTTCTTTCCTGTTTTTTTTATTATTATTATGAAACAAAATAGGCTTCTGCTTGAATGTAAAATTGAGATTGTCTGGCCATTGTGATGTGAAAGGGATCGGGAGAACACAGTCCTATTAGTTATCTTGATCTCTTTGTAGGATGTCAGCTGGGCTTGCATCAGCCATTAGCAATTTTCATTCTTTCCTTTCAGGCCATGTCCAGAAGATGTTACTAAGTGATTATGATACCTTCAACATTGATCTGGCTGCTCCAAAGAGCTAAATAAGGTAGTCCTAACAATTTTCTCCAACAACACTGTGAAGAGGCATACTTTTTCATTCTTACTGGTTCTTCAGATCTTTTTCCAACTGTGTGATTATGAAAGGCTTTCTGAAAAAGCCCAGTCTCTATTTTCTGGAAATCCATTTGGTGGGGACTATCACAAGATCAGACCATCTTCCTTCTGAATCAGAAACTACTTAGTTTTTCCATTATTACCAATTACTGCAGCATAAGAAATAACAATTCTAAGTTTTCATGCACAGCCCTAAACAACCTAAAAATATAGTTTATATACTATGACATAAACTTTTGCCTTTTCATTTGTAATTAAACCTACACCTTCACATCCCTATATCATTCAACTCTCCTCCACTGGATTAGATTGTTTTTTCTTCATAGAGAGTACTTTGCAAATTAATTTAGAGTATTTAGATCCTACCACCATAATGTTCTAATCCAGATACACAGTAAGGATGCAGCGTGCTGTTAACTATCACAGTACTATGCAAATGTTACCTCTTTGTTGAAAGTCCTGTACTGTTTTCAGTTCTATTCTGGCCACCATATATAATGTTGCCTTTGACCTAAATATCTTAGGACATGATTAGGGAGCCATGACTGGGCACTGATATCTGGGGAAACCTCTTAAAATTTTTAGGAAAGGATATGGAGGTTTCAAAAGAAGCCAGGTGCTACTGCCAGCAGAGACAAGAGACGTATTCTTAAGATAGTCAAGAATGCAAGTAAGGACTGTGATGTTGATGCTATTATAAATCTGGGCACAAATGATCTGTCCCAAAAAGATGTACTTTCTGTGCAGAATGACTTCTAGAGCTTGGGGTATGAACTTAATAGTATAGGTTGTAGGCTTATCTTTTCAGAGGTTATACCAGTATATAAGGAACAAAAAGGGAAGGGCCAGCGTGTAGCAGAGTTTAATGTGTTGCTAAAGGAGTGATGTAAAAGGGAAGGCTTTGGTTTTATTAGTCATGATGCCTGTGGTCTTTAAGAAGATGTTGGATAGCCATTTGTCTGAAATGGTATAGGGTTTCCTGCCTAGGTAGGGGGTTGGACTAGAAGATCTCCAAGGTCCCTTCCAACTCTGCTGTTGTATTGTATTGTATTGTATTGTATTAAATGTTTTCATTTTTGGTTGTTGCTGTAGTTCTATGGCATGCAGCTTCTTGGGAGATACCACTAATTGCTACTACTATTTTGACAAAGATTCAAGACTTTATCTAGATCTACGATTTTTAATTTTAAAGGTGTTTTTATCCTTAGCTATCTTCTCCATTTTATGAATAGAAAGGATAATTATGAATGCAATAAATAAATAATTTTCATAATGATCAGTGTATTAGAAATTTGTGAAACAAAGTTATGGCATGTTTTGAAGAATGAGTTATATAAACTCAGTATTTTAAATGTAGTATGCTAATACCACCAAAATGTCTTGTCTTGAACAAACCAAATTTTTTCATGAACTTCTCTATAACATATAAAAAAGTTGCCTAGCTGCCTTGGTTTAATTACAACATAAAGTAAAGATACTTGCGAAGCTAAAGGGTGTTTTCGATGTAAATGTTCTTGCAGTTCTCTTGTGGTCCATACTGCTGCTCTACAGGCAGGATCAGTTCTAAAATCAAAACCAACCTCAAGTGTATAATATCAATAGCAATAATCACAGAACTAAGATTAAATTGAAATTAACTATTGTATTAGGAAGAACAAGCAATTCACACCAAAAACATATATTACATACAAAATACTGTTTTGAATGTTTTTTTAAAGTTTGTTATCGTAACAATAAAGATGAAAGTTAGGAACCTTTCTTTGACACTGAAAGCAGAAAAAATACTCAGATAATTTCATTTGGGAAATTACTTTTTGAGTTATCTTTTGAAATTAATTTCATTATCTTTTCACTTTAGAACGAACAATGTAGGAAAAAAATAGTCCTCTATATTCTATGTTCTCACTTTAATTGTAGCTGCATATGTTGACATAAATATCCAATAAACTGTTCTTCAGATTGCAACACAATGCAAGAAACTGAAAGTCTGTTTTGTTTTTTTAGATTTTATGTCAGAAACTCCCAACCCTAATGACATAATATTATTTTTCAAGCACTTCAAAAACCACAAAACTAGTCATTATCTCACCCAATGGGCAAATATAAGATCTTTTGACAATTAATACAAACTATTTTTTAGGAATTAAAGCATCTTTAAATAATCAGAACAGAGGTTTAAATTAATATTCACTGAGCACATTATCAAAGGCAATGCATTTTTGTCAATAATTTTTATGTAACAACCAAAGGCTTTTGTTTAAAAAGAATAGGGAGGTGGGGCCAATCAGAAGGGCTGACTAAAAACCAAATGGGGATTAAAATTATAATCAATTTTAAATTAATATTATGATTTTATCTTAGCCAACAATTTTGGTTAAGAACTGAACTGTCTTATAACTAAAAAGTATGGAGCTGCTGTTCTCCCTTCAAATCCTGGTATTCTATCACATCATGAAAGGGTGTTATTCCTAGAGGGGATAAGTAAAGAATCCAGGGGACTGTATGTCAAGAATATATATAACTGGTAGGATTGCCCAAGAAAAAAGGACATCCTAACTATTCAGCTAATCAAGCACATATATTGGACAGTAAAGATATCAGAAAATACTGTTCAGTTAAATCAGTTTAATGATAGCCTTGTTATTCAGATAACTTGTTATTTTCCTTATTTCTTTCCC
The DNA here is from genome assembly GCF_009769535.1 of Thamnophis elegans. Classification (NCBI taxonomy): domain Eukaryota; kingdom Metazoa; phylum Chordata; class Lepidosauria; order Squamata; family Natricidae; genus Thamnophis; species Thamnophis elegans. Next base: position 119,560,728 of record NC_045542.1, on the reverse strand, counting down.
ATATTTGGATATTGAAAGATATTGAAAACCAAAAGTTGGAATTGTGAACACTTGGAAAAAAATGGTAAAAGTATCATAGATTTCAAGATGGCATATTACTATGGAGTTGGAAGCAAATTCATATTCTATATTAAAGTTCTTTTATCAAATTAACAGTTCAATTATTTTTATTAATTAAAACACTACACAATTAGCACAACACAATTATAAAATGGGGATGCAAAAACAAATACATATGTTTTGCAACTGCTTTGTTTACATTTGTTAAAATGTTTTTATCCCTAAGACACCTGAAGCTGAAAGCTAATATATGTGTTTCATTTTAGTTCTGAAATATATCAGCAAAACAAAGAGTATTTCTTTTTCATTGAAATATGATCCACAATACTCTGATATTATAAGTCTTGGCCCATTTCTATAAATTAATTCCATCCACATGTTACACTTACATTACAAATACTTGCCATTTTTCTCTCTTAGGTTTTCAGGATTTAGGACTAGGAGAGACATGATAGCATTGTTCCAATATTTGAGGGGTTCCTACAAAGATGAGGGAGTCAGACTAATTTCCAAAGCACCAAAAGGCAAGGGAAGAAACAATGGATGGAAACTAACCAAGAAAGAAGCAACCTAGAACTAAGGAGATATTTCCTAATGGTGAGAGCAATAAACTAATAGAATAGCTTGCCTCCGGATGTTGTGGGTGCTCCATCACTAGAGGTGTTTAAAAAGAGACTGGACAGCCATTTGTCTGAAATGGTATAGGACATGGGATGGCGACCCTATGGCACGCGTGCCACAGGTGGCACGTGGAGCCATTTGTCAGGGCACGCGAGGGGTTGCCCTGTCAGCTGGCCAGTGAGCATGTGCGCGCTGGCCAGCTGAGTTCAGCCCTTTTAAAAGCCATTTTTCGCCCTCCCCAGGCTCTAGAGGCTTTATAGGAGCCTAGGGAGGGTGAAAAGAACCTCCTCCCCCGGAGGCCCTGAAGTTTCCCTGAAGCCTCCAGAGAGCAAAAAAAACCCAGCCCTATGGGCAAACTGGAAGTTCAGGAACGGACGTCCCACTTCCAGTTTGCTCGTAGAGTCATTTTTAGTCCTTCGGAGGCTTCAGGGAAACCTCCTGAAAGTCCCTGAAGCCTCCGGAGAGCTTAAACCAACCCTACGAGCAACTTCCGGTTTGCTTGTAGGGTTGGTTTAAGCCCTCCGGAGGCTTCAGGGAAGCCTCCTGAAGGTCCCAGAAGCCTCCGGAGGGCCTCCGGGGGGGGCGGTGGTAGGCTGTTTTTGCCCTCCTCAAATTCCTATAAAGCCTCTGGAGCCTGGGGACGGCGAAAAAAGCATACAAAAATGGGGGGGGGGTTTCCCGCCTCTCATGCACGCATGCATACTTGGGGTCATGCGTTGCATTATGGGTGAGGAACGCCTGCGCACGACACCCCACCCCCCCGTGCTCCTCCCCTTATGGCATGTGAGCCAAAAAAGGTTCGCCATCGCTGGTATAGGATTTCCTGCTCAACTGGGGGATTGGATTACAATACCTCCAAGATCCCTTCCAATTTTATTATTCTGTGTCCTCTTCTATATTCAACTTCAACTTTTCTCATTTTTCATATTTAACTCATTATTCTCTCCTAAAATAATAACTATTTTCAATTGTTATTAAAATAGAGGGGTCATACTTTCTATTACCTTGCTGTATAAATCCATATATCATAAGGTGTCAATAGAAAATACACAGTTCCACAAGTCCGGTTGTAGGTAAAGCTGAGAACTGGCTGTATCATAGGGGGATAAGGAGGTGGCAAAACGGTGCATAATTTCTTCCCAGTTTGAACAGAGAATATTCTTAAACTTTGAAAATAAACAGAGAAAACTTAGTAGAAATTATTAAAAAAAACATTTCATGGTTATAACATAAATAAAATAAATCTTAAATAAAGATTTTGTTGTCATACCAGGATTTCATATAGTCAATCATCATAAATTAGGGAAGTTTGCTTTAGTTATACAGTGTATGGTAAAAATTTTAATTGATATTGTTATCCGCAAGTGTACTTAATTGGGGCATATTTCAGTTCTTATCAGAATTTAGTTCATATTAAAAACATTTATATCTAACAAAAATCCTAAAAAAGGTTTAGAGGAAGATTGTCAGTTTTATTGTTGTTTTAACATACCTGTTGTCAATACCCATTGCAGCCACCCTGGTGGATTTCCCGACAGCGCTACAGATGTGGAAGTGGTTTACAGGGCTGTTCACAGAACTCCAAAAGCTGGTAAACGAATTCAGATCATAAATGTGAACATTGCGAGCAGAGCAGCAGTAAAGAAATTTATCTTCCATCGTGCCAATCGAAAGTATTCCTTCTTGGAAGAGGGATAAACTGGATGAAGAAGAATAGCAGAATAGACCAAATGTAAGAAGAAAAAAGGAAGTCAGTGGACAGTTATATAATGACAGAACAAAATTTAACATGTTCATAAAATGATAATAATTTGTACAATTGAACCAGAGTCTTCATAGATGTTTCAGAATACAACTTCATTCCCAACCAATAGAAAGGCTGAAGGGAATAGGAATTATATTCTAAATACCTGAGGTAATTTGTTTGAAGAACGCTGTACTTTTGTCAACAAATGAACATGTTACATTATTACTGTAATAATTTCTGTATAATCCCTGAAGATCACACAGAAAGATGCAGAACATATTCTGCACAATTTTTATTTAACTCCACGTGAAAGCTACTATAGTTATATATCACTGAGGTAATTACAATGATTCGTGCTAGGGAAAAATCCAACATCTTTATAAAAATATATTTCTTTTATGGACACTAATTCAAAACAACTTTATATGTACTAATATCTATGTTACCTCCAGTTTATTTTGAAGCCTGTTTTGCTCAATGTTAATATTTATATTCTATTTATACTTTTATATTCTATTTATATTTTAAAAGCTTAATATTAGCCTACTTATTGTATGCAACTGATATGAATATATGAAATTGATCCAAAGGTATCCTGTCACCCTTCTGCATATTTTTAAAGTGTCAATTGAATGTCTCAATTGCTTTGATGACATCAAAACAGCCATGTTTCCCCAAAATAAGACGGGGTCTTATTTTCTTTTGACCCACAAAATAAGCGCTTGGCCTTATTTTCAGGGAGGTCTTTTGAAGTGCAGGAAGTGGCAAGTATAGTCATCTCATGGCTGCTGCTGTGTTGCAATATTTTGGGGAGGACTTATTTTCAGGGGAGGGTTTATTTTAGCACATGTGCTCAAAAGCCCAATTAGGCTTATTATCCAAGGAGATCTTATTTTCAGGGAAACAGGATCCTATTCTTAACCTGATGCTTGTACAGCTTACCCTTTCTGTATTTCTTGCTGAAACTCTTTTCCCTTTTAATATGTACAGCGTTGCTGACTTACTCTATCACTGAAATCTTCCATAACATTTGCCTAGCTTATGAAAATTGCCTGCTCTTCCCAGGAGGATTCCCCGCCCCCCACATGTAAGTCTGATTCTTGTCTTCAGTTTCACCATTTTATTTTCATCTGAAATCAGAGCAGGTAATACTATCTGCAATCAATCCTCTCTCCACGGCTCCATTAAAGTCAGTATTTTGTAACAGAATTTCTATACTCTGATATTTTTATAGGCATTTTTATAGCTGCTCTTTTTTTGTTTTCTTACCAAAAGGCTTCTCAATGCAGATTTACCACTATAATTCCATAACTAAAAGCATTTGCTTATTTTTTAAAAAATCCCTTGTTTTTACCTTTCAGCTCTGTTTTGTTTTATGTGTATGTTTTTTTTTGCAAGCTACCCATTGTTGAAAGGGAATGGAGAGTTTTCATTAACTTAAAATCAGATGTATTAATATCATAGTGAGTTCAAAGGAGAGTTTGGGTACTGGTTACAACAAGATAACAAGAGAAAACAATGATACTCTGACATTCTCTGCATGTTCCAGAGCTGCAAAGTATACTCACAATTATTTTTTTCAAAGCCTCTGAAGTGCCCTGATTTTTTTAAAGTACATATTTTAATATAAGAAACACATGGACTGATGCTCAGGAAACTTTCTTTGTAACATTGTCTTTGGATTCAAACCAGGAAATATGTAGATTTTTTTTAAAAAAAAACAGGTTTTTTTTTTAGCTACCTGTAGAAAGCATCCATAGAATCAAATGACCAGAGTCTGACTGATCCATCTAGAGATCCAGAGATAAATAACGAAGTCGTGTTTGGGTGCAGTAGAAGCTTTGTAACCCTTTTGGAATGACCTTGAAATACATGGAGCAAGCAGCCTTGGTCATTCCAAGATTTTACTGGATTAAAGAAGATAAGAAAAACATAGATCCAGTTACAGGTATAAAGTTGGAATCCACATATGTGAGATTCGCAGCTATGTGCCTTGAACAAAGAAATAAACTTCTGTACATAAATACTTCAATGACAACCAATGAATGCAAAAGGTGCTAGCTTATCTTGTAAGACGTTATAACCATTCCCTATAATATTCAAACCATTCCCACACACAGATACACAGATATATGCATACTCTCCTCCCTCCTTATACTTCTCCCTACATTTTCCCTTCCTGTTGTGTATATAAATTACCATAAGGAAGTGGAAATGAAACTGAAGCAATACAGGTAGGATGAGAGGAAGAAGTAGCTGTCCAGGGAAGGGAAGGCAAAAAGGAAGAGGGGGGGGGAGGGACAAACTGGTTAGGGCTGAGGTAAGAGAAAGAGATGATGGATAGAAGAAACAAAAACAATAGCCTTATTTAAATGTTAAATAAAGTGTTAATAATAATTAGAAAAGCAATCTCTTCCAAGCAGGAGTTAATCTTTAGACTAATATTGAAAAAAAATACCCTCAAATTTCCAAGTAAAAGTACATAATTTCTTCTTTATTTTCAGTAACTTCTTCTCTTTTTAGCAGGGGAAGTGAAATGACCCTCCCCCCACCATCTCCAAATCACAGGAAAATAGAAATCTCATCTTCTTAGGGCAGTGATGGCTAACCTTTCTCTAAAGGTGTGCAAAAATTGTGTGTGCGTGCGCCCTACCCATTTGCGCATGCGCGAAGAACCCCCTGCAAGGGGGAAATTTTCGCCCTCCTCATGCTCCGGAGGCTTTCCTGAAGCCTGGGGAGAGCAAAAACCGCCTCCCCCCCCCCGAGGCCTCCAGAAGGCAGAAATAGCTTGTTTCTGAACTTCCGGTTGACCCGTTGGGCCCAGTTTTTATCCTCCCCAGGCTCTGGAGGCTTTCCAGAAACTTGGGGAGGGCAAAAAACAGCCCAACCGGAAGTTCGGGAATGAACATCCAGTTGGCCCATTGGGCCTGTCCTTCGTCCTCTCTAGGCTTTCCTGAAGCCTGGGCAGGGGGAAAACATCCCCCCTCGGGCCCTCCGGAAGGTTGAAAATCAGCTGGCTGGCGTGCCAGAGCTGAGGGCTACCATGCTGGTAAATATGGCTGTGCATGCCACCTGTGGCACGCGTGCCATAGGTTTGCCATCATGGTCTTAGGGGGTAACTGTAACATATATTCTTTAAGCATTAATTGCATCTTAGAATTCATAAAATAAAAGGAATTTTTATAATTGCAAATTTCTTTCATGGGTTTAATAGAATAGTTAGGAGAATTAAGAAGGAATTTGGGAGGGAAGTAGGGAGTTAAAAATAAATAAGTAAATAAACAAACAAACAAATTTCTCTTTGTAGAAAGCAAACTCAAACCTCTGGGTAGTAGCTCCAGCTGAGATTAAATCAATCCAATCTAATCCATGCCAAGTTTATAAATCCTTTTAAAGGTTATCTTACATATATTTTTATATATCTGCCAGTCTTCACTGCCTAAAAGTAGTATCTTTTGAGGTATCACACATTGTTCCTGTTCAATTTTCTGAAAAAAATTGCAGGTAACTAACTACATTAAAATAAAAGTTCTGTTTTTATGAGATTGCTGTTCAAGTAGTGTAAATTTCATAATATTAATGAACATCTTTCTGTTAATATCTTTAGAAGTGGATTAAAATAACTGAGATGCCAACTTACTTTCATTGCCTTTTGAAGAAGTAAGCAAAATGTTAAAATTAGATGAGTAGACACAGGAGAGAATAGAACTTTCATGTGCATTGAGTATCTCAAGTAGCATTTTCCCATTGATATCATAGCAGAAGAAGTGGTTGTCAGAAAAGCAGTAATATCTTTGCATAGTGATATCAAAATCCATGTTTGTACACCATTTCTTCCCCATATGCGGATATTCTGTACTGCAATTTAAAATATTAGCAAAATATTGAATTATGAAAATGCCACAAACATTCTTTACATTTGTTTTTCATAACAAAAAAAGAGAACTCTTTCAATCAGATAGGAAAGTGTCCTGGCATTTTAACAAGCAAAAGCATATTTTTTCTACAAACCTATAAACAGTGATATGAGAAAACAATACCAATACTTTCTCACTAATATTTGGCAAGAACTAAGGTGAGTTGATTATGTTCTGGCAGAACAAAAACTGAAATGCTTTTTTGTTCTAAGCATGAAACAAAATTTCTGAAATGTATACATGTTGCATAGAGAACAAAATACATGAAATAGCCAATTTCAAGCCTGGGAATTTCTCCACTTCATGGTGACTTAATTGTAAAAAGTTAAATGTTCCCATCACAGATATGTGCTAGTCGTTCCCAACTCTAGGGGGCGGTGCTCATCTCTGTTACAAAGCCGAAGAGCCAGTGCTGTCTGAAGAAATAACCATGGTCATGTGGCTGGCATGACTCAACACCGAAGGCACATAAAATGCTATTACCTTCCCACCAATGTTCCCTCTAATTTTTTTTCAGTGTGAGCGGGAAAGTATAGTGTTTGAGCGGCACAGTTTCATGCCTGAGCACCTAAGAGAGCAACAGTTTGAACTGCTGTCACGTCTGCTGGACATTTGCGCAACATTCCAAGCGTCAAGCGCCGATTGCGAGCGAAGTTTCAGCCTGATGAATGCCAGGCATGAAAAGTGCCACTCAAACACTATACTTTTCCGCTCACCCTGAAAAAAAAAAAGACTTCTGCTCAGCTTTTACATTGTTAGACTGGCTAGAGAGAGACATGGCACCAACAGGGTCCTGGGTCCTGGCATTTTGCAGGCAACCTGTCCTCTCACATTCCTTTGGAATGCAACCCATCACATTTGAATTAGATTTTGCCAATTATCCTATTAAAAGATAATCCTATTATTCTAAAATACGACTAACTCAATATTAAAAACTGTAAATATTTAATGCTGATAAATAATAGCAGTAATTGTTATTTAGTATGAGTAAAATCAGTATTGATATATCAATATAATATCTATCAAAATTGACAATAAATACTAAAATAACAATACAAATATATAATGTGAAATATAAATGTAATAAATATAATATATAAATGCAACATAAATGTAATAAAATAATTTATCATGAAACTCTCCCCCTTTAAAGTAGTAAGATCAATTAAATAGTTTAGCAAGTTTGGACTATATGCTATATGTTATGTTACTTAAGAATATATATACCTCAGAATCAGATACAACATCCACATCATTTCCAACTGAATCGATAAAACCATATGCCATGCCAAAACTATTTTAAATAAAGATATGAAATTAATCAAGTCTTGCATTTATTTTTCAAAATGAATGTACTATTTTTTTTAATTTAAGTTTGTACCCCATCTTTTCATCTCCAAGGTATTCAAAGCAGCTAAAAGATTTTTTTTTTTTAAATTTGAAATCTACTTAAAAACTGGTGTTAATATCACCATAATCTAATTCAAAAAGCCTGGCTAAAAGGGGAATTATCCTTTTTCTAAAACCAAAAAAGAAAGAACTGCTTGTATTCTGTAGTATTTAATCAATGCATAGCTTTCAAATGTAATCCAAATTATATATCTAAACAACATTATAAATCATTTAAATATCAGAAGATTCGAGCATTTTTTCTGATCTCTTGGCAGAAAGGATGTGTACTGGCATTTTATGGAATTTAAAATGATTAAGTCCATGACACAAATTGCACAATAGGAAATCCAGGCCAGAATGCATTTAACTCATTGTATCACCAGGGACCAGAATTTAGCAGGCCCAGGGAAAAAAAAGTAGGTAAGGCCACTTTATAGCTAAATTTGATACCATTAAAAATTAAATAGGATTAAAATCTGTGGTTTATAATTTACCCAGTTGTGCAATGTCGCCCGCCCCACTCCTTTCGCCGGCAGTAGCCCGCTGCACCAAGGGGGCATGTAAGAGGGAGGGGCAAAACAGGAGGAGAGGTTCAAATCCAGATTTCCACCCAGATGCCTCCCAGATGGGCCCGAAGATTCCGGCCAGGGTGACCACTCTGGCGCTGCCTATCATTCCTGCCGCTCCCCGGGGAGGTGGGGCAGCTGCGTGGAGATGCATCTGCCTTTTGCGCCCACCGACAAGATACGGATCCCAACCCCGGGCGTAATTTGATTCCCCTCTTCCCTGAGCTCACAATAACACCCTGTCTCACAAACCAAGAGCCCATCAGGCCGAGTCCGACGGAGAGGCTTCGAAGAAACAAGCCAGCATATATTTTTTTCCCAAAAAAAACAAACAAACCCAATTTTAGTATTTATTGTCAATTTTGATAGATATTATATTGATATATCAATACTGATTTTACTCATACTAAATAACAATTACTGCTATTATTTATCAGCATTAAATATTTACAGTTTTTAATATTGAGTTAGTCGTATTTTAGAATAATAGGATTATCTTTTAATAGGATAATTGGCAAAACCTAATTCAAATGTGATGGGTTGCATTCCAAAGGAATGTGAGAGGACAGGTTGCCTGCAAAATGCCAGGACCCAGGACCCTGTTGGTGCCATGTCTCTCTTTAGCCAGTCTAACAATGTAAAAGCTGAGCAGAAGTCTTTTTTTTTTCAGGGTGAGCGGAAAAGTATAGTGTTTGAGTGGCACTTTTCATGCCTGGCATTCATCAGGCTGAAACCTCGCTCACAATCGGCGCTTGACGCTTGGAATGTTGCGCAAATGTCCAGCAGACGTGACAGCAGTTCAAACTGTTGCTCTCTTAGGTGCTCAGGCATGAAACTGTGCCACTCAAACACTATACTTTCCCGCTCACACTGAAAAAAAATTAGAGGGAACATTGGAGCTGAGGCTGTTGGATGAAGCCGTCACCAACGCGTTTCCCCCTCCTCCCCCTCCCCCGTTCCTTCAAGACAGGAAAGGAAATTAGGTCCGTGGGCCACATCCAGCCCAGCCAATCAGGCGGGAGCAGCCGGCGAGGCCCGATCCTGCCTTCGCTGGCAAAGCGAGTCCAGGCAGCAATTATTAGACAGAGGCGGGTAGAGAAAGACGGACGAGCAGAAGCCCAAATGAACGGAGACAGGCCAACTCATGCATTGACGATTGGGAGGGAAGGGGGGGAGAAACAAGGTGAAACGAGAGCGTCAACCAGTTCCCCACCCACCCACTCACTCTCCACTGCCGCTCTCCGCATTTTCTGGGCGGGGTCTCGCAGTCGCAGGAAGGAATCCCCTCTCCAAGGGATCCCCCGAACATGGACTTGAAGAGCCGTGCTCTTCAAAACAAGTCTGGGGAGGTCCTTTGCAGGCGGCCAGTTCTAGCCACCTGCAAAGGACTTCCCCACGTTTGCTTTACAGAAAACTCTGCGCGGCAGACAGAATCTGCTGCGCAGGCTTTTTTTGCGACGTGTGCGGCCGCACAGGCGCACACCTTAGAGGGAACAGTGCTTCCCACCAAAGGCGATTCCTATTTGAAACAAGTAATGGGGGCTCACTCTGTTACGCGACACTAAGGATTCAAACCGCCGACTTTCTGATCGACAAGCTCAGCGTCTTAGCGACTGAGCCATCATGATTTTATAATACTCATCATTCAAACTGCAAGATCAGAACAAGACTCTCAGACAAACACGGGATTAGTTCTGAAAGTCAGAATATTCAAAATGTTGTTCTAAATTCAAAATATTTTGCACACTTAGTGAATATAACATGACCAGAGGAATTTAATTTTGTCTCCTATTCTTATGGTTAGACATAGCTTTCTTAGCATTGTACTGCATTCCCATATATTTAAATTATATAATTTGTGACAAAATAGAATGAACACATATAGAGATTTAACTCATAGTTATGTAGTAGGTAATTCAAAGCTCAGAGAAATAATATACCTAAGGAAAAGACTGTAATTATACATTGGAATAGGATTAAAGTCAAGTGGGAGCTTCTTTTCTTTAAACTTCCAAGTCTAAAAGACAGAAAGAAATATAAATATATGCATAAGTTTATTTAAATATACATTTAAAAAATGAATTATGATTTGATATTTAAAGTGGATATCCAGAAATTTAAGAAAAAATAGTGTAACACAGTGCTGGGTCATAATGGGATTATACAGAAGTTACAGCATTTATGGTTTTTAAAAGAACTTATTACTGAGATCTGTAATACCAATGAAGGAGAATATTGTAGATCAGGGTTGAAACGAGGGGTCCCTGGTGCTCTCATTCTCAGTGCTAGCATTGATGATGTTACCTAGTCTGGATACTAAACCTCTGCAAGAAAATAATCAAGCTCAGAGAGCACCGAGGATCCCTGAGATCTAAGGGGAAAAAATTCAATTCATGGCAACGGCAGCTACCTTCATTACATTTCACCCATACCTGTTTTTTTTCCTGTGGTGAGTATATGATACACTTAGTTAATTAATTCAGAAAGATAAATTAATCAATTCTCAAAATAACTGCTTGTACAATATATTCATATAATTACATACATTTTGATAGGAGGGTAAACATAAGCTTTACTTCTTTCACGAAGCCAATAAATCCAATGAGTCAAGAGAAAGAGACACATTATATTTTTATAGACCAGATTGTTCCTTTTTGAATAAAACTCCTGCATTCAATAGTACTTGAAAGAAATGCCAATTATTAACAGAAACTTTCTAAGAGGTTTCTGATCAGACAAGAGATATCGGGAATAACATCTAAATATGTAGGGCTTTAAATAGCAAGATATAGTATCTCCTGTACAGATCCCTTCCCAAACATCCAATTTCTCACATTACTGATCATTTCAGCAGCAAGCCAATCTATCAATAATAAGGAAGAAATAAACCATCACCTTTACTCCTGTGATTCCTCCGCTGATAAGTTCCTCTTTCACTGGGTTAAAGGATATAAATGTCATTCGTCCTAAACCTGGATTATCTACAGAGCAAATTTCAGCATAGTTCTTGTTGTAAACCTTAAGAAACAATTATCAATATCAAATGTATGTATCAAAAATTTAGAGGAATACAAAACAAACAAGCAACCAACCAAGAATTTAACTACCGGTATATACTTGATTACCTTTCACAAGACCTACCTATTTAGGATGGTCTTACCATATAAACTTTTTGCTGTTTATTTTTTATCAATTTCTGCTTTTTAAGCACTATTGACCTTAGCTGCTGTTGTCTACTTTTTATTTGCAGTTTATAGCAACAATGTTCTAATGTATTTGCTGGAATTCTAGAATTCTGTAAAGGACATGATATATTTTTTAAAAAAAATACCAAATCAACATGTAAGCAAACTAGCAAGGAAGCAAACTTGTTGTTTAAACAGAGCCAACAGTGCAATGAAAATCATCTACCAAAAACATGCACAAATTACAGTCAATATGTGAAATTACGCATTTTATAGAATACCTAGGAAATTTATAGAATGCCAAAAATGGGATATCAAAGTATGAAACACTTAATATGTCACACATTTCCTAGGCATTCTATGCAATGTCAAAAGGCAAACCTGCGAAGTATAAAATATTCCTGCTAAAAGGCTATTCTAGCCTTTCTTGATTCAACAGTAGGTAAATTCTAATAGTAAATTGTAAATCTACAATAATAAATTGTAACTATAACTCTCAACTTGTTTTAGCATATCCATTCACAGCTAACATTATTGGTTCTCAGAAACTCTCTAGTTTTAAATAACATATTTATAGTGCCTTAATGTTTATTGTAGTAACAACATTATCATCTGAGGTTGGAGTTAGAATGACTTTATCACACCATATACATTTTGATTGAATCAGTCCTAATCTCAAATCTGTATATACCATTTTAATATATTTAAAGACCTGAAGTCATTGCTATAGCTTTATTAGAAGTGCCAATTCTTTCTTCCATCTTTCAAATATTCCAGAAATGTCCACTTTAAAAATATTCTTGCCCTTTTGATAGGGATATATTATAAGGAAATATATTAGCTTACCTTTATTGCAAAGTCTTTTTGCAGAACAAAGTAAACATTGTATTTTTCGGAGTAAGTGATGATTCTTGCCAAATTAAATTGATACTTTGGAAAATACATGTCTCTTTTAGCTAAAATATTAAAATAAACATTATGATTAAACTTGATAACCAAATTCACTCAATGAATATATAATACCCTTTTCTTTAAAATAATTAACTATTTACTAGACACTAATAATTGTGTTTCTAAGCTGGCTACAGCAAAAGGGAAAACTATTGGATAGTAAGCATAGAATTGCAACTACTCTTTTAGCAGGCTGTTAAATAAATTACTCCATTTAACCAAGAAGACAAACAGAGAAAAAAAAGGAGTAATGTATATTTCATCAACATGCTTACTTATATTGCAGTATATATCCTAGTGCCTACAGTCCAATCTTCCTAGTAAGATAATACATAAATCCATAGAAACACATATGCCTACAATGCATAAATAAAAGTTATTTGCATACATGCTACCTTAGTTTTGACTCAAAATTTTAATGTATTTCCAATAATTTGAATAATGGGCAGAAAATTGTTTTCTAAAAGGATTCAAATATTCAGTAAAACAATCATACTATTATAAAAATATTGGAAAGCATTAAAACCTCAACAGTGAAATGAAGCAAAAAAGAGTTAATAACGAAGTTTTAAATATACTTTTATAATAAATCTTATAAATGAATTCTGGATTCTTATAATAGATACATCTCTACAAATAGAATATATAAAAGGAAACAGAAGACCATCTTTTGATTCACCTCACCAGTAGAATTGGAAGGTAGCAAATCCAGACTGAAAAATCCTCTTCCGTCTATCAGCACCAGTTTTTTACTCCTGTTGTTATATGTTGCTACACAGGATTGTGAAAAGGAGTGTTTTTAAATCACAACTATCAAGAAAATAATCTTGCTTTGTTTTATAATAAAAAGCAAAGTGAGATTCAAAAAAAAGAGAGGGCTATAAATATGAACTCTATTGAATTTTATGCCTAAGTTCTTTTCAAGAGACGCTTCTCTGTAAAAAAAAAAAAGAAAAGAAAAAAAAAGAAACAAATATTGTCAAATTACTACTATTCCTGCTTCAGTCTTGGTCCCAAAGGTGCTTTTTCAAAAGGCAACTGGGCTTTATTTTTTTCCTTGAAGATGTTTCACTTCTCATCCAAGAAGTTTCTTCGGTTCTGACTGAATGATTGGGACTGGAAGGATTTAAATTTGTTGCAGATCTTTAGTCATTAGCATTCTGAAGGATGATCATTAACTCTCTGAGAGTCGTTGAGACCACTTCTTGGGTCTTCAAGGCAAAATCAAAGAAAGTCCAATTACTTTTGGAAAAAACACCTTTGGGACAACCATGACCTGGATGACTGAGAATCTCTAGAGACATGCTTCAGTCTTTAGTGTAACTTCTTGATGATGTTTGATCGTTCCTCCTATTCTGAAAAGCAAATTGGGAGTAGTGATCTGCATGGATAAAAAGAAATCAATTAATATGGCCTCTTTGTTCATTCAAAACTTCTGTGGAACTCCTCAATTTTTTTCAAAAGCAAAAATTAAGTGAAGGCAACCATGTTTCTATTACAGATTTCAATCAAGGCCACTGACTCACCACCTCATATTTGCCAAACAATAAGTAGACAGTGGCATAAAGATAAAGGATTAAAGATTTACTCTGTGTACACTCTTTGCTTATCACTCCAGCCGTTTTCTGACTAGGAGATTGCTTAACTGAAATAATTTCCTTTTCTCTTTCTTCCTAGGCACTTACATATGGTGCACATGGTTTTTGATGATGTCTATAGGTGTAAAGTGTTTCACTAATCCTTGCTAACATTAGGTCCCGTTCAAATATCTAATGCTCAAATATACACAAACAACCCTTTAAATTTCAACAATTTCTCCAGACTTTTTATTTAAATAAGTAACATTTATTTTTCTCTTACCTCCTACTATATCTAGATTATGATAAGGTAAGCTTTTAATTAAAGCAAAGCCAAAGGTAAGATAGCTAGTAGTCTTTGCTGTGACTCTGAAACAGAGGGGGGAAAATCAAATGTTGGAACACACTGAAACAGTTCAAAAACATATGCATAAAATAAAATTTTATACAAAGAAAAATGTATCTGGTAGGTATCTAATTATCCACATTCCCTTAAAAGGGGAAAACTCATCAACTTAAAACACCAGTATGCTTAATATTAAAACTCAAAAGGACAGCTACATCTTTTTGTTATCCTAAAACTCAAAGTAATACAAGATGACTTGCACAAGAAGATGTGGAGAGACCTGGCTCATAGAATCACTAAGAGCTGGACACGACTTGAGTGGATAACATCATCATTAAGATTAGATGGTATTTCAGGTAGATTTTACAGTATAGATACTTACAAATGTTTTGCATCTTTTAAAAGTAACTCCTTTTCAGCTTGGGCTTCATCTTGAAAAGTTAATCTTCACAAAAATAAAGATTTGAATTAAACAAGGAATTGTTATTATCCTCATTTTGGGTCAATTAAGTAGAATATTTTAAAAATGAAATTACAACACCCCTTATTACTATGTATGACAGAACACAAATTGTGCCATAATGGCAATTTTTTCAAACAAAACAAAATTTTGGAATACAAAACAATGAGAAATGAAGTATTTCTGAGTGTGTCCTAAAACTAAATTAATTGATGAATATTGAGAATCAGCTTTCACTCGTTTTTAAATTAAAAGCAAAAACAGCAGAGAGCTGCCTCACCTCTGGTTGGATATTGCAAGAAAAACAGAATTCATTGAAAGAATTTTTAGAAAAAGGAAAAGCCAATAAGTAAGCATTCAAACATAAAATGAAGATAAACCCAAAAGGAAAAAACAAAAACAGAACGCAAACATCTTTTCATGTAAGAATTATAATTTCAAATTCACCTTTTCTTTTTGACACCCTGTTTTTTCGGCTTTTTAATAGCACTGGCAATTGTTTGATTAACATCCATTCTGAAGCCTGATGATCAGCCAAAACAGAATGAGTCTTGGCTTAAGCAGATTTCTGGTACCCAAGAATGCAATCATTAACTAGTAAAGTATTTATCTGAAATTAAAAAACAAAACATAAATTTCCCTAATAAAGTGCCCTAATAAAGTGGAAGTATCACACATTTATTTTAACCAGATTTTCACAAACTCTTCAATGGAATTCATCTCATGATAATTCTGTGCAGCTTATGAGAAAGAGTTATAGGAATTTGATCAAATGTAAAATATTCAGTATCCTATTTTTCCATTAATTAATCTCAAAACAGGTATCTTAGATCTTGAAAACAGTTTTCTGATTAAAAATAATAATTTTACAATATTTAAAGCATTTAACTTAGAAAATGCCAGAAAACGTTATTAGATATACAAGATCAGTCAGAGGAATTGATCAATGGGGCACTGAGTACAAACAAAAGAAATAAAAATAATTTGCCAGACTATAATGAAAATACTACAATATTGAAACCCCATCAAACAATCATGGGAAGTAGCACAAATTCTTAATACAGAAAATACAGCTGTAGTGAAAGAAGAAATATGATTATGATAAGAGGCAATGCCAATCCAATACAACTACGTAGAGAAGAAAATATGGTAATAAGTTTACCTTCCGAGGTTCCAAATTCAGAGAGATATGAGACTGCAGCCATGAAATAATATAATCATAAAACATTATTATTATTGCAGACCACTGAAACTGTATTGCATTGATTATGTGCTATCAAGTGGGTGTCAGTTCTATACAAGAGGAATGAATAAAACTTGGAAGAAAGTAAAAGTGTAATACAATGATTAAAGTGTATTAATCAAGAGAGATACAAATTATATTCTACCTTCAACTACAGACCTTCACTGGGTAACTTTGGGCTGTTTACCCTCTTTTCAGCCTAACACAAGGTTGTTATTGTGGCAAAAAATAGGTTCAATCAATCAAACTGAAATATTTGGTTCACGAGAGCCAAAGGAGAAGTCTTATATCTGTTAAGTCTACATAGAGCTCTATAATTAGGGTATATAGCTATATTCAATTACAATGATCAATAATTTTCTCCCAAAACTTTGTCCAGACATACACTGCACTATGAACAGTTTCCTGTTACCTGCACCAAGAGGATTTACCTCTTATAAAAAAAGGACTCCTATGCTCACCCCCCACACCCACAACCAGCCATCAACTCGCTTTTTTCCAGTTACCAAAAGTGCTTGATTCAACTTAAAACGGGATTTCCAAGAAATAATGAAAAAGAGGGAATGAGAAAGCTCTGTTTACGGCCCTCAAAGCATGGGGATAAGATGGCCAATGGTGAGGAGAAAAAGAGTGCTGGAATTGGCGCTGGGAGAAACCTCGTGGAGTGGGGGAGAGATCTAGGAAGTCGTTCCAGGGGCGACTAAGACAGGCTGTCCAGAGAACCTCATCAGGAAGTGGCGAGAGAATGGACCACCGCCCACCGTTCCAAGTTCGAACGCGGCCGTAATTCGCAAGCGCGCCGCCTTCTATTAAAAAAATTCCCAGCAAGCGGATGGGCGGGGCCAGTAGCATCCGGCGTTCCAGCGGGAGGAGAGTTTGTGCTTGCCAGTTTTAACGACGCTTTTACTGGAGCGAAAAGGGGACGTTTCCTTTAGAACTCCATTCCCAAAACAGAATCGTCTTGTAGGGGAGACGGGCGGCATAAAAATTCGAGATGGATGGATGGATGGATGGATAGGTAGGTAGGTGGGTAGGTGGGTGGGTGGGTGGGTGGGTGGATGGATGGATGGATGGATGGATGGATAGATAGATAGATAGATAGATAGATAGATAGATAGATAGATAGATAGATAGATAGATAGATAGATAGATAGATAGATAGATAGATAGATAGATAGATAGATAGATAGATGGTAGACGGACGGACGGACATCGCTGCTAAAGAAGCCCCCCGTGATTGACATTTCCTTCGCTTTGCCGCTACAGGCGAATGGTTTGGAAAATGGAAGATTGTGATTGCCCACTAGCGGAATGTTCCTACCGAAGTGGAAGTATTTATCAGAAAGACAAATTTATGACGTTTCTAGATACTTTAAATACTTCTTCTGCAAATCGCTTTAATGAAGCTTCTGGGTACTTTAAATACTTCTGCCGAAAGGAGCCGTAACGTAAGGACGAATTGAAGCGGACGCAGTACAGCCTTCCTCGGGCTGCCCTGTTTGTGGAAATATGGCCGACCTGCGAAGGAGCGGGAGGTTCGGACTGGGAAAGAGTAAAACCTGTTTTGAAACCTTAACATCGGCGGTCCCCTTGCCTTCATTGCTGAGATTTGCACGTGAACGTTACGACAGGTCAGGTGTCTGTGGGTTACACTTCTCTCCCCCTGTTGCACTTGATCGAGGCACCACCGTAGTAACTATTCATTCTTCCCCTTGATTGCACGATCAGTCTGAATTAAAACAATTGTAACTCGCCTTCAAATGGAATAAAACAAATATCTCCCCTTGTAAGCATTGAGTTACTTCACTGCAGAACTACAATAATTGTTTCAATGTGTTGCACGTTCTGGCGTCTTTCTGGAGAAACGCATATATTCTTCTTCATTAGATTTTACCCACAGCTCTCCACAGACTCCATAGTATAATAAAATTGCAATAAAAGTGAAATAACTTTTATTCCTTAAAGGACTGAGGAGTCCTTTAGTTTATATGCAGTTTATATGCTGCATTCAACTTCCAACTGCCCTCTTTGTATCCCATTTTATATTCTACAATTTATATAATATTCTTACAATAGATTAGTGAGGAGATATGATGCCTCAATTCTTAGCTATGTTTTTGTTTCAGACAATAGCATGGGGAAAGTATGCCAATACAGCGGTTAGGCTCACATTTGTGCGAATTTGAATTGAGTCCTGTAGATCCCAGATGGTCTCTTGCTAGATGAACTTTCTGCATTGAGGTTAAGGTCCTGGATGTATGTGATGACCCATGGATGTTTCCTGCAGCTCAGTTCTCCTTTTCCCAAGCCGGACCACCCAGCAGCAGAGATTGGGGACCACTGATCTATAGTATACTCTTTAAAAGTCCAATTTTTCTATATTTTCATATGTATTTTATATCTAAATATATTTATTGAGGGACATTGTGGCTCAGTGGCTAAGATGCTGAGCTTGTAGATCAGAAGGTTGGCAGTTCAGTGATTCAAATCCCTAGTGCCATGTAACTGAGTTTCCGTTACTTGTCCCAGCTTTTGCCAACCTAGCAGTTCTAAAGCATGTAAAAATGCAAGTAGAAAAATAGGGACCACCTCTGGTGGGACGATAACAGCATTCCGTGTGCATTCAGCGTATAGGCATGCCTGCCACATGACCACGGAGAGGTCTTTGGAGAGCGCTGGCTCTTTGGCTTTGAAATGGAGATGAGCACTATCCCCTAGGGTCGGGAATGACCAGCACATATGCGCAAGGGGACCCTTTACCTTTGCTCTTGACCTAGGCTTCCTGATACAGCAACAATTTGGTCCAAAAACCCTCTTTTTATTTCAAAGGCTGTATTCATTCACAGCTGGTAATGAGTCCCAAATAGGTGTAGTTGTACAATAGATTGCCAAAGTCCTTCAGGATAAGGCTGATAAACACCCACCTTTATCTTCTTTGCAAACTCTGCCAAAGACTTAATTGGCAATTAGCTTGGCAAGACCACATGGAGCAGTCACAATGGAGCTTCAGAAGGTAAACTGACCAGCACGAACCAAGTTGCTTCCTGCAAAGGCTCACCCTTTGCTCCTCCTTTATGTCCTATGGGAGGGGCCAATCACCCCCAAGCTTTACTCCTGAGTGGTCCTTCTGTCTTAACTGTTCTTGCCTTTTGGCAGCTCTGCACATGTGCGCACTGGGTACAGGGGGAGCCTGTTCCTCTGCCTTGCTGCTGTCCAGCTCTGAAGGCTCTGTCTTTTCACACTACACCTCTAACTAAAAATCTGTTTATATAAGTAAGCTTGTTTTTGCAGTTTCTTTCAAGTATATATTACCACGCACTTGTGTATATCAGCTTTAATTTATTGATTGTAGAACTGAAGCAAGTAGCACAACATTCTACTTTTAATGAATTACTAATCCACTATAAGAAATAACCATCTCCCCTATTTTAAAATGAATCATTTAAATAGTTTGAACTTGTTCTGAAGGATCTAAAATCCCTTGCCTCTGGGTGCACATTCCACTTATGTTCCCTCTGTCATGGTTATGTGTGTATCAGCCATTTTTAACTGCATATACTTTGGATGGCTCAGAAATGTTTACATTTTTAACTATCATTAACATTGGCCATTCATTAGGTCCAATATATTAAGTTGAATAATTAACAGGCTAACCTTAAAACTTAAATATAATCAACAAAGTCAGAATTAAAGAACTTAAAACACTTTTTAATGCAAGTACAAATTGGAGATTGCTACAAAGATTTCCAGCCTTCATTATTAGTGCATTCATTAACCTAGAATATTTTCAGATATTTTGCATCTATAGTAGACGTAATAGAGGTTTTACAGTCTGGCTGAGCTGTCAGCTACTAACAAACTTTTTCCTTCTGATAAAGTCTAACGTTTGTCCCATTACTTTTCAAAACTCACAATCTCTCATACAATGCACCTTTAAAGTATGAATTGAATCAACATATTTAGAATACATCTGTAGAATATGTGGGGGAAATATATTATGTAGGGTTACAACATTAGAAATAGGGCAGGTAATCCATCTCTCCTAAGAGTAACCCCTTTCAAAAATACCCAGCTCTAAAACTAATTTCAGAATAGTCAAATTGTAGAACAATTTGGTCTACAATTTGAAGTTGTTCTAATTAGCTACTGACGAAAGGTTGTTTTTATCCAGTGGTTGGAGAGCTTGAACTAGATATGAGAAAGTAAGACAAATCTGAGAAAAACAGGCTGAAGCAGGCATGGGAAATTTGTTTGGGCGAGGCAGAGCCTTAGGTGAGGCACAGAGCCTTCATTCCCTATGGAATGTGGAAATCAGGTAAAATATTATACCTGCCCGTAAGCATTGTAATGATTAATAAAAAAATTTGATTGGACTATCTCAAGAAAGAAGTGGATACATATCTAAAATATTAGCACATTCCTGGTAATCTCTTGAGAATATGCAATAGTTATGATTCAAGGGGTGAGAATGGAGAAGGCAACCAGAAACTCTTAACACCCATTTTAAGCTAGAGAAGGGCTGAAAGTTTTGGTCTTTTCTATATTGGGGTTAAGACACTTGTTGTAAATATAGTAATGTAGACCCCACTCCGCCCTGAGTCTTCCAAGAGTGGGCGGCATACAAGCTAAATAAACTAAACTCAATGCTGGGGTGATTTTTCCATCTGGGGTTTAAGAAACAAAACTGGTGTCTTAAATTGTTGCAAGATTAATGTTTGCAATTTCAAATGCAAATAATTTAAAACCTCTTACTTCTGAACATGAAAGTGAAATCATTTCAGCTTCATCCGTTCTAATTATATCTGAATATCACTGCCTAGATCTCTGTACCCCTCCTCAGGCAGAACAGAAAATCCTATTTTAGGATTTTGGTAAAAAAAAAGTTATCTGTATCCCTCCTGGCACCAAATGTTTTTAGTTTTGAAGAATACAAATGCATACTTATTTTAGTAAAAGCTGCATTCTTTAATGAATGTAACAATTTACATACATAACATTGCTTATTTATTGGTTTTCTCTCCATGATGCATCATACTTTAAAATTCTCTATATGATACAGTTTTTGAATTGAAGCACTTAGAACACACATATTTGGATACTTAAGCCTAACCTCCTCAAGCTATCCCAAATAGAGAATTGCCAAGAAGACCTCTGCAAATTAAAACTATTTACTGTAATAAGAATTTCACAAAGCACAAAACCTAATTGTCACTTCTATGGCAAAGTTGAGGCATTGTACTTATAAAGTAGCAACCTAACCAAATACATTTCAATTCTATGGCTGAAATTATTTGCTTACTGCATAAACAGAAAACTTCATAAATAGATGATTCAATTTTATTTGGGAATATTTTAGAATAGATAAATGTGGGAGATGGAAGATTTCAGTAACTGTTCCCCAAAATTAGTAAATATAATTTCAGGTGTTAACATTGCTTTTTCTGTTGACTAGAATAATAGGGATTTTATTTTAAAAAACACATATCACATTTCATGTTGTTGGAACTTTAATGCCCAGGGGAATACGGTGCATTAACAGATTTTGGATAAATGAACTGGAATATTTATTTTAAAAAATGCAAACGAACATCAGCGTTCATATTAACAAGTAACAAAATGCACTAGTGTCTGAACGAAGTTAATGGGATGCCAGCAAAATTTAGTTCAACCATACATTCAACTGTGCCTGAGTGTGTTCATACAAAACCACTACAACTAAAAAATTTCACCTGTGCAATACAGAGTTTCTCTGAAAGAATTTTTTCTACTTGTTTGACTGGACGAATAGGTTTTCCCAACTGGTATAGAAATCATCAGCCATGACTCGCCTCTAGATGAGGTTCAGAGCCATAACTTCAAAAATACACTTGCGTGCCATTCTAATCATGTTGGGATTAATGTTCACCCTGCTGTTTGACTATTTCTGGCAAAGACCATCATCTTTTATAGAAGTTTCAGAAATGCATCACCTGTAGTATTAAAATACTAGAATCACATATTACTTATTTACCCGTGTATTTGGTATACATTATGAAACTTCCAATAGATAAGTGGCCCATCAGAAAATAGTTTAAACAGCAGGGCTTAACCTCAGCAACCACTCTGACTGATATCTTTTCCTGAAGATTTGGTAATGTTCATTGTAGTGAATACCTGCAAGAGAATGAAACAGCAGAATGAGATTAAAATCCTAACAACAAAGCATATAAAAACTTTTCAATTATATATACAAATATATATATGAACAGCAACATGGATATCTTACTATCTTAATGTCTCCACTGATTCAATTTAACTAGAAGGAGGCTCTAAAAATGCTGAAATAAATATACAATGCCAGGTTTTACAGAGAAGACTTAAAGGTAACGGGTGGTTATGCATCTATATGTGGGAGAATGCCTATGCATGGAATGAATATTCGCTTGCTATCAATACAGGTAGTCTTCAAATTATAACAGCTTATTTGGCAACTGACTCATATTTATTATGGTTGCAGTGACCCAGGGTCATCTGGCTACTTTTGCAACCTTTTGACAAGCAAACTCAATGGAAAAGCTAGATTCACTTAACAATCATGTTACTAATTGAACTGCAGCAGCAATTCACTAACAACTGTGGCAAGAAGTTGTCGTTGTATAGGGCCTCAAGCCTACCACATATTCAGATTCTACTGTGTGAAACTGGGACGGGGGATTGTATGCAGCATGGGAGATATGTAGCCAAAATAACATTCCTTTTGGAAAGTCAAGGTTGCCTTGTCTCTGCATCTGGATGGGAGGAAACTTCCTTCGTGGCAATGACTGATTGGACCATGTGATGGACCTGTGGGTGTTGGGGAGGGTCTTGAACTTTCAACTGGGTGGGGAAAACCTGGAAGCTTTCAGATTTGGGTTTTCCCAGATGTGCCAACATGGCTCTTCTAATAAATTGGTGTTTTAAGGAATGTCTCTCCTTACTTTATTGAAGATGCTATTTGGAACCCTGACAGAAAGGTTGTAAAATGGGACAAAACTCACTTAACAGATGCCTCACTTAGCAACAGAAAGTTTGGACTCAGTTGTGGTTGTTAAGCTGAGGACTACCTGTATTAAACCGAGTTTCCTTTCCTTTCCTTAAAAAAACGACTCTTAAGATTAATGCACTATAGTATCTTGTCTCCTAATATAATGGCATGAGGGAAAGACGTTGGAAGAATGGGCAAAGATAGCTGCCAAGGATAGTCATGGAGGGAGCATAGGCCACAACTGGATAGTGGGCAGGGCAAAAGACAGTCCCTAGTTGTAAAGGAGATTGTGGGGGGAGGGTTGAACTTTCAAGATTTGCAAGATACTGTTAACACAGTTTTATAACGAAGTGGGATTAATTCATCTGATTGTGATTTCTATCTGGTTTACCCGACACCTAAACAGCAAGTAATTCAACCTGAAATGATTATTATTGTTTAGAAAACAGGATGTATATATGCAATATCTTTTAAGCAATATTTAAAAAACACTGTAATTATTACCTCTGCACAAGTTGGATGTATGCCAATGGTTTCATCAAGTAATTCTTTTGTGATACCACATTTCATTGCTGCCCCAAAACCCTGGGTTATTTCCCCAGCATTAGGTCCAAGTACATGTAATCCAATTACACGGTACTATAATTAAGAGGTGTGACGTAGAGGAAGAAACAAGAATAGAGATCAGTTACTTCATATTTTTCTCCCTTTCTACTACTCCATTAAAGAATGATAATCAAATTGCATAAGTTAGCCCTTAAATCTTGCTGAAAATACAAACATTTAACTTTTCATCTACTTCCTAAAAAAAAAAAAGGAACACGTAAGATCAATTCCAAAGTAATAAAAGTCTACATAGATGTGTATATTAAGGTCTGCATAGATATGTATATTAACAGCTTTATATATATTATTTCAAAGTAATTAGATGGATTTGGATCAGGTATTAGAAAAAGAATGAAATTCTACATATGATATTACTAATAAAATATACATTGAAATTGACCAATGTCACGTTCTACTTGATGATCCTTTTCCCCAATGGAAAAACTGCTTCAGAATAATGGGAGGCAGCAACAATTAATTTAACAATCACTTCTACTAGATCTCAGAGCTTTGAAAGAACCCTTCTGTTTAAGGAAGGATTTTGTATCCAACCTATAGCAAATATTTCAGGGTTATTGTAAGTATCAGTAGAGCAATACACATAACGTTCATTTCTGAAAATATGAACATAAAAAAATATTTTAGAGCAAAATACATACATCGTTAAGTTTATTGCAGATAACTTTTGCATAACAGGTATTGTTGTCTCTATTTGGTATTGTCCATTCAAGTGGCCAGAAGTAAGTGTGATATACCTGAAGAAAAACAAATTTCAGCTGTTATATAGTGGTTTTTTTTTAAATCTTATGTGTATGACATCATGGGCATTTGCTGACTATAGCTAGAGGTCTGCATGGCAGAAGTCTAAACTATGAAATGAAAGCATGAAGCCTTCTGCCTGTATTTTATGAAAACAATGAGTACGGTGGTCTCATTCTGGAAAAAAAACTCCATTATTTTGGATACTTTGGTTTTTCAGTAGATTACAATGTCTTCCTGATATGGTCTTGTTTCTCTACCTTGTTTCTCTCATCACATCTTTAAAGAACAACAGAGTTGGAAGGGACCCTGGAATTGTTCTAGTCCAACACTCTGCTCAAGCAGGACACCCTATACTATTTCAGACAAATCTCTGTCCAATCTCTTCTCAAAAACTTCCAGTGATGAAGTACACACCAGCTCTGAAGGCCAGCTGTTCCACTGGTGAATTATTCTAACTGCCAGGAAATTTCTCCTAATTTTTAGATTGATTCTCTCCTTGATTAGTTTTCAGTTGTCATATTTTCTTGCTGAATGACACTGGGATCCAATACAGCTAGTTGTTAATGACAACCACAATTGGGAATGGAATATTGGTGGTTGAATGAAATAGTTGTTAGGCAAGATGCCCATGTAACTGCTTCACTCAGTAACTGCAATCCTGGCTCTCCCATTTGTAGTCATTAAGTGGATGGAGCAAAAGAGCTACCAGGTGAAGGAGGGCAGGCAGTTCCCCTACATGCAAGGAAAGGAACTCTTGCAGCAGGTCGCAGAAATAAACCATGGATCATCAGGTTTTCAAGACTGTTTAAATGATAACTGAATTATTAGTTGGTATGGATAACCTTTTGCAGACCCTGGTAATGAGTTAGCTTTGATAAAGGTATCTAGGAAAAACAAATTCCCCTGTGAATTCCATTGCTGGATTTTGTTGATCCAAGAAGCAATCAAACTGGAAATTATTGGCCCAAAACACTTTACTGTAGGAGCATTGAATCAAAAGGACATGGAATGCTATTTTTTTTTAGGCAATGAGGAAAAAAACCCAACTAACTTTATAACTGAGCACCAATCATATGGTTTACAGTTATAACATTGGTTTTTTGAATTTGCCTGATAACAATGGACATATTGGTATATTGCTTCATTTTGGAAACTTATTTGTGTTGAATATTAAAATAATTTTGATTGATTGAAAATGCCCAGTACGTAATGCAGATTCAAAAAATTAGCTTGTGTAAAATTCTTTCAGTGATTGTTTGAAATTGCATGAGCACTAAAAAATGTCACTTATCACCATTTTTTCATATTTATGACTGTTGCAGCATCCCATAGTCACGCAATCAAAATTCAGATGCTTGACAATGACATGTATTTATGACAGTTACAATGTTCCAGCCTCTTGTGATCACCTGTTGCAATCTTCTGGTAAGCAAAGTCAATGGGGAAACCTGATTCACTTAACAACTGTATTTCTAACATATCTGCAGGTATTAACTTGACAACTGTGACAAGACAGTCATAAAATGGGACAAAACTCACGTATGAACTGTCTTGCTTAGCAACAGAAATTTTGGGCTGAATTGTGATCATAAGTCGAGAATTACCTGTATATTTCCCTCATGGTAGAACTTATATCACATTATATTACAACAGCATACATTACCACAGATCATACAGTTTTACACTCACTAATTAAAAAGTATGGGTTACATCACTGGCTATGTATTATACAGGTTTTTTTAATGTGATGTTTTTCAAATAAAAAAGTTTCAAGTGTACCTCTATATTTTCTTGTCCACATAGTTCAATAGCTTTTTCTTCTGGGAAGCCACAACAACCATATTCCAGAGGTGTAAACACTGTAGTTGGCACATTAACATAATCACACTAAAAGTGGAAGCATAAAATAGGACTCAAAACATGTAACAACAAGAGTAAAGAAGCCAACAATTGTATTCCCCACTAAATACTTCAAGACCAAATGGACAGAGAGTGGTCTACTCTGTAGTTTTTTTTTTTTTTTAAAGCAATTTTCAGCCCTTTTAGGGACATTAGGTAAAGAGTATGCATACATATTTAAACTTTATGGAAGAGAAAAAGTTGATATATTAGGGTCTAAGCTTATTTTTTCCTTGTTTAGCAGTGATGCTACATCAGACAGAAGTTTTTTTCAAGCTCCTGAATATAAGATTGCCAGCCTTTTGTCTAAACTTAAAAGTGTTTCTCTACTATGACTAAGAATATACATTTACCTTTACAGAACTTCCTCCAAAAAGTCTGCGAGCTAATAGCTTGCCTGCCTGTATGGCAACTGGTGTAAGTTCCAGCTTTCCTTCCAAAATATCCCCAATCGCATAGACATAAGGTACATTGGTTTGTTCTTCATCATTCACAGGTATTTTCCCATTACTTGTTAGGAAAGAAAAAGATAACTGAAAATCACAGCTCTCTCTTTCACACAGACAAAATTTATCTAAAGATTTATGCTTAATGTGTTCATCAAGCAGATAATAAAATGTTCCCAAAGTAAATAATTTCAGAGTTCGTCTACAACAAATTGAAAACTAATTCAAGGTAGTGGGATCTTCCATTTCTTTTAATACTCATCTAAAACCAGCAAAATAAAAAATATGAAAAATCTCAAAATTGAAAACAGTTGTGCATTTTCATTACTGGCAATAAAAACTGCAATCATTCAATCATAATCTGAACTAAAACTAATTACAATCACAATGTTTAAGATTCAGTAGTTAACCTTATATTTCAGGACTTCTAAGTATGCATGTGAAAGGTATTCTCTTTATTTTTTTAATAGAATTTGAAACATATGAATAGCTTTTCAGGAAGTGAAACAGTTCAAATACTTACTTTTCATTTATTTTCACACCAATTTTATCCAAGCCAATAGTCCTGGTGCAAGCATCACGGCCAACAGCTATCAAAACCTAAATAAAATGAATCGTGTTTGAAATGTAGTGTGGCAGTCCTATATAAGAATTGTTTTCACACTCAGAAGAAGTTATGGTTAAAAACACAATAGATTTTGCTACAAAACAAATTCAAAAGTGTTAGCATAATTCATTTCTTTAATATTATTAATAGATAGATGTTAGCAATTAAATCAAAGGGAGCAATCCAATAAGAAAAGTTCAACGCAAAAGATGTTGCTAAACTCTAGATTTACCAACCATATGCAGAAAAATGCAAAAGTGTCTTACAGTGTTATATTCTCCTTCAATCACTTGTGATCCTTCAGTGGATTTTGCAATTACTTTGAGTTTTCCGGGCATGCCATCCTCCAGCTTTATAATCTGCATGGAAGAACAACAAACAAAAAACTTACAGCATACTGTATTGCTATAGTCTTTATTCTGATTTGTATATTAGCCATTCCAAATTAAATAATTGTTTATGTTTATGCTTATATCACCCAATCCTGGAAAAAAGAAAAAAAAATCTTACACTGAAGAATACTTGCCTCAATAGGAACAAACTTTCTGATGAATTTTACTCCATGTGTTTCCATGTAGGCACCTGCTTTTTCTGCCATTTCTTGATCAAAGCCACGAAGAAGAATTGAGCGCACCATAACAGTGACATCCAAACCAAGGCTAGCAAGAAATCCTGCACATTCCAAAGCTACATAAGAGGCTCCCACAACTAGAGTCCTTCCAGGGCAATAGGGGAGGGAGAAGAGGTCATCGCTGAAAAGAAGAAATATTAGTGTAACTTATTAAAAAAGTAAACATTCTGTCCAACAAACCAAAAAAAGGTTTCATTTCAACTAACCTCGTGATACAATATTCTTTATCTCCTGGGATACCCAAATATCGCGGTCGTTCTCCAGTAGCAATAACAAACGTCTGTGCTGTATAAAAAGTTTCTTGTCCTTTTCTGTTGACTGCCTAGTAAAATAAATCTCAGCATCACATCTACTATCCTTTTAAACATGAAATATTTTCCAAAAGCTATTTCCAGCAGCATATATTTATTACATTTTACTCCTAAAACATTTTTATGCAGGGCATGAAATATTCAAAGGTTACTGTATTTTGAGCTTAAGATGATCGTTTTCTTTTGTTCTGACTTACATACTTACAAACTATCCTACTTTGGATCATAATGCGAAGACCTAGCTCTCAGAAAAAGATTTAATGCTAGGAAAGGTAAAGTAAAGTAAAGGGACAAACAGAAGCAAGATTGCAGATCTCAGTTCCTGTGGCAATGAATGCACAGTTGGAAAACCTGAAACAGTACATTAAGATCAGATTGGCAATCTATGTGGTTGCTAGGAGTCCACAGTGACTTGATAGCACACAATCAACCAATCAATCTTATGTGGATGACATAGCAAAAACTGTTGTTGTTTTATTTTTGATGAGATTTGCAGGAAGGTACTAATGTCAGACCTGCCATAGTCTGATCCCTTAGGGAAGAAAAACCCTTGACTGAATTTGGTGGAAGTGAAAGGAACTTTTACTAAGAGATGCTGGTTGCAGTAAAGTCAAGCGGAATCTGAGTTTCCCATGCAACAATACAAAACTTCAGTCCCATCCCTCCACCCATGAAAAGTCCAAACCTAGCCAATACTGGGAAGTTTTGCGAATGCTGAGGTGTTTGGGTTGGTTACTTTCCACACTCAGGGCAAATGGCCTTGAAGATGCATTGGCACCAACCAGTTCCACATTGATCTGCTTTTCTTCAGCTTTCATCTCCCTTCCCAAATTCCCACACAAAAATGCGTACAGGTTTATTGCCCATTTTTCCCCTCCACCTCTTCCCCCATGTCCTTTGACAGCAGAATGCAAGTGTGGCAGCAAGCCAAAGATGATGAACCTGACACATAAAATATACACACAAATTCTCTATACACCTGTAGCTAACAACTAAATAAGTACATTGTTGATGTTGCTATGTTGTCCATATATGGATGTAAATCCTTCATTGAGAATTAAATATTGCTTCAATGGTTTCGGACAGGGATTTAAAAATATTTAAATTTAAATTTAAAATTTTTAAAAAGTCACTTTCTTAACCAAGTTTTCTGTAAGCAGGAGACAGGCACCGTACTTATTTTTGTTACTCTTGAACAAAAAAGACTGGCATTAGGTATTTGTTTTAACTACTTAACATGGGACATTTGAGAAGTTTAGAGTTTAATTCCAATATGAATTATGTTACGATGAAATATTTTGAATAGTGCTGATTGATTTTAAACTTGGAATATTTTTTTAATGTATAGAACCCTCTTGTTTATAGAGGAAAAAGGATAGACATTGCAAACAAATAAGAGAATCAATACAGAAATTATTAATTTTATTATCCTAATTTTAAAAACATGCATTGGAAAAATCAACATTTTCTTACTAATAGGAAGGTAGTATTAATCTCTCTATTCATATGCATTCAAAACATTTTTATCTAATTGCATGCAATCATATTGAGAACAAATGGGTTACAAGCTTATTCTAATTACAGTTGGTTTTTGTTATCATAAGTACTCATTCTTTATTGAAACAATGGGTAAAATGGACTTAGTCCAAGATCAGTTTTAATAGAATAGATCACAACCTTCATTTCAAATTTAAATGTCCTTTTTCATTTTGTTACTTTCAAGTGCATAGAAAGCCTCTTTGAATTCTCACTAGTTTACATTACTTGTATATGGAGCTTCACCACTCTAACTTATTTTAAGTAATAAAAAACAGAATGTAACATTAACATGCAAAGCACAGCAACATAATCAGATACTTGAATTTTTAAAAACTGATCTTTACTTCAATAATATTAATAACCAAATGCAGTTTCAATTTAATACAGCAGTCGGAAACACATCTCATTCAAATGCACATAATAAAATCAGCAATGAAAGTTGCATAATGTAATATCAATTTGCAAATAAATTAATATAAACGGTAGATATAAAAATCTTAAAGCTATTTTCCTTTTAGCAAAGCTCCAGTTAAAATTTTATACTATTCTCTGCGAGTTCCTCCAAAACTGATTATAATATGCTCATATATCTTATTGGTTACTAATAGATTCAATGTCTTTTGAGTGTTTCAAATTTAAGATAATGTAGTCTGCAACTGCAAGCAAGTTTAGCAAATTTCAAGCTTTTTCTGACCCATATTCACTTTGACCCACTTAACTGACTTTTTACTCTAGTATTAACATAAGGTTGTACCAAAACCCAGACTCCATAAGCCAATTTCAATGTTTCATGATTTTTGGTTTTCAAAGAAAATATTACTGTTCTTAAGAATATTCAAATATCATGCATCAAATGAATATGTTTAGAAGCAACCAGTCAAAACATGTAATGTAATTTATGTGATAAATTATTTATGGGGCCTGACTTCTGGTACACTCTGTAGATTCAGCCGATTTGGAAAGATGAACACTTATGTAAATTTCTGCAAGTACCTTGATTTTATGTGATCCAATAAATTCCCCATACGCATTGAGGTATGTCACAGTCTTCTCACGTAAAGCCACCCGATATCCCCAATTCAAAGACCCTATGTAATTTTGAATTCCTTCAACCATGGTTTCCCAATTGTGTTTAACTGAAAAAAGATAAAGAATCACAGGTAAAACAGTATGCAAACAGATTAATTCATATAATTTATAGTGAGCTTGTAGAAGTACAGTGCAATATTCAATTGGAAAATATTTAAAATCCAAATGCTTCAGAAATAAGAAATCAAGCATATCATATTGAATACACAAACAACTATATGTATGTCTCTCTCACACACACTAGTCCTCTCTATATGACCAGTCACTTATTGGGTCCTTATAATCCAGATTTGAAGTAACAATGGCTGGACCCACCTTCTGTGGTCAAATGATAGGACTACCTACATTCATGGATAGTATACCTTTTGAAAAACGTGGCAAAGAAAACTTCAGGGACTAGTCCAGGCAGTCTTTAATAAATAGATACTATTGAATGGGAAAAACTACAAATATACATACATACATATGAACGATAAAGAATATTCATTGTTCTTTAAGAGGCAAAGTACAGAACAAGTCTATTCAGACCAGATTGCCAAATTTGAGAATATTCAATGAAGAGACAAACTTAGTTTTACATAAGTTGCACAGATTTTACATCCTAGAATCACCATGAGTTCTTATCTTTCCAGATAAATACATTCACAAACCTTGTTGATCATATTCCCAGCCAAACTTTCTTGAATCTTGCAGTGCCTGACCTAATAAAGCTGCTTGATGCATCAACTTTTTAGGAATACAGCCAACATTTACGCAAGTACCACCAAGACCTGAAATGGAAGGTGCAATTTTAATTGTTTTGTTTAATATTACAAGTATTTAAGAAACTTTATCATTAATGCTTAGCCATGTTTATGTATCATAGTTGCATTTTTAACATTATCACGTTAAAAGAGGAAAGTCATTTCTAATTATATTTTTCTTTTTCTTTACTATATTATTTTTTTCTACACCTATTTTCTCTCTTTATAATTACTGTATTTTTTGGACTATAAGATGCACCGATGTATAAGATGCAGCAAGATTTTGAAGAGGTAAGTAAGAAAAAAGTTTTTGGCCTCCCCGGCTGCCAGGAGCACTATGCAGGCTTCAGCAGGGCTGAGGGAAGGCAAAAACACTAGTTTTTGCAGAAAATGGGCCGTTTTTCGCACAAACAGGGACATTTTTGCCTTCACCCCACCCTGCTGAAGCCTGCATAGTGCTTCTGGGAAAGGCAAAAACGCATCCATTTTTGTAAAAAAACAGCTCATTTTTCACAAAACTGGGATGCGGGGGCGGGGCTTCGGGAGGCCAAAAATGGCTGCATTCGGTGTGTAAGATGCACCAACATTTCCACACTTTTTAAAGGGGGGGTGCATCTTATACTCCGAAAAATATGGTAGGTAAAAATAACCCCAAAGACCAAGTTTGACTATGGGTCCAGAAGTTGTAAGTATGAACTGCGATCACAGTAACTATGGATAGACCACAACATTAGTAGTTTTATGGCTGTACAAATATTGCTTTATTTTTCCCCAGTAAGATTAGAACCTAACTCTCAACAAATAAGATCTATGAGGTCAACAGTTTATTGTATGAGTTCCATGATGATACTAAAATGTTGAATGAGTAAGCCAATAGTAATATTTTTCTAGTACAATATTTAAATATAATATTTAAAAATAACTTTTAATATACTTATAGGGGAATGAAAAATAGTGGTTATCTTAGGTCCCTGGAGGATCTAGGCAATACAATCTTTTGGTGGAATGTTATTCCAAAGGGCAGGAACCATGAAAAATTATTACTTATCATAACACTACACATTGTATACATTATTATCATTATCAATTATTTATTTAACTATATCTATTGTCACTAAATTTCACTAAGTTTAACTAGTTTTAAATTATACTCTTCCATCTATCAACCTGTATCTTTCCAGTAGCAAAACAGTCTCATATCTTCTGTCATTTGTGGTGTCAGTCATCTAATCATCTCCTTAATCAACTTTTTATGGACTCCTTTTAGCAACTCCTTGCTTATAAAATCTCTCATGTAATTTCGATGCCCTTCTTCTGTTTCCTTAATCAGCTTATCTTTAATGGATATGAATATTGAATGGTACCCATGAAAGGAAGATTAGAAATCCTTTTGGATTATATATAAAGGTTAATAAAAAAGAACTAAGTTAGATGCAATTAAAAGTTTTGATTATTAGGGGGAAAATCTTATGATACAGGATATAGTCAAATAAAGGAGGGATAATGATAACAATGTATATATAGGTATAGGTACAACATAAGGAAACTGGATGTAAATTGTAAACAGTGATTTGGAAAGGAGGATTAGAAAATTTTGTTATTAAATATTATCAATGTTATTATTAGCTAGAATAGGACATAAGGATTCAGTGTTAATGGAAGATTTTAGAAATATGTGGTTATTTATTAAATCTTGGTGTATTTTATGATGAAGGACGTTTAAACAATTATAGTCAAATGAAAATGGAGGTATGATGATGGTAACATGTATAAATATTTGAGTTAAAATACTTGAGTTAATATGAATTATATTTGTTGACTGTGGAAGAGATGCATGAAAGTCTTTTTGTAACCAACTAATACACTTTCTATAGTATGTAAAGAAGGATGTGTTGTGTTTGTTTTGAAAATAAAAAAAAATATTTTTTAAAAAAGATGGTCCCTATTTTTCTACTTGCATTTTTTACATGCTTTTAAACTGCTAGGTTGGCAGAAGCTGGGACAAGTAATGGGAGCTCACATTAGACACAGTAGTTTTGCTGAATTATTTAGAATAAAGAGAAACAGAAATGGCAGCAAATTAAGCAATGTGGCATTAATAAAGTTAATGTAAGCATGAAACATACCCCATGTTGTACCCAATGGTGTTGGCACAACATAGTCTAAAACCATGACCTTCTTCCCTAAGGTGGCAGCTTCCTGAAAAGAAAAAAAACAATAGATAATCAGAATAGATTATGATTTAAACTATAGAATTTAAGAGTTACAACATGTAACTATAATCTCTAATTAAAATAAAATGCCAAATGTTTGCTTCCACAAGTCAATTTAGCATGTATCAGATTTATTCAAAAGGATGATAAATAGAATTAAACATGATTTCACAAAAACAGAAGTGGAATATAAATACAGAAAGAAGTTAAGCTTCCTTACATTATTAACCTTGAATTATTACATCTAGTAAAAACTAATTCTGGAGATTTCCCCTTCTCTATAAACACCTGCAAGTTACACACTTGTGTATATGGATATGGATATGTTAAGCATATATCTAAGGAGCTTACAAAGTAATAGATAATCTAAAACAATTAAAATTAAGAGGGATTAAATAAATGTTTAAAAATCATTAATTCAATTAGGTACATATAGGGATGTTTGTCATGATCATCTCCTTTTTTGCAGTATACTTTCAGGCAGATACCTTTCTTGTTGGGAACAGAACATTCTGGGAAACTCCAGAACATTCTGGGAAACTCCAGAACATTCTGGGAAACTCCAGAACATTCTGGAGTGGTCCTCAGGGTTTTGTTGTGGGGGAGTGAATCTTCTGCAAGTGGTTTGGGTAGCTAGAACATTGTAAACAGCTTTCAGGTTTGAGGGTTAATTTCTGGAAAACTGCTGGATCATCTCTAGAATGGCTGGAACAGTATCCTCAGAATAATAAGATTTTGAACATATACTTCTTAACTTTAAAGATTTTTAATCTTTGTTTAATGCCTCTTAATTTTAATTGTTTTTATTAACTTTTTATCACTTTGCCAGCCACCTAGTTGCATATAACAAATCTATTTATGAAATTAATTTATCCTCAACTTTATATATAAAACTTTCTCTCACATATAATGCATAAGAAAATGTATAGACATTTTTCATCCTGTTTCAAGCAAAAAGGAAAAATGGACATAAGACAATGGTGAGGAAAAGAGATAACATTAATTAGCATTACAAAAGGATTAAAATAACTAGGAATTAGGAAAAGGTCTATCACTCCCAAATGGCTGGTGAAGCTAATTTTCTATGGTATTCTAGGCAACTATGATGCTTTTTGCCATGCAGAGCGCCACTCACTGGCATTTTGAAGGTGCCAAGCCGCAGGAGCCGGGCAGCGGCAAACAGGCGCTCACACAGCTTGGAGATACCCCATGGTCAGTGAATGGTGCTCTACACGGCTGGAAAGGGGGTTTGCCGGGTGGCTGCTCATAAGCATGGTCACTTCATGGCTGTTGTGTTGTGCTGATGCAACAGCGCAACACAGCCATTCACCCATGTGGCTGTGCCGGCTCTTTGGGAGCCTGCTCGCAAGAGAGCAGCCCCCTGGCAACCCCAAAACAATAAGCCCTCCCCTCATAATAAGGCCCAAGCCATATTTTGTGTGTAAAAAGAAAATAAGACCATGTCTTATTTTCGGGGAAACATGGTAGCACCACACTACTTGGGGTTTGGGAGGGAGTTTGCAACATACAGGTCTATAACTGTAAATTGTTAAAATTTTCATGATGGATGGGACTAAGGAAAATTATAGTTCAATATGGAAATCACCAGGCCAAAAAAGGCCAATACATGAGTATCTGTATCCACTTGCAGTAAAAGCAGATGTGTAGTGAATAAGGTACATGTTTCATAGTATTGGTCAAATTTATGTGTAGAACTCTACATAGGATTCTAGCTTCCTTCTATCTCCCCAAGATCTTCTTTAACACTATGATGTAAGCAAATTGGTTTGCCTATTGGTTCAACATCACTATGAAATACTGATAAGTCTGTCTGTCTGTCTGTCTGTCTGCCTGCCTATCTATCTATCAATCATAACCAGTAGGATGAATCTGAATTTAAAAAAATTAAAACATAGAAGAAACATTGAGTACATACCTTTGAACAAGCAAGTCCACCAGAACCACCACCAATAATAATTAAGTCATAATCATATGATTCCATCTCTTCACCCTTTCTATCCCCTAAAAGCTTCTGCAATGTACCATCATGGTAAGCCTGCAATAAAAACGTAGCTTATTAAAAAAGGATGAATATTTTATTAGTTTTCTTAATCTTCAAATGCATAACTCTTAGATTATAACTAATGGGTTTCTTCCTTTTGGGGCTCGCTGTTTGATCCCATGAAGATTTCTGGAAATGAAAGGGACTTTTATAATTTCCCATTCTGAAGTCAGATGATCCTTTGGAAAAGTGAAGGCGGGTCTTAGTAGAAAAAGGAACCTGAACATTGCCTTAATTCCCTTTATATTCATATAAATTCTACTTCTATGAACAGAAGGACACTAGATAAAACTTGATGCTGATCCTCAAAGTTTGTTTAGCTAACAGAATGCAACTAACGAGGTCAGCAACCATACTGAATATCAGTGCTTTCTTGAGCTGTAAAAGTTAATAAAAACTACTACTGGAAAATTCATTTTAAAGCAATTAATGTAATCTATAGCTTTAGAGAATAACAATACAAAAAGATATTAGGAAAAGCAAATACTACATACTCAAGCTACAAAGAAAAAAAAAGATATGATGTATGTACACAATTTATATAAGTGAGCGGACTATTCTTTACAATAATTCATTTCAGTAATTTGTGAAAGTAATCTACTGAGGAACTGCTTAAAAATGTGAGTTATTTTCATATATAACAGAAGGAAGTTGAAAATTACTTGAAAAGTTTGATCACATCCACCAATATGGTTTCCATTTATAAACACATTGGGGACAGTCCTTTGGCTCGTCAGTTCTAGTA
This sequence comes from Thamnophis elegans, assembly GCF_009769535.1. Taxonomy (NCBI): domain Eukaryota; kingdom Metazoa; phylum Chordata; class Lepidosauria; order Squamata; family Natricidae; genus Thamnophis; species Thamnophis elegans. Next base: position 119,524,007 of record NC_045542.1, on the reverse strand, counting down.
GTACTTCCTGGATAATAGGTCCATCATCTAGAATTAATAAAAGCGAAAATATTATTTATAATAGTAAAGTTCATTGATTTGCTATGAAGCATAAAGAGCACTATACAGCCTGTTAAGATCCATTCAAGTAGTAAGGCATCTCAAATTAAAATATCGATGTATATTACAAAACAAGACTTGAAAGAATTAATAAAAATATTTATTCACTAACTGAAGACAAATTAAAAACTGGTTAATCTAAAGTTGAAATATGTTTTTAAAATCTGCCAATAAAAAAGTATTTCAGACTTGTAAATTTCTGTGGAGATGTTCAGTCATCCTGGTCATAGTTGTCTCAAAGGTACTTTTTAAAAAAGCAACTGGACTTTTCTCCCTCTTTAGATGTTTAACTTCTCATCCAACAGGCTTCATTGGTTCTGACAGGATGGTAGGAAGTTGGAATGATTAGTTCTAGCTAGTCCTGTCAGAATTAATCCTTTCATTGCCCCACCATGCTGCCAGGACTGAAGAAATTTCTCGGAAAAGAAGCAAAACATCTTCTACAGGGAAAAAGTCTAATTGCATTTTGAAAAACAGCTTTGAGACTTCAGACTTGTACCATTTGCTGTAAATCTAAAAAAAACAAACATTTTTATTCTTGTTCTCACACAGTTTAGTCATAAAAGAGGCAGACAATTAAATCTTTCTCTAATTTTGCTTCATATATTATAGTTATTATGAACAATAGCTAAAAAGCACAAGAAGCTTCATTCTGATTTCCCACACAATGTTAAAAGATTAGTATATCAATTCCATCCTTGATACTGTAACTGTCAAACTCTCCAGATTTTTTAAACACAGTTTTAGAACTTTGTAATTAAAAAAAAAGGGGGGGGGGGGACTAGAATAAAATCATCACTCATTTTTACTTTACAGTTCCTAGAAAATACAAATAGCAAGGAGTTATATGTACTTATATGAAGTGTGCCTTTAAATAAAACTAACTTTCTGAACTTGCTTTCAAAAAACAGAGTTATGTCTAGTAACCCAAAAGATTAAAAACCTTTAAGCCCCAGTTTCAAACTGGCTTGATAAAATGAAAGCAGATATAATTAATCAGATTTATTAAGGTTCAGAAAAGGCAAAGCACAATTCATATAAAACAAAATATCTCAAAATCTTTACCAAATCTTCAACTAAATATCTAAGATAGGTGGAAAAGAAAGATTCAGACCTTTCTACAAGTTTTCTTCTGAGTTAAACATTACATTTAGTCAGCTCTCTATATAAGAATTCAGGCAGAATTAGTTTCTTAAAAAGTATTTTCTTGCACTGTAAATTTATTAGGAATGAATAATTCCTATTTAATATTCCATCTCCAGATTTATATAGTAAAGTTGTGTGTAGGAGTGAGTTCTACAACATACTGGTTTGGGTCAATACAATTAGAATCAATCACTTTTGGGCTGCTAACTAAAACACAAATAAGCTAACAGATAAAAATCTGTTTTGCAGAATTCAAAATCTAGGAATGCAGACATGCAGTTTAAAGGCTTTCGGTACAGCCTCCAACTTAGTTACCACATCCGGCATTTATACAGAAGACAAGAACTTGCTTATCCCATCTGGGTTTCTCAATTATTATGTACAGTAACACCCAAGACTTAAACAGATACCACCAAACAAAAGATGAAGTGCTAAAGTGAAATACCATAAATATATTGCAACATAGGACAGAAATTTTATTTTATAAAGAAAGCATTTCCTCAAAGCATTGGGTATTTTTCAGTTAAGTCCTTATGGCAAGTGCTTTATTTTATTTTAGACTGAAAATATATATCGGGAGAACTGTAAGTCAAACTGCAGTACAGTATATTTATACAATAAAATAGCAGAGTTGGAAGGGACCTTGGAGGTCTTCTAGTCCAACCCCCTGGCTAGACAGGAAACCCTATACCATCTCAGACAAATGGCTATCCAACATCTTCTTAAAGACTTCCAGTGTTGGGGCATTCACCACTTCTGGAGGCAAGCTGTTCCACTGATTAATTGTTCTGTCAGGAAATTTCTCCTCAGTTCTAAGTTGCTTCTCTCCTTGATTAGTTTCCACCCATTGCTTCCTGTTCTACCCTCAGGTGCCTTGGAGAATAGTTTTGACTCCCTCTTCTTTGTGGCAACCCCTGAGATATTGGAACACTGCTATTATGTCTCCCCTAGTCCTTCTTTCTAGAGGAGACATGATAGCAGTGTTCCAATATCTCAGGGGTTGCCACAAAGAAGAAGGAGTCAAACTATTTTCCAAGGCACCTGAGGGTAGAACAAGAAGCAATGGGTGGAAACTATTTGACAATCATTTTTAGATAATTTTTTATTCTTTTCTTTTTGGGAGAAAAATATGATAAAAATAATTTGTTATATTGGGTACTATATAACATGAAAAAACCAAATCAAAATATTCAGTTTAGTTTGAATATATGATACAATAATAAAGATAATTTACCTGCTATCTGCAAATTGGTTTTTATTCTGATAGCTCTAAAAACAAACCTAATCTAAGCATTTTGAGTAACCTACTCAACATAGTAAAATTTACAAAAAACATGCCAGATATGTGCTAAAAATCATAATTCTCATCAAATTCTTATCAGTAGTATCCAGTCTCCGTTTCTTAGAAGAACAAGCAGGGAACCTGATAGGTACAAAATAACTGTTCACAGGTACCATTTGGGGGGTGGGGAGTGGGACTCTAGTTGAGGTTGTATTTTAACAAGTTATCAAACAACATACACTTTTTTTTGGGGGGGGGGACTGTATAACTATCTCCATGCCATGGAAATGTACTGTATATACTCGAGTATAAGCCTAGTTTTTCAGCCCACTTTTTGGGCTGAAAAAAGCCGCCTCGGCTTATACTCGAGTCAGTGAAAAATTTGCCCGAAATGGAGGAGAAAAAGGGGCGGGGCCATGCCGCTGGGTGACACTCGTGAATGGCCCAGTGCCCCTGTGAGTTTCCCCTCCCTCTGTGTCAGTTTGCCGCGCAGCGCGCACCGCACCATCCCCCCTCCTCACGTTCTAATGTAATGCAGGGCTGTCTTACGATTCCCCTTCCTCCCCCTCCTGCCGCTCTGCAACGATGTCCCACCTCCTCCTTGTTATGGCAAGCAGCCACATAGCGATGTCCCACCTCCTCTGGTACAGTGATCCAATGATAGGAATCACTGTGCCGTGTGTCATAGGAGGCGGGACATCGCTCCCGCGGCTGCACGGGACATCATCATCACAGCGGGACATCAGCATCATGAGGTGAGTGAAGTATTTCATTGAATACACCGCTAGTTTACTGTTTTTCTTTGAAATAAATATTCAAAAACATTATTGGTATCTATTTTTATTTTTGAAATTTACCGGTAGCTGCTGCATTTCCCACCCTAGGCTTATACTCGAGTCAATAACTTTTCCAGTTTTTTGTGGTAAAATTAGGTGCCTCGGCTTATATTCGGGTCGGCCTATACTCGAGTATATACGGTAAATGCATCTCCCTTCTTGACCACATCACAAATGACACCATTCGACAACATTTTGGTGTGGCACCAATTACAGAGAAGATGAGAGAAGGCCAGCTCTGCTGATATGGACATGTCCTGAGAGGGCACCTTCCACCGTTGCCAAGACTGCCTACCAAATAGAAGTCAATGGCCAGTGATCTTGACGGTGCCCAAAACAGAGATGACAAGACATAATCAACAAAGATATGCAAGCTATGGGCCTGCGGCCTGGAGATGCAGCTAACCGTGCAAAGTGGTGTTCAATGATCTGAAAAGCGGCCCTGCATGTGCGAGAATATGCTAGGAAGAAGGAGGAACTGTATAATTCCAGAGATGAAACAAATTCACAAAAAGCTTCAATTTTAAGAGCCATTTGTTCAAAACAAAATCTTGAAAAGTTGTGGCATTTTATTACACGTTCTAGTTGGAGGAAGTTCGAATTGTATATAGAGATTAATATTATCCTTACCAATCTTGTCAAGCTCCAGAGCACTATATTCCACTCCTAGAGTATGAAAGAGATCTTTCACCTGTAAAAAATAAATTTTGATAAGGAAATAGGAAAAGACATAAAACTAGAATTTATGCTCCTCTTGAACAATGCTGCTCTTTAGATTAAAGAAGCATTTAAAATAAACAAGTAAGTAATGGCAGGCTACATTATTTCTTAAAATATACTGTACACAGGTATGCCAGTTTTGGCATATATCTTTTGTATATATATATTTTGTACACAAAATCATTAGTTTTTTAAAAAAATATGCAAACCATTTAAAAGTCTGGGGGAAATGCTCACTTAAATAAGGAACCAAAGCATTTGGAAACCCATGCAACAAAGCACCTTTTATTTGCAAGTACAACTACAGTGATTACTGGGCTCCTTACCAGAAGAATGAAGAAGAGCCCGGAGAGTCACAAGGTTACAGGTTATACACCTTCTAGAAATGATACATAAGACTTACAAAAGCAGAGAAACAAAACCTTTATTACAGGAATCTGATAACAATATGGGAGGATCTTACTATGAGATAACTCAGTTCTTCTGGTCTTCAAAGAAAACTCCAAATCCACCCTTTTTACTGATACTAGCACTTTTCTAAGATAAACAATGTCTTTTTTTGTACCCATAAAATACTGTTTGTCCCCTACAGCATTTTAATCTAAGGCCACATTCCAAGAGTAATATTCTGCTACATCATCTCCCAGTCATCTATATACTACTAAAACTCTCGTCTGTTTGTGATCTTCAATTAGTCTAACTTGTGCATCACAGCACAACCATTTTTGAGTGAAGGTATCTAAAATCTGCTAACTCAAAGAGCTTATATACAAAATCATGAACCCATTACTCCATTGTAATTGAAATTTCAAGGATCATCACACCAAGTGCATTTCCAAAGTTGTGGCCAGTACAGCAACATCACAGCTGTGTTCACATGATTGTGATTTCCAGCACTCTGTGCCAGTTTCCCATAAGCAAAATCAATGAAAAAGAGGACTAAGGATAGAAACTACTATGCAGGAAGGAGAATGGCATGTTCACCATGTGCGGCTTTCTAGAGGAGAGAAGAGGATTTGAAGGGAAAAGAATATTGTGGATGTTCTAGCTCTGGGCGGTTGCCACTAAGTTCTAATTAAAGCCTTTGGTTAATTCTAAAATGAAATCATAATTACTTTACACATAGCAACACCTTATTAAAAACACTACACACTCGAATATTAGCAAAAACAAAACAATTCTAGATAAAAAGATAGTTAATCTCAGAATGATAGAGCAATTTGGCCATAAAACTATTTACTATAGTCCATCTTCCTCTTGAGTCAGGAGGGAAGTGAAACTGAAGTTCTTGTATGATATAGCTGAATGTCACTTGCTTCATTATCTGAAGCAATCAATTTCTCAAAGAAATTAATGCTTCTTTATCTTGCATGTGTCTCATATAAAGGAGCTGACTGGTTTACAAGAATATTTTTGCATGTCGCCTTTTGTCTGATGAATCCAAAATTCAATAAAGTTCTGCAAATGTTTCTAATTTAAAGACATAATTGTTTTAAGTTTTTAAAAAAAGTTTCCATTGTTTCAATTTGTAAAAATACCTTAATGGTAAACTATATTATAAACCTATGATGTCAATGAAGTACAGAATTGCTTTTACATCTATGAAGTCCTTGGGATGCAACCAACAATTTTTAAAAGTTATGATGGCACTGAATAAGGCTGATTTATGATTTGTCATAAGCAATGCTGTGGCCGTTGCAGCACCAAAGCAATCATATGATCACGATTCAGGCACTTGGAAACCAGCTCACAATTACAACAATTGCAGTTGCATGAACACCGTTTGTGACCTTCCCTGCTGGCTTTCCATAAGCAAAGTCATTGGGGAAGCTGGCGGAAGATCAAAAGTTATTTCCACTGCTTTTTCATCTGCCTGCCCACCACTGTCCATGTTCTGCAGTGCCTGCCTGCCCATAGCTCTTCTTCACCAGTCTACCTGTCTGAGAATCTCACCTCTTCCCACATTACAATCATATGTGGTCCTCACTTAACAACCTGCATGGTCCTGAGGTTACAATAGCAACTGGGACTGCCATCACTAAGTGATGAAGTCATGTGGCATCATGCAGTTCAGGTACCAATTGCTGTGGTAGCTCAAGGGCTAACTGTAGGCAGCAATTTGATACTTGAAAATACTGAAAGCTTTGAGAGATGCCCATTTTATTATGAATGCAGAAAATTATATTTGCCATTTAAACTACTGGACATAACTTTTATTGAATACAAGCACAACCGTTCAGTAATTTAACATAAAGAAAATGAGAACACAACTCCTTATTTTAAAAAAGTCTTTTAAAATAGGAATAAAAGTGTTATAATGTACCACATTTTTCAGAGTATAAGACCCACCTTTTTCTTTCAAAAAAGAGACTGAAAATCTGGGTGCGTCTTATATACTGAATACAACATTTTTTTTTGTCTCCCGAATCCCTGCCCCCTTCACCAAAATAGCCATGCATAGCCTTTAGGAGGCTTTCAGAGTGCTCTTGCGGGCTGTGGAGGGCAGAAATGAGCGACAAAAGGGGCATTTTTTGCTCAATTCCCCCCCCAGCCCCCAGGAGCATTCTACAAGCTTCCTAAAGGCTATTCATGCCCTTTTTTTGAAAAACAAAAACAAAACAGGGCCATTTTCGAGGTCTGCAGAGTGCAAAAACTTTTTTTTTAAAATTTTCCTCTTCAAAATCTTGGTGCATCTTATACTCCAGTGCATCCGAAAAATATGGGTATTCTGAATGTATGGAATGAGAATAAATTAATTGATGCTTAGTGTTTATGTAATGAACCTTATTTATCACCTCCATTTTAAGAGTGCCAACTACTGTATAAAATGTTTTTGCTAACTTATTTAACAGTTCTTAAACTTACATCCTTATAATAGCAGTTCTTTAAATTTAATTGCTAATATGACTTTTATCTGTCTTACACAGGTACTCTCTGGATAATGTCCAAGGTCTAATGTGTAATAGCAATTCCTTCTGCTAATATGACCAGGAGTTTTAACTGCTTTTTTGAGGGGTGGGGTAGAGAGTAGAATCCAATTGGTTTTGTGTAGTTTAAAGAATAATTTAAAATAATTTAACTTTTTAAACCTTTTATTTAAAGGTGGTTCCAAGTCGTTTTGCCCAACGAGGAAGCACTGGGAATTGGCACAGGTCATAAATTGTACAACTATCTGAATTCTATTTGACTTCCACAAAAGCCTGAGAAAAAAATTCAACTGCTTTGAGCACTGGACTAAGCTCATATACTGGTATGCAAAAATTCCAAAGTACTAATTCATAATAATTTTTGAAGCATGCATAGCCCTAAAGGTCAGTTATAATTCAAACTGCTTATTTCTTCAGACGACTTAAGGTGATAGCAAATATATGAAGCTTACCCACAAACGACAGCACAACCTAGCCAACCAGCTGATATTCAGCAGTAACAACAGCAATAAATAAAGATCTATAACAAATTAATCCCTAAATTATTTCACTTAAAATATGTTATGGTACCCAAAGCAGTATTTTCTTAGAAGTAGCAGCATGCTAATTCAAAAACTGCCTTAGAATTCATATGGTAATTTGAAAGTTGATTGTAAATTACTTTGGTGGGAATAGTTAAGATGGACAACTCAGAATAATCTAGAAAAGCTTGCAATATACAGTGGCCCCGAGTTTAGCAGCCAACATAGATACATACAGAGATACGGGAGAAGCATTTCAATATAATTTAAGTACAACCATTTTTCTATTATTATCCAGTGCTGCATATACAGAATTGTACCGTAATCATTCATGACCATATGTATTTTTGAAGATTTGTTATAAATACCTCTTCTACTGGATTATGAAAAATATGACCATAACAAAAATAGAACTATAAAAGCAGCTAGACTTTCTTAAGTAGATTTGGAAATAAGTATTTCTGAATTTAACACAGGCCTAGCTATTCAGGACATTCAACTGATTTTATTTCAAACCTTCACGAACATTTGTAAGTTAATAACATAACCCTATATTTTTGTTAGTACTAGGCCAAATAAACATTTTGAATTGATTCTTAATCCAACCAAGCCACCAGAAAGAAACCTCACTTTAAAGGATTTTTTAAATGTCATTATTAAATGAATAAGGAAGATACAGTGGATAATCTTTTTAACTGCATGTAAGTAAGATTCAGTGGAATCCTATCTAGGAAGGAATTCATACTGTCAATATTAGCAAAAAAGTTTGCATCTCACTATGCATATCCTGAAATCTTTTAGTATAAAGTTCCTCCCAAAGTTATTTCACAACAATGAGATTAACTGTGTTTAGTTGTTTTAATTTGTACTTATTTATATTTTGATCTGGTTCCACCAGTAGTTTTAATGTAGCCATTCAGAAGTGAATCATGAAAAACTCTGTGGCCTTTTGATTTATTAATACTTTCTTAAACCTAATATTTTTCTTATTCAGTATAGTTTCTTCCCTATATTGCCTTTTGAGTTTCCATTTCTATAATCTACAGTATTTTTCCCTGTATAATTTCATTCTCTTTATTCAGCTATTTTCTACTTCTTTAGAGATAATGCAGGATTAATATATGCTGATATTAATATATGTGAATAATGCTTATTCACATTAGGTCCTGTCAAGTATATCATGATGGTTTTTAATTACCACAGAGGTGAATTTCCACCATGACTCATTATATTAATGTCTTCCTAGGCCCACAACAGAGTGCAGCATCATATTAGCGAGAGTTGTACAAGACAAGCTGTTGTACAAGGTGTATTATTCAATAATAAGCTGCTTCTTCATAATTTCCAGCATTTCTTTTATATAGAGTATTAGTTTACAAATTAGTCATAATTAAAACCTGCAACAAACAATTACTAAATTAATGGAATCATATACATTTGTTAGTAATTAAAACTCCAAGCAATAGGTCAGAATAACATCGGAGAAGGAATTCAACATTTCATTTCATCAATTTGTTTCTCTGGAATCTGTTTAATCGTATACTTATTTGTTTAAATTAAGAACATTTACATTAACTACAGTCACAATCGATTTTATTTCCATGAAGAAAATTTCTTTCCCAACAATTTGAATGTGGGAGTTCAGAAATGATACACTAAAGGAAAAGAAATAAATCACCTTTTACAAACAAAAGCAAATATACATGTTCCAGGATATTATTGCAGGATCCAATCTGGGTCGGTCACCGGGATCAATGGTTTAGATTCCTGAGCTTCTCTCTCATCAGAATGATCGAAAGACTAAACCTCTGGTTTTGGTAACCGACCCAGATTGGATCCTATCATATTTTAAACCACACTTAATTAACATTATTTTAATTTCCAACATGCAAGTATTGCACTTTCTCTCCTCTGAATATTTTAAATGCTTCTGAACACCTTAACATATGGCAAATAAGCTATGTAAATACAAGTGGAATTTCATGTATGAGCACACATTTGCCCAACTGTCAAATGACACATTTTACGTCCTCTCAATGAAATTTATTTCCAAAGAACGTGCAGCACAACATTCTTTAATAAAGGACTCGGAAATCCTGGCACTGTGAATCCACCTGGGATTTCCAATGGAGGTTGATGATGAACTAGCTCTTTAGACAAAACTTGGTAAAGCAAAGGGGATCTGGGCTTTTCCAATTTGGTCTCCAAAAATTACCCGTGTTGGCTCCTGGCACTGCCTGGACAAGTCCCTATAGGGCAGTGGTTCCCAACATGAGGCCTCCACTTGATTAGAGTTCACTTTTTGAGTAAAGTAAGAATTATATGTCAAAGGGGGGCATCAGGATTTGAGAGATGCTTAGTTGGGGTATGGCCAAAAAAAGGTTGGGGACCACTGCTATAGGGGTTTGGGATTTTTTGGGGGGCAAAACGTCAAAAGTGGTTTGTCACTGCCTTCATCTGAGAGCGTTGGCCACCATATTTCAAGTATTACAAAGCCCATGCTGTTTGGCTCTGAAAAAGGATTGGCCCAAGGCCTTATTGTCTAAAAAGGGAACCAGAATTCATGTCCCCTTGGTCTCTTGCCTGGTTCCTGCAATCTCGACACAAAAGTTTACATTGCCCAATTGTTACTTCGGAGGCTTGACTGAGAGAGTTAACCCGGACGCCCTATTATGTCACTCCCGGACGGCCGAACAAGCCTGCTGGCGCGAAAGCATTGGAAACTAAAGTGAGGAGGGCCTAGCCTGCGCCATATGTATACCCCATATTCCTCCAGATAGCGGAAGAGATAGCACAACGCCCTCCGGGGGAGAAGAAATAGCTAGAAGAAACGAGAAACGGCAACGGAAGAGACCGTGTGTGAGAGAGAATGTGTGTGTGTGTATGTGGGGGGGGGGCTTAATACAAAGGAAGCCCCGAACGACCTGACACCAGCAGAAACCTAAACGGCGGGCTCAGGCGGCAAGACGGGCCCGGCAGGACCGTTGCCACGGCAACCCCTGCTTCCTCTCTCCCCCCCCCCCCACTCACCTTCCTGCAGAAGGGGCAGTAACTCTTGCTGAAGATCATAACCCAGTTCGTGCTGATCAGGCTGCGGACGCGGAGCTTCACCGCATCCAGGTCTGTGACACGGACCTGACCAGGAGGCGGCATGGCGGGGGGTGGGGAGGGCTCGTTTAACACACACCACACCACCACCACGGAGGCCGAAGAAGTAGCGCAGACTTGCCCGGCAGGATCTCAACTATGCGGTCACCTCCGTCTCAAGGCGCTCCGTTTTAACTCTCGTGCATGCGCGGCCCCCTAACTCCGCCTCCTTCCTGTCCAATGAGAAAGGCGGAAAAGAGACAGGCAGGCAGGGGGGCGGGTAGTGGGGGAGGAGAGGAAGATTTTACTCGGCGGTTCTCGAGAAGGCGGGCTGGGTGGGGGAAATTGCGGACGTCGAAGCGGGAGAGGGCGGGAGTGTGGCGGGGTCGCCGTACGAGGGTGGCCAGATGGAAAGCGAAACCGACTTTCGGCTTTCCGGTTTCTGAGGCTCATGAAACAAGGGATACGGTCGAGCCCCATCGAACATAAATAATAGGAGAACATTTGGGTCATAGCTTCCCACCTGTTTTGATTTCGCAAGGATTTTTCCCCCTCTCAAAATACAATGGAAACTTAATTGACATACGCCTATTTACAAGTATACCGCCCTGCAAACCCTTATGTTTGTACTATGCAGTACAAACCTTTTTTTTTCTATTGCAAATAGTAATAAGTAATCCAGTATAAGGAACGTGGGAGATCGATTATGAAGGAGAAGAGAGATCCTCTTTTGCATCTAACACTTTTGGTATTGGAGTCTCTAAAATATAGAAAGATGTTTTCAATTCAGGCTTTCAATATGAAGGATTTGGAGAGGTCTATTTTTTTTGTCTCTCTGTATCTGTGTTTGATAAGATGATCCATGCCTGGTTGCAGGATTTTTCCAGCTTACTCTATATCCACAATAATAGCTATTGTACCTTTAATAATGACTCAGCAGTTTTCAACAACAGTATCTACAATCCAAAATACTGCTGTCATATAAATGTGGAGGGAGTTGAAGGAAGTTTGGATAAGGAAGGTTGTTCTGAGCAAGTTTGTGAATCCAAGCTTCATGCTACATAAAAATGTCCGTATCATCCAGGTTTTTTTTTTTTTTTAGAAAAATATCCCAGAAGGATTCTAAGGATTTAGAAAATGCAGAAGTTAAATTTATATTCTAAACATTAAAACTGAAACAGGAGAGGGGCTGGAATATGAGGGGAAAGACAGTCTACATAGAAATTTCAGACTAAACAACATACACAAAAAACTCCCCGTGTACTGGAAACATTTATTATCTCTGATTATGGGAAAGCTGAGCTGCAGTAAGGCCAGCTTTGAGAAAAGAATATTAACTAGTGCCTTCACTTTAGTAGTGGTAGCACAACAAATAGAACCCTTCAAGAGTCTCTGTAGGTTACTAGGAGTTCAGGATCCCTTTAAAAGTCAAGATAAAAAGAAAGGCTCTTCACACAATATAGGCTGCACAAATTGCTATGAAAGAAGTGGCACTCAAATGAGTTTTTAAAAAGCCAAAATGGAGGCCTTGCCTTGTACAATCAAAGTCCTACCCCTTGTATATGCATCAGCCGCATGCATCCACATACTTATAGGGCTTTGATCACACATTTGCAACCAATAAGATGGCTTTTGGACTCTTCCTCACTCCTCTAAACTGTGTATAAAGGTTAGGAAACAGGCATAGAGTCCTTGGACTGAGGTCACATACAGTACGTTGCAGAACGGATAAATTTGTGTACAAAATTATGCAAAAAATGATCATTGAGCACAAAATATCTCCATCTTAATGATGGGCAATTTGTTTTTATTTACTTTTCATTGGATAAATTGACTTTATATTAACTACAATCTATTATCCATTGCTGTGAACTTAATTGCCTGAATTATTTCCTGATGTTTTTTATGAGTCACGTCTTTCAGTCACTCTTTACTCCAAGCTTTTATTTATTTCACTGTTCTGTCATTATGCCAAGCCTGTATCACACACTGAAAACTGATCAACCTCCACAGCCAAGACCTGGCTCTGCCAAAACTACTGGGTCCTTAATGGAATATCACATTTCCAGAGTGGTTGTTGAAGTAAGAGGCAATCCCTTTCCCCCAGCATCCTGTTCCCTCCCTCCCTCCTCCCTATCTTCTAACTACTGTATATTTTATTTGGATTGGCATTTCTGTTTTTATTCCTTTTAACAGAATAACGAAATTAAAAGGGGCCTAGAAAACATTTTAATTGCCATTAGTGTGGTTCCGTTAATGGCAGATTTAATGTGTTATGCTTAATGCTTTGAATGCTTCCAAATAGCTCTTTTTTGTATAAATAAATAAATATTGAATCATTTGTTTTATTTAAATATATTGAATGTAATACTGCATGAGTTTATGATATGTTTATTTGGAAAAATGAAGTTCAGATAGTCAGCTATATTAGTTCATGCTTCTTCCACTGAAAAGCAAGTAAAAAAAAGTAAAAGAAGGCACTGGGAAAATTGTAATTTTTGTGTTCCTCAATTAATTGTCAGTATTTTACTAAAATAGGAAGTGGATATAGATTTACTAGCAGCTATTAGTAAATATGACAAGAATATCTGATTTGCAAAGCATCAGAAACTAAACATGGGACTGATATAATTTAGAGATCTCCTGTGTGGCCCACTGCAGATATTCATTTATCTCCCATTCGTCTGTATCACCATCTCTATATTTTGCTCCTGATGCCATCACACCAGGGATTCCCTTCTCACAAGCCTGGTTCCTAACATGGCTGCACTCCAAGCAGTCCCCCATATGGAAGTTTCACAGCCTGTCAAGAGCCTGATCTATGCTGGAGGAGTGGCCACATGAGGAATGTGTTTTTTCCAAGATTTATCATGATTTCTTTTTTTTTTTTTTTTGCATAAAGTTTTATTTTTAAATATAGATCAACATTATTACAAGGACAGTGTGGCATCTGTCATTCACTTTGATATAAAAATAATATTGATACAAATGAGAATTACTACATTAATCAAACATATTGTTCTAATGTTGTTATACATATTTATGTCAGCACATAATCCTTCATTCTTCAGTTATTCAATATTTGCTACACCCTTCTAATAGTAATAGCATTGTCTTGAGCATACCTGATAACACTCTCTTTCAAAATCTGACCTTAACCTCTACCTTTCATTTTAAACGTATTATGCAACAATATTTTATAGCAATATATAACAAATATAACAGTATAACAATATTTTATGATTTCTATATGGAAAGCATTATTTTTATTTAACTTATTTGCTTGTATCCTGCCTTTATTATTTTTACAAATAACTCAAGGCAGCGAATATATCCAAGATACCTTCTTTCTCCCGTTTTTCCCACAAAAATCACAACCCTGTGAGGTGGGTTGGGCTGTGAGAGAGTGACTAATTGAAAAGATACCCAGCTGGCTTTCATTGGGTAAGACATGCCTTCAATTTACAGTTTCTGCTTTCTTGCTTGGTGCGTTAAATCACTAGACCAAACTGGTATCTCTGCAATGTCAGAGCCACTTTTTGGCAGTATATCTGCAAAAGGCCATCCACTTTTAATAAAGACAAATTGAAGCAGTTTCTGAGAAACAAGTGATCAAAGAAATGTCCTTCTGGGTTCGGCTCCAAGTGGGGAAAAGACACTGGAGACATGGAGGCTGCTTGGAAAGATGGTTTATTGGTGGACAGGACCACATGGCTTGAGTCCTGAACAGAAACAGGTGATCACATGTTTCAATGTTGGTGGAGAAGAAGAGAAGGGCTGAGGAAGGGGCTTGCTAGGCTTTTTATAACCTGTTCAGTCCCACCTCTCTGTTTCCTGTTCCTGTGTAAGAAATGTATTCTGATTGGTTGTCAGATTTCCATGGGGCCATGCGGGGGCAACTCTAGGCTGTGTTTTGAATCCAGGTTTGATTGAGTTCTCAGATGCCATGTGGTGAGTTGAGTAAAGGGCCAATATTATCCTGCTTTTAATCCCATCCCCCTGGGGCTGCAGTGGAGAAGTCTTTATTATGTAAAGGGCTAGCTTGGCATTCTTAATGGCCCATTGACAAAGTAGGGATGGGCAGGAATCTACAGGGAGCTATTCTGTCTTTTAAAACATTTATGTATTTATTTATTTATTTATTTATTTATTTATTTATTTATTTATTTATTTATTTATTTATTAGACTTATATACTGCTTCATAGAGCTTTCAGCCCTCTCTAAGTGGTTTACAGATTTTTAGCAAATTGAGTCAGCAAATTGCCCCCACAGTCTGGGTCCTCATTTCACCCACCTCGGAAGGATGGAAGGCTGAGTCAAGCTTGAGCCGGTGAGATTTGAACCGCTGAACTGCAGATAACAGTCAGCTGATGTTGCCTGCAGTACTGCACCCTAACCACTGTGCCAACTCGGCTCTTTCTTTTTCTTTTTTTTCTTTTTCTGTTTCTTTCTTTTCACATCCAAAGAAACATTCTGCCTTTTCAATATTTCCTAGAATATTCCTGGGAGAAGGCTGGGTGATAACATCCTACACAAGGTTGGCACAGGAAAAAATGTTCTCTGAGCAAGCTATTGAAGAAGGGACTAACTGGACAAGAAAACACTATGAAGGACTATCAGTGTACTAGATCTAATCTGAAAAGGAACAGACTAAATTACAATGTATGAGTGGAAAACAATCTTGACAATGAGAAAAGTTCAACACCCAATAA
The DNA here is from genome assembly GCF_009769535.1 of Thamnophis elegans. Lineage (NCBI taxonomy): Eukaryota > Metazoa > Chordata > Lepidosauria > Squamata > Natricidae > Thamnophis > Thamnophis elegans. The sequence continues at coordinate 119,508,676 of NC_045542.1, read as the reverse complement.
TTGAAGAGGTAGTGGGAAGTCTTGACAACATTTGATGAAGAATTGTGAAAGAAAATTCTTTGCCATGGTCTAATTATACATGAATGTCTGCACAGAGTAGGAGGTCAGATAAAATAGCTTCGAGGGAATTTCTATTGCTATAATTCTACATTTTAATATCTAAAATTAAACTGGTATATAGATATAGCACAGAGCATGTATTTTCTCCTCAAGCTTTTTTTCTGAACTTTTACCATCTTGCCTGACAAAGATGTCTTGAAAAGCTTGCTTGCGGGCAGCTTCTGGTTTGGGTGGTGTCTGTGGGAGTTATTTCGTTTTTAACAGTTCCGGACCCTTGAATGCGTTAAGGTGTCTAAACAGCATCCATCAACTGTTTGACAGTTTGATTACCTCTCCTTTGGGCATAGGAGGAGAGGTGAGAAGCTGTGTTTTGGAAATACTACATTCAACCTCCCCCCAAACATAAATCTGGGGGTGGAAGGTGTGAGCCACCCTATAACTCAGTGAATTCTCCGCGCCAAGGACTTTTCTGCTTTTTTGCTGAATGAAGGCATACGCCCACCCTCAGCTCAATGATTGATTTATAACTGATTCCAACATGGGCAGACAGATACCGAAGAACTTCTAATTGTATGTATTACAGACTTTAACTCCATTTTTAAAAAATTCCTTCTGCTTAACTAAATGGCAGAAAGACAAAGACAAAGATGGCACCGAACAGCTTTGTAGGCGTGGTCATGCTATGATGTTACAGATTTCCACGGAGCTTAGACCATCTAAAGATCATTAAATCAATAGTGATTTGTTACTAAACTACATAGTAATTACTGGAACAAGTGGCTTGCCTGGATTTAGTAAATGGGTGGAGAAGATTAAATGAGAAATGGCCTCTAAGCAAAAGATCAACGCCTTGAAGAGCGCTGGCAGCTCACCTGCTCCGGCATCTAAATTACAGCCATTACTCCCCTCCCAACCCCCTCCTACTCCTGCTGGGGAAACTTTGACTCGAGAAATATTGCAAAAAGAATTAAGTGAGGCTTTAACTGAGGCTTCAAAAAATCATGCAACTGTGATGGAAATTAAAATACAGGAAAAGATCTCTGTTGCTTTTAAGGAATTGTCAGAAGAAGTTATGAATTTGGTCCAGATTCGTAATCAAGAAATTGGAGACGATATTCTGGAGGCTTTTAAATGCTTATCTGGCTATGTATCAGGAATCGAGGATAAATTGGAAGATCTTAGTGATTCCAATATTAACCTGGTAACAAAAATGGATGTGGTCCAATGCAAGGTTGATGATGCAGAAAATGAAATTATAATGTTGCAGTACAGACAGATGGAATTTGTTTTAAGGATAAGGGGCCTTAAAGAGAAAAACCAAGAAAATTTGAAGCAGATCTTCTCAGAAGCTTTTGATCAATTGATGGGATGGCCAGGAGGGGATTTTGACTGGCAGATTGACAAGATGTATCGTGTTAATCTCTGGCTTGCCAGATAACTCCCAAGGGACATTGTGGTGTATTTTGCCATGAGAGATACGAGGAATTTGATATTGCAAGAGTCTTATAAAACTAAGTTGCAAATTGGGGGTCAGGAGGTGACTTTTTTGAAGGAAATACCACCCAAAATGTTGAGATCAAGGAAAGACTATGCTTTTTTAGTGGATGAGCTCAAAAACCGTCAGTTACAGTTCAGATGGGAAGCTCCAGATAGGTTAGCAGTTAATTACCAAGGACAAAGATATCGTCTTAACTCAGTATGCAAGGCTTAAGATTTTTATAATAATATAATGAAGGCTGGACATCCCCCCCTCCAGGACCCAGAGAAAGAGAACAAGAAGGATAGACAGCAAGATACCCCAGGATCATTAAGGCTGGATCAACTTCCTCTCTCAGAACTAGAAGGAGTGAAGGAACAAAGACAAACACATGTGGTCACTAAGCGTATGGAACAAGAGTTAAAAAAGCAACAAGCTTTGCAACAAACACACGCAACGGTTCAAGAACTCACGGTTTTAGCTCAGAAGCAGTGGGAGGAGCCAGGCCGAAAGCCAAACTACAGGATTTTCAGATGGCTCTTAAAAAGCTTCAGGGAGCTAAAGATGACAACTAAGTTCTTAACCTGGAACGTTAATGGCTTAAATTCTCCACAGAAAAGGAAGAAAATAAATCATTATTTGAAACAATTTAAGAATGACATAATTTGCCTGCAAGAGACACATATCAGATTAACTGACCAGAAATATTTGATCAATACAAGACTTGGACAACACTTTGTAGCCTCCGCACCAGAGAAGAAAAATGGTATAGTTATTTACTTAAGAAAGGACATGAAAGCCGAATTAATCGAAGCATACTACCAAGGTAGATATATTGCAATAGAACTGGTATTAGAAGGAAAAAATATGCTTTTAATGGGAATATATGCTCCCAATCAACAAGACAAATTTTACAAAATGCTCCATACTAAGTTAATACAGTTGGACTATAGATCTGCCTCTCGTCCTAGAATGTATGGTATGAACGGCCTGCTGGGGAGAACGGAGGCTACGGGAGGGGAAGAGGGGTCTACAGGTGCGGGGATGGGCCAGTGCATCCCAGTCATAGTTGGGAGAGGCAGGTTTGATGGGAGTTACAGGGCTAGCCATTACCGGGGAAGGAGGGTTCGCTACGTCACAGCGATCCCTCCTTCCGGCCCTGATAGCTCCACTCCAGGACCAGATGGCGAGAGTTGTCAGGGCTCTGGTCTCAGGCTGCTGTTGCTAAATGCCAGGTCTGTGGTTCATAAAGTTCCCCTCGTCTGGGACCTAATATTAGACGAGGGGGCAGACCTGGCATGTATTACTGAAACCTGGCTGGGCCATGAGGGAGGAGTCCCCCTCACTGAAATGTGCCCAGAAGGGTTTCAGGTGCTCCACCAGCCGCGACACCAGAGAACGGTGGGGGAGTGACCGTCGTCGTCCGAGAGTTACTAGTCCCTCGTAGGATCCCTGCTCCGGAGACTGTCGGGTGTGAGTTCCTTCTGGTGAAGTTGGACCTTGGGGGTCAAGTGGGTTTGTTTCTAACGTACCTACCTCCCAACTGCGTTACAACAGCCCTGCCTGTGCTTTTTGAGTCAGTAGCCGAACTGGCGGTTGAGTTCCCCAGGCTTATAGTGGTGGGGGATTTCAACCTGCCATCGCTTGGCGAACGCTCTGATGGAGCACAGGAGTTCATGGCTTCCATGACAGCCATGGACTTGACCCAGTTAATTCAGGGTCCGACTCATACAGCGGGTCACACGCTCAACCTCGTGTTTCTCTCGGAGCAGTAGAGGCGTGATCTAGATTTGAAGGGCATTGAGATCTTGCCCTTGTCATGGTCAGATCACTTCCTATTGAGGCTTGACTTTCGGAAACCTATCCCCCCTGTAGGGAGGGGGAACCGATTAGGTGGTTCCGCCCCAGGCGCCTGATGGACCCTATGGGATTTCAGACAGTGCTTGGTGAGATACCTGACTCGCTGGCCCACAGTCTGGTGGAGTCCTTGGTCGCTGCTTGGAATACAGTGGCGGTGGAGGCTCTAAACCGGATTGTGCCTTTATGGCCTCTCTGTGGCAGTAGATCCAGGAGGGCTCCTTGGTTTACCGAGGAACTCTGGGAGATGAAGCGCCAAAATAGACGCCTAGAGTGACGCTGGAGGGCTAGTAACTCCGAATCCGACCCAACACAATTAAGAGCCTTTATTAGGACTTATCTAGTGGTGATACGGGCGGCAAAATTGCTCATTTTCCCGCTCTTATTGCATCCGCAGAATCTCGCCCAGCCGCCCTGTTTAGGATGAAAGGGAGAGATGCGGGTGAGCCCTTACAGGGTAGAGCTGAGGAATTTGTTCAGTTTCTGTCTGATAAAACGCTCGGATTCGGACGGACCTGGACTCCACTTGGACAGTACCAGCCGAGATGCCGGGGGAGGGTCTTGATCGGATTTCGTGGAGCGAGTTTCAACTTGTCGCTCCTGAGGAAGTGAACAAGGCCATGGGAGCGGTGAGTGGCTCCACCTGTTTACTGGACCCGTGTCCCTCCTGGCTGATCTCGACCAGCAGGGAGGTGACACGTGGCTGGCTCCAGAGGATTGTTAACACCTCTCTCCAGGAGAGATCCTTCCCATACCCTCTAAAGGATGCGGTGGTGAGATCCTTCCTCAAGAAACCTTCCCTGGATCCAGCCATCTTAAACAACTATCGCCCAGTCTCCAACCTCCCGTTCGTAGGAAAGGTTGTTGAGAAGCTGGTGGCCTTTCAACTCCGATGGACCTTGGATGAAGCAGATTATCTGGATCCCTTTCAGTCAGGTTTCAGGCCTGGTTACGGCATCGAAACTGCTTTGGTCGCACTGATCGATGATCTCTGGCAGGCCAGGGATAGAGGACATTCCTCTATCCTAGTGCTTCTTGACCTCTCAGCGGCCTTCGATACCATCGACCATGGTATCCTTCTGCGACGGTTACGGGAGGTGGGAGTGGGAGGCACCGTCTTACGGTGGTTCTCCTACCTCTCAGACAGGTCGCAGTCGATGTTGGTTGGAGACAGAGATCGACCCCTAGGCCCCTCAAATATGGGGTGCTGCAGGGTTCGGTCCTGCCCCCCCTCATATTTAATATCTACATGAAGCCGCTGGGTGAGATCATACACTGGCACAGGCTTAGGTACCACCAATATGCAGATGATATGCAGTTGTATCTGTCTGCCCCGTGCCAACTCAGCGAAGCAGTAGAAGTGATGTGCCAGTGCCTGGAGGCTGTCAGGCTCTGGATGGGAGCAAACAAGCTTGCACTCAATCCAGACAAGACCGAGTGGCTATTGATGTTGCCTCCCAAGGATAGTCCAGACATTCCACCTCTTAGCCTGGGGGGTGAAATCATACACCCTTCAGAGAGGTCCCGCAATTTGGGTGTCCTCCTGGACCCGCAGCTGATGTTAGAACACCATCTGTCAGCTGTGACCAGGGGGGCTTTTGCCCAGATTCGCCTGGTGCACCAGTTGCGGCCCTACCTGGACCAGGAGGCACTTCGAATGGTCACTCATGCCCTCGTCACCTCAAGACTGGATTACTGTAACATGCTCTACATGGGGCTGCCCCTGAAGAGTGTTTGAAGACTGCAGTTGGTCCAGAATGCAGCCGCGTGAGCGATACTGGGTGTACCTAGATACACCCTTGTTACACCCATCCTCCGCGAGCTGCACTGGCTCCCTATTGGTCTTTGAATGCGCTTCAAGGTGCTAGTCGTTACTTTTAAAGCCCTACATGGTTTAGGACCTGGCTACCTGAGAGACCGCCTCCTGCCACATACCTCCCAATGACCAACAAGATCTCACAGGTTGGGCCTCCTCCGGGTGCCGTCGACCAGACAATGCCGGCTGGCGGCCCCCCGGGGGAGGGCCTTCTCTGTAGCTGCGCTGGCCCTGTGGAACGACCTACCCATAGAGATCCGGACCCTTACCACTCTCCCGGCCTTCCGTAAAGCCACCAAGACCTGGCTGTTCCGGCAGGCCTGGGGCTGTTGATCAATGTCCAGCCCCACTTAGACAGAATGGATGGTGTGTAATTTTAACAATTGTATTTTTACCTTTAAATTTTTAAATGCTTTTTTATCTTGTCTGTAAGCCGCCCAGAGTCCCAAGGGAGTGGGCGGCATACAAATTTTATTAAATTTCAAAATTTCAAATTTGCATATTAATGGGTGATTGGAATGGTGTTCTGAATACCAAGAAATACAAGAAGGGTCTCCTGCAAAATATCCAAACGCAAGCGAAATTACCTAAGTCTTTTTTCGATATGATGGATGATATGGAGCTAAGAGACATCTGGCGAGAAAGGAATGCAAAAGAACAGGACTTTACATTTTTTTCTGATAGACATAAATCCTTTTCCAGGATTGACTTTATATTAACAACAAACGATTTGCTTTCTAGGGTAAAGAAGATGAAGATATGTTCCAGAGCTTTAACAGATCATAACCCGGTTTGGATGGAGTTGGAATTTGGGAAGGAAACTAGAAGGACTTGGAGATTAAATGAAAATTTATTTAGATATGAGAAAAATGTTAATGAATGTAAAAAATTGCTGAGAGAATACTTTGTCTTTAATATGAATAATGGCACATCTATGGAAATGGTTTGGGATGCAAGTAAAGCGTACATGCGAGGAGTCCTAATAAATTTAAATAGGTTACATAGACGTAAACAGGGGGGAAAAAAGAAATGAACTAGAGGAAGAGATTAGGAAGAGAGAACAGGAGCTAATATTAAACCCAGGAGATAAGAAGATTAAAGAAGCAAATACCTTATTATGAGCGCAATTTAATATGCTGATGTCAGACCAGGTGGCTATTAATTTGTTATATGCAAAACATAATACTTTCTGTAACACAAATAAACCTGGCAGATGGTTAGCATACCTGACTAGGAAGAAACAGAAATCTCACAACATATCGAAAATACATTATAAAGGGAAGGAAGTGTATCAACAGGATGAGATTCAAAAGGCCTTTTATGAATTTTTTACAGGATTGTACACGAGTGACAAAATACAAGGTTTAGATATAGATAGATACCTGGACAAAGAAAAAATACCTATAGTTAAGGACGAGCAGAGGGAAAGATTGAATCAACCAATAACCTTGGGGGAAATTCTCCAGGTAATTAAACAGCTAAAGGCAGGGAAAGCACCAGGTACAGATGGTTTGACAGAGGCTTATTACAAAAATTTACAATTAGAAATGGTAGAAGCCCTTAAGGAATTATTTAATAAACTCCAAATGGAAGAGAAGGTACCCCCATCTTGGAAGGCAGCTTTCATATCCCTCATACCTAAAGAAGATCAAGATGTTAGTCAACCAAAAAATTACAGACCTATATCATTACTTAATATAGATTATAAAATTTTTACAAAAATATTAGCGAATAGGTTAATGTTGGTTATTCAGCAATTGATTCATAATGATCAAACCAGTTTTATACAAGGGAGACAAATGAGAAGTAATGTAAGACAAATTGTTAATATACTGGAATACTTGGGAAAGAATAATCGAATCCCCACAGCGCTTATATTCTTAGATGCCGAGAAAGTCTTTGATTGAGTGAATTGGCAATTTTTAATGAGAACAATGCAAAACATGCAAATAGGAGAGTATTTTTTACAATCAATTAAAGCAATATATCAGGAACAAACAGCACAAATTATAGTCAATAGTCAAGTTTAGCAGACCCATTTAAAATCGAGAAAGGTACGAGACAGGGTTGCCCCCTATCACCATTATTGTTTATTATAACCCTGGAATTATTGTTGAATAAAATAAGGGGGTCAGATTTTACAAGGAATCAAGATTAGGCATCAAGAATGTAGCGGATGATTTGGTCATAACATTAACCCAACCAGATAAATCTATCAAGGTTTTAATGAATATGATTAATCAATATGGCCAAGTGTCTGGATTTAAAATAAACCTAGGAAAAACAAAGATGTTAGTTAAAAAACATGAACACTAATCAAAGGGAAGACTTAGAAAAAATGACAGGATGTGAAATAGTTAAAAAGATTAAATATCTAGGAGTCCACATCTCAATTTCAAACGGGAAACTATATAAGTATAAGTATGAGCCACTATGGCATAGTATACAGACAGAGATGAAAAATTGGGAAAAATTCCAATTATCCTTGTTGGGAAGAATAGCTGCAGTGAAAATGAATGTCTTGCCTAAATTTCTATTTCTTTTTCAAACGATACCAATACTTAAAAAAGATGCAAACTTGCTAGAATGGCAGAAGGGTATTAACAAATTTGTGTGGGCAGGGAAGAAGCCGAGAATAAAACTTAAAATTATGCAAGATGTACGTGAGAGAGGAGGTTTGAAATTTCCAAAACTAAAACTATATTATGAAGCAGTAGTTTTATCACTAATCAGTGGTTGGATTAACTCAACAGATGATAGAATACAATATCGAAGGGCATGATTTGGTATATGGTTGGCATGCTCATCTGTTATATGACAAGAAGGTGGATAAGAATTTTAAAAGTCACATTTTAAGGAATGCTCTATTGCGGGTCTGGAAAAAATAACATAAACTAAACGATAAGATACCTATGTGGGCAATTCCCAGACATGCAATAGAGAACATAAATATAGTACAAAAACAGGATGTACCCACATACAGACAGCTTCTCACTTTAGAAAGAGGTGTATTACAACTAAAACCCTTGAATGTATTAAAAGAGGAAAAGGTAATTCAAACATGGTTTCAGTATGGGCAATTACAGGCCAGATGGAAAAAAGATCAAAAAATTGGTATTACGCAAAATGAGGATAATCTACTAAAACAAATTAGGGATCAGAGTCAAATGCATATAAAAAGGTTATACAATGTATTAATAGAAATGGATTCGGAAACAGAATTAGTCAAAGATTGTATGATAAAGTGGGCACAAAATTTTGAAGAACCAATAATGGTGGATACATGGGAAAAGATATGGGTAAGAAATGTAAAATTCACACAAGCGCAAAATTTGAGAGAGAACTTTTATAAGATGTTTTATAGATGGCATTTAGATCCTAAAAAACTGGCCTGTATGTATCCGAATTTACAACCTAAATGCTGGAGATGTGATTGTGTTGATGCTGCATATTACCATATATGGTGGACTTGTAAAAAGGTTAAAGCATTTTGGATAAAAATATGGTGGATTATGCAAAATGTTCTTAAAAAAAGGATAAAGTTTACCCCTCAGTTATTCCTGTTAGGTATAACTACTGATTGTACGTTATAGAGACTAACTTGATTTTGTATTTAATAACGGCAGCAAGACTGTTGGTGGTGCATTACTGGAAGAAGGAAGATTTGCCTACTATTCAAGAATGGACATTACAAGTCACAAATTTAGCAGAGATGGCTAAAATATCAGCATATCTCAAGGACCACTCAAATGAGAAATATAAACTGGAGTGGAGAAGATGGATTGACTATATTAAAAAAAAAAATGAGACTAAGAAATTCCAGATAGTTTATGACTGAAGAAGCAAGGAATGATATAATCTGTTTAGAGTTAGCCTAACAAAAGAGGAGTTAAAGCTCAAATGAAAGAGGATACTAACTTTTTTTAAAGTTTATTTTAGAACATCTTTGTTAAAGATTTATACCCTGTATTTGTTCTGGGAAGTTGGGGGGGGGGAGGAAGGTGGGGGGGGCGAGGTTGGGTTCGGGTGGGGGAGGGGAGGTAAATATTTGTAAAAGTCTTTTTTTAAAAAAAATTCAATTAAAAAAAAGCTTGCTTGCGTAAGCAATTGGCCTACTAAGAATATTGCACCAATATAAATTTTATACTCAGATATAAAAATGTACTACTGCTGTATTAATTTAACATACCAAATTTGCTTAGAATCAACGGAATGACACATAAGCTAAGAAAATAAATAAGTAGATAGAGAACAAGAGAAGGAAAGAAGCAAAGAAATGTACAGTTCTACCAAATAGCAAAAGTCAATATGTAATGAAAGATTAATACTGAAAAAAACTAATAAGGCGCATAGGAATTTTGTTTATGTGCGTTGGTGCCTACTTATAATTTAACCATGATTTATGGAATTAACCCAATTTTCTGGACTTGCAGAACACATTGAGAAATTTAACAACACAGGTTATAACAGGATAGACCAATTTGTCTTTGGTTAATTTGTTAATTTAGTGTATTATGTGAATATAGCCTCTGTGACAGCAATTAGTGAACACCATCTATTAGCAACACAAAGGTGCTTTTCAAAAGGTAATTGGACTTTCTTGGTTTTTTTTCCTCCCTTGAAAATGTTTCGTTTTTCATCCAAGAAGCTTCTTCACTTCCAGAACTTCAGAACTTCATTTCCAGAACTGAAGAAGTTTCTTGGATGAGAAACGAAACATTTTCAAGGGAAAAACAAACAAACAAACAAGAAAGTCCAGTCTCCTTTTGAAAACCACTTCCAGGACTTGGATGATTGAGAATCTCCATAGACATCTATTAGCAACAATTGTATTATGTTATTTCTTCCTTTTTCATTATAGGGTTGAGTATTCTGGAAATTATTGTCTAATAAAATGACAAGATAGTAGAAGAATATTTAAATCTTGGATAGTGTAAGGAATCAAGAATCGTTGGTATAAAGATACATGATAATTTGATAATCCAGTTATCTGAAAACCCCTTTTAGACTTGGATGAAATAATATAAAATATGATATAATTCAATGGAATGTTTTACTAAATATATGTCATGCCCCTGTCGGGGGGAAGACAAACTGAAACTGGAGCCGACAGATCCAGGGGGTGGCTTCATTGGCGTCAGGGGAAAATGGGGAAGAGCAGGGCCAGTCAGGCCAGGCCTTTTCAGGATTAGGACAGCTTGTAAGCAGGGAGGAACGGGCAGGATAACCAAGAGAGGCTAAGCAGTAAACATGAGAAACAGAGCTCAGGTAATGTGCAAGGACCACCGTTTCCTGATCTGTGAGCACAAAGAATGGAGAGAAGGCGAGTACAGCACAGACTGAGCCGGCTACTCAGGAGGAGAGCGCCCTGCCCTTCTTCACAAGGCACACCTGGGGACTGAGACTTAAGGAAACGATGTGGGGAGGGGCATTTGTCAGAAACAAACACTGACTTCCTGGAGTATTGAGTGCCAATGTTTGAATTTTCCTGGATTCCTGCATTCAGCTTTGGTCGCAACGATGTAAAAAGATGTGGAGACTCTAGAAAGAGTGCAGAGAAGAGCAACAAAGATGATTAGGGGACTGGAGGTTAAAACATATGAACAATGGTTGCTGGAACTGGGTATGTCTAGTTTAATGAAAAGAAGGACTAGAGGAGATATGATAGCAGTGTTCCAATATCTCAGGGGCTGCCACAAAGAAGAGGAAGTCAAACAATTCTCTAAAGCACCTGAGGGCAGAACAAGAAGCAATGGGTGGAAACTAATCGAGGAGAGAAGCAACCTAGAATTAAGGAGGAATTTCCTTAATTATTCTTCTGGACTAGAAGATCTCCAAGGTCCCTTCCAACTCTGTTATTCTATATCCTTGCATTCTGTCTAGATTTCTGGATACTTGCCTTGCTCTCTTGCTTCCTGGACTCTTAAACTTGATCTGCAGGATTTATTGCTGTGCAGCTGTGGTGTTCATAGGGTTGGGCTGGACCGGTGGTGAAATCTAAATTCCCCCCCACCAGTTCTGTGGGTGTGGCTTGGTGTGTGTGGGGGTGTCATGTGACTGGGTGGGCATGGCCAACTTTTCACTTTTTAAAGCATTTTTTCCCTGCCGATTGTGTGTGTGTGTGTGTGTGTGTGTGTGTGTGTTATCTCTCTGCTGTGCCCTGGGTCGTCATAATATATTGCATCATTAGGGCTCAGTCCATAGGATGAAGGTCTCACAACTCTCCTAAAGATTTTATTTATTTATTTATTTATTTGTCTTGTATGCCGCCCACTCCCAGAGGACTCCGGGCGGCTCACAAAAGACAAGGGAAAGGGGGAAAACGAGACAAAGACAACATATTAAAAACAAAACCAACATTCACAATTTCATTCACAATCTGTAGACTGCCTCAGTCCTCTGCTTTGGATTAACAACTTGGTAGCTACTCCTGCTTCCACCTGTCTTCTAGGGGGAGGCCATTACCTGGTGTGGTTTCACTATTCCTGGGGTGGGAGAGATAAGGCCATCACAGCCAACTTACCTTACAGAAAATAATAATAATGAAAAGATAATTATAAAGTTCCTGGCCTTTTTCCTGAGGCAGGAGGCTAGGGAAATCAGCTCTACTATTCTAGGAGTTAGATCAATCTCTCAAGTTCGATTTATAGTTTTGTTTTAAACAAGAAAAGATAATGGGTAAACATTTCTCTCTCTCTTTTTTTTACTTTCAGTAATCGTATGTAAAACACTTAGTGGCGGAGGAGATAAAATATAGAACTGCTGACATTACAGAGCCTTCAGTGGAAAAATATACAGGAACAGATAAAGTTCTGACAGATCACGGAATAATGCTCCTCTTTTTCCTAATTTAGAAACGGCTATGATGTAATGAGGTTCCACATGTCACAAAAGCAAGCAAGTTACTTGATGTGTTTAGAGAACATAAATATCAGTCAATCAATGAGATTTAAGTGCCCACAGTGAAAGCTAACTTTAGGCAATGTTTTCAGCTAAACATTTACTAGTCTTTTACGCAGCCATTTTTCTTGAAACAGATTTCTCTCTGCCTCGGTTGCTTTTACAGTTCCAAGCATTCCACTCAGTTAATTCTAGGGAGATGAAAGATGCCTCGTTTCTTTTTCTCATTCCTCAGTTCTCAGCTTCGTTTTAAAAAGAGAAAATAAAGTGACATTCACTTTGGCATTCTTATTGTTTCAGAGACCCCCAAATTTATTGAATAAATTTATCACATGATAATAATGATAGTAAGCCTAAATCCAGAGTGGTTTATACCAGCAGTCCCCAACCTTTGTGGCTTGGCAGCCTGGCGGGAAGGAGGAGAACCAGGCCGTGCAAGTGGTGGGCCAGTACACAAGCGGCTCAACTCAGCCAAGTGCTGGTTCATGTATACACAGCTTGACTGCAAGTTGAGCTGCATGCGCATTGTTGTGCCAGTGGCCAGCAGAGCTGGCAGCAGAGTTGGACAGTGAGGAGGTTGGGGATGAACATGGGCCAGTCCTGAGGGCTGAGAAAAGCTCAGACAATGGGTCTGTGTCGGAGACAGGGAGCTAGTTAGCAGTGAGGCAGAGGGACAGCTGGAGCCTGTTCCCTGTGTGTGCATGCCAAAAGATGAGAACAACTAAGAAAGCAGGGTCGACTTAGGAGTAAAACCACACCTTGGAGGTGATTGGCCCTTCCCATAGGAAACAAAAGAGGAGCGAACGGGGAGTGGGCATTTGTAGGAAATAATTTGTTCATTCAGTTGTTTCAAGAGTGGAACTGCACCAAGTTTTGTCTTGCCCTGCATTTGGAAACTAGTTATTTGGCAGCTCTCCAAATGAGATAAGGTTCGTGTTGATAAACAGTCCTCTGAAAGACTGTTTGCTAAGCCTTGCTGACTGTGAATGAAAGGAATTTACAGTTGTGTAAATAAAAGGGGTTTCGCCAGGACCAAGACTCTGCTTCTTGCTTTTTAATGAAGCCTGCGTCAGAACACGCATGCCCGTTCACGCTAGCCCACCACTTGCACAGCCTGATTCCAAATAGGCCAAGGCCCGGTAGTGGGCTGCAGCCAGGGAGTGGGGACCCTGGTTTATACAATACTTTTAAAAAATGCAACCATCAATGAAAAAAAAAAGCTCATGTATGTCTATAGTAAAAATGATATATGAAGCAAAAGAAGAAATATAAAATAAAATATAAAGAGCTTGGAGAGAGCTGTAAAACATTGAAGTGGTATATAAGTGCTATTACTATTGTTATATAAAACCCTAGTTTCTTCTTCTTTTTATCATTCATGTCAGATTCTCAGAGACTGCCTGGACAAGTCCTTCCAGTTTTCATGGCAGGTTTTTCAGAAAAAAACACAACCCTGCCATTCTTGCCATTGTCTCCTCCCTAAGGCTGAGAGAGTGTGTCTGGCCTATGGTCATCCAGCTGGTTTCTAACCCCGTGCTTTAACTACACCCCCGATCACATGCACATGATGCAGGATGCCTATCAGTGTCTAGGTTGCTATTGCACACTCTTGACAAACTGTGGTTTCTGAATGTTTTTTATAGGCAGCCCAATTACAGCAATCCATTTGTGAGGTGACTAAGACATGAGCAACTATCTAAAGGCTTTCCTGATCTAGGAATAAACAAACATTTGTCCCATTAGGTGAATCTGTGCAGAGGTCCCTTGGGCCACAGTTTCCACCTGCAGTTCAGGCAGACACGTCCCTGGCTTATTGGTAACAGAACGAGGAGCACAATCAGGCATACAAGATTCGATTACTGTAGCTCATCTCAATAAAGTTCATTGTAATGTTCTGTGGTTGGTCCTAGTAAGGTCTATCAAGTAGGACTACCACCACCAGACATTTGGGAAAAACCCAATCTCCCTTTGGGATCTTATCTCCATGTGAGTGTGATGACACTAGCAAGACAAAAAGCCAATCGAGTGATCTGCCTTCAATGTTCTGAAATGTTATTGGGATGTCCTTCGGTGGCAGATCATGTTGCAGCTACTCCAAGGCAAAACACAAACTGGAATGACTAGTATGAATAGAATAGAATAACAGAGTTGGAAGGTACCTTGGAGGTCTTCTAGTCCAACCCCTTGCCTATGAAGGAAACCCCTACACCACTTCAGACAAATGATTATCCAACATCTTCTTAAAAGCATCCAGTGTTGGAGCATCCACAACTTCTGGAGGCAAGTTGTTCCACTGATTAATTGTTCTAACTGTCAAGAAATTTCTCCTTAGTTCTAAGCTACTTCTCTCCTTGATTATTTTCCACTCATTGCTTCTTGTCCTACCCTCAGGTGCTTTGGAGAATAGCTTGATTCCCTCTTCTTTGTGGCAATCCCTGAAGTTTTGGAACATTGCTATCATGTCTCCCCTAGTCCTTCTTTTCATTAAACTAGACATACCTGCAACTGTTCTTCATGTTTTATCCTACATTCCTCAGTCATCTTTGTTGCTCTTCTCTGCACTCTTTCTAGAGTCTCCACATCTATCATGGCGACCAAAACTGAATGCACTGAGCCTTCTTCGGAATAAGTCTATGGTTGCCATGGAGGCCACGAGCTCCCATGCTGCTCAATGTTACTTGGCAGCAAATTGAAAATCCCTGAGGACTAATACCCTTGGGGGCTCCATAGTCCACCACCATAGCTTGAATCCAGCAGGTGTGGCAGAGATGATGCGCAGCATGGAATGGTTAGGGGAAAAACTGTTTTCAGAAGCTCATCTCTTGTTATGTGCAGAGCAGATTCTCTGAAAGTCCTTAATGTTTTACAGATTATAAAAACTGGGCTCTCAGGTGGGCACATTTTCAAAAGAAAAACTACATTGTGCATGGGGCAAATTTATTACAGACTGACCAAGAGCAGCAACCAAAGTTCAGATTGAAAATGCAAACGTTCACTTTAAACCACATAGCAAAGAGGCAAAAGGTTCAGTTAGATTCATTTCCCAATAATTAGATTTTCTGTGATGAGTTCAATGAATGAATTTTCCCAATAAAAACATACTTTCTATATAAACTTTCTCAAAACAATACTATTACAACACTGCTTGTGGTAAAGAATGTCATAATTCCATGTTGGACACTGGAAATGAAATATTTATATGACCGTATATAGAACTAATTATTATATGAAAGAGGAAATGGTTAATATTGAATGGAAGTCAGATTATAACATGTCAGATAATTCATGACTGGAAGAGACATGATAACAAGGTCAGCCAATGAATGGTGCTTTGTAATGAGGACAGCCGATGGGAACTGTGACAATATGGAGCCTGGACATGGCTTAGGTATATTAAGCTCTGAACTCTGAATTGAAACCAATCTCTCCTCTGCCTGTGTTTTGTCTGTAACTACTACCATGTTGGAGAATCCACTATTGGTATTGCATATGTTACT
The DNA here is from genome assembly GCF_009769535.1 of Thamnophis elegans. Classification (NCBI taxonomy): domain Eukaryota; kingdom Metazoa; phylum Chordata; class Lepidosauria; order Squamata; family Natricidae; genus Thamnophis; species Thamnophis elegans. The sequence goes on along the minus strand of NC_045542.1, from coordinate 119,493,069 downwards.
TCATGTGTTGTTATGTATATAAATAAGTTAATGAATCCTGCTGAATCAATTATCTGTGTGAGCTTTCTGGATTTGATTTTTGCAACAAACTCTGTCATAATACTAATCATTCAGTGATGGATAGCCCTTGCCAATGTGTCATTTGCCTTAAAATGCTAAATTTCACCTATATACTGTATGTTGTCCGCTGTATTTCATTGTACCGTTATGCTGCATAGAGGAAAATATATAAAGCAACTGGTTAAGGTTCCATCAAAAGCACATCTTAAAAAATATTACATACATTGAAATTTCCAAAACTCATTTTATATTTCTTGCCTTCCCATGAGGTAGCTGTCAGAAATAATGTTCCCGCTTAAGCATGTAATTGCAAAAAGCCTTTTGAAGAGAGACTGCAGCACAAAATCAGAATTTACCATGAAGTAATTCTGTTAAATTGAATCAAGATAAGGGCTATGGATTTTCTTGCAGATCTTAATTAACATAGAAAAATGGAATATTTCATAATATCAATTGTTCCTTTTGTGCATGCTTTAGCCATTTCACATATCTTAAGTTTTTGCTCATCACTGGTACAAGCTATTCTTACATCTTATTGTGATTTGACCCTATCACAATTAATAGAAAGGGCTACCAAGACTCTTAATTTTCCTTTATATATATATATATATATATATATATATATATATATATATATATATATATATATATATATATATATATATATATATATATATATATATATATAATTTCCAACAAGCCCTTGTTTTAAAGGCAAAGTCTCAGCAATTCTTCTAAAGCATGCTTTGGATTTATGCTTCTATAATATAGGAGTCTTATGTGTAGTTTCATATGCAAATTATGAAACTATATTTTGCTCATATAGCAAATGGAAGCACGCAGCCAATCTTAGGTGATCCTGGAAGATAAACAGAGTTAGATGAAGGTGATGTGGAATTCCAGAGAAATTGGCTAGACTGAAGGGAGGGGTGGGACATTCCACAAGATGTAAATGGTGAAACTGGTGAGATGTGAACCAGTGATTCCCAGGCCAGAAATATCTGTTATGTAAATTGATTTAATTTATTCAATATGTGTGGCACGGGTAATGCACAGATGCCTCCAAATTTCACAGCAAATAATTTATGTATTCATCATTTATGAAACTTCTGCATCACTTACAATAAACTAACCAGGACACATGTAATATAGAGTGCATAATACAGCAGCACTGTATAAATGCCACAAAACAATAAGTTGCAATAGCATCTACTAAGGACAATACATGCTCTGAAGTCTGCTACCAGTTTGTGCCGTGCGCATGCACACGGCTGGTGCTAAGAAGCCTTTTCTGAGTCTGCAAAGGTAAGAAGAACAGTGGGGGGGGGACAGTTGTGCCACACAATTTACATATATAAATAATAAATAGAGATATATAAATATAAATTGCGTGGCACAGCTGATGTTTGCACAGCTGATTGTTGGAACTTTTTAAAAACTTTTTAAAACATTTTTTTTACTAATGGTTCAAGTAGCATTTTTTTACTAGTAGTTTGGGTGAATCGGCCCAAACCGGTAGCATTTCACCTCTGCAATACAGTACTACTTGCTGAAGTTCTTCCAGAACGACCAAGTTTGACCAAGTTTCCAGAAGATCAAGAGGAAGGAAGAGGCATCCTCACTTCTTCCCTCAGAGAGGATTCACTACCACTCTCTTTCCCTCCCATGGCCCGATACAGGGAACCTCAGAAGACATTCTCAGTATGCATTTTGTAGACCAATTCTGCTTGGAACAGGGGATTGAAAAGATCTCGGGCTCCAAGCTGTACTGGTTTTTCTATCTAAGTGATCATACAACCCGTATCTTGAATTGTAGGAAATGAATACCCAAATGAAGCTACACACTTTATGGAGCAAAGCAAAACAACTTTAATGTCAAAATAGAACATAGGTTGGAAATATTTTACAGGCAGGACAATAAAATAAGGCATGGCAATGTTCAACAGAAAAATGTCCTTTTGTCTGAAAAGATACCCCTGATCATTCTGGTTAATGTATAGCACCATTAGTAGGCATCATTATAGAACGGGTTTCCCATCTTATAGAGCAGGCTATTGTACTTACTCATTCTTCTTCTTAAGTGCACACATTGTTTATACATGTATGCATATAATAAGAGATGTGAGTAAGCGCCAAAAAAAAATTATGTGAGAGAGCACAGCTCCTCTCTCAGCCTGTTTTTGCAGAGGTTGTTGACCTTGAGGTTAAAAGGCTGTGATTCTTGAGCTAGACTGCATAAGAAAACATTGAAGAAGAAGAGGCAGAGAAATGTAGAGGCTTGTTTTTAAACATCTATAAAGTGAAGCTGTTATATACAGAACAGTACAATCATTCATTCAACAAACCTCATTAAGTTACTCATGTTCTTCGCATATTGTGTGGACATTTGACACACTGCTTACATCTGATGAAGGGACTGTAGCCCACAAGACTCAATGCTATTACAATCTCTGATTCTAGAGAGTGTGATAAAACATTTTAATTTATTTGCTGCTGTAGGAAATTAGCACCGACCCCCCCCCCCCCCCGAAGGATGAAATATTCTGGAAAATATTAAAAAGGCAGAATGTTATATTTCCCCAGGTGAGAAAAGGAGAAACATGTTTTTAAAGACAAAGCAGCTCCCTGCCCTCCCCCCCCCACCACACACTTCAGCTCCAGGGTGATGGGATTAAGACATGGCCCTCAGGACGTGATAGGATTAGCCCTCTACCCATCTCACCACATGGCACCTGGGAAGATTACATCACCCAGCAAGGATCAACAGAGCCTGAGATTCAGATCAGCCTACAGAGTTGCCCCTCCATGGCCCCATGGGAGTCTGACAACCAATCAGAATACAAGCTCAAATTCAAAAGCTCAGAGAGGGTATAAAACTCTCAGCATCTCTGCCCCCCTTTTTTTCTTCACCCAACATTTTTATATATCGGCGGAGGGACGACGCGGCAGCCAGGGTTCAAGATAACAACTGGTTTATTCTAGGATGACAGCGATTCAAACAACAGAACGCGCGCCAAGGTATTTATACTAACTTTTAACCAATCACCGGCCGGGGACTAGACAGCAACCGCTGACGTCAGTCCTTCGGCCAATCAACTGTAACTTTCGGCCGGCAACACCCTCTGAGGCTTTCAGCCAATCAGAGAAGCCAGAGGGTGTTGCTGGCATCATGAATATTTAATAATACTTAACACCCCTTTCCCCCAGTTCTGCGCATGCCCGAAACGGAGCATGCGTAGTCCTTAAGGTATGCTGGGCGGCGCCGGACCCGCCCAGATCTTCTCATTACAGGGGCAGTCGTCGGCGGAGGAGGACCTCCTCGTGGTAGCTCCTCCCCGAAGGGAGTGGAGCTCCGAGGCACGCCATTTTGGAACGGCCCAGAAGGCGGGCTCAACTGCAAGGGTAGGCTTGGCCGTGGGGGCGCGTCACCAGGTGTAGGAGGGACCTTCTGGGAAGTGTCCCCGGGTTTGTGGTTGCCTGTTTGAAAGTTCCCTAGGTCGGGTTGAGATGTAAGTTCGGCGTCCTTGCAGGTGGCGCTTGGGTAGGCAGGGCCTGGTGTGGCGAAGGCCCTTGTTTGCGGTCTCTCGGCTTGAGTACTTTGTGGTTGGCACAGGTGGGGGCCTGGAGTGGCGAAGGCCCTTGTTTGCGGTCTCTCGGCTTGAGTATGTTGTGGTTGGCACAGGTTGAGGCCTGGAGTGGCGAAGGCTTCACAAGGCAACCCCGGTACTGCGGTGTTGGCAATCGGGGTTTCGCGGCCACCAGCCTGCGACGGGAGACGCCTCCTTAGCTGATCCAGGTGGCGTCTCCATTGGGATCCGTCAGCCAACTGGATCCTAAAAGAACATGGGCCGGTCAGGGCAACGATAGAACCTGGCACCCATCTCGGCTCCCCCGCAAAGGACCGGGCCCATACGGAATCCCCTAACTTAAAGGAACGGGAAGGGATAACCCCCAGATTGCTCGGCTGATCCCCTGAATAGAGCGGGTGAAGCCTATCCAGGGGAGTCCGCAGGCGCCGACCCATCAAGAGCTCCGCGGGGCTTTTGTTGGTGGTTGGGCAGGGGGTGGAATGTTGGCTTAGCAGGTAAGCCGCCACCCTCACCTGCCAGTCGCCCCGGTCCATGCGACCCAGCGCCTCCTTCGCTGAGCGGACCGCCCGCTCTGCCCGGCCATTACTGGCCGGGTGGTACGGGGCTATGGGCGCGTGCCGGATCCCTTGCTCGGCCAAGAATTCCTGGAAAATGGTGGATGTGAACTGGGGCCCGTTGTCCGAAACCATCACGTCCGGCAACCCATGGGTTGCGAACAATTTCCGTAAAGCCCTGACCGTACTCTCGGCTGTGGTAGAGCCCATGAGGACCAGCTCCACCCACCGGGAGTAGGCATCCACCACAACCAGGAAGTTCTGGCCGTGGAAGGGACCAGCGAAATCGATGTGGAGGTGGGACCATGGGCCTCTCGGAGCCTCCCACTCTCGAGCAGGCCCGGCAGGGGGGTTGGGCCTGGACACTTGACAAGTCGTGCAGCGGCCTACATAGGCCGCTATCTCTGTGTCCAGCAAGGGCCACCAGACATAGCTACGGGCCAATGCCTTCATCCGTGCTATGCCCGGGTGGTCCTTGTGGAGCAGATCCAGAACTTGTGGCTGAAGCGCGTCGGGGATCAGCACCCGATCCCCCCAGACGAGACAACCCCCGTGGAGGGAGATCTCTGCCTGGCGATTTTTAAAGGGCCGGAAGCCCTCTGCCACTTTGTCTGTTGGCCATCCCCTCAAAACCCAGGAGGCGACCTGGGAGAGGATTGGATCGGCCTTCGTGTGGGCTGCCACGTCGGCGGCGGAGATTGGGAAACCGGAGGAGGCAATGGAGAGGACGGAGAGGGCTGGGACGGGGGCGGTGTCCGTCTCCGGTAGCGGGCAACGGCTGAGGGCATCCGCGTGCCCCAGCTGTTTGCCAGGACGGTAGAGCAGCGTATAAGAATACGCTGCGAGGAACTCTGTCCAGCGAGTCATTCGGGGAGATAGAATGGCAGGGGTCGGCTTGTCGCCCGCCAAAAGCCCAAGGAGTGGCTTATGGTCGGTGACAAGAGTAAAGTGCCGACCGTAGAGGTAGTCGTGGAACCTCTTAATCCCGGACACTGCAGCCAGAGCCTCCTTGTCGATCTGACTGTAGTTACGCTCCGCCGAGGAGAGTGTCCGGGAATAAAAGGCCACAGGGGCTTCTGAGCCATTCGGGAGGACATGGCTCAGTACCGCCCCTACACCAAATGGGGAGGCGTCACACGCCAACGTCAGAGGCATCCCGTCATGATACTGAATCAGGACTGCCGATGACGTCAGCGTCTCTTTGACAGCCGCGAACGCATGCGCTTCGCGGCTGCCCCAGCGCCAGGCCGCGGATCGGTCGAGCAACCGATGCAGCGGCTCGGCTAGTGACGCCTTGTGAGGAATAAAGGGGGCGTAGAAATTGAGTAGCCCTAGGAATGCCTGTAGCTCCGCCCTGGAGGTGGGAGCACAGGCGTTCTTAATGGCGGCAATTTTTGACGGTGTAGGGTGAATGCCTTGGGCATCTATTAAGAAGCCCAAGAATTCTACCCTAGGGACAGCAAATGAGCATTTGCTGCTCTTCAATTTCAATCCCGCGCCCCTGAAACGACTGAGGACCTTCCGTAATACATCGATGAGTTCTGAGCGGCTGGCTGCAGCGATCAGAACATCATCGAAATATGGCACAACCCCCGGTAGTCCATGGAGCAAGCGCTCCATGAGGCTCTGGAAGATCCCCGGGGCAACGGACACGCCAAATTGCAGGCGGCGACAACGGAAAGCCCCACGATGGGTGACGATGGTCTGGGCAGCCGCCGCATCGTCATCCACCGGGAGCTGTTGATAGGCCTGCGCCATATCCAGTTTGGCAAATATGCAACCCTGCCCCAAGGAGTGGAGCAGGTGTTGCACAACAGGGACTGGATAGGGGTTTGCCTGAAGGGCCAAGTTGATCGTCGACTTGTAGTCGGCGCAGATTCTCACCGAGCCATCCGGCTTGACCGGGAGGACTATGGGGGTCTCCCATGGAGCATGATCTACTGGCTCAATGACACCCTGCGCCAAGAGTTTGTCAAGTTCGGCGTCAACCTTGGCCCTCAAGGCAAAAGGCACCCTGCGGGCTTTCAGCCTAATGGGAGCAATCTGGGGATCTAAACTAAGGGAGATGGGGGTTCCCTTGTAGCACCCGAGCTGACCATCGAAAACGTCAGAGAATTCCTTTAAGACGTCCTCAATTGAAGAGGAATTCACCCGGTGCACCCCCCCAATGGACAACCCCAATGCTGGAAACCAGTCAAGGCCGAGAAGGGCCGGCAGGGCGTTTTTTACAATAATGATTGGCAGCTTCCCATTAAAAGTGCCATAATTGACAGGAATAGGGAAAGACCCCAGGACGGGAATCAATTTTCCCTGGTAGTCCCTTAAAAGCAAGCGGGTTGGGGCTAACTTTGTTTGGGGCACTGCAGGGCAGAGGCGGGAGAACATGTCCCAAGACAGCAACGAACGGGAGGAACCGGAGTCCACCTCCATTTGGCACGGCTGACCTGCCAGGTGGACATTGGCTGTTATTTTCTGGGATCCGGAGGAGGCCTGGTTGATTGAACTCTCCATTTCCTGCGGTGCGGACACATTGTGGCAGTCGTCCCCTCTGCGAGTTGGTCTCGGTGGCTGGCGGCGCGGCTGCGATTTGGGTCTTTCATTGGCTTGGAAGAAGGCAGGGGCCGGCAAGGATGCTCGGCAGACTTGGGCAATGTGCCCCTGCCTCTGACAACGGCGGCAGATTGCGTTCCGGAACTGACAGGTCTGGCGGTCGTGGCGGCCTCCGCAACTAAGGCAAGACGCCTTGGGGTTTTGCGGTGCGGCCGCTGAAGGAGCCTGTTGTCTTCGCCGAGGTTGGGCACGGACTTGGCCGATGTTGTCGGGCTCCGGGTCCTCGGACGGCGTAAAATCATCATAGTCAATGTCATGGATTTGGGAGGCCGGTGGAGTGAATGGAACTTGCCCTGGAGTTTGTGATGAAAGCTGTAGCCGCTCCAGATCCGCGGTGGATTGCTCAGAGAGCTCAGCTGCTCTGGCGATCTCCACTGCCTGTAGGAGAGTAATATCGTGGTGGCGGAACATGCGGCTTCTTAGATGGACATCCCGCACTCCGCACACGAATTGCTCAACTAAATTTTCTTCAAGATTTGAGAAATCGCACTGGGACGCTACCGTGCGCAGGGCTTCTAAAAACTGACTAATTGACTCTCCCGGCTTTTGCGCTCTTCTGCGGAACGCAAAGCTGCGGGCAATTTTGGAAGGTGTCGGGGCATAGTGCCCCTTCAGTTTAGCCATCAAGTTGTCCCAACCTAATTTATAAGCCGGTCTGGGAGCAGCCATAGCTCTGGCTGAGGCGAACATAGAAGGTTCGCAGCAGGATAAAAAGAAACTGCACTTCTCCTCATCGGTTTGAGCCTGGTTCTTGGTAGCAATTAGGTATGTCTCAAACCGCTCCATGAACCCTTCCCAGGATTCACCGGCGGAGCCGAAGGGAGCGAAAGGCGGCAAAGAATTCATGTTGGCTAGGACGTTAGTGACAGGCTGAGGAGTGGAAGGCTGAGGAGAGGAGGTCGTGACAGGAATTTTCCCTCAGCGTTCGGTGCCGGCGCGAGTAGCGGCTTGTGGCAGCTGGCTGATAGAACCTCTCTCTCTACCCTAGGCTTGCGTGGAATCGCAATCCCACCCTCGTCGCCAGTTTTATATATCGGCGGAGGGACGACGCGGCAGCCAGGGTTCAAGATAACAACTGGTTTATTCTAGGATGACAGCGATTCAAACAACAGAACGCGCGCCAAGGTATTTATACTAACTTTTAACCAATCACCGGCCGGGGACTAGACAGCAACCGCTGACGTCAGTCCTTCGGCCAATCAACTGTAACTTTCGGCCGGCAACACCCTCTGAGGCTTTCAGCCAATCAGAGAAGCCAGAGGGTGTTGCTGGCATCATGAATATTTAATAATACTTAACAAACATCTTCAAGGCATGTGATCCTGTCCCTGTCCACCATTAAAACCATCCTTCCAAGCAGTCTCTGTAAATCCAGTGTCTTTTTTCCCACTTGGAACTGAACCCAGATGGACATTTCTTCCAACACTGCAGAGGTACAAAATATATATGTAGTACTTGGGTTTGAACAGCCTGGCCTGAGTGGTGTTCTAGTGTGAGCCAGCCAAGGAAGTGAGCAAAAGGAGAAAAAGTAGCTCACTTTAGGCCTTGGAGAACAGCTACTCTCTCACAACGCCTGATGAGCGGTGGAGATTTTGAGTCAACAGTCTAGTTGGTGCCTTGAGGTAAATAGTGATAAGGACTAGAGTCCTGGGGAGAGATTCAATTATTGCAGGAGATCCTGCCAGTCTAACCCAAAATTGAAAGAGAAAAGAAGAAGAAAGAAAGAAAGAAAGAAAGAAAGAAAGAAAGAAAGAAAGAAAGAAAGAAGGAAGACTACAATTTGAGTGAACTGAGCAGCTGACAAAAGTTGGCAGATAAAAGATAAGTGTACAGATCAGGTATTGGTTCCTGGTTGGGAAGGAAAGAGTGGCTTCCCTGAAAGAAGGAAAGTAAGACATGAGAGAGCTCTGTGGATTTAAAAATCCATTTTTGTAAAGTGATTTATATATAGTACAGTATGTGGAGTAGGAGTGTGTGCAGAGTGAGAAACTAGCAAAACCTGCCACCTGGAGGATTGGCTCTGGCACTGCATTTTCACTATAATTTCTAGATTTCTGTCCTGGGGAAATAATAATAATAACAACAACAACAACAACAACAACTCTGCCGTTGCCAGTCCCAAGCCCGGATGAGAAAGGAGGAGGGTTGGGGTCAGGTTGGCAACGTGGCCTCATAAAAAAAAACCTGCCAACCCATACAATATGGTGAAAGAAACAAATAAAAATTTTATACCACATCGGTCGTTGCGCGGGTTAACAAGGGCATGGCGGATGTTGGGGTCCCTGGACATCCATCAACAAGTGGGCTACAAGTGGACCAGCCAACAAAACGACAAAAATATAGTGCAGATGAAAACCGTGCCATAATGGCCTGTTACTACAACTCAGAGCCAGAAAAAAGAGGTTATTCAAAGCGAATGTATGAATTATGGAAACAACAATATCCAGATTCAAATGTTAGTGAACAACGACTAGCAGATCAAAGGCGATTTATTATACGGAATAAAATGTTTAGTGAAGTTGAACTTGAGGAAATTCAGGCAAATTGCAAAATCAAAAAAACAACATCATAAGCGGAAATAACTGATATTCAAGACACAACTAAAGACATTATAGTAGAACTCCCAGAAGAAGCTCTCGGGGAGGAAATAACATCACCACCACTAGAACCAGTTATCACTGAACCAACTGATGAACTAACTCAAAAACAAAAAGAATTGAAGGATAAGATCATGGAGCATTTTCTGCTTAATGAGGAAAGGCAACGTTTACCATCACTAAAAACTGTGCCTAAGAAAATTTTGGCCCCTATCATGAAAATGGTTAATGCAGTGTTTTCAACAATTGAATCAGGATCCATCTTGGAAACGAACCAGTTAATGTACAGTGCAGCTGTAATAGTCACTAATGAACTAGGCATTAAAATCAAAGTACCTAGTCATACAACAGAAAAAGCATCAAAGCCAAAGTGGAAAATCCGATTAGAACAAAAAGTCAAAAAATTAAGGGCAGATGCTAGTAACTTAAAGAACATGCATGAGCAATGGCTTAAAAACAACAAAATCATAGATCGGCTAATCAGAAGATATAGATTGGATACAAGAAACATCAATGAAGCTGTAGAGATTGTAAAACAGCAGACAACAGCAACAGCTAGAAAAATTGAAAGATATGACGCACATATCATCCAATATAAACAAAATCAGCAATTTCGATCAGACCAACGGCGCTTTTATCAAAGTCTTAATGTGAATGGTGGCACCAAAAGTGAAAAACCAGAAAAGCAGGCCACAGTTGAATTCTGGAAGAATTGTGGGAAAATGCAAAGGACTACAATAAGGAAGCAAAGTGGATACATGACTTTGAGAAAAGCATTGGCAACAAACAAATGCAAGTATTAGAAATAACAACTGAGATGGTCAAAAATTGAGTAAAAAAGGTAAAGAATTGGACATCACCTGGAAAAGACCAATTACATGGTTTCTGGCTCAAATATCTGACCAGTTTACATGTAATATTGGCCAGGCAACTGAATGAAATTTTACAAAAGGGCCAAATTGATGAATGGTTGACAACTGGAAAAACATACTTGATTCAGAAAGATGCAACTAAAGGAACAACACATGAAAACTACAGACCAATAACATGCTTGCCAACAACCTTCAAATTTCTCACAGGCATTATTGCAGATAACATGATGGATTATTTAGAAACAAACAACATCTTGCCTATAGAGCAAAAAGGCAACAAAAGAAGGAGCCGGGGCACAAAAGATCAGCTCCTAATTGATAAAATGATATTAGAAAATTGTAAGAACAGGAAAACGAACTTGAATATGATCTGGATTGATTACAAAAAGACATTCGACTCACTGCCACATAGTTGGATCATAAAATGCTTAGAAACAACTGGCATTAGCAAAAATATTACATCCTTTACTGAAAAGGCGATGAAAAAATGGAGAACTGAGTTGGCAGTAGGGAATGAGAAGTACGGAATGGTTAATATCAAGCGAGGAATTTTCCAGGGTGATTCACTTTCACCTCTTCTCTTCATCATCGCAATGATCCCACTATCAGTAATCTTTAAAAAAATGAAATTAGGCTACCAAACAGCCAAAGAAGCTGAAAAAATTTCGCATTTACTATATATAGATGATTTGAAACTCTATGGAAAGTCAGAAATAGAAATCCAATCATTGACAAACACAGTCCGAGTATTCAGCACCGATATTTCAATGCAGTTTGGCATGGAAAAATGCGCCACTGTATCCATAAAAAGGGGCAAAATCACTACATGTGAGGAAATTAAAATGCCCAATGGCCAACTAATTAAATGCAACGAAAATGAAGCCTACAAATACTTAGGCATTCTGCAGTTGGATAACATCAAACATGGAGAAGTAAAAACTATTGTCAGGAGAGAGTACACCAACAGAGTTAGGAAAATTTTGAAATCTAAATTGAATGGAGGAAATATAATCAAGGCCATAAATACCTGGGCAATACCAGTTATAAGATACACAGCTGGTATAGTTAACTGGACACAAGCTGATTTGGACATTTTGGACCGAAAAACCAGGAAACTAATGACAATGCACTACAGTTTACATCCACGTGGTGATACTGATAGACTATATCTGCCCCGAAAATCAGGTGGCAGAGGATTATTACAAGTGAAGCAAACAGCTGAAGAAAAAAAACATGCACTGGCTGATTATTTAAAAGAAAGTCAAGAACATCTATTAATCGAAGTAAACAAAAATCTACTGAAGGCCCAACAAACGAAACAAGAATACAGAAAAGATGTGATAAAATCAAGAATGGAGAGTTGGCAGAACAAAGCACTGCATGGCCAATTTCTGGAAAAAATAAAAGATAAAGTGGACAGTGAACAAACTTGGTTATGGTTAACAACAGGTACATTAAAGAAAGAAACAGAGTCACTAATCCTGGCTGCGCAAGAATAAGCTATCCGCACAAATGCCATTAAGGCTAAAATCGAAAAATCCTGATGATGCCAAATACAGACTTTGCAAAGAAGCTGATGAAACTGTTGATCGCATACTCAGCTGCTGTAAAAAAAATCGTGCAGACTGATTATAAATTGCGGCACAATTCAGTAGCACAAATGATCCATTGGAATTTGTGCAAAAATTATAATATTAAAACAGCAGCAAACTGGTGGGAACATCAGCCTGAAAAAGTCACCAAAAATCAGATGGTCAAGATCTTGTGGGATTTCTGTATACAAACGGACAAAATACTGGCGCATAATACACCAGAGATCACACTGGTTGAGAAAAATAAGGTCACAATCATAGACATTGCAATACCAGGTGATAGCAGGGTCGCCGAGAAGGAACATGAAAAAATCGCAAAATACCAGGACTTAAAAATTGAAATTCAACGACTATGGCACAAACCAGAGTGGTAATTCCAGTGGTAATTGGCACACTGGGTGCTATTCCAAAAGCACTGGAATTACATTTAAAACAGTTAAAAATTGACAAAATCACCATCAGTCAAATGCAAAAAGCCGCACTGCTTGGATCTGCACGCATATTACGAAAATACGTTATGACGTCCTAGGCCCCTGGGTGGGGCCCGACTAGTAACCAATGCCAAATCCGGCAAAACAACTGGCCGCTGTGATACAATTCTGTTGTGATGATAATAACAACAACAACAACAACAACAATGTTGAAATTATAAAAGAAATTGCTCCAAAAGATAGAAAGAAGGTGGAGAAAATGCAAAATAAAATATTTTTGCCAATTATATGAAAGATACATTATTTATCTGAAACTATAATCTTGCATACTGATGGCAAATTTAATTATATAGAAACCTAACTGTAATCCAACGCTAAATTAAGTTCCGTAAACACAATGTGATATCCATCAATTTACCCACCTCACTTTCCCCAGGAACTGGCCTCCAATCTTTAGATAAAACAAGGAAAATGGAGTGGGAGGGGAAGAGAACCATTGTGCAATTAGGACCATTTGAGATATGAGAGACTTGTTATACATACGTATATGCTCACAGACAACAAAATCAAGAAGCTATGCATACTGTTACATATACAGGCCTGAAATGCATACAGTTATCCATAAGTATATTTTCTGGGCCAGAAACTATGATTTCCTTCACATAAATTAAAACTACAGTTATTTTAAAAAGCTAGAGAACAAAAAGAGTGACTCTAGCTACATACAATCTAAACAGAATATCTTTCTTTTACTGCCTCTCATAGTCTCTTCTATCTTTATCACCTCCCCTAGCTCGTTGATCCTTCCAGGATCTTCTCAAAGCGAGCTCAGTGATTTGGACCACTTTTCTATTAGCTTAGGTCTAACCCTGCTTAGATGTCCTCTACTACCTCCTCCATATCCACTATTCCCAATGATAAATTATAACACAAAACACCTTCACCAACCTTCTCCAATTTAATATTTTCCAAACTTCTTGGAATTATTATTGTCTCCCATTATCAGTTTTGAGGAACTGGTGACCAACACATTTCAGGAGGGTCAGATTGGAAAAACTGGACCTAAGAACTTGACCTTTGTCCAGAGTCTGTATTTGGATTCCCTGACATGTTCTCATGTGGAGCTTATTGATTTGAGAGAATCAAATGCCATCTTTTTTCCATTCTGTTTGACTATATTGGTTTTTTTTTTTCTGAGAAGGTTTAAAGATAAAGGCTTTATCTTTAACTTGGTGCATTATCTGCATTTTTAATAAAAGCAGACTCTCTTTGTGTCTGAACTTACACAAGCAAAGAAAACAATTCCTTTCAAAGATAAAAAGAATTATCATACTGCAACAAAATGGCCGCAGAGAACATTAAAATGATACTTCTTGTGATGAAGGCATGAAGAAAAAAAAGGAAGAGTTCCATCAAAAACTAAAAAAGAAAAAATCCAGACCAGAGCTTTTAAAGAGTTAAATCCTGTAGTAAAATCCGGCATAGTTGTGAATCCAGTTTTGTCAGTTTTACTACTCAAAAAGTTTCCCTTGGCTTCCATACAGAAAGCAAAAGTAGTTCAAACAACAACAACAACAACAACAATAAAGCAACAAAATAAAATTAACATAATATACAGCAGGCAATTAGAGTAAATCATGTTTCAACCACTCATTAACTTTTAAAAAGTATCAGATTAAAAGAAAAAAAAACCCTTTGAAATGTGTAGTTAGAAGCCAAGCTTGCTTAAAAAATGGAACAGATGAGAGGAACGATGGAGACTAGAACACTGACTGCCCTTATTGGGAATTGCAACCACCAGGATTCCTCTTCCCAGGGATGTCCAGGTTCATTCAAGAGTTGTCTTGGATCATAGCTGCTCCCATTCAATCTAGGGAGCTGGCTGTCAAGGAACCTGCTTTGGCACTAAAACCAGATGTACTTGTCTTAACATGCATAGGATTGCTTTATTTATTTCTTTGCTGGATTTTCTTTAACCTTATATTTAGTTTTTACAAAATGCACAAAAATGTACATATAAAATGCTCCATATGCTTCTGTATTCTAGTTTTATGATGGGAGCACAGTTGGAGGAATAGTTTTTAAATGAAAAATGCATTTCAGTAGGCCATCCAGGAGGTGATGAAAGGATGAGTTACAGTATCTGGATACTTCTGCACCAGGTACAGTTTGCAAGTGGTACATAGCTGTAGCTAGGCAAAGGTCCCTCTAGCCACAGCCTCTACATAATCTTTAGCAGGAGCTATGAGTCTTCAAGGACCCCCTAATCATGAACCTGCACTTTCATGCGTAAGAGAAACACTGGTGAGAATAGAGAACATAATGTACAAAGAATGACTATGACTTACTTGGGTTCAGATTTGGTCTTTTTTGTCTCATCAAAACCATTATGACCTCCAATTGCGCCATGCTCCATGCCAAATCTCCCACAGCCCAGCTCTACTGGGATAGAGTGTTTATTGGATTAAAAACAAAACTGGTTGCATGTTAGTCCAGCAAAGAACATCCCCAAAGAAGCCATTCCATCATCAATACATTTCCATTCGAATCTGCTGTCTTCTCTTGATAATGGTGATAGCACAACAGCAATGCTTGTTTCAGTCACTCAACAATGTTCCTATTGAAAGTCTATTGCTATGGCAAGTTCTTTAATTTGTAGACCACCAGGGGAAAGGACTGATATAAACTGAGGGGTTGGGGGTAGGCTGGGGCAATACAGTGTTCCAAAAAACAAATTCTTGAGGACAGTACCTGCAGATTCAATCATGTTCCATCACCTCATACATCTCCTCTTCTCCCTATAGTGAGCTAGGTAGTTCTTCTTTTGAGCCCACTCCAATAATGATAGAAAAAAATTCAATGTGGCAGGGCTGTCTTAACCCACAGGCCTGATGGGCACTTTGCCCTTGGACCCCACAAGCATAGGGGCCCCATACTATTCTGTGTATGGTAACCCTTCAGTGCACCTTGTGTCATATAAATCCATACTTCCGAGGTGGGTGAAATGAGGACCCAGACTGTGGGGGCAATATGCTGACTCTGTAAAACCGCTTAGAGAGGGCTGAAAGCCCTATGAAGCGGTATATAAGTCTAACTGCTATTGCTAAATACAGCAACACATTTATTACATTTTACTACATTTTTAAATTAATACTAACATGCAAATATATATTTAATTTTATCAACCATTTACATTTTTAATCCTGTGAGTAGTTGTTGTAGGGGCCACAGTACACGGCTTTGCCCGGGGCCCATAATGCTGTTCAGACGGCCCTGGGCATGTGGCTTGCTCCAAAAACCCCAATTCTATCACTCCAAGAAAACAAAAATGAAAAACAAAGAACCAAGAGAAATGCAAATGATCAGGTGGACTAACAAGAACAGCAAGTTCCCACCCCCGCCCCACATCCCTGGTTGATCAAAGAAAAAGATTCTGTGCTACTTTGCATTTGGGGAAAGGTTAGGGACTGTGAATTCAGTGTTCTGCAAGACCTTGAGAAGAATTGGCCCAATTCCTGTTTCCAAATTCCCTTTCAAGACTGAAGGACAATAAATCATGCTTCCTATGCTGCAGGGTGCATTCATTCATATGACAATTTAAATGCCTAATGTAAAACAAGGCTCCGTATATTGGAAAGGATAATAGGGTGCATCAGACATAAGAATGCTATTTTATGTATATTTCCATTTTCCAGCTCTTTCATTTCAACCCTATGCCGTCTCAGCAGACCTTCAGTAGTCCTGATCTCTAGTTGCTCCTATTGAATGTAAGGTCACTCTGTAATAAGGTCTCCCTAATCCACAGTTTGGTTGTGAATGAAAGGGTCAACCTGGCATGCACTACTAAGGCCTGTCTGGGTCTTGAAATGGGATTGCCCTTTCTGAAATTTTCCCAGCTTCCGAGTATGGTATCAACTGAGACTCCAGGTCGAGGGTGAGGTGTGGCAATTGTCACCAGAATCTCATGGCTTTTAGGAGCAGTGCCCCACAGCTCCCCATTAATTTGGCTTTAGGGAACAACTGGAATTTTTGCTGTTGTACCAACCTCCCTGATGTATAACAACTTTCCTGCCTCAACTCTTTGCTCAATTTCTGAGTTGGCAGTGGAGTTCCCCAGATTTATGGTTCTAATCTAGGTGATTGTAACTTCCCTTTCCTAAGAGTGGAGTCTGGGATGTAATGCCTACCTCTTGAAAAGACCATGTTCCTTTCAGACCAGCATTCTGTCCTTCAATTTTCACATTTGACAATTTCATAAATCATTCTATCAACCCTAACAGCCAGGTCATTAATAAAAATGTTGAATAATATAGTCCCAAGATTGTTTGCAGCTCTCCAATACAATGTAAAGCCATTTATGCCAATTCTCTTGAGTGTAATTAACTACACAGTTATGGACCCACCTTATGGTAGTGCCATCCAAGCGCTACTTTAATAACCTGCCAGTAAGAATGTCCTGTGAAGGTTGGACCATAAAAAAGGCTGAGCGCAAAAGAATTGAGGCCTTTGAACTATGGTGCTGGAGAACACTCCTGCGAGTCCCTTGGACTGCAAGCGATCAAACCAGTCAGTCCTAGAGGAGATCAACCCTGACTGCTCTTTAGAAGGCCAGATCCTGAAGATGAAACTCAAATACTTTGGCCACCTAATGAGAAGGAAGAACTCACGGGAGAAGAGCCTTATTTTGGGAAAGATTGAGAGCAAAAGAAGAAGGGGATGACAGAGAATGAGGTGGCTGGATGGAGTCACCGACGCAGTAGACGTGAGCTTAAATGGACTCCAGAGAATGGTAGAGGACAGGAAGGCCTGGAGGAATGTTGTCCATGGGGTTGCGATGGGTCAGATATGACTTCGTAACTAACAACAACAACAACAACAACAACAACAAATGTTCTATAGAACCTTGTCAAATGCTTTGCTGCAGTCAAAGGGGATGATTGATAATTACTGATACTTGACAATCATCATAAGCCACATTAGAGCCCCAGTCTGGTTAATGATTAAGGTATAAGGCTAGAAACCAGAAGACAGTGAGTTGTAACACTGCCTTAGCATGAGGCCAACTGTGTGACCTTGGACTAGTCTTTCTCTGTCAGCCCTGGGAAGCAATCAAGGGCAAACCACTTCTAAAATCTTGCTAAGAACATTGCAGAAACTTGTCCAGGCAATTGCTAGGAGTCAACATGAACACGAAGGCATCCTTCTCCAAAACCACTTTGGGAAGATTTCATTTTGATTGTTGGAACATGTGTATTTATAAGAAACAATAAATTAAATTAAAAATTAAAATTAAAACAATTAAGGTCAAACGACCTTATGCTACAACTATAATAGTAGAAACATTTAAACTCTAAATGTCAAGAACAAGGTCATCAGAAGGGGAAGAATTGACTTTGATTGAAATGAAGAACCACTTTGAGGCGTTCTTCAGAGAAGCTCTTTGGTTTACAAAAGTATTGCCCTGCTTCTACCCACTCCTATGAACACAAAAACAGTTCCAAATTTCTTTTTATAAGTGGTACTAATTTGGAAGTGATGAAAGAGGAAAGGTTTCTTTTTCACCATCTTTTCTTTCTATCACCTAGGATAATAAAATGAGAACACATGAAAAACTTTCCAACTGAACCCCTCAAATTTTGGGAAGAACTATATCTCCAAAACAATTGTCCACTTTTAAATACCATTAGTTAAAATTACAGAAGAATAGCAAGAAAGGGGGGAATCTCTCTCTTTTTTTTGTCTATGGAGATTCTCAGACATCCATGTCATGGTTGTCCCAAAGGTGCTTTTTCAAGAGGCAGCTGGACTGTCTGGTTTTTCTTTGAAGATGTTTCACTTCTCATCCTAGAAGCTTCTTCAGAGCTGAAGAAGCTTCTTGGGTGAGAAGCAAAGTGTCTTCAAAGAAAATTCAAATGTCTTCAAAGAAAAACCAGAAAATCCAGTTTCCTATTGAAAAACTACTTTTGGGACTTCATTTCTCATAAAGTGATATATGCACATAAAAAACCCCACCACACTATTTCTCTTGAGCACAAAAGAAGATTCCAACCATAGCTAGCCACTTTGTTTACAGAAACAGTTCCTTATGTTCCTTACTTTCACTTACTATATGATTTTTCCAAACCTTCCCATCAGTTTCCCCAAACTTGCATCTCCAGATACGTTGGGAATTCTAGCTTTCATCTATGATTTATGGAGGTTATATCTCAAAACCACCAGAAGATTGCAGGCAGGAAAGTCTCCCCATTCAATCCAATGTCATGTACATATGGACTCAGCAGATAATCCACTACTTCCTCTCCATGAAGAAGTTCCTGCAATGCTTTAGTTTTGATAGTACAGCATGCAAGGTAGCAAAAATGTT
Organism: Thamnophis elegans; assembly: GCF_009769535.1. Taxonomy (NCBI): domain Eukaryota; kingdom Metazoa; phylum Chordata; class Lepidosauria; order Squamata; family Natricidae; genus Thamnophis; species Thamnophis elegans. Next base: position 119,474,399 of record NC_045542.1, on the reverse strand, counting down.
GGAATCTTGAGAAAGTAGAGATTTTAGCAATGTTCATTTTTATTTTAATTATTTACAAGGTTTGAATTCTGCTTTAAATAAAATAGGGAAGGAGGTATAGACAAGGATAAAGATTTCCTTTAGTCAAGCTTCATTCTTGGTGGCTATTTGGACTTGTGCATACACTTGGCAACAATATAGAAATGGCTGATCATGGTTTATTGGCATATTTTTTTCCCAGTTTTATAGTCTCGGTTGGGTGATCCCACCCAAAAAGCAACTTGGATTAATTTTTTTCAAGGTCAGCTCAGGTCACGTGGTCCTGGCAACTGTTATGACAGAAACATCAACCACATAATATATTTCATAGATGTTCTTTTTGATGGAAACACCTCCATGTTCCTCCATTAACTAGGAAGGGCAAGCGGTGACTTGCTCTCAATGCCCTATGATTTGATGGTGACTTGCAAAACCAGGCATGCCCATTCCCTTGCTTTTGGAATTATTGAAATATCTTGCTTAAGTCCTTCATTCACAAACATGGTTGGGTGATGACAATAATGATTACTCAACAAATCACCTGTTATAATCAAATATGAATTCCTATCTCTAGGTGGATTGGTTTGTTTTGTAGTGAGGCAGGAGGGGGTGCACAGGTAAACCCACCAGTGGCTGGCCAGGTTAGGTGATCCTAATATGCTGAATACTATAAATTTATATTAGCGTGACATTTCACTCTAGTCCACTTTGACTTCTAACTTCCTCCTAAGTATTAAAAATAGTGCTAGAACAGTGTGGCAAGATGCTGTGAAGGAGGGGCACAGGAAGCCAGGCGTGGGTGTAAGATAGAACAGAGGTGAAACGGCTGAGAGCTTAAGACATTATAAGAACTTCTCTTTTTGGATTTTTCCTATGTACTTCTCTGTTTGTAACATTCCAAAATGAACTTCTCCTTTTTGAAATGTCATGTTTGTCTCGTGTATGGAAACACCTTGAGAATGCACAGTGTGGAACACGGCATAAAAGTAGCATCCTGGGCAGAGCCCAGGCAGTTCAGATTTTGGTGTGCGAACACACTGGATTCTTGATGCATCAATAAAACTGTTTCTCTCACCTTCATGGTCTCGAGTCCTGGTCTTTAGTAAGTAGATTGCTAAACCAAACCTCAATCTGCTGCTACATTTCTGGTGAGCCAGCCAGGAGTCGAGGGGTCTTGGAACCCTCTGGAATGTCCACCCCGGTGTCGGGGCTCATCCTGTCAGGGGGAACCTCCCTGGCACCAACGGACCCTTGATCCGAGGGACTTCCCAGCGACAGAGAGCTCCGGCAGCAGCGGTTGGTGATTCCAAGAACCACCAGAGAAGGACCAGAGACCAGGCATCTGAAGGCTGGCCAGCATCACAGGAGGGAAGCCAAGTACAGGAGGCAAGTACTGTGGGGACCTCATTAGGCCTGGACTCCTTGTTGAGCCGGAGGTGAGGCCCGATCTCCCTCGCTAGGTGGAAGGTTTTGGGAGGATTGTTTAGTGTATGTGTGTTTGTGTGATTGAGGGGGGCTACTGCATTTCCCTACGGTGGCCGTGTCGATCCGGTACCCTGGGTCAGAGCCTGTGTGGGGTGACTGCTAAATCTTTGTTGTCTGGTGCCCTGGGAGGACCATGGGTGGTGGCAGCCCCTTACCCCCTTACAATGTATGTTAAATTATTTTAAAGAAGGGTATATGACCCAGGATTATGGCATTGAGTGGAGCAGGCATGAGCTTAAAAAGTTTTGTGAATCTGAATGGCTCACCTTTGGTTTTGGGTGGCCCGACAAAGGACTTTTGATCCCAACATAGCTTTAAATGTCCATAGGTTAGTGTTTGATCCCGATTTAGAATAACCAGATCCGGCCCCGTATATTGATGTGTAGTACAATTTGTTGAGGAGACTCCAGCTTGGCTAGAAAAAATGCAAGGACAAACAGTGTATGCTTATGGCTGTTCGGGTTACACGCCCCAAATGTCCCAAGCAGAGACCACCAATCCTAGCTAGCGCCCCAGAAGAGTTGCCCCAACCACCCTACATGCCCCCACCAGGGGTGGCAGTAAGAGGAAGAGGATCAGCACCACGACCCTCACCCCAACCATACCCAAAGGGGGCTATACCTAGTAGCTCTGGAGACTCGAGGGCATCAACAAGCCGTTCATCTGTGGGGTGGATGGAGCGAGGACTGGACGCTGTGACACGCGGGCCAGAATACTGGGAGAAGAAGGAAGAGGAGATAGAGCAGTTGTTGGGAGCTGTGGGAGGAGAGCCAGAACCAAGTGAAGACCAGCCGGTGGCAGCTAGAACCAGAGCAAAAACAGATGCTCCTATTTTGGCAGCCCCACTTCTGAGAGTGGATCAGTTTTTAGTGGATCCAAGCGATCTATCCCAAATCTCCACAGCCTCACTGTTTCAACATGTCCTTTTTACCACCTCTGACCTGCTCAATTGGAAACTTCACTATGGACCTTATAGTGCTAAGCCAAACGAGGTGGCTGATCTGGTTAAAACTATTGAGGACACCCACCACCCTATTTGGCTGGATCTCCAACCGCTAATGGCTACCCTGTTTAATGCTGAAGAGAGGGAAAAGATTAGAATTGCAGTGTCTAACATTCTAAAACCTGATGTCCCTGCCCACACCACTCTGGCTGACTTTACTGAGCAACACTTCCCTTCAAGGGACCCTAGATGGAGCCCCTATGACCCCCACCAGCTGACTCTGCTACGCAATTATCAACAGTTAATTGTAAGGGCTGTCCGCCTGGGAGGGAAACCAGCCACCAATATGTCTAAACCCAGCCTCATCACTCAAGGAGCTACCGAAAGCCCCGAGGCTTTTTATGCTCGCCTGATAGAAGCCTACCAAATGTATACTCCTATCAACCCCACCCTTCCTGAAAATGCTCGGATGCTGGCTATGGCCTTTATTTCTCAGTCAGCCCCTGACATCCGACACCAACTTCAAAAGCTGGAAGGTGCACTAGGGAAACCCCTCAGCGAACTTATGGAAGTGGCCAGAAAAACCTTTGTCAATAGGGACCTGTTGGAGGAAAGGAAAAAGGATCAAAAGATGCAGGAAAAAAGCAGAACTGCTAGCGGCTGCTATTATGACCATGCCAGGAGGGGGAAGAGGAAGTAGGGAGAGGAAAAGGGCCCCACCCTTGGGACGGAACCAATGTGCCATCTGTTATGAACATGGCCACTGGAGAGGGGAGTGCCCCAACCGGGATCAGGCTCCACCCCCTGAGGAAAGGGAAGATGACCGCCCTAGGATGCCAAGGGATCCCCCTCCCCTACCACGCTGCCCCAGGAGACGTGAATCTCACAGGAGGCCCTTCAATGGCATGCAGAGGCGAAATGGTTTTCAGTCATTGATTCAAAGGATGCTTTCTTTGCAATCCCCATCCATCAGAAAAGTCATCACTTGTTTGTCTTCGAATGCCCAGTCACAGGCAGGAAGCAACAATATGTTTGGACACGCTTGCCTCAAGGCTTTAAAAACTCCTCCACCTTATTTGGAGCTGCATTAGCCATGGATTTGGAACTTTTAGACATTGCCCACCTGATGTGGTTTTGCAAGATGTAGCTGACTTGTTGGTCACAGGACAGACGGAGGAAGCCTGTCATGCCAATGCAGCAGCCCTACTGCTCCTCCTACAGGAGAAAGGCTACAAGGCCTCTCGGACCAAAGCCCAGTTAGTCCAGTTGGAGGTTAGATATTTGGGTTACGACATCCAGCAGGGACAAAGGACCTTGGGCCATGAAAGGAAGGAGGCCATTTGCCAATTGCCAGCCCCACGAAATAGGAAGGAATTAAGGGGCTTTTTGGGAGCAGCTGGGTTTTGCCGCATTTGGATTCTCAACTTCGCATTGTTAGCAAAGCCACTGTGTGAAGCTACCAAGGGGAATGAAAAGGAACCTTTGAGGTGGGAGGAAGAGGAACAGAACTGCTTTTTGGAATTGAAGCATGCTCTGACTCAGGCTCCTAGTTTCCTGACCTTGACAGGCCTTTCCAGTTGTTTGTGGACACTAAGCAGAATATGGCCGTTGGGGTACTGACCCAAAAGTTGGGAACATGGTATCGCCCGGTGGATATTTGTCCAAACAGCTGGATCAGGTGGCCAAAGGGTGGCCGGCCTGTCTCAAGGCTGTGGCAGGAACTGCCCTACTTACTCAGGAAGCCAATAAGCTCACCTTTGGACAACAATTAGACATCTACACCCCCCATGATCTTAGAGCCGTCCTCGACCAGAAAGGCCATCTGTGGCTTACCAATCCACGAATGCTCAAATACCAGGGGCTTATTACACATAACTCATCAAGCTTGTCCAGTCATATGCTTTGAATCCAGCAACCTTATTGCCTGAACCAGATTCTGAAACAACCCATGATTGCTTACAAACAATTGAAGAGACCTATGCCAGCCGCCCAGATTTGAAGGATGAACCCCTCTCCAACCCAGACCCAGCTTTCTAGATGAGGGTGTGTGAAAGGCAGCTTATGCTGTGGTCTCCCTCGATGATGTGTGGGAAGCCATGCCCCTACTACCAGGAACCAGTGCCCAATTGGCAGAACTACATGCCCTCACGAGGGCTCTAGAATTGGCACAAGGTCTACGAGTCAACATTTACACAGACTCCAAATATGCCTTCCTAACTGTCCAAGTCCATGGGGCTTTATATAGGGAAAGAGGCCTCATCACAGCTGGGGGAAAGGACATCAAATATGGCCCCCAAATTATGCGTCTGCTGGATAGTGTATGGGCCCCAAGCACGTTGCCACTATGCACGTACGAGGTCATAAAAAAGGGGTCTCAACAGCTGAAAGAGGAAACAACAAAGCTGATCGAGTGGCCAGAGCAGCGGCCTTGGATCCCCCTTCTTTACAGGCCACCTGCCTCACTCTGTGGACCCCGGCCCAGGAAGAACAACCCCCATTGTATAGTCACTCTGAAACCCAGCAAGCTGAAGCGATAGGGGCGGAACTACTAGATGGGTGGTGGGTTCTGCCGAACAAAAGGGTGTTTGTTCCCCAGCAGTTGGCATGGGACGCTGTCTCCTCCCTGCATAAGCATTTGCACTTAGGAAAAACGGCTTTGGAAAAAGCCTTGGCTCAGGGAGGTCTATATCAACAATTTGTCTAGCCTGGCAGCTGCTGTTTGCTCTCAATGTCAGGTATGTGCTGCTAATAACCCGCGTCAAGGCCCAGTTCAGGTGGGAGGGTTGAGAGGGCAAATCGCACCATAAAGGATAAGTTGGCCAAAATTTGTCAGGAAACCCATCTCAAATGGCCAGAGGCCCTCAGCATGGCGTTGCTGGCAGTGAGGTGCGCTCCCACCAAGGAGTTGGGTGTCTTGCCATTTGAGTTGTTATATGGGAGAGTTCCTAATTTGCTTGGCCCACAGGTGTTGCCCACCCCACAAGTTGCAGACACGGTGAAGCTCAAACAGTTGCAAGCCCTAAATGCCATAGTCCACCAATTGCAAAAATATGTTCTGTCTTGTTGTCCTCATGTAATTGTAACTCCAGTCCACAACTTCTGCCCAGGACAAGAAGTCTGGTTAAAGGACTAGAAGAAGGAACCATTGGGCCCCAAATGGCGTGGACCGTATACTGTTGTTATTTGTTCTCCCCTTGCTGTTAAGGTAGCTGAAATTAAGCCTTGGATTCACTGGACCCATCTCAAGTTGGCTGCAAAAACTTGCTGGAAGGCCTCCAGTGACCCCGTGGAGCCTCTGCGCCTCATGTTCCGGAAGCACCGTTGGAACGCCACCTCTTCTGAGGACACATGGGAAGCTGTCGCTCTACGAACAGGTGGTGAAGAACCAGCGCCCCCTGCAGGTGTCACTCTGGATGTTGATATCCGTCGCATGGGCAACGTACCGCGTCTACCATGGAAGCTCCGCCCCCGCCCAACGCCCAGGCACAACCATGGAGACCGACCAGCACCTACGCCAAACTGCATGCATTAGGAGAGGCCTGATGCTGGCAGTTCCGATTGTGGTTTTTCTCCTATTCATTTCTATTCTCATTAACTCTCTTTATCTCTATCAGGCAATCCTGGCCAGAGCGAAGGGTGAGGCCCCACTGGTGGTATAGGATGTTCCCTATGATTACAAGGACCCCACCCCCTCTTCTGCTCCATCCTTTCCTAAAGGGGGGAATGAGGGTACTCCCCAACCACCGGAAGCTAGGCCCCTCACCTCTACAAATGACTCCCCTCCACTGGTAACTTGTGAGCCAATGCTAGAGGAAATGGGAAACCTAATTTGCCTGGGAGAATGGGATGACACCTATTCCGACTGGTCATCTCCCTCTAATATCCCACAACCCCCCAAATTCGATTTAACACTCCTACAATACCTGAAAAAACCACAGACCCCATCTGGCCCATGGGAAGCCCCGGAGAACATGTATTGGATTCGTGGCACATTGGCCTACAAAGTCCTCCCTGAGGATTAGTCAGGCTCCTGTGTTCTTGGATGGATAAAACCCTCGTTCTTTCTGTTGCCCATCCAATCACGACAGGTGCTAGGGGTCCCGGTGTATGACTCAGTGGGTTCCACCCATCAGAGATTTATCAATCCTCTCCACTGCCACTGACAAACTCCGTACTGCAGTGTACCAAAATCGATTGGCTCTTGATTACCTCCTCGCAAGGGAAGGAGGGGTCTGTGGGAAGTTCTAATTGCTGCCTTCAAATTGATGAGACTGGAAGTGTCATTAAGCAGCTCACCACAGAAATGCGGCAACTCACTCATTTCCCAGGGCAGGAATGGAAAGGATTTGATTTAACCTCCACTTTTAACTCCTGGTTCCTAAAATTGCCAGGGTTGCAGGCCATCATTGCCTTGATTGGCCTGATCACAGCGGGTTGTGTAATCATCCCCTGCATTATGCCAATCTTTGTCTGCACTATCACAAACTCTTTATCCCTCTTGGTAGAGAAACGGGCTACTGCAAAGGTCCTGCCCCTGGTGGGACGCTCAGCTGATGGATGCTCGGATGAATATGTTGAGCATGGAAAGCTGCGCCGGGCCTTTGGCGGGCCTTTCTGAAAGCCCCGCCAAAGCCCCGGTGCTGTGTCCGCCATAGAGGCTTTTGGACGCCCCGGCGCTGTGTTCACCATAGAGGAAAAACTTCCTTAGACCAACAGAAGACTTTAAAAGCAGAGAGGACCTATGGAAAGCTTCAAAGAATCCATGCTGGATGGAACCAAAGCTGCCCTGCTGCCCCAGCACTAGAGGCAAAAGCCACCCTGCCGCTATGTCCAAAAGCCCTGCCGCTATGTCCGACATAAAAAATGTGCCAGCCCGCACACCAGCAGAGGTGGGTAGAACACACAGACAAACACAAATTACTTACAATAATACAATTACTTACAAATTACATTAATTTTGAATTCCTCCCACTCCCTCCAACACACATACTTTTTCCAGCTGTTTCACAGAGGATTTCAACTCTACTCTCAACCCTGCTGAGGTCAAGCTGGATTAGCTGCTGCCAGAGTCCCCAATGGATGACTCTGCTTAACTGTTTAAAAAAGCTTCTAAAAAAAGTGCCCTCTACAGGAGGAGGCGAGAGAACCAAGTGCCTCATCTACATAAGGAATTTTTGGGCTTTTATCCCTTGCTTAACTCTGCTCGAGTGATCATAAAGATAGGACTAAATGAGGCACATGGTTCTCCCGCCTCCTCCTGTAGAGGGCACTTTTTTAAAAGGCTTTTTTAAACAGTTAAGCAGAGTCATCCATTGGAGACTCTGGCAGCAGCTACCTCAGCCTTTTTCCTTTTAATTTTTTTTCTTTTCATGATGACAGTGATGAGGCCCTGCCTCCCCTGACTGCACGTCCCTGCTCAACGTCATGTGTTCAGCTGCACCAGGACCATGTGCTTGATGGTTCTGCTTCATTAAACCATCTGTCCAATCAGCCTCCATGTTTCTAGTGTCTTTCTCCTCACTTGGAACTGAACCAGATGGATATTTCTTCCAACAGTTTCTAGTTCTAAACACTTTCCATGTCCAAGTCAGGGCCTTGGATTGGATAGCCAGGCCAATGCCAATAAAAGGTTAAGCTATTTGGGACAAAAGAAGAGTCAAATATTTTTTCCTTCTTTGTTTTGCACAGCCAATTTATTTTTTCTCCTCTAGTAGCTTAAGGATGCACAGCAGGGAGGTCAGATAATAATTCAGAAGCAGATATTTTTTACATTGCCTTTCGTCACAGATGTATTCTCAGTGGGTCTCCTAAATTATATTTACTGGACTTTTTCTCTTTAGTAGGTAAATGATCTCCCATTCAGTGCACTGGCTCAGAAACAATTTTGTTTTTCAGAGAGGAATGAGCATGAAACCCATCAACACAATTTACTTTTTAAGTTGACCTTCATATTTTTGGTGAAAATTTCAAATATAACTTCATGACTGCTGTCATCAGTTGCAAGATAGAAAAAAATATTGAAAGCAGCATTCAGAGATATTAACATTAGCCTTCTATTTACATATATTTGGAAGTTGGCTTCCTGAATTACTGCTTAGTGGTTGTGTAGATCTTCTCAACTGAACTCAGTGGGGTTTAATGGCATTGGTTCAAAAACAAGCTTGCCATTTCAGGATTGAAATGTCAGTTCTCTTATTGCTATGGACATTTTGAACGCATCTGGAAGACAGGAGTTGGGAAAGGGTGGTTTAACTTTCTTTCTCTAGCCTTCCATGGCAGAACACTGAAGTGCAAGGTAAAAAAAACCCGACATGCTAAAATTTAAAACCATACTTAAACATAAGCACAAATTAAAAATGTTGCAATGCCTTCTTAAACACAGTAATCAGGTCAACTATTGTGCTTTGTATTCAATGAAGTAGTACTTCTGGTGGTGGAGAATATTGCATTAGGGTATTTATAGCATCTCTATTTTATGTTAATGCACTTAACTATAATCTAGTGAAAGGAATGTAAGTGCTGTATGACAAAGGTCAACTGCCCAAATGAAAGCTAAGAGAATTATGGATTCATTTAAATACATTTTTTTAAAAAACAACCATTGCCAGTGGTCAGAATAGGCCTTCTGACATCTACCATAAGAGTCTTATGACAATGAGACTCTTAATAAGACTTTTATTCCAGTCCTATGCCTTTTACCAAAATATATTTAAAACCTCCAAGAATTGCAGTTCAATATACCTGACAGATATCAGTGTAACCAAGGCTTATTGGAAGAAATACCAATCTGGTTCAGGTCCAAGTGGGCAGAAAGACACTGGAAAAATGGAGGCTTTTCGGAAAGAGGGTATAATGGTAAACAGCACCACCAAGCACATGATTCCTGGTGCAGCAGATCACATGGAGTGGAGCGTGAAGGCTCCCTTGAGCTTCCTGTTCCTGTGCAAGAAATGTATTCTATTGGCTATAGTTAGACTCTCATGGGGCCATGTGGAGTCATGTTTGTCTGAATCAAATTTGGTTGAAGCCTGGAGAGTGATGCAATGTCCCCAGGTGATTGTGCTATGTGATGAGCCCTGCTGCTAGATAATCCTATTATGTCTTGGAGGGTCATGTCTTAATCCCATCACCCTGTAACTGAAGGTCTTTTGTCTTGTAGATAGGCTGGCCCAGTCTTTCTCAATGGGCACCAAATATCTGCTGGGGGCAGGGAGCTAAAGCTCTGAGTTTCTGTTTCCCTTAAGATTTCTATTTCTCTTTTAGGAGAAATATAATATTCTTTTAATATTTCATTCTTCTAGGAGGGGTCGGTGCTAACTTTCTACATGCTCCTACTATAAGAACTCCTCCCTGCTGTAGTTCATGAATGATAGGCTGTAACTCTTTCCCTATAGCAAGAAGTCAACTGCTGCCTCTGTTGATTAATTGCATGAATAAGCTCTTAATTGCCCCTTTCTCCACACTACTACTATCTGGCTGGGTCATGCTACACAATGAAGCACAAACAACTCAACCACCTACAGAACAGTATATTATACAAACTGGGTTCATTTGATTAGCTACTCAGTATGTGAAAAAGTTGGGGTGTTGAATAAATTAAGCATAAGCATGCTGTGCAACCAGCCAAAGTTTATGTGATTCTTTCAGTTTTATGCAATTTTTCACTGATTCTCTGTTTCCTGGGATTGAGTAAAACCCCAAACCTCTCTCTCTGTGTTTGTGAGATTGAGAATCTCCATAGACTGCTTTTTGGATGCCCCTTGAAAACCAGCTCCTAGAATTATTGCTCAAAGGCTAATCCTTCCATTTTAACAGATTTTTATTTTCGCAAAAAGGAGAAAAAGCTCCAAGGGTTTCTGCTGTTTTATTTAGTATCAGTTTTGTATCATCTGAAGTTTGATAACAGGTTGTGAAAAGAGGGGGGGGGGGAGACAGAAAATCTTGTCTATCTTTCTCCCTTTTAATTGCCATAGCTGTTTTAGCCAAAAACCTGTGAACCTCAACCTACAATCCTCACTTGCTACACTTTCCTGTTTTTCATGCAGGAATGGATCCTGTAATCGATAACCTTTTCTGCCAGAAGCTTGAAGGTTAGTGACCCATTTATAAATGCAAACAATCTAACTGCTTGCGTTCACTTAAAAACGAATGCAAGGAAACAAATGGAGCTTTCTTGTTATTTTTCACCTATAAGGAAGATGCACCAGAGGGCAGCATATCATCAGGTTTAGTGAAACATGCAAAGAATTATCTTGCAGCCAGGGATGGGAGCTGGGCCATGTTAGTGCCTGAAGAACTAAATAACAGAAAATTAAAGTACTTCCAACAAACATGAAGGTTTCAGAGGATTTTTTTTTTAGAGCGGTCTTTTTATGCAATAATGATTTGACTGCTTTAATTTTTATAGTAATAGGAAACTGCTAGCATTGGTATCTTTTCCCATTATGTATGGTTCCTAACAGCAGCCTCATTAAAGAAGGAATCATGAAGTACAGATGGCAATAATGCAGGTTGGCTTTCCGTCATAATGTAACATTTTATCATTGAGTGAATGTAGGGTTTTCAAACTGAAGCGTTTCCTAAACAAACAGCCCCAGTGACAAGTGTTTTCTGGGGTATGACAGCAAGGAAGCAAGCAAGGAAGCAACTGGGATTACATGATAGCAGGCATCATTCGCAAGATGAGAGAAAAGGCAGATGTTGAGACTAGACTTTAGTCGCTCTTAAAATTCTTGAGAACTGTACCATCTCTTTGGGAAGCCCAAACATCATAGCTCCAAGTGGTGTCTCTGTTTACACTTTCCAAAAAACTAATTCTCATGAATAATCCAGTCAAGAGAATAATGATATTTCTAGGCAGCATCTGTGGATCTCCCACATGAAATGAAAAATCTAAATGTAAAAATACCCCAAATCTCCTGAGAACCAAAAATCCCATGTATCAACTTTGAGTAAAGTATCACCAATCTGATGAAGATACTTAATCGTGCATCACCATTATGCGCCGAGCTGGAGATGCTATAGAAATCCTGAACTGGTGCTTGTAGACTGCAAAGATCTAAATGGAGCAAAACAAGCTTAGGTTACAGCCATAGGAGATGGAACTGCTGATCATCAAGAGATGCTGTTCAATCCCCATAGTTACATTGAATGTGCCTGGGTTGGACATCTGGCTCCCGCATAAATAGGTGAAATAGGGGGTGAAAGGCATGGTGGCAACAGGGGGTGTGGCTTCTTCCAGCTTTGACAGGTATGTCAGTCATGGCCTTACTCACACCTAAATATCTTGATGCCAATAATCTTAATTACTGTTCAGCAGGACTAATGCAATGTAGGAACCTTTCATTCATTCATTTGTTTCTCTAACATGTACAAGTTAACAAGTATAAATATGAACATAAACATGAACAAAGCAAGTAAATACAGATGAATGGGGACAGTAGGACAGGGATGGTAGGCACGCTGATGCGCTTATGCATGCCCCCTTTAAGGTCCTCTTAAGAATGGGGTGAGGTCCACTGTAGACAGTTTAACTTTGAAGCTGTGAGGGTTTGAGGCTGTAACAGTGGAGTCGGGTAGGGCATTCCAAGGGTTGACCCCTCTGTGGCTAAAGTCGTATTTTTTGCAATCAAGTTTGGAGCGGTTTACCTTATGTTTGTATCGATTATTTGCCGTGTGTTATTGTGGTTGAAGCTGAAGTACTCATTGACAGGTAGGATGTTGTAGCAGACAATTTTGTGTACTATGCTTAGGTCAGACCATAGGTGGAACAGTTCCAAATTGTCCAAGCCCAAAATTTCAAGCCAGGTGGCATAAGGATTTTATTGTGAGCAGAGGAGTGAAGTACTCCTCTCGTGAAATACCTCTAGACTCACTTGATTGTATTAATGTCCATTATACAGTGTGGATTCTGGGCAGATGAGCTGTATTCGAGAATTGGTCTGGCAAAGGTTTTGGATGCCCTAGTTTGCAGTACAACGTTACTGGAGAAGAAGCTTCTTTTGCACCAACCAGGATACTACAACTGGTACAAAGTACAGTGGCTACAATGCTTTCAAGCCAATCTTACCAGTGCATAGTGATATCTGATTTGAAGTCATTGCATTGGTTGCCAGCAGGCTACCAAGCCTAATTCAAAATCCTGGTTATTATCTTTAAAGAAGCAAAAGGTTACATTGTGTGTAGTGTAATGCAATGTTCTAGATAGAATCTGACTATCTGGTTTGGTCTTTATGAGAGAGATTGCTGAGAATATTTCCCACTGTTTTTCAATAAGAGATCTCACCTCTCTCTCTCCTCTGGAAAGACATACAGTTCACATTCTGGCTTTTCATAAGTTAAAATAGGCATATAGTATTGACAGTCATCTGAAATGGTATAGGTTCCCTGTTTGAGCAGGAGGCTGGACTAGAAGACCTCTGAGGTCCCTTCCAGTTCATTCTATTCTATTCTAGATGTTTTCGGTGAAATATTAGAGCAGATTTTATAATTGCATGGTATTTGTATGTTTTGAAAAAAGAGGGGAGCCTAGGATCGTTATGAAATATGATCCACATAATGGCACCCAGTGCCTAAATGCTACCAAATCCTAGAGCATGATTTTTCCTTTTCCTATACCCTTCCCCACAAGTTCTCATTGCCCACTCCAGGAGTTCAGTTCTGAGCAGCTTAAGGTTGTCTCAATCTTTCATTTTTCCGTGGGTGGGTAAAATGAGGACCCAGATTGTTGGGAGTAATGTGCTGACTCTGTGAATCACTTAGGGAGGGCTGTAAAGCACTGTGAAGTGGTATATAAGTCTAAGTGCTATTGCTATATGTTGGATTACAATCCACCATCCTCAGATAACAGAGTCAGTGGTGGGATCCTCCCAGTTTAACAACAGGTTCGGCAATCACATAATTAAGCTTTGTGCGCACCTGTGCCTGACACGCCCTGTCTGTGCATGCAGTTTGAAAAAAACTGTGTGTGCAGGGATATTTTGTGACTTTCCCCCTCTTTGCTAAAATGGATGGGCGTGGCTAGTGTGTGATGCATCCTACCTGTGGGCCATGAGTTCAACAACCATATTCTATAGGCTAAAATGGCGGGGACCCCCTTGAATCTCAGATGGGAAACTATTGCAAAACCTCTGGGTTTCTTCGAAGGAGTAACACAGCTGATTCACGTGGCAATCTGCTCTGTTGTGTGAATCAGCTGAGAAGATAAAGATAGGAAAATAGCACAGGTGGGGCAGGTGGGCCCATCTGATTGTTGGGGAGAACCAGTTCGCTCCCAGCTGATTATCGGAGCTACTGATTTGCCGGAACTGGTAGCTCCGGTTCCTATCCTTGAACACAACCAATGGTGAAGATAGAAGCTATACTCCAAAACATCTGGATGAGTGTATATATTTGCCTTTAAATAGTCTCACTTAAGAAAAAGGAAGACAAATGTAAACTTGTCTAGAGATAGGCTTGGAAATAAAAGATAGATAGCACTATGTTAACAATTGAAATTCCTCTGTTGGTTGATGGGTTACAATGATTGTCTGTTGTGCCCAATCACCATAGCGATTTTCGCCACACAATTAATGTGACTTGTAGTCTGCTAGGTAGAGGGCACTGATGATAGACAGCTGCTGTAGGTTGAAAGCATGAAAGATCACCTCACTGCCTTCTACACTGCAAGGTAGGTTGTTTTCCTTAGGAACAAATATAATTGGTACTGAGTGTTCCATCATTAGCTACATTTCAACTGGGATGTAATTGCTACTGAAGAAGTGTGAACGCAGCAGGGGTAGGGGCAACCCCAGTGGGTTAATTATATTATCAGACACAGTAACAGCATTTTTGTGTGGAAACAGACTGTAAAAAAGTGAGTCAATCAGTAGGAAGCTCCTGCCTTTGTCTGGCTCTCAAGCTTTGCATTGATGCTTTGGAAACTTTTAAATTTCTCCTAAGCCCTTCCTTCCAGGCGGGTCCTAACCTATGAGCTTTTCAGCCACTGTGATATTTTCAGATATCTATAGCCGGGGTGACAAATTTCATTGAGGGCTTCATCAGGGTTGTGTTTGACCTCAAGTTGGGCATGGCCAGCTGGATGTCACTTGTGTTAGGGGCACCTGTGGTGGCCCAAGTGCTCTGCCCTCCCGAGTTCCGTTTTCACTGGCAGAGGCACCATGGACCAGTCCTTTGCTGTTTCCAGGGTGGCCAGGCAGACCAGATCTAAGCCCCCCCTTCCTCCCCTCCCCCCCGTGTGCTGAATCTAGCCCTCAGACCTTGAGTTTTACACCCCTGATCTATAGCATGCCTACTTTGAAATAACTCATTCACAGGACCTTTTTGTTTTCACAAATTTGAATTGCTCAATTCAGATGGGAGTACTTCAGCTGACTTTGGCTGATTTCAGAAACAGCTTGTTTCCCCAGTGTTCTGGGTGCTTCATCATCGGAGGTTTTCAAGAAAACATTGGACAACCATTTGTCCGGGATGGTACAAGGACTTTTGCCTTGGGCATCCAAGGCCCTTTTCAACCCCATGATTCTATGAGAGTGGGCATATTTCCTGGTTTTCTGAAGTAGCAGTTTCGGGATATATACATCTGACCAAATACCATTAAGAGCAGGCAATTTGTTGGCTGTGGCTTCAAGACAATGGCACAGCCCTATTGTTCTACTAGTTGAGCAGTTCAATTGCTGACTTCTGATAGCAAGTTACTGATTTGGGGTGGCCCTTTTTTCCTTACCCTTTCCCTCATTTGCAGAGGGTATACTTTAAGCTATCCTAATCTTCAAGACACAGAAAGAGATTTTTTTTAAAAAAAGATCTTTCATAAATAAAAATTATTCACTAGATGGAATCGTAGCACTGATGATGTTACCTAGTTGGGTAATGAAACATCTGCAAGACAACAACCAAGCTCAGAGAGCACCAAGGACCCCACAGAATCATCACAGTGGGATAGAAAGATATGGAGATACATAAGAATTCTCAGAATAATAGAAGCCAGTGATGCAGTTAATCAGCTGTGCAGAGAATATGTGGTAATTACCCAGATCTGGGAAAAATAGGAACTGCACACCCTCCTACAACTTACAGCAATAGTAAAATTTTGTCTGTGTGTGTGTGTGGGGGGGGTTCCACACAAAACCGCGCTCGACTAAACCACGTCACTGACGTCATCAACAGGGCGACAACAGCGCCGAGACAGAAGCATGCTGTAAACCCTAAACCTAAAATTAACCCCTAAACCTAACCCTAACCCCCCTAAACCTAATCCTAAACCTAACCCTAAACCTAACCCTTAACCTAACCCTAAACCTAACCCTAAACCTAACCCTTAACCTAACCCTAACCCTAATCCTAACCCTTAACCTAACCCTAACCCTAACCCTAACCCTAACCCTTAACCTAACCCTTAACCTAACCCTAAAGCTAACCCTAAACCTAACCCTTACCTTAAGTTGAATTGGCTTGCTTTCAAAGCCCTATTTAAAGCACCCTTCTTTCTCTGCGCTGGCTGTTGTCGCCATGTTGATGACGTCAGTGACGCGGTTTAATCGGGCGCGGCTTAGTCGAGGGCGGTTTTGACGGGTCACCGTGTGTGTATGTGTGTGCGCGCACACACACTTGTCATGCTTGGGGAAAATACTGAAGAGCTAAATGCTTTTATAGGACCAATCCTTTAAAAGATTGGAGTGACTGGAACAATTGTATAGAATATAGGGGTATCAACCTGAAGGCTCGTGGGCAAGGGGTGTCACACACAGGCCATACCTACCCTATCTCCACGGATGGCAAAAACATTGCAAAATGTCACATAATGGCAACATGACACCACAGGTTTGACACTTGTGGTCTGGATGGCTTCTTTCAATTCTGGAAATATAGTGAATATAGACTCCCATTTATTAGAGTAGGTATACAGGGACATCTGGGAAAATCCGAATCTGAGATTTCCAGGCTTTCCCTCAGTAAGTCAAAAATTCAAACCCATCCCCTGCACCCATCAGTCCACCATCTCTTCCAATCCCAATCTGTCCCGACTCGAGACATCATTCCAACCACTCCTTCTCCAGGTGCAGGAATACCATGACTTTGACCGAAAAGAAGAATGCTATTAAGTCTAACTACATTCCCTCTACTAAATTCCCCATCCTACTTTCCCAGGCACAAGAATGTGGCAGCGTGGAAGCTTCTGGTGTCAACATGGCTTCCAAAGCCGACAATATGTTTGAGACCGTGTCAATTAACAAAATTGTAGCCCTGTTTAAATCCTACGCTGGTATCTACCTCTTGTTTTTGATTGCAAATATACAGTATTTTTCAGAGTATAAGATGCACCGGAGTATAAGACACACCAAGATTTTGAAGAGGCAAATTAAAAAAAAAGTTTCTGCACTCTGCAGACCTCCCAAAAATGCAAAAAATGCCTGTTTTTTTTAAAAGGGAGCATGAACAGCCTTTAGGAGGCTTGTAGAGTGCTCCTGGGGGGTGGGGTGGGGGCCCAAAATGGGCAAAAAATTGCCTGTTTTCGCAAAAATGGTCCATTTTTTGTTTTAAGAAAAGGGCATGCATAGCCTTTAGGAGCCTTGCAGAGTGCTCCTGGGGGCTGGGGGGTGGGTGGAATTAAGCAAAAGATGGGTGGTTTTTTGCTCATTTCTGCCCTCCCCATTTCTGTCTCCTAAAGGCTATGCACAGCCATTTTGGTGAAGGGGGTTTCGGGAGGCAAAAAAGGCTGTATTCAGTGTATAAGATCCACCCAGATTTTCAGCCTCTTTTTTGAGGGAAAAAGGTGTGTCATACTCCGAAAAATACACTATATCTGTATATATATAGGGGGGGGGATGGAGAGAGAGAGAAGACAACTTCAAGGAAGTGATGAATTTGTCCTAGTAATGATGACAGAGCTCGTTGGAAGATGTTATTTAGCTGAATGGTTTGGTTTTCCAATCCATTTCCGTGTGCTCAGATAAAGTTCAAAATGACCTTTTAAAAAATCCATTCTAAAGATTCTCTTTACTTTGGGAAGACCTGACTTTAGCAGCTTAAATTTAATTTTGTTCTTGAGAGAGATGGCTGCAGGGGAGGGTGGGCAACATTGAAGATGCTCACATTATCCAAGTGGCACAGAAAATGTCATTTTAAAAAAAAAGAGGGGCATGTGCCAGTTACAGAAAAGTAATTAATGGATTTCACTTTCTCGGGCTGTCTCTGGTTTGATATTCAGACTCTTGACTTTGCAATGACTGACACTGTGCTCCTGCTGCTTATGTTAACATAAAATTATTAATCTAATTAAAGGTATCTATAGGCAATAGTGCAGATTCCACAGTGAGGACCTCTAGGCTTTCAAAGTTACATTCTTTCTTTTCTTATCCCTTTCCCATTCACAGCTCTGCAAGGAAAAACGTAAATTCTATTGTTTTTTCCCCTCTCCAAATAAACACTGCAAACCTAAGGATGCCTAACCCAAGTAGTCCCAACTAAGCTAAAGTGGCTTTGATTTCTAGGCTAATAGGTATAGGGTTATGACCTAAGAAGACAATACAGATGAACCTCATTACAGGCTGGAACAATGTCCAATGTTATACAATTTAGGAGGGGATTTATTTGGGCTTTTAATAATGGTAGTAAGAAAATGTTAATAGTTAGAGCTGGAGACAAGAAGCTAATGAATTTGCCCCCCAAGAGTCTTTTGAATAATTAATATTCTTTGAATCTACCCCTCTCTTGAACCTTTTATATTCCTCTTGAAATTTGTAGAGTATTTATGTCACTAATTGCTGGAAGGGAAGCATGTATCTATTTTTCACTCGCTCCTTTAAGAGAAAGGGGTAATAATGCTTTCTTATATACCTATTTTGCTCTAAATCAGAGCACTGTCTCCTACTCTTTCTTAATTATATCCAATCAAGGACTTATCGATTGATTCACTTTATCCCTCTCTCCTCTCCTCTTACATGGGGGCCTCCTTTAATGTTGTCCTTACATCAACACATTATGAAGTAGGTTGGTCTAATGAAGAGTTATCGGCCTAATGAGCTATGTGTAGCTACTTGATTCAGAGTTTCTCTATCCATTTTCCTACAGTTGTTTTCCATTAAAAAAAGTGAAGAACTATCTTCAGCAGATAGTACTTAGCAATAGTACTTATATACTGCTTCACAGTGCTTTGCAGCCCTCTCTAAGTGGTTTACAGAGTCAGCATATTGCCCACAACAATCTGGGTCCTCATTTTACTGATCTTGGAAGCATAGAAGGCTGAGTCAACCTTGAGTGTGGTGAGATTCGAACTGCCAAATTGCAGACAGCTGGCAGTCAACAGCCTGCAGTACTGCATTCTTACTACATACAGAGGGCTGACACTCACCACATATCAGAGAAGAATTCACAAGTGGCTTTGATCCTTGATCCTTACCGCAACAGTCACTGAAGATGGGGATGACCGTGTTAAAGCTCACTTCCTTAACCTGGCACCCTCCAAATATATTTAGATTCCACCATCTACATTTCATCAGGGTTAATGGAGAAAATTGAACTGTTTGGGAAATGCTACATTACTCCACATCATAGCTATACTATTACTCCCCCCCCCAGCCATATCACTTTATTGAAGGAATAACACTCTCCTCTCCTCTGACAATTAATAAAAGAATCTGATGCTTTCAGTATGATAGGTACATCACCACAAATGCTCTGGATTGGATTTCTTCTCTACTCACAAAGCAGTAAATGTTTGCTAGTGGCAGCCTGCATTAAGAAAGAACAATTAGACAAAGAGGGAGATTTTCTTGCCAATTCCCTACCTGCCTCATTCTTGGAGTTGGATTGTATTTGGGGCCTCTGCTTGCTTTCTCCACATGTGTCAACTCAGCTTTTGGTGCTATGCAGGTGGGAGCAAAGGCCTGTTTTGAAAAACTGCCCAAGGCAGAAATCAAAGACAGCTTTTAAGGCTGGATAAATTATTTCACAACTGTATAATCCCATACTAGCCTGGAGGTTTAGCATTGTTTTATAGTTTTTGATGCAGAACTTACAAAAAGATGTTGCCACTTTCACAAACACCCTGGTGGCTTTGAAGCTGTTTCTACAGACAACTCTTCTCTTTCAGTGCCTCACATCTCTCCAGCAAAAACTGAAAATGGACAATACCAGGTTGTCCACAAAATGGGCCCCAAAAATCAAGATAGCAGCTGCGTGATCAAATTCCTGGCCCCCTTTAGGGGTGGAACTTCAATTTTACAAACAATTCTGCCATCTTGATTTTAGTGTCACGCACCATCACTGATGTCCCTTGGACATTGGGCTCAAACCATGTTTCATATGAAGTGGAACATGTGAATATGAAATATATTTATGAAAGCAGCTGAATTTGGGAAAGGCTGATTGCTACACAGAATCCAATAGGCTAAGTGGGCTGTTAGAACTTGATACTATAGCAGTTAACCTCTTTCCTGAATTCCTTGAACCTCCCCTGTTCTTTGATCAGTTTTTAGCTCAGTTCCCTCTAGACATAGGATTGAGTTTCTGGGCCTTAGACTTGACGATTAGACCTGAATAATTCTCTGGAACTCATGACTTTGTGGGACTAACGTACAAGCTTTTGATCTCAGCTGCCTGACTCTTGCGACTGAGTTTCTTGGGGACAGAATAGGTTGCTTTGGGGCATCAAGAAGAGTCTTATCTGGTAACTCATAAAATCTCACTCTGAGGCAATACTGTTTGCAGCAACGGATTAAATTCATGCAGATTTCCCAAGCCTCAAGCTTACTGAATCTGTTAAACATGCTGCCAAGAAATGCGCGGAATTGAAAACCAACCCACATTGAAGACACCAAGTTGGGAAGGTTGTGATTGGATATGAATAAATTATATACCTCTGAATGTCTGGAAAGGAATAGGGGAGGAATAATTTCTTTGAGGTCAAGGTCCCTGTTTTTTGAAGACATTAATTGAGATCCAAAAGTCAATAGTGGGTATGTCTTTTTGTGATTCCCCCCCCCCCAACTCAACTGATTATTGGAAAGAAATTTTTACAAAGAAACTCAGGATTCTGTGTGCTAGCAGGATAATTCTCTGAAAACTGAACAGGGTGGAACCAAATCTGATATGCAGAAGCAGCTAGCAAAATAATAATTGATCTAAAAAAATGAGCAGGATTTGGCTAGAGCTGCACAGAAAATACAATTCCCTAGTGCATCCCTATGGTAAATGCTAATTACTCCATTCTTAAGATCCTTGTGATCACATGACACAGAGCATACTGCTTTTAAGGGCTTGGGGGAAAAAACACTGGACCACATCTAGTTTCCAATTATAAAAGGAAAATGCTGATAGCATCTAAGTGTAAGCGTGTGTTGGAGGATAATTGTGTGGTGTGGGAGAGCACAGAGAGAAAATTTGTAGCTAAGGGAGTGGAGTATCTGTCGGGATAAAGAACAGTTTAGCAGGCGACTAGGATTCCAGGATACCAATAGCAGACAGACTGCAGCCTCACCAGCCCTGTAGAGATATTGAGAGTCTACAGCAAACCAGCACCTGGTCAAGCACCCTCTTCTCTCCCTTTCTTAGCACAGCCTGAGACCATGCAAAGCCAAGTTTGCAGTCCAAAACAAAGGCTGAGAGCAATAGAACCCAACTGACTTTTGAAGACTTTTAAAGACTTTGTTATAAGCTAGGAAAACAAACCAGAACAGAAATGTTCATAGCACTGTTTAGGAATTATATAAACACAGAGACATAGACATTGGTATATGTACTGGATCTAAAGCAGAATCAGAACTCACAATCTCTCAGTTTCTACCTTGATGCCTTAATCACAACACCAAAGTGACTCTCCTAGTGTAACACAGTGGAGGTTTTAACGTTAAGTGTTAGAGGTGAGTAAATAAGCAAGTTTGTTCAGCTTTTTGTATAATAAAAATCTCCCTGGAAACACAGGGAAGATAACAACAGACTCTTTGTTGATGGTGTATGTCATTGTCCCCCCCCAAAAAAAACCACCTCTCACACATCTATCACAACGTTTTCTTTTTTCTGATCCATTTTCTTGTCTTTGCTAGTGAAGAATCAGATTGTTCTTCTCTGGATGAATGTATTGCTTTGAGTGAGCTTTATTATTTTACACCATTTTTAGTTGCATCCATTCCTAATGGATGCTGGAGGTATACAACAAGTTCAAAGCAAGCATGCATCCCCCCCCCAAAAAAAATTAAAAGTTGACAGTTTGTCAAATGAACGGAACTAAATAATGTAATTAGATGGCTTTGGTCTGCTTATGAAATGCCAGCATGATTGGAATTCTCCACACCTTTGGGGGAGGGTTCAAAAAGGAAGAGCAAAGGAGAAATCCTATTGCCTGATCCATGTCACATGAACTTTAGAAGGAAGGGGGACTCTAAATCTTCTCTTGATGAGCAGAGTGGATGTTCAATTGCAGCAAGTGTTGACTAATAGATGCCAGTGTCAGCGTTCCAAGTAATGCACCCATTGAAATTAGAACTCCAAGCCAGGTAGATTCTTCAAAGAACAGTTTATTGGATACATCATATTGGCACAACTGGTGAAAACCAACTCTGAAAACTCTGGCAGTTTTCACCTAATTAAAAAGTTGAAGTTTTCCCCTTCCCTCAAATCATCAGTCACAATTGTCCAATAGAGGTACTGGCTGGTTGCTTGGTGACTTTACTCCTCTCCCAGCCACCTGTTGGAATGACCTTGGTTCCCACAGGAAATCTTTTTATTTTGATTGCAAAGTCCTACTTAACTATTCCCCCTCCCTGTCCCTTCTTCTGCCTTGTGGCAACCCTGAAGCCACAAAGATGACCTCAACCAGGATCACTTCAGAGTTGACAGCCAGTGTCACAACAGAAAGTTTCCTAGGCTGAGGAGCACCATAGTGAACAGCACTTGAAAACCAATGCACTGACTTCAAAATAGGTATTATTTCACTCTGCTGCTGATAGTATTTTCAGATTTTCACTGGCTCTTCATATATCCATTCAGATACTCAGACATAACAATTTTCAGCTGAGGAGTTGAGGTTAGAATTTAGTCCAGAGGTGGTATTCTGCCGGTTCACACCAATTCAGACAAACCGATAGTGGCATTGGCGCGAGGCTCTGCCCAACCACCCAGGCATCATCATGGACCTTCTGTGCATGTGCAAAAGGTTCTGCACATGCCCAGATGTGCGCACTCCCACTACCGAACCAGTAGTGAAGAAAAGAGGATACCATTATTAATTTAGTCTAGATCCGTAATGGCGAACCTATGGCTTGTGTGTCATAGGTGGCACGTGGAGCCATTTCTAAGGACATGCAAGGCATTGCCCTGTCATCTCCAGCATGCATGCGCATGCTGGCCAGCTGATTTTCAGCCTTGATTTTCAGCCATTTTTCAGCTTCGGGAGACTTCACGTTTGCGCATTGGGCCATTTTTCACCCTCCGGAGGCTTTCCTGAAGCCTGCAGAGGGCAAAACCCCACCCAACGTGCAAACTGGAAGTTTGGGACTGGACTTCCGGTTTGCACGTTGGACTGTTTTTTGCCTGCGGGCAAAACATGGCCCAATGCACCTCCCGGAAGTGAGGCTTCAGTGAGGCCTGTGTGCATGTGTGTGTGTGGGGGGGGGAGAATTGCATGCACATGCGTGGGGGAGGGCATTGCATTATGGGTGTGGGCATGCACGTGACCTCCACATGCTCCCCATGCTTTTGGCACTCTTTGACAAAAAGGTTAGCCATCACTGGTCTAGATTCTTATAGGAAAACTTTGCAGGAGAAAAAAAAGGAAAGGATGCAGATGTTTTGCCAACTCTGAAAAAAGATTGAAAATGATGGCTGGCAGCTAAAATGAATGAAATAGGCAGCAATAGGGGTTGGTTTTAGTCCACTGTTAGTTTTAGTCCAGGGGTGGCCAGTGATCCTAAAAATGGATTAAGCCATGTTTGAACTGCTGAAGTCCCATTGGTTCATAAATGCACAAAGCATTCAAGGGCACAATCTGGGAAAAAAAATTCTAATGAGGATCGATGCTGGGCCTAATCTACTCACCAGAGCATCCTTGGTGGGACTGGAGATGATGCAAAAAAGAAAAAGAAAGATCAAAGGTTTTCTGTGTAAAAGGAACAAAAATTACTTGAAAGCCAGCTGACAGTTTGTTTAATTGAACCAAAGGAAGAGGAAATCCTGCCATTAGTTCCTAAAATACTTTGTTTTTAACTCTAGGATTCAGAAGAGTGGGTAGAGATAGAAGTAGAATAGTAAACATAAATGTTGAGCTCGTATCATAATCTTCACACATTGCATGCTTAAATCTGAGAGCTGAAAGCGGGAGTTCAGAGAAAAAAATGATCTCATTGATACTTTTGAAGCACTGTCTTATCTGAAGCGGAGAATGCAAAACAATTAGATCACTATAAATTGCACTCGCACAGCTGGAGGCTAAAGAAATGAAATTGTTTTTATCGCCTTTATCATTGGTTTTTTTGTTTGTATTTTATTTGTACTTTGAATACCAGAAAGGGGAGCAAAGACTTGGAATGCTGTTTTGCACTGCCTTTTCCAATCAAATCTTTCAAACTCCTTGCTGGATCCCATAAGACTGGAAGTCACATGAAAATCAACTAAGAGTCACATGAGGTTCTAGGGCAGAGGTCTTCAAACTTGGCAACTTTAAGACGTGTGGACTTCAACTCCCAGAATTCTCCAGCCAGCATACTGGCTAGAGAATTCTGGGAGTTGAAGTCCACACGTCTTAAAGTTGCCAAGTTTGGGGACCTCTGTCCTAGGGCCACAGGTGGCCCATCCCTGGTGTGGAACTCACATGTGCTTTTCTTATAATCACAGAATTCTTCCTTTCTTCTTCTTCTCTGTATCTTATATCAGTCCCAGAAAGGGAGTAACACTTCAGAGCATCTGTCATATTGTACCTGACTCTTGTTGACTGACATGGCCATGTTCAACTTGTTTTCTTTGAACACAGACCTGTTTTGACATTGCCATCTTCTCACAGAATGTTTATTGAATTTCCAATTCTGCCAGCAGATAATAAGTTCTGTTAGTTTAGCCTAGTAAGTATTGCAATTTTTTTTAAAAAAATATACAGACAAACTACAATTGCAAACAAAGAAAAAGTCTACAAACTTTCCCATCTAAATACTAACCAAGTTTCACCTTGCTTAGCTTTTTCAAGATCAGTCAAGGTCAGCTAGGTGCTACCACTACAAGAGATTCCCCAAAACACCAATTTATTAGAAGAGCCATGTTGGCACATCTGGGAAACCCTGAATCTGAAAGCTTCCAGGTTTGCCCCACCCAGTTGAAAGTACAAGACCCTGCCCCAACACCCACAAGTCCATCACATGGTCCAATAACTCATTGCCACGAATGAAGATTCCTCCCATCCATATCCGTCCAGGTGCAGGGATGAGGCAACCTTGACTTTCTGAGAAGGAATATTATTTTGGCTACACATCTCCCAAGCTCCATAGCATCCCCTCTCCCAGTTTCCCATAGTTGCATAGTCCCATATGTGGCAGGCTTGAGGCCCTATTCCCGATGGCTTCCAAGCCTGACACTTATTCAAGAACCCTCATCACCTCAAGACTCGACTACTGTAACACGCTCTACATGGGGCTGCCCTTGAAAAGTGTTTGGAGAATACAATTGGTCCAGAATGCAGCTGCGCGAGCGATATTGGGTGTACCTAGATACACCCATGTTACACCTATCCTCCATGAGCTGCACTGGCTCCCTATTGGTCTCTGAACACGCTTCAAGGTGCTGGTTATCACCTTTAAAGCCCTACATGGTTTAGGACCTGGATATCTCCGTGACTGCCTCCTGAAACATATCTCCCAGCGCCCAATAAGATCGCACAGGGTGGGCCTTCTCCGGGTGCCGTCGACTACACAATGTCGTCTGGCAGCTCCTCGGGGGAGAGCTGCCCCGGCCCTATGGAACGATCTACCTCCTGAGATCCGGACCCTCCCCACTCTCTCGGCCTTCTGAAAGTCTGTTAAGACCTGGCTGTTCCGGCAGGCCTGGGGCTGTTGATCTTTGATTGAGCTTCAGCCCCATTAAGATCGAGTGTATGTTGTGTCCTTTTTTAATTCACTCTGTCTTGCATTTTAACTCTTTTAGTATTCGTTTTTTAAACTGTTTTTATGTAAGCTGCCCGGAGTCCTTCGGGATTGGGTGGCATACAAATCCATTAAAATTGAAATTGAATTGAAATTCTTATTTATATTTTCCCTGTGTGCACTCTGTGTTTACAGAAATTTCAACAAATGGATAGATTCCTATCAGTCTTTATCACGATCTGTATGAATACAATAATATAATCAGAAGAAGGCCAGGTGCTATGTTTCTCTTCTGTGCCCACTCCCCCTTTACACTTCAAGAGAGTTAAGGATATTATAATTCAATGCTCTCCTACATTTCCAGGAACAATGGATAAGGTTCAATCTGTTTTGATAGTGAAATTCCCTCTTACAGTTCTGTTGTGCTTCCTTTTAAATTGGCCAAAAAACTCCCAGTAATAACAATTTTGATAATGAGAAAATAATAATATCTCAAAATTCAGTAAATGTAAAAGTTAATATTTATGCTTAATAAAGCAAATAAGTGAAAGTAATGACTCACCAGTTTTAGTCATTTAGCTGCTATTGTGCACAGCAAGAGCTCCATCAGTTTAAAAAGGGAAAACAATAGCATTTTATTTAGCACTAATAGGACATTGCAAACAGTTGGAAAAACAAACCAGGTGCACAGTCTTTGAAATCACTGTCTAAATGTATCCATTGCAGATGTACTTCTGTTATCACATTTGGAACGCATTTTATACTCTTATATGTATAATTCAAACATGTATCATATTAGCAACTCTTCTAATATTATGTTAATCCATGTAATATTGCCACTTACCTGTTTCTTAGATTAATTAAGGTTCATTCTGAATTTACTGATAGAAACATTGGGGATCCCTTTTTGCCCAGGGTTAAGTGAACCAGGGTTTAGTCGATTAGCTCAGTTTTCTGGGCTCATATGGCATATTAAACCATAAACTCATTCCATTGGCTGGTCTGACATGGTACTAGACTAAAATGTTGTTAAGCATGTTGTGTAAATTAATTTTCTAATCTTAGCCCATAATCAAATCAGGGCAATTTTCTTCCACAGGTCTTCAGAAATTCCTAGTTCCTCCCCACAGTATCTCTTTCCTTGGTGGATCCATTCTGCAGGAATTGTTGATGAGCAGCGAATGTATCTAATGATAAGAGCTAATGACAAGAGCTGAGGTGGCGCAGTGGTCAGAGTGCAGTACTGCAGGCTACCTCAACTGACTGTTAGCTGCAGTTTGGCAGTTCAAATCTCACCGGCTCAAGGTTGACTCAGCCTTCCATCCTTCTGAGGTGGGTAAAAGGAGGACCCAGATTGTTGGGGGCAAAATGCTGACTCTGTAAACTGCTTAGAGAGGGCTGTAAAAGCACTATGAAGTGGTATATAAATGCTATTGCTACTGCTATCTCTTTCCTGGGTGGATCCATTCTGCAGGAATTGTTGATGAGCAGCTAATGTATCAACAGAGGAAAGGGGATGCCTTCTGCATCATACATTGATCTTAGTAGACATGTTGATTTCTTTTTCTTAAGTCTCTGACAATGATTTTTTATAAGAGCATAGTTACAGGATCACCCTCTCCTTCCTCAATCTTCCCAATGCAAAGAGTAGCTTCAGATAAGTCTGTTTTGTTTCTCTGTCATTCAGAGAAGGAATTAATTCTCTCCTTTCTAGTCCTACAGGAGCTTCCCAAAGATAGCTATAGGTACATCCAGGAAGATCCATTCCATGGAAGAAAAGTAATTAGCCTTTTCTTTCCTGCAGCCAAAAGATGGGAGCAAATAGCAGCAGGAAAAATTGTCCTATGAAGAGAAGGGTTCTCTGTAAACTCGTAACTGACTACTATAGAGCAGTGTTGTCAACTCATCATGCACTGGCCAAGCCCATGCCGGTTTAGCAAAAAAGAAAAAAGTCCCGATATGTCACATGACGCCGCTGTGAGTTTGACACCCTTGCTATAGTGTATTTAGCCAAACAGGATTTTCTTAAACCAGTCTAGAGTTTAGAACTCTAGATACAGAATACAGAACAGAAGTGCTTTATTTATTTAAAAGATTTATATGGCCCATATTAAGCAACTCTGGGTGGCTCACAATAACAAGTTTAAACTATACAAGTGGAAATGTCTGCCAAGGTTCAAGCAGTAACTAGGCAAAAATTGTAGCCATTAATACACCATTAGCAGTGAAAACGCAGCTGTAAAAGGTAATAGAGAGCAAAATAAACCCTGATCAGGGACAGTCCAGTTTCAATGAACTGTTGAAGGTAGCCTGCAACAAACTGAAGTCAACGGTCCTAAAGGGAGAGAAGCACTCAAGATGACATAAGGTGGGAAATGGCTTTTAGATGTAGGGCAGAAAAATGCATTGTTAAGTTGCTTTGATGATCAATGGAGGATTAATAAAGGGCAACATTCTGCCCTCTTGGAAAAAGAAATGCCTTCTCATTCTGGTGATGGAGCAACTGGATTGTCTATATAAGCCATGAAATAACTCTCCCATTTTAAGATTAGTTAGGAGAGGAGATATTCGTATCATACTGAGTGCATAGTGAGTAATAATATTAAATTTAAAATTAAATTTAAATAAAAGTAATTTGAGTTCTTTGGACTTTATTTATTTTATTGTTCTGGTTTGTTTGACAATTTTTTTTTGCAATACGGTGAGTTCCCTGTATAATTATGAAACTCTGGCTCAGGCCTTATACAGACAGCAAGGCATTTTGACAACTGTGTCCTATGCCACGGATCTCTGAGTGTTCAACAGTGCACATCTGCACCAGGAATGGAAGGTTCTTTTCCCTTCCCTTTTCCCACCCACTGGTCAAAAACCTTGTCTTTAAGAGCTGTGAGTAGTTTCCCCCCTCTCTGGCTTAATTGCTGTGATGAAATGATTTTTGATGGCTGCTCCGGTTCCCTTCCTCCCTGCTTTTAAATTGTTTTGTGACTGCCCTGTGGCAGATATTTCTGTGCAAGTGTTTTTCAGATTGTTAATGGAACCATCCTATGGGGGTGATGGTGGAGGGAGAGGATTTGGTGGCAGAAAAATGACCACTTCCTCAACCCTGCCAGCCACGCCAGGGATGCAGTATGTTCTTTTCTCTCTCTGCCCAAGTCAGCATTATAAGCATGTCTTCCTACTAATCTGAATAAGTAGGAATGTCATACATTTTCTTTGGTTGGTTGCTTTCCTGAAAACATGTGGTGCAGTGACAAGAGCCAAGGTGGTGCAGCGGTTAGAGTGCAGTACTGCAGACTACTTCAGCTGACTGCTAGCTGCAGTTCAGCAGTTCAAATCTCAGCAGGCTCAAGGTTGACTCAGCCTTCCATCCTTCTCAGGTGGGTAAAATGAGGAGCCAGATTGTTGGGGGCAATATGCTGACTGTGTAAATCGCTTAGAGAGGGCTGCAAAAGCACTATGAAGCGGTATATAAGTCTAAGTGCTGTTGCCATTGCTATGTCAGGTGTTAGGGACTTTATTTCTATTGGCTGCAAGGCATTCTTCAACCCACAAAAATGTCTCTATTTTTTACTCATTTTTTCATTGTGAATCGTCCACCTGAAGTTGAAGATGTCCATAGTGAGACTGTAAGCTCAGTAGGATGCAACATTCCTTGTTTCAGAAATTGTACACTAATGCCCACAGTTTGTAATTTTTGAACCCATTAGCTTTCCAGTGTTTGAGTGGCCTAGTGGCCTAATGGTTAAGACGCACTTGCTTTTTTCTTGGAAGATTGAGAGTTCAATCCTAGGCAGTGGCAGATGTTCCTCTTCTAGGGCACAAAGAAAAAAATATCTGCTGTGAACTCCACATGGTATGAGAACGAGCATCTGACCACTCAGCTCCATGCAGTCGCCTTGACTCTATCCCAAATTAAGGGATTGCAGAGTGATAAAAAGCTATCCAGTGTTTGTTCGGCTAAGGCAGTGCATACATATTTAAAATAATTACTCACTGCTTGTCCTCGAATATGATTTCTATATATCTGGCATGAAACGGCAGAGTCTTTTGCATCTATTCTTAAATGTTATCTTTTTGCTGTACAAGGATGCAATATTCAATAGATAAACAAAACTATGGAAGCAGCTGATGCTTTTATATTGCAGCACTGAGTCCAACAGCTGAATACCCTGTGCCAAGTAATGCAGCAGAGCTGAAAGCTTGTTCAAAAAGTGACTTTTCATGTTGATCATGATGGTCTCAAAGGTGCCAGTGAATAAATATGCTGAAAACAGCAACCTGTATATTCATTTCAAACAATGTCTCCCAATGATTAAAATGATGAAACAGGGGCTGCTTAGGAATGACCCAAGCACTTAACTACAACTCTAAGTGCTCCTTTCCATCTACTGTTGAACTGTATTTTATAGTCAGGGATAGTGAAGCGTTGTGAAGTGGAGATTTCCACAGGAAGAAGAGGAAGAAACAATTTTGGTACTTCCCAGCTCTCCCCAGTGTTCTGGGAAATCTGATCTGAAGGATTTAACTTTTAATGACATAAAACTGGGAGCTAGAGGGAAATAAGGAAAATTGTCACCCTACCAGTGGTGGGTTTCCATTTTTTTTACTACCAATTCGCTTGTGTGCACATGCTCATGCAAGCGTGCTCATGCGCGTAACACTTTTGCACATGCGCAGAAGTGTCTGGGTGGGTGGGTGGAGTCCCCCACCATTGCTACTACCGGTTCGCCCGATCCGGGCTGAACCGGGAGCAATCCACCTCTGCATCCTACCCAGGGGTGGGTCCCAGCAGAGACTCCTGCTGGTTCGCTCAGGGATGCGCTGCATGTGTGCACACTCAATGCAGCATGTGCATGTGCAACACAACAAAAATTGTGCTCATGCGCCGAAGCAAAAAGTAAGATGGCGCCACTGTAGGGAGAACTGGTTCAGGGGCGTGGCAGGCCCAGTTCCAGCGACCCAGGCCGCCAAGCTACTACCAGTTCCGCTGAACCAGTCCAAACCGGTAGGAACCCACCACTGATCCTACCCTTTTAATCATGGTGATGAGATATTACAGGATCCCCAGGTCCTTTTGCTAATGAAAAGCTCCTCTGTTACCAGAGGGACAACTGTGGACTTGCTCTTTTATTTCTTTATTGCAGCACATCTCTCCCACTCCCATTCAACCCTTAGTTCTGTCTCATCTAGAGATGGAAGTGAAAAGGAACTGGATCACCAGCAGATTAACCATATTTTTCTGCTTTCAGCCACTTTTGTCAGAATTACTATTGGAAGATAATTGTTCATTAGTTCACTACTCCATTATGAAATTTTGTCCCAGGCTTTCTACATAAGTCTCTGTTTTTAGTCCCCTAGCGGTATATGTATCTGTACCATCTTTAAAATAGAATTCATAAGGTTGAACTTTCTGGAGCAAGTGGATTAAAAACATTTTTTTTAAACTCCAAAATGTAATCCATATTTTTTTAAAAAATATTTTAGATTTTTTAAAATTCAGCCTTTATTATTTTATAAATAACTTAATACTCCTTCCTCCACCTGTTTTTGCCACAACAAGAGCCTTGAGCAATGAATTAGGTGCAGAGAGAATGATTCTGTCAGACCTGCCCCAACCTGGTCTCCTAGAACTCTCAGCACTTTACTAAGAGATGCTAATTGTAGTAGAGTTAAACAGAATCTGAAATTCCCACGCATCAATTCAAAACTAATCCCTTGGTTACCTCAGTCCTCCATCCATAGTCTGTGTGCAACTAATCCGGCACCACTGAGATGTTTTGGGAAGCACTGAGGTGTTTCAGTTGGTGAAATTTCACTCGCAGGCTATGCAGCCTTGAAGATGCTGGCACGGACTGGATTCCAAAATGCAATGTTCTTCCTCAATTGTCAATCCACACTCCCAATTTCCCTTCATAAAAAGTATACAGATCCATTGCCCATTTGTTCTCCACTCCCTTCCCTGGTTGATGGCAGATCACAGTGAGGCGCCAACGATGGTGGATCTAACAACTGGCCCAAACTCATTCAGCCAGCTTTCATGCCCCAAGCAAGACTCACAATTGAACTCACAATTCCCTGGCACTATCCCAGTGCCTCAAACTGGCTGTCTAAAGTGTTTTAAGAACTGACATTTCTTAATGTCAGTTGGAGTTTGATCACATTTTGACACTTCAATACTGAAGCCGGCTTAGTTTCTTTAATACTCAGCTTTCAAAATTGATATTTCCTAAATAGATTTTGGATGCGGTGGCTCAGTGGCCAAGACACTGAGCTTTTTGATCAGAAAGGTTGGCAGTTCAGGAGTTCGAATCCCTAGCGCCGCTTAACAGAGTGAGCTCCTATTAGTTGTCCCAGCTTCTGCCAACCTAGCAGTTTGAAAGCATGTAAAAATGCAAGTAGAATAATAGGAACCACTTTGGTGGGAAGATATCAGCGTTCTGTACTCATTCGGTGTTTAGTCATGCCGACCACATGACCACGGATACGTCTTCCGATAGTGCTGGCTATTTGACTTTGAAACAGAGATGAGCACCGCCTCCTAGAGTCGGAAATGAATAGCACATATGTGTGAGGGGAACCTTTACCGTAAATAGATTTCACTAATCAAAATTGATATTTCCTCAATAGGTTTTACTAAATTACCTTCCCATATTCTCTTTAAATATATTCAACTCATCAGCCCTCTATTTCATACACACCTTGTTTAAAATTTAACCCCTTTACCATTTTATCCTTGCTACGAATTTTAAATCTGTTTCTAGTCTTATTTGTTTCAAACAAAAGAAACCTGGCTTGCATATTTGCTGCAAAAGGTTTATAAACTAAAAGAGATTTTCTCTTCTTCACAAGCCAAGGTTAACTCTGCTTCTAATTTTCTAACTCATCCATTCCTAATCTCCTAAATTCTTCTGGCTAAAATAAGATAAATTCTGCAAAACTGCATATGCTGCCAAGAGAACAGATTATGAAAAAAGTACAGAGGTGTAAATATGCATTATTGATGTTAAAGCATAGGGAATTTTAACGAGTAGAGAATGGTCTATTCAGCATGGGAATCTTGCTCTACGAGGACAAAAATCCTTCCCGCTCCAGATTCATAGACATACCCTGAGGCTATTTAACCTAAATTTGACAGGAGAATGTCAATGCATCATCTTCTATTTGGACTTCTTGATGAGTCAGACTCATAGAGTCAGTGACAGTGGATGCAGCTTGCTGAAATCCTCTCTTTGCATTTCTTGCGGGGCATTAAAAAAAGATAGTCGTGCATTTTCCCTAAAGTGAGAAGAGCAGAATTTCCATTTCGGAAAGCATACAGAATAAAACATGAATTTCATTCATGAAGACCAATCTAAACATTTTCCATTTAAATAAATATGGAACTCAGTGGTACAAGTTACTTCCAGAAGTTGTGAGTGCTCCAACACTAGAGATTTTAAAGAAGAGATTGGATAACCATTTGTCTGAAAAGCTATAGGGTTTCCTGTTTGGGGATCTGGTTGGACTAAAAGATCTCCAAGGTCCTGTCCAATTCTGATATTATATTAACTAGGGAAGGGAATTTACCAGTCTGGGATACAATGTCCTTGATATGATACTTCACAATGCTATTTTTTTGGAAATATCATCCTGTCTGGCAACTGTTGGGGTCTAGATGGGATGAAGCAATCAAGCTAAGTAAAACGGAGTTTCTGTTTGTGCATTAAGTCTGTCAGCTTCAGTACTGATGCTTGATGGGGAGTACTATATTAAGGGTCTTCCTGGAGTAGAGGGTGTTTGGGTAGATGGAGGCCATGGCCAGGTGGCCTTTGATCAGCTTCATTCATGCACTAATTGTGTTCCTACCTGGATCAGGAAGACCTTGCCTCTGTAACTCATGTTCTCATTATCAGTCATCTTGATTATCAAAATATACTTTACAAAGGGTTGTCTATGGAGATTCTCAGTCATTCTGGTCATGGTTGTCCCAAAGGTGCTTTTTTTTTTCAAGAGGAACTGGACTTTCTGGTTTTTCTTTGAAGAGGTTTCGCTTCTCATCCAAGAAGTTTCTCTTCTATCTCCAATCTACAACACAGTCCTTTCAACAGTTCCAAGAAGGCTCCACACCAATTTGCACCACTCAGGTGACCCTGATGACACAGATAAACCTCCAGGTGACCTTAACAATCCACTAAAAAATGCAAATGATCAGCTGTCTGCAAGGAATTTAAATCCTTCCATTCCCCACTAAGGAAGCTTCTTGGATGAGAAGTGAAACTTCTTCAAAGAAAAACTAGAAAGTCCAGTTGCCTCTGGGGAAAAAAAACACCTTTGGGATTTACAAAAGATTGCCTCTGATGATTATGCAGAAGTTCCAATTGTGAAAAATTCAACAGCCATTTTGTTTTACTAGCTGTTTGCAATAACAACACAGGTGAAACTCGAAAAATTAGAATATAATGCAAGTTCATTTATTTCAGTAATGCAACTTAAAAGGTGAAACTAATATATGAGATAAGACTCATTACATGCAAAGCAAGACAGTTCAAGCCGTGATTTGTCATAATTGGGATGATTATGGTTTATAGCTCATGAAAACCCCAAATCCACAATCTCAAAAAATTAGAATATTACATGCAATCAATAAAACAAGGATTGTACATAGAACAATATTGGACCTCTGAAAAGTATAATCATGCATATGTACTCAGTACTTGGTTTGGGCCCCTTTTGCAGCAATTACTGCCTCAATGCGGCGTTGCATGGAAGCTATCAGCCTGTGGCACTGCTGAAGTGTTATGGAAGACCAGGATGCTTCAATAGTGACCTTCAGCTCTTCTGTATTGTTTGGTCTCATGTCTCTCATTTTTCTTTTGGCAATGCCCCATAGATTCTCAGGCGTGTTTGCTGGCCAATCAAGCACAGTAATCCCATGGTCATTGAACCAGGTTTTGGTGCTTTTGGCAGTGTGGGAAGGTGCCAAGTCCTGCTGGAAAATGAAGTCAGCATCCCCATAAAGCTGGTCTGCGGAAGGAAGCATGAAGTGCTCCAAAATCTCCTGGTAGATGGCTGCATTGACCCTGGACTTAATGAAGCACAGTGGACCCACACCAGCAGATGACATGGCTCCCCAAATCAACACAGACTGTGGAAACTTCACACTGGACTTCAAGTATCTTGCAGTGTGTGCCTCTCCATTCTTCCTCCATACTCTGAGTCCTTGGTTTCCAAATGAGATGCAAAAGTTGGTCTCATCAGAAAAGAGGACTTTGGACCACTGAGCAACAGACCAGATCTGTTTTTCTTTAGCCTAGGTAAGATGCTTCTGATATTGTTTGTTGTTCAGGAGCAGCTTGACAAGAGGAATACGACTTTTGAAGCCCATGTCCAGGATCTGTCTGTGTGTGGTGGCTCTTGATGCACTGACTCCAG
Organism: Thamnophis elegans; assembly: GCF_009769535.1. Lineage (NCBI taxonomy): Eukaryota > Metazoa > Chordata > Lepidosauria > Squamata > Natricidae > Thamnophis > Thamnophis elegans. The sequence continues at coordinate 119,439,479 of NC_045542.1, read as the reverse complement.
CCTCAGTCCACTCCTTGTGAAAGTCCCCAACACTTTTGAATGGCCTTTTCCTGACAATACTCTCCAGGCTGCGGTCATCCCTGCTGCTTGTGCACCTTTTTCTTCCACATAACTTTCTATTAATGTGCTTTGATACAACACTTTAGGAACATCCAACTTCTTTTTGCAATTATCTTTTGAGGCTTTTCCTCCTTATGGAGGGTGTCAATGATGGTTATCTGCACAACTGTCAGGTCAACAGTCTTTCCCATGATTGTGATTCCTACTGAACCAGACTGAGAGACCATTTAAAGGCTCGGGAACCCTTTGCAGGTGTTATGGCTTAATTAGCTGATTCGAGTGTAACACTTTGAGCCTAGAATATTTCACCTTTTCACAATATTCTAATTTTCTGAGATTGTGGATTTGGCGTTTTCATGAGCTGTAAGCCATAATCATCACAATTATGACAAATCACTGCTTGAACTATCTTGCTTTGCATGTAATGAGTCTATCTCATATATTAGTTTCACCTTTTAAGTTGCATTACTGAAATAAATGAACTTTTGCACAATATTCTAATTTTTCGAGTTTCACCTGTACATTACAATTGTGCTTTGGATTCTGCATTGACTTCCATGTGCTATTTAAAATGTGGACTTTTGACCTGTAAAGCCCTATGTGGCTTGACATTTGGATACCTGTAGGACCACATCTTTGGATCACACTCTACACTGTTGTGCCAGAGAAACATGCTGGCTGTTCTTCACTTCACGATGTGAGACGACTGAGGCACAATGACTTGCCCATAGGAATAGCTCTCAAACTTGCTCAGCGCTGATTTTATTCAAAAAGACTCAGAAAAGATTCAAGCTCTACTGCAGAGTATTTATGGATGCCATATATCAGTGATGGGTAACCTTTCTGTTATCGCGTGCCAAAAATGTCCATGTGCATCTTCACATCCATAATGCAATGCGCACACAACACACACACACACACACCGTGCCACACACCCCTGTGCATGCATGTGACATCCCCCCAGTCCCCAGACCCCTTGCACCCCCTGACCCTCATGGGGCTCATTATAAATTTTTGCTGGAGTTTGACAATCATTTAATTTGAATTGATGAAGGATGCTTCATTTTTTTTAAAAAATTATCTGTTGTTTTATCATGCATTTATCATGCATGTTTTATTGAACTAAATTGTTAGCAACCAGCAGTCCCACAGGATTCAGCATTATACAAGGTGAATGAATAAATGAACTTCAGACTTGGTATAAGATAATTTCTTATGTACCTTTGACATGGATAATCTTTTATACTTGAATATGAAATTCTTTAATATGCAGATATAAAGCCTACAGCTCCTTTGCTATGAATTTTATATCTTTTAAACTTAGTATAAGAAAGCTACTCCAGGTTCTTTTTGGTTCTTTCTCTGTCCCAGATACAGGTTTGATTTTAAACAACTATGTGTCTGCTATAATAATATTAACTTGTGCATTGCCCCTAAGGGCTCTGAATTTGGAATTCAAATCTTGTTTGTATTTTCTTTAGAAAGTTCTCTGGTGTAAACCTTAGAGATACATATTCATACTGACTGTGTGGATTTTTCTTTCCCTGCCTGGTGAGCAAATTACTGATTGCAGCTTGATGAATTTTATTTATGTATTTGAAAGATTTATATAGTTTCCTATCTTACGTATCATAGCCCTGGGCATCTTACACACCATAAAAACAATAAAAATGTAGAAACAAAAAAATAGAAAGTCCAGGCATCTCTAAAGACAACGTATTTCTCACATCCAACAAACTACTTTCAGAGTCTCCAGCTACACGCTGCTCCAGTGCTTGTGGGGAAAGCCAGGTCATCAAAGCTGTTTAGAAGACTAGGGTGGTAGGGGCCTGCCAGAATATAAGACAGGGGTCAACAACCTGCAGCTCTGGAGCCGCATGTGGCTCTTTTATCCCTCTGCTGCTGCTCCCTGTTGATGGTCGGCACCACAATTTTGAGAGGAGCTTCTGGTTTGGGGGCAGGAAGCACGACACTCCAGGAAGAGGCATATGGCAAGGGGTGAGTTTTCCAGTCAGCTCCACAATTGATAGGGCTTTCAGTTAGGATAGGTAGAGAAAAAAGGACACTGTCCTAGGAGGAGACTCCGACTTCCGGTCGGCTCCAGAATTGAATGGGGGACTTCCGGTTAGGACTCTTGTGGCTCTTTGAGTGTTTAAGGTTGCTGACCCCTGATATACTGTAAAGGGAAGGATATTCCAAAGGAATCAAGGAATTCTCTTTATAATTTATAATTTTTCAAAAGCTTCAGTGCCTTATGCTATAAATTCATAAAGTCGTCGTTGCATTTAATACGATTTTGATAGTTTGTTTGTTATGTATATCGTAATCCCTGCATTTGTATGTGCCTGCCCATGACGAATGTATGTACATATGTATATGCTTGTATTCAATGGTGTTTTCTCAGCCTGATGCATCACTTTGTAACAGCAGTGGGTTGGAAACAGCTCTTTGGAGCCAGTTAGCCTGGTATGAAAAAGTGAGAAGTTTAATAATGATCAGAATGTAACAAATTAAGTAACCCTTGGATCCTCATTCATAATAAATTAAATGTAACCTCTCTGAAAGAGAGTCACTGTTTATTTGCCGATACTAAAAAACCTGAGTTGTTAAGCAGCCTTAGTTAGCAAGGTGAGATGGGTTAAGATAAGAAGGCAACTTGCGAAATGATGCTACAGGTGAGAATTTGACAGAATCTGTTTCTGGATGCATAGGGGTAGGTGCAGTCAAAGAACACTGGAGCCACCTCGCAATTGTCTACATGGCTTTTATCTAATGCTCTTGGTGTTCCACCTGCAAAATAGGGGAAAATATTCTTCAGAGGTACATAAGACATTATCATATCAACCTTCCCAGACACCCTTCCAGAACTGGTCTTTGGAAGCTCATCAAATTTCATGTATACCCCAGGCAACCACCTTAGTGACTGATTGAAGGTACCTTTTTATGTAGTCTTGAATTCCCGGATTAACAGTGCAGCTCAGTGTTCCATGGTGAATATTTGCAAGAATGATTTAGGCCACCTAAATTTGCCACCCCAGGATTCAGGGCATGGCACAAATCTCTCAAGGTCACTGATTGAAAGAAAACTGTTCAAGCAATCTGGCTTTCTTTAAAACATTCTTTAGTGTTTTTTCTTTAAAAGCAACATCTGAAGCAAAGGCAAAGTTTATAAGGATTACATGCAACTACTAAGGCAATATATGAGGGTGGATTCCTTTTCACTCTGTCAAAATTCTCCCTTCATGGAAGACCTGGTGACTCTGAAAAAAGGAAGACAGTGTCTGAGGCCAAAATACAGACATCAGTGGAGAAGAAGATGTGAAAGGACACATGCAAAGAGACTTGAGTTGTAGAACATAAACAACTGCCTTATTTTGTGAAGACTCTCTAAGTTAAGTTAAAATAACAATTGGTGTGTGTGTGTGTGTGTGTGTGTGAGGGAGAGAGAGCGAGAGAGCGAGTGAGAGAGAGAGGGAGAGAGAAAGAAAGAAAGGAAGGAAGAAAGAAAGAAAGAAAGAAAGAAAGAAAGAAAGAAAGAAAGAAAGAAAGAAAGAAAGGAAAGAATAAAAGAAAGAAAGAGGTACTATATTTCACCAGCTCAGATTTTTATCTTGTTCAGAATCAAACTAAATTATTAATTTGGGAAGTTAAGCAAATTATTATGATTGTGAATGGAATAATACAAAAACAATATCAGATTTGTTCTTTCAGTTTTATCCCTCTATCAATCATTCCACTTCAATAGTGGAATGGACAATGCTTAGCGTGTTTATATTAGGGACCAAAGCGCTGGTGGAAAAATAACCTCCTCTCAACTTTATTTTTAGGATTCCAAGTTAGCATAAAGTAGCACCCTTAGGCATTTGCAGGACTGTCAGCACCCCTGAAGGGACCATTAACAATCGCTGAGCTATAACCCTGGAAAAAAGGGCAGATCCCAGGTCTGACTTCTTTTTCTCTTCTTCTAAGAGGTCTAAAAGATCCCTTTCCCCATTGGAAGAAATGGACATTTTGATTCTTCTTTTACATCTGTACCCAGTCAAAGAAATCCTGGGATCCATTTTTAAAAAATAATCATATGAGTCAATTTAACATTTGATTTTGCAAGTAGAGCCATATAAGAAAACTGGAAACATGTACTTTGTATTGAAGGAGAGTGATGACATTGTCAAAATCTGCTTCATGAAGCCTTTTCAGGATGCTACTGCTCAACTCAACAAGCCATTTTACATTTATTTAATCTTCTCTCTAGTTTATAAATGCCAGCATCTCTTTATCAATTCTAGTTCATTATTTGATTTTTCTGTTAACAGATACTGGTAGCAAAATCATGTTTATTTTAAAGAGACAAAAGTAGTCCAGATGTTCTTAATCATGCAACCGAGTTATGTTAAACAGTGTTTGTGTGTATGTAAATATAAATAAAATACTAAATGAACACATTTTTAAAAAAGCTTAGAAAAACTCTCTCAAGATGTAGTTACTATTCTTTCCAACTCAAGGAAAACAGAAGTATTTGCTTGCTATGGCTTTTTTATTGATAAACTAAAAGTTACACAATGTAAGTATATCAAGAAATACAAAAAAACATTCTAATAAATACAAAATAAGGTATACATTATTCAGGATATAACATAATACTGAATAAAAATACAATTAGTGTATATTACCATAAATAAAACATTTTGAGAAAGGTACGTTAAAAAGTGTACTGAAACTGAGATTGGTCTCATAGTAACGCTTCACTCACAAAAGTCTTACTAGAGAAATTACTTAAGTTTAATTGCACTGATGATGTAGAGATATACGCTGTATGGCCTGCCTCCTTGTGTAACTTTTAAGATTTTAATTCTTTCCATATTTACTGTATTTATTGTTTCTAAACTATCTTGATTTAAATTAAGGCTTCTATTTTAGATCCTACAGTCTCCCTAGGTTCAGGCAAAGGATGTTGTTCCCTGACTTTGAGGGGTGATTTTCACATTATCCAGTAAATGGCAACATCTGGCCATATTTCCTACTGGAATCCTCACACTGCAGACTTGAATTGCTAGGAAGGAGCCAGCAAATACAGAATAAAAGAGTAATGACTCTTTAAAAGCCCAATAAAGGGACTTATCTAAGTTGCATCTAACCATGGCATGAATGTGCCCCAACAACCTCATTTGTCTTCTGTATCCTCATGACATTGCTTAATCTGTTCCCCAATCCATACCTGAGGCAATTTAAAGTCATCCTTAGCCTTCCTAGTGTAATGGTAATGTTTTCCTTTTAAGCAGGCAATGAGCTGTAGCAGTTTTACTCTTGGAATAGCAAACGGTTTGCTGGTACCCTTATACTTTTCTCCCAGCAAAAGGACTAGTGGATAGCAGCTCAGCTCAGCTCCGAGAAAACGTCTAAGGCAGAGGTGTCAAACTCAAGGTCCACTGGCTGGATTTGACCCACAGGGTGCTTAGATCTGGCCTGTGCGGCCAACCTGGAAACAGCAAAAGACCAGCCTGCAGTGCCTCTGCCAGCAAAAATGGACCTCATGCGGCCCTCTCGAGTTCTGTTTTTGGCTGTAATGGCTCCCACAACCCTCTGCCAGTGAAAACAAAGCTTGGGAGAGCTGCATGCGACCGTCCTGGGCTCTGTTTTCACTGGCAGAGTGCTCGGGCCACCTTTCTAACAATACAATAACTACCGTATTTTTCAGAGTACACGACACATCTTTTTCCCTCAAAAAAGAGACTGAAAATCTGGGTGCGTCTTATACACTGAATACAGCATTTTTTGCCTACCGAAACCCCATGCCCTTCACCAAAACAGCCATGCAGAGCCTGTAGAAGGCTTTCAGAGAGCTCTTGGGGGCTGGGGAAGGCATAAATGAGTGAAAAACGGGCTGTTTTTTGCTCAATTTTGCTCCCCTAGCCCCCAGGAGTACTCTATAAGCCTCCTAAAGGCTTTGCATGCAATTTTTTTTGACAAAAATGGGCCTGTTTTCACAAAAAATGGGCTGGTTTTTGCCCATTTTTGGGGAGGGCCCCCCCAGCAGCACTCTGCAAGCCCCCTAAAGGCTATTCATGCCTCTTTTTTTGGGGGGGAAGGGTGCATTTTTGTGAAAAATGGGCCATTTTGAGAGGTTTGCAGAGTGCAAAAACTTTTTTTTTTAAATTTGCCTCTTCAAAACCTTTGTGCATGTTATACTCCGGTGTGTCTTATACTCCGAAAAATACGGTACAAGTTTCATTATTTTGCAGAATACCCTTTCTCAATTATTTGCTGTCTTGAGGATCCAAGAAGTAGTAAATTTGAATAACTTTGGCTTGTTGGTTGGTGTCTAGCATTAAATATTAGATGTAATGACGGATTTGCCCTTGAATATACTCAGAGAAGGTTTTCATCTGTTCCTCGTTGGAAAGGCTTCTTTTTGTTTCAGTTTATTCACCTTCACCTTCTCCTGGCTGCCATTTGGAAGAGGCAATCGTATTGTCTGATGTTCTTCCTCAACTCATATGCAATAGGTTCATCATGCTATATAAATTGAGGTGTTCCTTAGGTAGAGGTCTATGATGGATTGTGTCTACAAAGGGAAGGATCGTGTAAAAGACTATAGTGAAGAGAGATAGTTTCCTAGGAAGGAAGAGAGCACATTCCAAGGAGGCAGGTGAGACAAGATACCATTGGGGTAGTATCTCAAGAATTTGAGGGTTTGGTACCAGTAAAATGCCAATGACACCGCAAATCAATGGAAACTGGTGCTAGATGATCAAATTCTGGATTTATGTGAAGTCAGTGAACAAGATGGTGAATAAACTGAAACAAAATCTAAAAAAAAATGCAAGGATATTTTAAATATGTGTGTGTGTGTGTGTGTGTGTGTGTTGCATTTGTGCTGATAAACAAATAAAGGGAGACTAGTATAGATCTATTTCAAGCTATTTAGCTCTCATCAGCTAGCCATACCCTTACTGGGATTCGAACCTGGGCTGTATTACATATTAGGCAGCTGTATTAGCCACTAGACCACAGGTTCTCCTCCTTTATCAGCTAAGCCAGAGAAATAGGTATGTATTGAATATAGGTATGTGACACAATACATACACACAGACACACAGACACACAGACACACAGACACACACACACACAGACACACAGACACACACACACAGACACACACACACAGACACACACAGACACACAGACACAGACACAGACACAGACACAGACACACACACACACACACACACACACACACACACACACACACACATATATATATATATATATATATATATATATATATATATATATATATATATCAGATGGTATTACTGTAGTCTCGTGGATTGGCTCACAGTGTAGCTATACTCCTAAATTTAGCCTTGAAGTTGAATAGTTTCAAGGAGAACAGCTGCAGAACCAAAGTTAATAGACTAGCAAGACTGATTACTAAATGTATTCTGAACTCTCTGGCCATCTTATTCATCACAGCTAGTTATAGAGAATACATTATTGTTGTTATAGCAGCTCCTCTGATTTATTTTTGTAATTCCTGGGTCCATTTCTCAATACAATTCAAAATGCTGAATTAGCAACTGTAGCTAAGTTTCACATCCATTGTACATATGTGTTTATTAGTGGCATCATTAGTTCAGAGTCATTACACATCTATATAGTTTTCTGAGATTGAAAGGACAAATTTACTGAAAACACAGGGAGTTTAAGAGCACAGAAGAATGTTAATTTGGGTTGGTGTATTGTGCCTTCTGCAATTTCTGATGAACCAAAGATGTTTGATTTTAGATTAGTTACATTTTAAACAAAGAACCTACTTTCTAATGCAGATTTATGATTCTTAGAGGGAAAGGAAATGGGAGAAAATCTTCCTTCTTGTATTACCATTATAATTTAGGGAACAGGTGGCTTAAACTTTAGAAATTATTGAGTGTTTTGTAAAATGTGATATAATAAGCATCTCAATTGAATATAATCAAAGTGTCTATTAAAAAAATCAGTGGTTCATATTCAAAAAGGATTTAGAGAAATAACTGACCTTGCTATAGATGAAGAAAATAATGTCTCATGGCACAAAACTTGTCTTAAAGCTGGAGCTGGATTTACATATATAATAGAAGGGTTGCTAGGCTTGTCATTAAAATCTGAGCCATACAAAGCATAGAAAATCTTCTCTTATTTTTTTAACCTTTACTTTACAGAACAGGTTTTATGCTGGCATATTTAAACTTAGATTTTAAATAAACTATTTAGACACAAAATTATGCAAGTTCATTTAAGGACAGGGGAATAAATGTGTACTTATTCTTGGAAAAAAATACAAAGTGGTTGTAAATCTTGGCATTCCCCCGCCCCCCGCTCCCTGTGCGATGAAAATGCCCAACATGTTCACAACAGCATTTCTTTCTTTCCTTCTTTTGTCAACCGAAAGAACCCACTGACTCATAACAGCATGGATTTTACTGCTTTTCTTTTACAGCACTTGCTAGAATTACCACATTACCACAAAATGATCTATAATCATACAGTGTAGTTATTTCAGGAAAAGCTACAAAGAAGACACAACCAACATGTATAGCACTGCACTGTTGTGTATGCAAGACTTTGTATTGCAAAATAAAAGCCCAGTTCACCTCATACATTTTCCAAAGTTAATTCGTATTTTTTTCCTAAGGAGTAATGATCATTAGCTTATCTTCATGTTGGTAGTATTCATCTGGTTTGGGATCCCTGGAAGTAAACCCCACATTTATTGCCAGCATGAACTGTGGTGAAATCCTTTTATGTTTCTATTTATAAACCTAAATTAATTAATCAGAAGATGGCATTCTCTTTACATTATAGACCTTCTCGAAATATGATGGCATATTTGCAACCCAATAATGAGTCAGAGCAGATTTTGTTTTCCAATGTACCATTCTAGAATGCTTGTTACATTTTTTTGTAAATGGCTTTGACAACACAATCATATTAATGTTCCTCCTGGACAACAAGGAATGATACATGGGGGTACTAGACATATCACATAGTGTTTGCTCTGACAAGATAACATTTATCAAACCATGGCCTTATTAATTACTGTAAAATTTAAACACAAGACAAGTTCAGTTGTCTAAATATAACATGTTTCATTCCATATGCTGGTTGATGCTCTACTCATGGGTTTGTTGCAAATATGTTATTTAACTCTTTGAAAATAATAGCTTAGAGCACCCATAAATAAACTTATTTTGATTCCTTAATGGGCAACACAATTGTAATAATAAATAAAACAAGTGTTCTCAAAGAGTTGCCAGGTACTTCTTCTATTTTTAGGAATCCTTGCTGTGTGGTTTCATTTTTAAACCTGCCTCTGTTTTGCAGAGGTGGGTTGCTGTAGGTACGGCCTGGTACAGCTGCACTGGTAGTGGCCTGGAGCAGCTGAGAGCATACTGGTACAATGGCTTGTTTGGTCCACCCTCCTGCCTGCACTCTATACCTGTTTTTATGGCAAATGGCAAAGTGCGCACATGCGCACAGTGTGCAATACCTGTGTGAGCCCCAACAACCAGCTGGTTGTTGCAGGGGCAGTGGATTGTGCGTGCGCACACAGCACAAGTCAGGCATGTGCATGAATAGAATACGTGAGCGCGTGATCAGTGTACCGGTAGTTACAGTAAGAGCAACCCACCAATGATGTTTTTGTATATCAACTTGCCATGATTTTGTATTTAATATGCAACCTGTATCATTGACTTCCTCCGGAAGAATAGTTAATGCATGGACTTTGTTAAATAAAAGTTATCTACTGTATTATCTATATCTAATTTTTAAAAATCCCAGGGTGCTTATGTTTATGCACAATGTTTATAACTGCAGAGTCCCAGGTCAAATTGTAGATCACATTGTAACCATCTGTAAACTAAGGGCATATACCAGTCCAGTACCTGATTTCTTTAAAAAATATATAAATGATACTGCACTTGAATTGTGAGATGGTCTAGACTAGGGATGTCAAACTTGCGACAATATGTTGTCATCACGTGATGTATCACAACTCCCCCCCCTTCATGTGGGAAACTGGGTGTGGGTGTGGCCAGCACATATGTTTGACACCCCTGGTCTAAACATTGGCGTTTGAACACAGATCCTTTTAACATTTATATTTTATTGTGTTTTATTAATCTAGAGAGCATGTTAATATATATTGTTAATCTATGTATGATATCCCATATGCTAAATAAATAATAAATATGCACAAAGTGTGCAGTACATGATCCAGTAATATAGAGGTGTGGGAGCACTGAAATGTATGTTGTTGCAAATTGGGAGTATTGTACCATAGTGTCTCCAGTCAAAAGTAGACAGAAGTAGAATCGAAAGGCTTCTATTCAGAAGGGTGAATCCAAACCAAAAGGAATTGCAAAATCTAATTCAAGCTGTTATTATAAATCAACATTTGCAATCCCAGCACATAATAGAGACAATGCTGCTGTAATTTCAGTATAAGAAGTGTGGCAAAGCTTAGCAATTCACTCATTTAGTACTCAGTATGAAGGTAGCTCAAATCATCTAGATGTCACCAGGTCAGGCTGTAGTAGTAACCAATTGGCTTATTAATTTGCAAGTTGTAATGAGACTAAATAGTTCCACATTCTTTTTCTGAAGGTATCTTCACTCTCTATTTTCTGCCTTTTGTACCTTTTGACTTTGACTTATTGAGTATAGCTAATGAGAAGATAAGAGACCACAAAGAAGGACAATTACAGTGAAGAAAGGATGGGGATTGGAATCTGGTACAAAATTCAGCCCAATCTCTTCTCTCTGACACAATGGAAGGAAGCTCATATTTGGATGGATGTCATTCTTGTCTCTGAGCAGGAGATCATGAGGGGCATCATTCAGTTCTGGGTCTCTTTGAGGGGAAAAGAACATTGCTCTTCTGATTGGTAGAAGTTGATCTTGCATGGGGGAAAATCAGGGGTGGGTTTCAATATTTTTTAGTACTGGTTCTGTGGTATGGCTAGGTGGGGAGGCATCTGACTGAGTGGGCATGGTCAACTTGATGTCACTCATGCACATTCAGTACCCCCCTCAATCATGACCTCACCACCAAGTCACGGCCACCGAAACAGTGATGAAAATTTTTGGGTCTTCGATGGAGGGAAGGGGGTGAGGAAGAGAAGGGGGGGGGAACTCCCCAAAATAGAAGGAATTGAAGCATTCAACTTTGCAGCCTGGAGACCATGCCTATGTTTATAAATCCAGCCGGTGAGTGAGTGTGTGTGTGGGGGTAGAAAACAATGGGAAGAAAAGGGTGGGAGATAGGAAAAATGCAGGCGGAGGTGCTGGATTGTGCATGCAGGGAGGGAGGGAGGGAGGGAGAGAAGAAAGTTCACCTGATCCTGGCTCGGGACAAGGGGGAGGAGGAGGAACCAGCTGCATTCCCAAAAAACACTCCCAGAGCGCAGAGCCAGGATGCCGTGCAAGGCCCGCTTCCCTCCACCCAAAGGCATGAAAATGGAATGCAAAAGAAGGAACCCGGGGTGGGGTGGATGACATTTGTAGCCTGACACAACTCTGCATGTGCAATCCGGTGTCGAGTCCAATTGTGGGGCTCTCCATACCTGGGGTGGTGGTGAGGTGGTGAAGGAAGGGGTCTGTCTTGCTAGTGGAAGGCTCCCCGGTGCCCACACCAGTTGATCCTCAGTTTTTTACAGGTGGCAGCACAATCTACAGCAGCGGCAGGCTCGGGAGCAGCCGCTCGTCAGCTGTGGAGTCTGGAACTTGGCCAGGAGGCAGCCAATCATCAAGACTATGTCGGTAAGCAAAGTGAGAGCTTGCAGACAGCACTTCTCTACCAACAGGTCGAGGCTTCCTAGATCCTGCTAGACTTGACTGACTTTTCTGACTCATGGGCAGATGCCGGCTACAAGTGGCTGGATGCTGGCTGGCCAGCAGGCGTGGTTGCCCTGCCAGGGGCATAGCCTAAGCCCAGGCCATAAACTGTGCTGGGAGGTGACAGCTCCCAGTGCTGACTTTGCACGTGTTTGGTGTGTTTACGTTCACTCTGTTCCCTGTTGTTCTGGTCATTGCAAGAGAAGTAAAGACTGGAGATTTCACCAACTGTGTCTCTTCTGCTTTCTCCCTGGTTCAGGCTGGGACAGTTTTGACATCTGGGGTCTGCGATTTCCCATGGCCCCCGCCATGCCTGGAGGTGTTTTGGGGGGTTGCAGTCAGTTCCTCCCAACTTGTCCTGAGCCAGGAGGGGTGAACTTTCTTCCCTCCCTCCCTCCCACCCTGCTTGCATAGTCCAGCACCTCCGCCTGCATTTTTTCCTATCTCCCACCCTTTCCTTCCCGTTGTTTTCTCCCTCCTAGTCACCTGCCGGATTTAAATACAGGCATGACCTCTGGACTGCCAAGTTGAATACTTCAATTCTTTCTGGGAAACTTATGACTTTTCCTGGTCTGCGCTCCACAGTCTGCCTGGGCCCTGTTTGGCTGGGTGCCTCCCATTGCCACCACTCAACTTACCTATTGCAGGAATTTGATGAAGCTGAGCAGCTCCTTGGCGAGCTCCAGATCTAAACTAAACCTGGACATTTCCAGCGGGGAGTGAGCAGAGCATAAGGGAGGCATCTCTTCCAGTTTCTCATGCTGGGACCTGGGATGCTGCCCTCTCCTGCTGCCGCTGCCCTCTCCAGAATGCTGCCCTGTCCCGCTGTGGCTGCGGCAGTAGCTATGGGAGATATTGGCCAGTGGGACTAGGCTAGCACATATGCTTACTTGTGTAGGCAGGAGGAGGCAGTTCTATGGAGGCATGTGGTGAAGGCGAGGCAGGGCAAGCATCGGAGTGGGCTGGTTCAGGGGATGGCCAGCCATCACTACTGGTTCAGCGACCCATGCCCAATTACCTCCACCAGTTCGGCCAAACTGGTCCAAACCAGGATCAACCCACCTCTGGGGAAAATGGGGACATCCACATGCCTGTGGGGAGGGGGAAGGGGGAACATGGGAGGGCAGAGTTTGGGGAGAATGCAGGGAGTATCACATGTGCATTGCATTATGTGTGTGGGCACGTATGCACATGCGCATATGCTATTGTGTGCATGTGTTTTTTTCAGATGACGACAAAAAGGTTAGCCATCACTGCTAGATAGATCACTTCCATAGGGTAAGTGTAGGGTAATTCTACACCTGTGTCCTCTTTCCTTAAATGGGAAAGAGGACACAGGTGTGGTTGGAATAGAGTGGATTCTATTCACATTCCTGGAGAAGTACCGGCACTCTCAGCCTTTGCTGATTAAGTTTGCAGCCCACCTTTTCTTTCTTGAGCAGGGCAATATATAAATGAAGTAGGAATGACCAGCAGTGGTGAGGGTGCAAGGCTTTGGGAAAACAGATAAAGACTTGCTTGCGAAATCTCATATAAGTGGAGGTTCAGGGATTTCCATCCTCGCAGCAAAGCATAAGTTGCACATCTATGCAAAATGCAATTAGTTTTCCTACACAGACTTGACCCTTTGGGGGTATAACTTGACAGTATTCTGAACTGGGACTATCAAAATGTGGAAAGGTTTATGATAGTCAGTAACTACACTCAGCTTTTATATCAACAGTTCCTCATAACCCAGATGAGAAGAATTTCTCACTTGATTTAGAGTGGGTGGGGAATCTTAGGAAACAATCTGCCTTGTAAGAGGCAGTTCGGTTTAATGTTTCTGAAGGTGGTATATGAAGCCTCTGTCACCATTATTTACAATTATACTTTAATGCTTTCAGCTTTCATACAAGTAATGGAGACAATAATGTGGAAATATTTATACTTACACTAGTGAAAGATCCTGGCAGATTGATAATTTGGTGAGCAATACATAAAAAGCCAGCACACTGCATCAATTACAATGTACAATAAGAATATGTGTGCCATTCAAGCACATATGCTTCAGTAAATTAACCACATTGTTCATATTACTCACACACAAACACACAAAGTTGGCTGTGAAAGAAAAATCATATGGTTTCAATAGGGATGTTTAAATCATGGTTCTTTTCTGGAGAGGTTGGCTTATCGTTTTCTTTCAACTTGCAATGCAAACTTTAAATGTATTGAAATCATGCAGATCCTTGCTTATTTGTGTTGGATTTCTTTCTGATTTTCAACCTCCTTCCCTCCACTTTGTCCTTTTTTTTTTTTTTAAAAAAAGAGAGTGGGTCCCAAGTCCTACTGACATTCACTTGACCTAACATTTGAGTACTGGCATTAAAATTGGGATGGATGCAACTTCAGAAAACCTAAATACTTCTTTTTTACACTTAGAGTCGCTGTCCATTTCTCCAATTAATGCTGCAACCAACGAATGCTTGTCATGTCACCACCCCATTAAAATATCAGTTTGTAGCAAACTGTGCTTCCCTTGAGTAGTGGTAATTATGCTAGTGATATAACAGAGACAACCTTGCTCTTGAGCATGGAGGGAACATGGATAACTTACTCGTCTCATGATGCTGAAGATTAGACTAAGGCCAGCTCTTTATTTCTTTTTTTAAAAATAATTTTTATTATGCTTTTTAAAAGCTTTTTGTGTATTAAAAACAAAGCACAAATTTCCACTCATTACAATGAGTCCATGTCAATATCATTGATATCATTCATATTTACATAAGCTATATTTCTATATTCTCTAATACATTCTATATTCTCTAATATATCATGTAATCACTTAAAATATATTAATATTTACAGATTTATACAGTTATCATATTTATTGTAAATAATGCTTAGTTCTTATACAGTATCTCATGTCTACCGTCCAACCATTTATACAATCTGTTCCACACTTTATAGTACTCGAATTCTTCTCTATCCTTCAGTTCCATGGTCAACCTATCCATCTCTGCACACTCAAGTATCTTTCTTATGATCATTGCATTTGGAGGGATATTGTTCTGCTTCCAACTTTGAGCAAATACTATTCTAGACTAGGCTAAGGCCAACTCTTTATTTCTTAATATAAGAGGGATCAGATCAGAACTACTGTCATTAGATCCTTGTAAAATCTATTCTAATCCATGTTGCTCAGTTCTCCAAGCCAAAAGTAAGACATGTGCACCTATTCCCATTACCTTAACAGTAAGCCCAGGGGGCTCTGGCCAACTTGTCAATCCAACATTAAGTCATACAATCTTAGAGTTGGAAGATGCCATCTAGGCTATCAAGTCTAATCCACTGTTTAGTGCAAGAATACATTCATCTGGTGGGGTAATTGGTTCCACTGTCAACCTGATCTTACTGTTCAAAAGTGTTTTCTATCATTCAGCAAAAACCTGTCTTGCTATAAAATAAAAATATTATTCCATGTCCTGTATTTCTGTGACGACAGAGGAGAGAACTTCATCTTCTTCTGTCTGACACACTTTTGGTGCAGGTAATCATTGACCTATGATCAGGGGTGGAATTCAGCCAGTTTGGACTGGTTAAGGGGAGATCTTGCAGCCTTGCTGAGGCTCGGTTGCTCATGGAGATGGTCCATGTGGATCTCCGGGTCAGCAGCTGCTTCTCTTTCCTGCTGCTCTTGCTTGGAGAGAGAGTGTCTCTTATGCAGTTTAGCAGCTGTGAGCCGCTGCTTTCTTCTAAGTCCCATCCGGAAAGCGTGCAGCACAGAAAACCAGCATTCAACATTGCTGCTTCTTCTCTGTGCTGCGCATTTTCAGATGAGACTTAGAGGAAAGCAGCGGTTCACAGCTGCTATTGCACAAGAGGCACTCTCTCTCCCAGCAATAGCAGCAGTGGAGAGAAGCAGCCGCTACCCCGGAGAGCAGAGATGGAGCAGAGCAGGCTCCGAAAGGCTGCTTGGTTGACCTTTGCAGCATGGCGGAAGTTATGCATGTGCATGTGTGGAAGCCATGTGCATGCGCATCTGCATGTTTGCACCTATGTGCATGCTCACATTTTCAGTGAACCGGTTGTTAAAAAGATTGAATGCCACCACTGCCTAACCCCACAATTTGAGTTATAAGTTGTTGTAGTTGTTAAGCAAGCCATGTCCGTGACCTCCTCATTCAATGACCACAATCCCACCTCCACTGTTTCAGAGATAGGAAGAAGGACCAAGCCTTTGAGAGAAGGGTGGGGAAGGCCCAAATATTTAGGGAGTGGTGTGGAGGGGGAAAGGTCCAAGCTTTCTAAGACAGTGGTGGGGCAGGAAGAAGGACTGCAGGTTCGTGGGCCTAGTTAATTAAGGCCTCCTGGCCCATGGTGGTGGGCACTTGCATCATTCCCATAGTCATAAAGGCTGGTATTCTGCCAAGAATCCACATTTTTGTCAGATAACTGCAGGGGCACCGGAACAGCCAGGACTTCACAGGTAGATGTGTGTTCCTTTGTTCAGCACCACTGTAATTTAAAATCATCTCTGAACGAATGATCAGATGTCAAAGGACTACCTGCATATGAAAGTATTTTAGCTGTTAAGCAGTCAGCTGTAGCTCAGAATTTTGCACATCAGCTGGCTTGCATATGCATTTGAATTCTTTCTATGGCATAATTTAAAAGTGTTATACATTGGCAATTTTATTTGCATGTTGAGTCTCAGCAGGAGCCCAGGTAGCAAGATAGTTTATGATATATACAGTATATACACACACACACGTGTGTGTGTGTTTTCTATCAAAAGTGCAGGAAAAAGTGCCTAGAAATAGGAGGAAATAGTCTCAGGAGCCTGAGACAAATGTTTCTGTGGTCTTTTCTGCACAAATATCAATCTAGCTTTTGTCTTAGCAATTTAAGAAGCTTGTGCTTTGGAAATGATGATTTTGTACAGTCATCAACAACCTGAGCTTTGCTATGGAGTAAAATAACACAATGTTGAAAGCTGAGAACTTTCTCTCTCTATTCCCAAGAGAATCAAGAAGGGGTAAATCTTGAATTTCTTCCTCACATGCTCCTTCCTTCTGAGGTTAAATTGGTGTTTATGTAGCAACTGTTGAACTTCTTCAAGACTATCTGCATACTTTTCTGCACTTAGATTTTGATCTGTCCCCGAATAACTAATCCACATTATTCTATAGCTTCACTTCTCTTATCTAAGGATGGTGAGAATATGTGTCTGAGCTGCCAACCTTCTGAAATAATGTCTTGAGAAATGAGCAACAAAAGAGCATGTGTCTGCAAAAGGAATTGCTGGGGAAGGTCAGTGGAAGAGGAAAGGTAGCTCTGAATGGACTGAGATGGGTGGCTCGGGGAGAAGTGGACACAGCAAAAGTGGGTGCCTAAACCTCCCATTCTGGTGGATAGTGCATAGCCATAAGAATGCTAATGATATCCAGTTGTACATCTCAGTCCCTAGTTGCTCAGGGCTTGGAAGGTCTGGAGGTCTGGATGAGGAGGAACAAGCTCAAACTCAAGCCTAACAAGACTGAGTAGCTATGCAGATTTTGAAATCACTTGGATCTGGAAATTTCCCACCTTTGATTCTGGATACGATCACATTGCATTAGACAGACCTGGTGCACGGTTTGGAAGTTTTCCCAGACACACAACTCTTGTTTGAAGAGCAGATAGCAACCATGGCTGAGAGGAACTTTGCACAAATCCATATAATATAGAACAACAGAGTTGGAAGCGACCTTGGAGGTTTTCTAGTCCAAACCACCGTTCAAGCAGGAGACCTAGATCCAGGAGAGCTAGATCCCTCAAGCACCCGCCACTTTGGAAGGCAAGCTGTTCCATTGGTTTTGTATCTTTTGTATCCATCTTTTGTATCAGCTGCACTCATTCCTGGATTGAGAAGCCTGACTCCTGATCACTCATATTTTGGTTAGCAATAGCACTTAGATTTATATACCACTTCACAGAGCTTTACAGCCCTCCCTAAGTGGTTTATAGAGTCAGCATATTGCCCCCAAACAATCTGGGTCCTCATTTTACCCACCTCGAAAGGATGGAAGGCTGAGTCAACCTTGAGCCTGCTGAGATTTGAACTGCCAAATTACAGGCAGTCGGCAGTCAGCAGAAGTAGCCTGCAATACTGCACTCTAACCCTGCACCGCCAAGATGGTTACCTCTTACCTTACTTACTAAAATACAATATACCTAGTCCTAAGACAACTCATAGGTTACAGCTAGTCCAGAATGCAGCAGAATATGTAGCCCCTCTTATTTTATTACTTTGTGATTTGCACTAGTTGACAGAGAACTTCCACTTGCAATTCAAAGTGTGCTGACTAACACCTTTAAAATCCCACATGGCACAAATCCTGCCTATTTGTGGGGCTGTGTGTCTCTGATGTCCCCTCCCCATGGAAAAATGCAGTTGGCATGCTCCAGATTCTATTTTTTTATATATTTTATTCATTTTCACATTCCATTTTACAATCACTTATATACAGGGTATTTGCTATAAGAAAAAAAAGAAAGATAAATAAATAAATAAATAAAACAAAATAAAAAAGAAAACACAACTCATCATTCACAACCCCACCTGGCACTTCCATCCTCCATACACCCCATCTACCCCCTCCAACTTTCCTTTCCTCCCTCTAACACTCCCCTCCTACTTCCCTTTCCCCTCAAACCTTCCTTCTCCCCTTACTCCCAACATGCCCTCCTTACATTCCCCTTACTCCTTCCTTACTCCTCCCTCTTCTTTCCCTCTACCTCCCTCCTTGGTGTATGCCTTTATTCAAGTGTTGTTTAATCTGATAAAAAGTAAAATAAACCAAGGAAAAAAAATATAAAGAAAGAAAAGAGAAAAAAAAAGGAAAAAAACAACAACCGTATATAAGTGCATTCTTGTTCTTATTGAGACTATGATAACACCCACCCACCCACCCCCCATAAATCCCCATCCCTAATCCTCCCGACTTCCCAGGGCCCACACCTGGCACTGCCTTCTATCTAAAGTATCTTGTGTTTGTATGGATTAAAAATAAAAGTAATATATTAAAGGAAAGAAAAACAAGAAAAAAGAAAGAAAAGAAAAAAGAAAAAAGAAAAAAGAAAAAGGAAAAAAAAGAAAAAGAACTCTTTGTGTTAAGCTCAGCCCCCCATCTTTATCTATGCTTAAATAGTGTAAGTCATTCTATCTATATTTTATTCTCGTCTCTTGCTTCTTTGTTATTTACCCCAACCTCCTGTAGACTCTCCCGTTCCTCTTCCTTAACCTTGTATTCAGATAAACATTTATACAAATTTGTATAGGCATCAATATACAGTCTAACTCAAAAGTAATCCCTACCAGTAAAATTTAAGCAGCGTGGATCATTCCACATATTCAAATATTACTTTACAGAAAAATAATCAAACTTTCCCTTCTAATAGGATTTAAACAGCGTAAATAATCTTTCTTAACCATATTTTCAAACAGTAATTCAAAATAATCTAACCAAACCTTCCCTTCTTAGTAAAATTTAAGCAGCGTGGATCAAGTATTACTTTACACAAAAATCAGTTTACATTCTATCTTAAGATGATCCCGACCGGCTTTCCCTTCTAATAGGATTTAAACCACGTAAATCATTCCGCATGCATTTTACCCTCATCCCTTGCTTGTCTGATATTTACCACTATCAAATTTATGCAGACATTAGTTTAAGATCTAGCTCAAAATAATTTCACCAAACTTTCCCTTCTAATAAGAATTAAATAGCATGGATCATTCCACATATTCAAATAATACTTTCAACAAGAATCAGTTAACCTTCTGTTTTAAAAAAATAATCTCGTCCAGCTTTCCCTTCTAACAGAATTTAAACAACATAAATCATTTTGCATCCTTTTACATATATACATTCAATATCACCCCACCAATATACGTAAATCATTCCGCATGCATTTTACCCTCATCCCTTGCTTCTCTGATATTTACCACTATCAAATTTATGCAGACATTAATTTAAAATCTAACTCAAAATAATTTCACCAAGCTTTCCCTTCTAATAAAAATTAAATAGCATGGATCATTCCACATATTCAAATAATACTTTCAACAAGAATCACTTTACCTTCTGTTTTAAAGTAATCCCTTCTAACAGAATTTACACAACATAGGTCATTCCGCATTCATTTTACATATATACAATCAGTATCACCCCACCAATAAGTTCCGCTTTTTCTACCGGAGAGAGGTCGCAAACCCCCATTCAGTCCACAACTTTGACAAATATTTTAAAATGTCTAAATCCTCAATCTCCGCTTTTCTGCTTCTCCGAGGGAGGAAAGGCTACCCCCTCCATCTTGCAGCCATGTGGTCTGTTGGTTGCCTTCTCCTTCGGCTTGTCTCTCCTCTTTTCCAAGTGAATCAGGAAGTCCCGCCTTCAAAGTCTTGTAATAGAAATCTCGAGCCTCCGAAACAGAGTTAAGATGAAGTCTTTGATTCTCAAATGTGACCGTAATGCTGGCTGGGGCCTCCCATCTATATTGAATCTGTTGATTTCTAAGCTCTTTTGTTAAAAATGCATAGTCTCTTCTTGCTCTCAACATCTGGAAAGGTATTTCTTTGAAGACAATCAAGTCCTGGTCATCAACTCGCAGACTGTTATTATGAAACTTTTGCATAATCGCGTTTCTGGATTCTTTTGTGGAAAAATATATAATTATGTCCCTCGGGAGCTGTCGCTGTTCCGCTACCAACGAGTTCTGGCGATAGATTTTCCGAATCTGCCAATCAAAGTTAAGTCCTGGGCTTCCCACCGCATGGCTGAAGGCTTCAACAAAGGTCTGTTTCAGATTCTCTCGCTCCTTTTCGCGGAATCCTCTGACTCTTACTGCGAATGCCTTCTTATTAAAATTTATCATCACGAGCTGTTCTTGAGTGTCTCTAATTTTTTGTTGTAATATTTGAATATTAGTAGTCAAGTTAAAATTAGCCTCCTCCAAGCTTTCCAATTTATTCTCTATTTCAGCAGAATAATCTGACAGGGCAGACACGGCTGCAAACGTATTCGCCTTCATTTGGTCAATTTTAGACTTTAAATCATCATATAGCTCCAATACAAATTCCTTAATGTCTTGTTTAAAATCATTAAACATTTGAAAGAAAAATTCCTGTGTTAAAAATTCTCCAGTAGAGGGCGTAGGAGACAAGGGCTGCGATTCCAGTATAGATTCTTTAGATTCTTTAGGCACATTTGCAGAGAGACGCTTCGATTTTGACCTGGGTGCCATTATAAATAAACAAATAAACAGCGCTTTTGCTCCCCTCTGTTTCCAAAAAAAAAAAAAATTTATTTTGTTAAGGAGCGGTCTGCAGGAAGGTAAAACCGGCTAAGTACATCCCCTATCAGTCACCAACGGAGAGAAATCGCCATTTTGAAGTCTGTTTAAACAAAGAAGGCTCTAAGACAAATGGTGCTGGTATTTAAGATAGTAATAAAAGCATAAATCTCACAGGAGTGGGACCCGCCCGTATTAATCCTAGCTTCAAACAACTTTGCTTTGTCCTGGGGGGGGGGGGCTCGCCTGTCTGGGGCTGCAAAAAAGGCAGAAGAACTGGCTGGAGATAAAAGCTCCGCTCACGCTGGGTCTAATCTCTGTCCACAGCCAAAAAAAAAGAGAAAGGCTGTGGATTACGAATAGACCCTAGCACACAGAGCTACTCCCTGCCCCTTTCTTAGCCAAAAAGGGGTGATATCTATGATCTTATTTAGATATACAGACCAGATCTCTGAGAGGAGCTCGGTTGAGCCCTCCTCGGCAACAGGCTCCGCCCCCCCGGTCCGGCATGCTCCAGATTCTGTCACTTAAGCACTACCTCTGTCCTATAAAACAGCATGTTTTTCCCAGTTGAAAAAAGAAATTACAACAAGGAAATCTTTACCGTAGGTTAGATATGATTTAGACACTGTTCCATGTAAATGGTACATAAATTGGAAGTTAATGAACCACTCCAAGGCTCTAGCAAACCATTTTATGTCCTTCACCTGTCCATCTGACATATTCCTTAAACTATTTTGACATGCAGAGAAAGTGAGAGGCACTTCAGTCCTCAAGGAAAAAGTAACAACAACAACAACAACAACAATAAAATTTAGTGAGAGACCCAACAAAATTAATCATTTATGCAATCAGAAAGGTAGTATACAACTTAAATATTCATGTATTGAACAAATACAAATAATACATAATTGGAGGAAATATTTCAGTATTGATTTAATTGTTGTTGTTAACTGAAAGCAGGGATAATGATTTTTTTTCTTGTCTTCACAACTTTGTTGAATTACCAGCATTTTTCACTATGCTGATCAGGGCTAGTTTCAAAGGGTTCAGATTGCTTGAACATTTGGCATGGATTTCACACACCTTAGGACAACTTACAAAAATACAAGCATTTGGACTGCTAAAACCATGATCAATATAGCATCAAAGTCATTCTGGGATGGATATATTAGATAGATGATAGATAGATAGATAGATAGATAGATAGATAGATAGATAGATAGATGATAGATAGATAGATAGATAGATAGATAGATAGATAGATAGATAGATAGATAGATAGATAGATAGATAGATAGATACTAGGTTGGTAGGTAGGTAAGTAGATAAGAGATAGATGATGGATGGATGGATGGATGGATGGATGGATGGATGGATGGATGGATAGATAGATAGATAAATAGATAGATAGATAGATACTAAGTAGGTAGGTAGGTAAGTAGATAAGAGATAGATAGATAGATAGATAGATAGATAGATAGATAGATAGATAGATAGATAGATAGATATTTTCAGCCTCTGAAATCCTTACTAAATATCTGAACTATAGAAACATACACGTCCCAAGGCTCCTTCCTGTCACTGGGGAATACTAAAGGAGATTGGTGATTGTGGAATAGAGAATGAAACTGAAATGTGCATTTGGCTGTGTTTTTATCATATTGCTTATCTTTTTTATTATTATTGTTCCTCATAATTCCAACCATTTTGCTCAAGTCATGGATATTAATCATAGGCTTTGACTTTCACGCAGTTCCTGGAATCTTAAAAATTACCCTCTGGCAATGTTTTTATAGCTCTATCAGAGCTGTGATTAATGTCTATGAACTGGATAGAAAATCGGCTCCAGTAAAAAACGAAGGAACTCTTAATTGTTATTATTTGCTTAGCTGTTTGATAAAAGTTTTCATTGCTGACTGTACTTTTCCAGAAAAACATACAGTTTTGATTTCATATTCAAGTGGAGAATGTTGTGAGGGAGTGAATGATGAACGAAATCATGTTTGTTCCATTGTACAGCTGAGAAGAATAAGAGGAATGTATATTCAGAACCACGTAGTCATAAACTTTGTGGCATTGTGTTACTCTTGATTCTGGTCAAAGAAAATTATTTTAGGAGAAGCTGTTTCTTTCTTTTTTTGGTTCATTTTTGGTAACTTATTGCTTCAGTACAATAGTCATTGTTGCAAAATTATCGAAACTTCATTATTGACTTGATTCTGATTTCTTTTTTTTCTTTTAATGCTGTCAAATTAACTTTTCACTTGTATATAGTTTTTTTTAAAAGGGCTCTCATTTGGTACTTTATTTTTGCTTCAACTAAATCTTACAATTTTAATACATTAGATGTTCCACTTTGTTTTATTTTTTTCATTTGATGCCACAATAGTTTTCCTTGATTTTCCCAACTATCTCAGGTAGCCTTCTTGGTAACCTCCAAAGTTCTCCACCAGAAATTCATGACATCACCATCACCTTTATTTAACAAAAAAAAAAAAAACATATTTGAAGAGTCACTTCTTTCTTTGGACTTTATCAGTGTATTCTCCAATATATCCAGTGTTATTATCCTTTCTGATCCTCTAGGGAGCTTTGAAATGGTGATTTGATTCAAAGGAGATTTGATCAAATAATCCTTTATATTCAATCCTTTGAATTAATTTGAGGCATTGAATCAAGGGCCTTCATAACTTTCAAACATACTGAAAGATAATTTGAAGATTGTAGACTTGCATTCTCAAATATTCTTGTAACTTTCCTATATGGACAAAATTGGAGAGTGAATGGGATTTTTTAAAATATTGATATTATCACCTCTGCAAAGGATCTAGGACAACTCACCACAGCCAACTCGGCATAGCCAACTCACCAAGGCCTACTTACCATGGGACAACTCACCGCAGCCAATTTACCACAGGACAACTCACTTCAACAATTCAACATAGGATTAGTTCTTTTTATTATTCATTAAAGCATTACAAAAACAGGTAGTAATAAGAATGATTTCCTTTGATACAAGAGATAAAATAATTTTGATGAAAACGTGGTCAACCAAATTAAAAGAATCTTGTGGTGAATTGGTTGTAGTAAGTTAGCCGTAGCAAAATTGGTTGTGACGAGTTGTCCCATTCCACTCTGCAAAACTCTGCCTATGCTTGAGGGTACGCTGCTCTATTTCTTGTCTCCCGTGCTCTTCTGCTGAAATTTATTTTGGTAGATTCATGCAGAGGGAGAGAGACTTAAATGTACTCTGCTGGTTTTTCTTATCTATTTTAGTCTTTCCTGTGTTATACTTTCCATTTGTTCAAGTCAATGCACCCTTTAAAATCCTCTCATAATTCTATTTGTGTGACTTGTATTTTAGCCCCTGTGACCAATCTATCTTCAATTCTTCAGTTCTGTCAGTCTTGTTTTTCTCTATCTAGTCTGCTCTATTTTCTTTTTGTCTATCTCTACCTTGTCTATGCTAAGTGAATGCTTTCCATTGCATAAGTGGCTCTGACATAGTGTGGCTATTGTTCGATTATCATGCATAAGACATAAAGAAATAATTAGGATTATATATGCAATATTGATAACACGATATACAGAAGAGGCTAACATTGCCAATGAGGCATGAAATAAGTCAACCAACCAGGAAAGCAGATAGTCAAATTGTGATAGACTCTTCAATCTTTAAAAATAAAAACACTTATTTTTTTCCCCCTTAGTAATTTGGAATAGAACATGTTCTGCATTAATTTAGCACTATTTTTCTCCAGAGTGGTGAACAAGCTGGACTATTTTTTTCATTTCTATTATTTTTGTCTTTAAAAAAGTAGGGAGAATATTTTTTTAAAAATGGAAAATTTGGTGGATGAAATTTTGCAAGATTAATATTGGTTAAGGAAACTACTATTCTGTTTAAATAGAATTTATTATTATACAAATAAAACACATTAGAAATAAAATAATAAAAATACAAAGCAGAATAAGAATGTTACCATTTGCTTCAATCGGCTCAATTCATCGGAGCATGTAATATCCTGTTTATTTTCATCCCATTCTAAAAACAAGCAAACAAAAGCAGCTGCAAGCATTTTGCTCTTTCCCCGGCTAACCTTATAACTGAATAAAATCTTGAATTGGATTAAATCTTCAAAACTCATACAATTTAATCTGGTCACTTTCAGATTGTGAATATGTATTAGATAATTGATTAAATTTCACAACTTTACTAATTTCCATTTTTTCTCCTCAGATAGTTAGCTTATGGGCAAGTTCAGTCTTTTGTTTATGACTAGTGCTTTGTACTAATAAAATATAGAAAATGTATTACTATAATTAATAGAGTTAAATAAATCATGAAGAGGATTGTTATAGTATTAGACATTTAAGATTTTGGAAACTGTTCTGACCCCCCTTCTCCATCCAGGAACAAAAGCCAAAAGCCACGTAACTCAAAAGGTTTCTTTTAATCAGTCCAAGCTCTTGTTGGCTGCAAGCCCAAATAAAGAAAGATAATAGCTCTGGCAAAAGTCCTATAACTCACAAAACACTGCAAGCCACTTATCCAAGTTAGCTTCTCTCGATGCGTAAACGCAAACAAGAACAAACACTAGAACAGGAACGGAACGTTGACTTCTGCAACCAGGGCATGGCACCAGCAGTCTCTTTATACTCAGGAGAGGATCCCAATGAGCAACAGCTGCTTGAAATCATCTCCTATAAGTACTCAGTTGTTCCTTCCATCGAGTAACCCTTCGACGGGGTGCATCCTGCAACAACTCCCAAGTGTTTCCCTGAACACTCCCTCTGATCCAATGCTCTGCTGCCACCTGGTGGCCAATGGCTCCTGCCGGGCCACAACAGGAAACTAACCTAAGAATAGATTAAATAATGAATATGATTGTAAATTTTAACTGTTGGCACAAAATATTTCTACCCAGACAATACACTGTTTAATGAAAAATGGATTGCTTATATTAAAATAAAATAAAAACGTTTACAAAAAAATAGTGTTTTGTAGTAAATATATCCCTAGCTAATTTCAACATTATTTTTGCCTCCCCTTCCTTTATAGCCACAATGAAACAGTGAGTCTGGGCTACCTCAGGAACTTTGGAATTTGCTTCCTCCCAAGCCAGAGTATTAAAATGAATGTTATTGGTTATTGTGTATATCACAATTCCTTTGATTTGTAAGTGATATATTATTTGTGAACAGATTACACACCCAGGTTTAAAATGAATCTTATTATACTGTAAACACGCCAAGTGGGAAGTCTTTTATTAATGGATTACTACTGAGGTCTAAATTATTATCTGTTTTTAAATCTTTAGATAAATATGTATTTTTCTTTCTTTTTACTTGCAACTTGCTTCAATATGGATGAAAAATAATCCAGCCACCAACTGTACACTATGTCAGCTTATATAGAATATAGTAGGATAGGATAGGTTAGAATAGAATAGAATAGAATAGCAGAGTTGGAAGGGACCTTGGAGGTCTTCTAGTTCAACCCCCTGCTCAGGCAGGAAATCCTATACTGGGGTGTCAAACTCAGATCATCACATTATCATCATGTGACATATCCTGACTCCCCCCCTTGCTAAAATGGGGTAGACATGGCCAGAACGTGACACATCTGGCCTGCGGGCTGCAAGTTTGAGAAGCCCTGTCCTATACCATTTCAGACAAATGGTTTTCCAATCTCTTCTTAAAAACTTACAGTGTTGGAGCATTCACAACCTCTAGAGGAAAGTTGTTCCACTGATTAATTATTCTAACTGTCAGGAAATTTCTCCTCAGTTCTAAGTTGCTTCTCTCCTTAATTAATTTCCATCCATTGCATCTTGTCCTGCCCTCAGATGCTTTGGGGAATAGCTTGATTCCCTCTTCTTTGAGGCAACCTTTGAGATATTGGAACATTGCTATCATATCACCTCTAGTCCTTCTTTTCATCAAACTAGACATACCCAATTCCAGCAGAGGTTCTTTATATGTTTTAGCCTCCAGTCCCCTAATCAACTTTGTCGCTTTTCTAGACTGCATATATATGAATGATTATGCCTTTTAGTGAAGGTGACCTTGTAGCTGAAACATCTGGACACTATTTGTTAGAAGTGTGCATACTTCCTTGGTGAGTATTTTTGTACTCTTTTGCTTAAATCCCAAATCAAGAGCCACTTTGATATAGTAGTTAAAGAAACTAGGCTAAAAACAAGGAGATTATAAGTGAAAGCTGATTGAGTGATGTTGGATCATTCATTCTCTTATAATGCAGGCTTGATATGGGAAGTGGCAGTATAATATTTGCTGCCTTGTACAAAAATAAAGGTGGGATACATCCAATAATAACACCAATAAATAGTTAAACTATTTAGAGCAGCGATGGCGAATCTTTTTTGGCTAATGTCAGGGGGGTTGTGTGCGGGTGTGCTTCACCCATAATGCAATTGTGACCCCCCCCCCCCCAGTGCACATGCGCACATGACAGGCACTCCCCCCATTTTTGCATGCTTTTTTCACCCTCCCCAGGCTCCAGAGGCTTTATAGGAGCCTAGGGAGGGTGAAGGCAACCTCCCCTGCCACTCCAGAGGCCCTCCGGAGGCTTCCCTGAAGCTTCAGGAGTGCAAAAAACCAGCCCTATGGGGAAACTGGAAGTTCAGGAATGGAATTCCAGTTTTCTCGTAGGGCCATTTTTAGTCCTCCAGAGCCTTCAGGGACCTTCAGGAGGCTTCCCTGAAGACTCCGGAGGACAAAAAACAGCCCTATGAGCAAACCAGAAGTGACTTCCGGTTTGTCTGTTGGGTCGTTTTTCGTGACATAGGTTCGCCATCCCGGACTTAGAGTAACTTTTCAGCATCAGCTGGGCATCTTTTAATTTTTTAAAAATTTTTTTGTTCTCTATATACAATTATAGGTATACATTCACATGATTATTATTCTTTTTTTTACATTCATGGTTCCTATACATTTGTCATTCCATTTATAGAGATACACTATTCCATTTTAGTTGTTTTGTTTACCATCCCTTGCCTGTTTTGACACCACCTTCTTCTCTCTTTCTTTTCTCCCTCCCTTCTCTACTTCCTACCCTCCTCCTTTCCCTTCCTTCTTCCCTTACCTCTCCCCACCTCCTCTCTTCCTCTTCCCCTTCCTACCCTCTCTCCTTCTCTCTTTCTCTCCTTCTCCCTTCCATCTTCCTCTCCTCCTCTCTATCTTCCTTCCCTCCTCTTCCTCTCCTCTCCTCTCTTCCTTTCTCTCCCTCCCTCCCTTCTCTACTTTCTTCTTTCCTCCTTTCCTTTCCATTCCTTCTACCCTTACCTCTCCCCTACTTCTCTCTACCTCTACCTCTTCCCTTCCTACCCTCTCTCCTTCTCTCCCTCTCCCTTCCATCTTCCTCTCCTTACCTCTCTTCCTTCCCTCCTTTTCCTCTCATTTCCTCTCCTCCTCTCTATTGCTGCAGGTGTCTCTTCCAGCTCTTAATTTATATTTTCTTGGGGTGGTATTTCTGTGAACCCAAAAATAATTGAATATCATTTCTTGTTTCTTTTCCTTCTCTTCCCCCCCTTTTTTTTAAATAACAAAAGAATATTTTTCTTTTTTGGACAGACATAGACAGACAACACATAACACATAGAACCTTCTACAATCGCATACAGCATGTCATTTGGTTGCAAAGTTTTTGTGCATCATTTCCATAGTCCTCACTTTCAATTGTATGTAAAATCACAAATTATCAATCTGATATATATGTATTCATTTATTATCATCATCATATTATCAATCCAGTATATTATATAAAAAGTTATTATAACTATTAAACATGCATTTGACTATAAATTGCTTTTACATCCTTTTGTATGAAATATTCTAAATTTGAAGTAAAACTATAAAATGGCATTCCATTAAATCCTCCTAAAATCATCCAGTGGCATTACATCTTTATAACATATTCTAAATAAAAATTGGTTATATTTAATAACAAAAACTTTTAAACCCACTCATAGTCCTCATTTGCAGTTTGTATAAAATTTCATGTCATCAAACTGGTATATATCGCAACTTGTTGCTCATTGCAAATTTTATGAACACTCAAAACCCTCCATCTGATCCTTCCATCAACTTACCTTTAGTTATCACCGATAATTCTGTCAAGATTTCTCTCCATACTTCCATCAAATTTTCTCTCTTTTCTTCTTCTGCACTTTGAGGTTTGAGTTCCAGTCCATCTGTCTCTGCTTTCCATAGTCCACTCTTGCTATTTCCAACCACGCTCAGTTTACTGTCAGTATCAACAATTTTCTTATCTCTTTGCTCCTTTTTTTCTTCAATTTTTGGAACTCTTTCCTCAACTTTATTCATTTGATAAATGTCCCCAATTTTCCCATCTCTTTTTACTGATCTTTGTTCTACATTCTCCATTCTCTCCTCAATTTTCTCTGTTATTACTAATATTTTTTTGAATTTTAAACATAATCATTTGCAATATTAATGTTTCTTTTTCATGTTGCATCATTCTTCCAACATATAAACACTGCCACTATAGCTTTCAAAGCTTTTTGTTATATTTCAAGCAAGTTCATTATAATCTTTCAGTTCAAGGCTTTGTCTTCACTCCAGTGCAGCTACTGATAGAGCTCCCGAAGAGCATCTGTGTAAACAATCAGTGCTCTTCCCACTATCTCTCTCAAAAAACAAACTGAAATGCCTTGAAGTGTAAATCTAATGATCAAAGAGAAGAAAGATTAAACAATGTTTCCAAGCCTCCAGCCTTAAAGTGGCAGTGTTACTTTCTCTCTCTCTGCTGTTACAGCCCTCTTTATATTACAAACTTACGGAGAAACATTCGTAAGAGAAAAATAATCCAATCAAGCATTGTAAAAAAAAAAAGAAATGTATAATCCACAAGTAGAAGCAAAAAATAAAAGAAGAAAAGGTAGTAGAAGAAAAGCTAATCCATCCACTTTAAAAAATAGGAAACATTTGCAGAAATTCCATCCATAAAAAGAAAAATTAAGAAAAGATAACACTCTAAGTTTAATGTAGCTTAATCTCGATGCTTATTTTCTTCTGTCTTCAATTTTAATGTAGTTATGATTTTCTTTGGGTAATCTCTTTTCTAATAATAAAATTTCCTCACCAATTTGACACATTTTCTCTTCTGCTTTCTTTCCGTTCTGGGGCTGTTCCAACTTCAGCAGCTTCAAGGCTGCATTTCTGTCATCAGAAAAAGAGCTTTTCCTTATCGATCAGGGACTTTGTAGTGTTCTGAGACTTTATAGTGAGATCAGCAGGATGTGCTCTTCTCTATCACTGTCTCTACAGGATGGTTTAGGTCCAAAAAGGACCACCCAGTGACAGAAATATCGACTGCAATCTTGGAGCTCCAAGATCGCATGTCGTATCGTTATGACATTAGCTCTCTCTCTTCCCATCAGCTGGGCATTAAAATACCCATCAGTTGGTCATCTTGATGCCTTTTGTGGAGGTGCCAAGAATTGAACTTAGGTCTTCTGCATGTAAAGCAATCATCCAATCCCTGAGTTATGATTTCTGATTTGGTTTTCCATTAACCATATTTTGGCTCTTTTTTTATCTTGCGTTAAACAGCTCTGTGTAGCCAGCCTGCAAAACATTATGGCTGTGGGTTCTGCCCTGTACTTCTGCTTGTAATATACTGGCCAAGGATGCTTTGCAGAATTGTGAAGAGACCATAACCCCTATGAAGTATTGCACCATTATTCTAGGGACCACTGTGCTGTTAATAAATCTTCTCAGCCAGCCAAAGACACAGTGAGGTGATTTTCCTGAAGAAGGAAAGCGATAAGTGCTGTTGTTGCTCTTATAGCACCTTTTCACAGTAACAGCAGTTGTTACCAAGCCAATAGTTAAAGAGTCTATGCTTGCGGGTGGGGGTAGGGTGAGGACTCCTTTTGGAATATTTGCTTAAAACTACAAATGTATTCTAAAGGATTGCTCTGCTACATTTGGAACACCGTGATTCTCATGACTAACCTTTGCAATTTTATTCAACTTATGTGTCTGAAAATGCTGCTTTTGCTTTCATCTTTCCCTATTCATTCAGGGGATATTTCAAAGGTAATGTCATGGCAACTAATTGGCTGGGGGAAAAATGAGTTTTGCTGCAAAATGCTTGGCAGTTGTACCAGTAAGTCCAGTTTTTTGTCACTCGGTACAACTTGCAAAAACAGTGACGTTAATTCAAGAAGAACTCAATATTACCACGACTATTTTTTATTTGTAAACCAGTTGCAGGAAATGTTGCATGCATTCCATCTGTTCTTACTTATCAAGTATATTCTGCATTGGTGGGAATATTTTCAGTCTGTGATTTTTCGACAGATTATTTACATCTTATATTTACATAATATTTATTTTTAAATATTAGTTATATAATATTTATATTTATATAACATTTAAATATTATTTATATTTACATGAAAGAAGAGATTCAACCTAGATATAAAGAGAAATTTTTCTGACAATTAACCAATGGAACAGCTTGCCTTCAGAAGTTATGGGTGCTTCATCACTGGAGGCTTTCAAAAAGAATCTGGACAGTTACTTGTAAGAAATGGTACAGGGTCTCCTGCTTCAACAGGGGGTTGAACTAGATGACCTACAAGGTCCCTTCCAATTCTCTTATTCTGCATTCTATTCTGTGTTTCAAAGGGATGACATCAAGCACATTTTTAATCTTTCTTTTATAATTGAAGACATCCCCAAACTAACATTGCATCCTGTATGTTTCTAACACTGAACATGGATTTAGAACTTAGAGAGCTTCCTTGGATTTAAACTGAAAGGACAATCTGGAAACCTTCCAAATGTTTTATCTAAAAGTTAACCCCTATGTGAGACAAGATGGCTCCTTAAGGGAGACCATGAGCCAATGTCCAAGAGTTTAACCCAACCCTCAAATTGTTACCTTTTAAAATTGATCCTTCAAGGTCTGGCTCCACCAAGTGACTCCACTTAAGCTCTTAAGAAGGATAACAATTTAATAGAAACAACAGAGAATCACTGGATCTGTCCACTACCAAGGGAAGATAATCTCCAATGGTAGGCTCTATTCCATAGTCTAAATCAGGGCTGTCAAACTCCCATCCTATGGGCCAGATGTGTCACACCCTGGCCATACCCACACCCATTTAAGTGAAGGGGGAAAAAGTCCCGATACACCACGTGACACCACTGTGACAATATGAATTTCAAACCTCTGTCCTAAATTGAAGACTAAATGAACTTATGCCTGTTTTTTCACTTAAAGGGAATGAGTGTAGTATAAGGGGTAATGTTAGACTAGAATAAAACCACAACAAAGAAGGTGGGAAAATACTGACTTGGCATTCCATTTTGATATACTGTCTAATATGGGGGTCACCAACCTTTCAGACCTCAGGGACCACTGAATTCATAATTTTAAATCCCATGGACTACTAATATGAATTTTTAAAAAAGATAAATAGTTTTTAGTGCAATATAAAAAATGCAAATATTTTTTCTGTGCCACCAAAATTTTCTCACGGACCACCAGTGGTCCACAGACCAACAGTTGGCAACCACTACTCTAACACATTTTGAATTGAATCAACCCTTCTTCAAAGGTATTGTGGACAAATTAGGTTGTATGAGTAAGAAACATAGGAAAATAAGGTTCAGCTAAGCTCATGCTTTAGATTTGCTTTATTTCACATGGTTCAAGCTAACATTTGGAGAAAGCTGTTCTAGGAGGAATGTTGTGACCACTTGCACTGAACTGGGCTTGATGAAAGTTGAAATAAAATAATGAAACATCAACTCTTTCTACTGATTGAAACAAACATTTTGCCCACAGGTTTCACTTCACAAATGTTGACAGCTACTGATTATTGTGAATGCAGAAGTGGAGGACAAGCTGCTATGACATAAAAATTCCTCCAAAATGTAATTTGTCTTGGGTTGCTAACAGTCTACAGCAGACCACAGATGGAGGGTTACGATTATGAAAATTGCAGTAGAAGACAAGACAATTTCCAATAAAGTTGAGTTATGAGGCTGCTAGGAGCTGAAAATAATTTGATGACACATAATCATAATCACTCAATCAAACCTGTTGAAGACCCTTAAGTCAATTAACTACCTTGAAAAAACTAACTAACCTCAACACCAGAAAACCTCCCTGCTATTATACTTTCCTTCCCAACCCTCAACAGTCTTATAAGGCAGATTTACTAAACTTTTGTATGGGAACAGAATCTGTCCTTGAACAGTTGAATTGCTAGCTCATTTTCTACTATGTTGTAATTTTTTCAGAGATTCTACAATAAGGTTAATAGTGTTCCCTATTAAACCTTTCCAGGCAAGCAGATTAATTCTACACCCATTACCTTTTGTGTGACTTGAACTCAAAAACAAAGTTTAATACAGCCACATTTTCTGTAATAGCTTGCAGAATTCACCTGCAATTAATAGCTGGTTACTTTTGCCTTGATAATTTTAACTGGCAGTCTTATTTTAGGGGAGTATATCTTAGTAATTTAGCAATATCAATTGTTTTGATGTCTTTTATTTAGTGTGCTTTTATGTTTCTGCTCTCTTTATCCAGCAAATAGCTGCATTTTATTTGCATTTATTATATTTTATCCAGCATAATTATCAGAGGCAATCATGCAGAACTGAAAGTATAACATGTTACAATAAGCATAATCTCCAAAACAAATTTTATCTTACATACAGATTATTTTATAACTTAATATTTCAAGCTATATAAGACAAACCCAAACATCTTATAGTTACAATATTACTACCTTCTTTCCTTTTCATAGAAAAGGAAAGATCGCATGTTTCATAGAAAAGGAAAGTTTTTAAAAATCTGTGACTGCATGGACAAATTCATACAAGTACAATAGAGTATCTTAACTATTTGTATAACGGTAGTTCTAGTTTTACCACCATTCATTTAATGACCACTCTAAGTTACAACAGTGCTGAAAAAAAGGAATTTATGACCTGTTCTCACATTTAGGACCATTGCAACCTTCCCCACAGTCATGTGATCAAATATTTACAATGGTTGCAGCTACCTGGAATCCTGGCTTGTCATTTGCAACCTTCCATTGGAACGTATGACAAGCAATGTGAAGGTGGGAAGCCAGATTTGCTTAAGAACTGCATGCTTCACTCACTTAACAACTGTAGTGGT
This sequence comes from Thamnophis elegans, assembly GCF_009769535.1. Classification (NCBI taxonomy): domain Eukaryota; kingdom Metazoa; phylum Chordata; class Lepidosauria; order Squamata; family Natricidae; genus Thamnophis; species Thamnophis elegans. The sequence goes on along the minus strand of NC_045542.1, from coordinate 119,405,032 downwards.
TTGCTGAAAAGCCATGGCAACAAAGGTTGTAAAATGGAGCATGTCTCACTTAACAACTGCCTTGCTTAGCAACAGAAATGTTGGGCTTTGTTGTGATCATAAGACGAGGATTACCTGTATTGTATTTTATAAAAGCTGCACATTAACAATAAGTATCTTCTTGCTTGCAAGATAAAATATTTCATTTTATTTTTCTGTTTATGATTCACTGTAATGCATTGTGAAATGCCAATCCAGAAACCTCTGTGTAGAGATTCCAAAATTGTTTGCTTTTTTCCTTTTAAAAAGATCCATAATATATTATATTTTTATTATTTTGCCATTCTTGTTTCATTTATATGGAACTATTCTTTATCTTTTACAGGCAACTTCTGATTTTCTATATTTCCTGCTAGCAATCTTTTCACTCAGTGCAGGTATGTTTTGCAAACCTGGCTTTATATTTTCATAGGTCTGTTTAGTTATTTTTTGTATTTAAAAGTTTAATCCTCTCTTTCTAAGATCTTAAGCAAACAGTTTAATGCTATTTGATACCTTTGCTTTCACTCTCTCTCACAGACATTTCTTACATGCACCCAGAGTTTGCTTTTGCTACCAAATTTGATTTCCAGCAATCTCAAAGTGTTTAGCCAACCACATTTATCCATTGCTTAATTAGACTTAAAGCGTACTCAGTTTGTTAAGAAACACCTTGGTGTTTCTTTACTCTTTGCTTCAAATGGACAAGTTACCACTGCAGCGCTGATAATCATGTATAATCTTTCAACGTGCACTGTTTGCTGAAAATCATTTTTGGTTTTCTTTCAATAGGAATAATTTGGGGACCTGGTTCTAAAAGAAAAAATACTATTCCTGCACACTTGCTTATTTGGTTGTCAGTGGCTGGAAAATTAAAGCACAAGCATTTTATCTGCATTGCAAATGTTATCTCAAAGTGCTGGGGTGCTTTAATCTATCTTCCAGAGTGTGTTTTGGTTTATTATTCATGCTTGAAGGGTTTCAGCTTAGTACTTGCACAAGTTACTCATAGCACAAGAGGCAGGGATATCGAACGACAGATGCTGTGACCAAATGCAGATTGACTTCATTTGGAGACAGACAAACATTGACATATAAAATTCAGCTCAGGAATGATTAATAGAGAAATGTAAACCATGTTCTTAAATTATAAGTGGACTTTCAGAAAGCTTTCCTTGGGTTGCAGTACATGGCATATTGTCTTCAAATTCAAACGGATCTGCAGGCATAAAACTGGACAGATATCTAAACTACATCCAAATTTCATCATCATCAGAGTTGGAAGGGACCTTGGAGGTCTTCTATTCCAACCTGCTGCTCAAGCAGGAGATCCTATACCATTTCAGACAAATGGATCTCCAGTTTCTTCTTAAAAAATCTCCAGTGATGACTGAAAGGAAGCAGTTCCAATGGTTATTGTTCTCCTAGGCAGGAAATTTCTTGCTTCTCTCCTTGATTATATATATATATATACATATATACATATATACATATATACATATATACATATATACATATATACATATATACATATATACATATATACATATATACATATATACATATATACATATATACATATATACATATATACATATATACATATATACATATATACATATATACATATATACATATATACATACATACATACATACATACATACATACATACATACATACATACATACATATATATATATATATATATATATATATATATATATACTTAAAGTCACAACCCCTGGTATGCCCAAGTATGGGAGGAAGGTCACACTTCCACTCTCTGTCATTAGGCTCGTCACAAGAGACCATCCAGACAGAAACCCAATATTTTTTACTGTTGCCTTTTTGTTACATTTGTTATATTTATGCTGATAAATAAATAAAGGGAGACTAGTATAGATCTATTTCAAGCTATTTAGCTCTCATCAGCTAGCCATACCCATGTTTGGGAATCGAACCTGTGCTCCATTGCCTCCCAGGCAGGGAGTTAACTCCCTGCCTGGGAGGCAATGGTTAACTCCCTGCCTGGGAGGCAATGGAGCACAGGTTCGATTCCCAAACATGGTTATGGCTAGCTGATGAGAGCTAAATAGCTTGAAATAGATCTATACTAGTCTCCCTTTATTTATTTATCAGCATAAATATAACATATATATACATATACATATACATATACATATACATATACATATACATATACATATACATATACATATACATATACATATACATATACATATACATATACATATACATATACATATACATATACATATACATATACATATACATATACATATACATATACATATACATATACATATACATATACATATACATATATATATATATATATATATATATATATATATATATATGTTTTCTGAGGTTTTCGCGGGTGTTAGTATGTAGGTCTCTAGTTGTTCGGGTTTTCTCCCGCGTAGAATTGGAGATGTCTTGGCGACGTTTCAACGAAGTCACATTCGTCATCTTTAGGCTGCTGCTTCCAGTACTCCTGGAAACACCAAACCTGAAGTAGTCAGCAGCAGCCTGAAGATGACGAATGTGACTTCGTCGAAACGTCGCCAAGACATCTCCAATTCTACGCGGGAGAAAACCCGAACAACTAGAGACCTACATACTAACACCCGCGAAAACCTCAGAAAACATATATATATATATATATATATATATATATATATATATATATATATATATATATACACACACACACACACACACACACACACACACACACATACATACATACATACATACACATACATACATACACACACACACACACACACACACACTGATAATGAGGACCAGAAGCCAGACTGCAGCTGCATCATTAGCCACTTTAAACCCCTCCAATCCATACATGAAGCAGACTGACACCCACCATGAAGAGTTGGCACGGCCACAAACACAAAGCCAAACAACAGCAATGCAGCTCAACAGCTCAAATCCCCCGGCAACTCAGACTAAACCAAGCACAACCCCCACAACCAATCAGAACACACCTCCACCCTTTCAGAACACAGCCAAGCTCCCACCCAATCAGCTCACACCCCTACTGGCAGTTAAAAGGAAGAAACAGTTGCGATATCACATTGCTCCTGGAAGCATGAAGCCGAGTAAACCAGCCTGAAGATGACGAATGAGACTTTGTCGAAACGCCAAGACACTTCCAATTCTACGTGGGAGAAAACCCGAATAACCAAACACACACACACGTATGTATGTATGTATGTATGTATGTATGTATGTATGTATGTATGTATATTGAGATAATTTGTATCTCAGGTACCTTGGAGCAAATGTGAGGATTAAAGAAAGTTGTTTTATATCAAGGCCTATAGACATTTGGTCTATGATGTTCAGCATTACAGGCACATTTGGCAGGAGCTAATCACTTTTCAGATGGTTGCATGTTTCAACCAGGAATAAATGTTTTGTATAAAGAACTCACATCTATTACAGTGGTAAAAAGCATCATCCCCCCCAATAATGTTTTACTCACTGTAGAAACATGAAATGGGCTGTAGGTCATTTTTCACTGATATGATTCTTCAGACTTCATCACAATTGGAATGTAGGGAGTTATTTATCCCTGGAGGATTTGAGCCCTTGTCTACATGACAAGCCTTCTGGATTTCATACCTTGTTAATTATCATGCTTTTCCCACAAAGAAGTACAAATTTGATTAGAATAATGAATATTCTGTAATAAAGAAGTAAACTGAAGATAGAGGAGGTTCTTTTGACACATTGCTTGATGGTTTTCAGTAAACTGACAATTAGGACCCTTACAAATCATTTATCAGTACCAACAATAAAAATTTCTCTTCCTAACCTGCCCCCGCATCCAATGAAACATTTCAAAACCTTGATTTATAATGATTCTCATCTAAATTTGGACTGATCGATGGTGATTATCCAACTGCAGAACTCATATGCTGAAATGGATAATTGGCTGTACTTCCTGAGCTACTGTTTTCATCCAACTCCAGAACTGAGTCACTATTTGATCTCTGACTGAGGAACATAGGAAATTTAAAAAGAACCCCCAAAAGCCTGAATTCTGACTATACCTTACAGTGACTTCATCTATATCAGGAATTGCTAGATATTATTTTGTATGGTGAGCCACATCATTGGTGTAACTCAATATAGTAAGGAAGAACTTCCAAATGGAATCTATGTTTAGCTTCCAGCCTACATGCTGTCCATTTTTGCTCAAAGGAATACCATTGCTGGCTTCATGCATTATGCTGACTTTCTGAATAAACAATAATATCCTGGTTTACATAAATACTCAGCCAAAACCAAACAACATGGCTTAGTGCAGTGATGGCGAACCTATGACACGCGTGTCAGTGCTGACACGCGTAGCCATTTGGGGTGACACGCACAGGATTTCATGCGATTCATCCTCGGCTCCTGCACGGCCGCCGAGGATGAAAGAATCTGTGCTGGAGGAACGGGGGGGGGGCGGGACGTGTGATCTCCCCCGCCCACACTCACTTACTGTATCGCCGCCGCCCCTTTCTGAGCGCAGGGGCTGCTGGTAAGGCGTGCGTGCTGTGCGCACACACGTCATCAGCGCAGCAAGGGAGGACCCGCAGGTTATGCTCGATTTTTTGCCGATTTTTGACACACCACGCCAAAAAGGTTGCCCATCACTGGCTTAGTGTAATATGTGACACAATCCTGAACCCTCCAAATTATCTTGCAGCTGTGTATTTTAAGAATGCATCAACAATTTACTGATGTTCTGAAGAGCCCCAGGACTTCCCAAATTAATTTGGAAACTAGGAAACGAGATCATTTTTGACAGGCTCACATCCAGGAGTTCAGAACTATAAAAGGGTGATTTTGTGGAAGCAAAAAGTGTTTTGGAGTACTCAAAGCCAGAAATGTAAACCAAATAAGCGACTGTTCAATCTGATCCCCGTGGTGGCCTAGAGGTAGAGCTCTCACCTCACAAGCAGGATGCTGTAAGTTTGATCCTAGGTAGCGGTAGACATATCTGCTGTGAGCTCCACAGAGGTGCCAGGAAGGGCATCTGGCTATTTAAATGCTCAGCTCCATTCAGCTGCCCTGACTCCACTCAATTTAAGGGATTACAGGGTCACGGTGGCGTAGTGGTTAGAGTGCAGTTAGAGGCTCAAGGTTGACTCAGCCTTCCATCCTTCTGAGGTGGGTAAAATGAGGACCGGACCCAGATTGTTGGGGGCAATATTGCTGACTCTGTAAACCACTTAGAGAGGACTGTAAAGCACTGTAAAGCTGTATATAAGTCTAAATGCTATTGCTATTTAAAAAAAATCATTTGCTGATTCTCAAGAAAAGTCTTAGCAGTTTTAAAGAGTTGCAGACAGGTGCGGTTTGTGTCACGATGCATTCCAAAGCATCTTCTGTGCTGCCCAATATGTGTTTGTGTGTGTTAGAACAGATTTGAAAACACCACTCTCCATTCACTGGGCAGGCCAATAATTTCTTATGGCCAGTTGAATGGAAGATACAATCCATCTTCTCTTAAAACCTCCCTTGTCAGCTCTTGGACTAAGTATGCTGTTTCCTTCTTCTGTCCCTGATTCTGTCTTCAATGGGAAAACCTCCCTTCTAAAAGTGCAGCTCCTGACAGATTATTTTCTTACCCTTCTACAGCTTAATCTCTCTGGCTCTTTGCCTATCTCTTTTTGAGACACTCAAATGCCTTCCTCAGAAGTAAAAACACCCCTCAGAAGTAAATCTCTTCGAAATCAGTAGATTATACAGCCTGGTATATGGGACAGTAATTCAGTCTTAGTTTCATGGCCTGTTGGAAACATTAGAGCCAAACTTGGTTCCCTTGCTGCATTGATGTTACTGCCAAAGTACACGTTTCCATTTTAGCAGCGACATTTTCTCCCAAACCATTTAAATTCTGGGAGCTAGCAATTTAAGAAGGATATAAGCAATCTGGAATGTGTCCCAAGGAGGGCAAGAAGATTCAGGGACATCTGGAGGTGAGTCCTATGAGGGAAGATGGAAGGTTATGTTTCGTTTTTGAAAAAGGACAGATATGAATATTTCCAACTATATGACTTGGAGTATTACCAAAAGCAGATTGGGAATTGCTGGGATCTCCAGATGTTGCTGAACTCTGAGAAGGACTGATCAGCAGAGTTAGGAGAAAAACTTTCTCTAGAAAAATATATATTCTTTTTACCCCTTATTTTAAAAAGGTGAAAGAAACAATGGGAAATATAGAAGGTTACAAACAGGACTCATTTCTGTTTGTTCCGTCCAACAACATCTAGTGAATGAGGCAGAATGAGTGCACAATAATTGTCTTCTACAGAAGGATCCCAAAAGGCTATGTGATAGTTGCCCTATGTGAAGGGCTGACACAAAGATGATGCAATGACAATGCTTATGTGCTGACTCTGTAAACCACTTAGACGTGAAAACAAGCTGGGTGACTTTAAGCCACTTCTTCTCTCTCAGACCAACCTACCTCACAGGGTTGTTGTGGGGCAAAAAGGAGGAGGAAGGAAATTATGTACGTTCACCATCTTGAGTTCTGACTTAGCTATGAAAACTAAGTGTCTTTGGGCCAATCATCAGGAGACAGTAAATTCTAGTCCCGCCTTAGGGCATGAGAACTGTCTGGAAACTGTCTGGGTGACTTTCAGCCAATCACAAGGAGATTGTGAGTTCTAGTCCCACCTTAAGCATGAAAACTGGGTGACTTTCAGTCAATCACCAGCAGACGGTGAGTTCTTGCTTGAAATGCTCAAATGACAACGTATCTTATTAGATGTAGGGAATAGTAACATAACTACCAAACCAGTAAGGTTTGTAAGTAAGTTTGTAAGTTTGATTTTATTTATAGGCCGCCCAATCCCGAAGGACTCCGGGCGGCTTACAGAAAGGGAAAGAAAGAAAATAAAAAATAAAAATAAAAAGACAGGTTAAAACAACACAAATACATTCATTTCAGTCAGGGCTGGACCTCAACAATGAGGTCAACAGCCCCAGGCCTGCCGGAAAAGCCAGGTCTTGACAGCTTTTCTGAAGGCCATGAGAGTAGGTGAGGCCCGGATTTCTGGGGGTAGTTCGTTCCAAAGGGTCGGGGCAGCAACAGAGAAGGCTCTCCTCTGGGGAGCCGCCAGCCGACATTGTCTGGCTGACTGCATCCAAAGGAGGCCGACCCTGTGGGATCTTACTGGCCGTTGGGAGGAGTGTGGCAGTAGGCGGTCTCGCAGGTATGCTGGTCCTAAGCCATGTAGGGCTTTAAAGGTAATGACCAACACCTTGAATTGCATCCGGAGACCAATGGGTAGCCAGTGCAGCTCATGGAGGATAGGTGTAACATGGGTGTACCTAGGCACACCCAATATCGCTCGTGCGGCTGCATTCTGGACTAGTTCCATCTCCGAACACTTTTCAAGGGTAGCCCCATGTAGAGCACATTGCAGTAATTCAGCCTTGAGGTGACTAGGGCATGAGTGACAGTTTGGAGTGCCTCCCGATCCAAGTAGGCTGCAATTGGTGCACCAGGTGAACCTGGGCAAAGGCTCCCCTGGTCACAGCCAACAGATGATGTTCCAGTGTCAGCTGTGAATCCAGGAGGACCCCCAAATTGCGTGCCCTCTCTGAGGGGTGTAAGTTTTCGCCCCCCAGGATCAAGGATGGACTATCTGCACTGTCCTTCGGGGGGGAACATCCATAGCCACTCAGTTTTGTCGGGATTGAGCACGAGTTTGTTTACTCGTACCCGTACTCAAGGTACTAAATGTCCTTAAAAAGAGGAGACATGTCACTGTGTAGAAGAAGTTAAATTCTTGGACTAGGACCAGTGAGACCTAAATCCACTTATGCTTAGATTGTCAGTGGGTGTCTGAAATTCACTGGATGGCTTTAAACATATCAGTTTTCCCAGGCCAGCTCATCTTACAGACCACTTGGGCAGAAAAAAATGGCAGATATGTCATCCTGAGTCCTGGAGGAAAAGTGGAAGAAAGAGACAGAGAGAACGTATAAATAAATACATACATAAATGAAGTAGGTTATAAGATTCTTTTCATCTACTAAAATGAGAAACTATAAGAAAGTCCCCTCCATTATTACCAATTGTTTGTGAAAAACTCATTGGAGATGCCTTTGTTTTTTGGTAAGACAATAAAACTGTATTTTATCTACAATTGTTTTTACGGCTTTAAGGCAGTTTGGAAAAACTGTTATGTTAAAAGGTGGAATGTAAGTGATTGTAATAAATCAGGGGTCTGCAACCTTAAACACTCAAAGAGGCATTTGAACCTGTTTCCCATAGAAAAGAAAATACTAAGAGCCACAAAACCTGGGTAGGCGTGGCCAACTCAGTATCAGTCCCACCCAGTCACATTTACCCAGGTTTTGTGGCTCCTGGTGTTTTTGTGGAGTGGGTCTCTCTCTCTCTCTCCCTCTCCCTCCCTTCCTCCCTCCCTCTCTCCCTCCCTTTCTTGCTTTCTCTCTTTTCCTCTCACTCTCTCTCCTTCCTTCCTTCCTTCCTTCCTTCCTTCCTTTCTCTTTGTTTTCTTTTTCTCCCCTCTCTTTCATTTGTTTCTCTCTCATTCTCTCCCTCCATCATTTTCTCATTTCTCTCTCTCTCTTTCTTTTTCTCCCCTTTTCTCCCCTTTTTCTTTGTCTCTCTCTCTCACGTGTGTGTTCATGAGTGGGGATACCCTCACAAGGCATTGATTTAAAAGTGTCTTCCAGGTGGCTTTAAATCTTGCACAGGGGATTTTTGGTGCCTGGAGGATGCTTTTCAATCAAAGTCAGTGGTGGCACCACTTAGCTGGAGGAGTAAAGAAGCTCAGGGCAGCTGGAAAAGAGGGCTGGTCCTGCCAAACCTTGCAAGCCCAACCTGGGGATCAGGCTCAGAGAAATCTGGAGAGCCTTCACAAAAGATGCTTACCCACCAGCCGTCTGCATTCCTTCGCTGCACTTTGGCTAAGCTTAGCCACTTGCTTGAGGAGGGTATCCCCGTTCATGTGCACCCTCCTGGCCCTGTAACAGCCAGCCAGGGGGTCGGGTGAGGAGAAGGAGGGTCATCTTCAGGGACTCATCTGCTTGCTCCTCAGTTGCGGGCCTGTCTCCCTTTCTGTCATACCCTCCTCCCGGATCCCATTCCCATCCCGCCAGCCCTTGTGTTAGAAAGATTGGCATTGGCCACATCTGTGTTGGGCCAGTGTCAGTGGCCACGGGTTGCAGAAACCTGTAATAAATAAACATTTTGAAACAAAGGATGGCTTGTGCCTCAGAACCAGCTACCAATGGGAAAAGAAGGTTTGGGGATTATGTTAGAAACAGCTTCTGGTAGCTCATTTGAATGCAACAATGACTCATCAGCTCTAAATGGGAGGCCATTATTCCTGGATACAAAGCAACTAGGCCTGGCGTTCCACTGCGTTCAAAGCATTGGGTGGTGTGGACCCAGCCATTCACAGCTGTCGGAATTAACTTCCAGGAGTAATCAATATGGCCATAATTGTGACTGCCGCTTACGGAGCATTGCCTCATGCCTCCCTCAGTTGTTGCACCATTTCAGCGATTCAGGAAGCAGTGGGCCATGTGGGAAGCACATAAATGTGATTTTTAAAAAGTGTGTGTGTGTGTGGGGGGGGGGAATAAAAGACAAACAACCTTCCACATATTTAATTGGACTCCGGACAGCCAATTAATATTAGAGCTGATAGTTGGCTGCTGAAATCATAGGAATTGGCAATCCTACAGTAGAGCTAGTTGAATTTCCTGCCTCTCCCACTCATCTGGAAATTTAGTGACAGAAGGATGATTTTCAGACTAATTCCTCTCTGGATTATTAACATAGAAGCACCCAGAAATTGACATTTTACACAATGCGGTGCTTGATCCAGACAACAGTGTTGCTGCCACATGACTTCAGAGAAAGCACCACACTTTCCCCCATTTTCACTCCCAGCCCAGCCCTCCCAGGTATTCTTCTTCGGCTACTAAGATAACAAATCAAGATGTTCTACATTTGGCATGCTTGGACCGAAGCAATATTAGAGTGGCTGAGTGTGCAGTACATCCAGTCCCTTTAATAACTCTCTTTTAATGTACAAAAGATATGAAATCATTATGCTAAAAGATTGTCGGTCAAGGATAACTGGCCCACAGTTTGACCTGCTTAAAGACAGTTGCAGACTTTTTAAAGGGAAGAAAGTAGGAAAGTGTACAGTCTCTTTAAATAGAAAAGCTTCACTCCAGCCACAGAGATAATTAAAATTAAAAACAAATAATAGTTACCAAGGAGAGCTGTCTTTTAGAAGCACCGAGGTCAAATTAGACATTGGAACAAATTAGAAACATGAGAATCAGTAGCTCTGAATTTAGAGCACTGTGATAGGTTTTTTTTCCCCTAGCAACAAAATTAATCAAACTTCTTGTTTCCAAGTACAGTAATGCAGAAAAAGCTGATGGTCAAACAACATTGATAAGTTACTTGAATATTTTGAATTTAGACTGTGGTTTTGGGATACATGTGTGCGTGTGTCTGTCTGTCTGTGTGTCTGTCTGTCTGTCTACCTACCTACGCACACACACGCGCGCGCACACACACACACACACACATCATTTGTACTGATAAATAAATAAAGGGAGATATAGATATAGATATATTTCAAGCTATTTAGCTCTTATCAGCTAGCCACACTCTTACTGGGATTTGAACCTGGGCTGATTTTACATGTTAGGCAGTTGTATTAGCCTCTAAGACGTGCTTTCTGGTGCTTTGGAAAATAAATTGACCCCCTTCTCTTTGTGGCGGCCTCTCAAATACCGCTAGAGTAAGGTGCTTATTAAATGACTTGCACCTGATTTTATGACTTTTTTGTTTGTTATGTAAATCAATGCAATTGTTAAGTCAATCACATGATTGTTTAGTGAATTTGGCTTCCCCCATTGACTTTGCTTCCTGGAATGCCCAGAACTTCTGTAGGTAAGCTGTTCCACTGATTAAATGTCCTCATTGTCAGGAAAGTTCTTCTTAGATTTATGTTAGACCTTTTTCTAAGCCTGTTTCTTCAGGTGCTTTGGAGAATAGATCCATCCTATTTTCTATGTCAATCCTTGAAGTACTGAAAACCTTTTATCATATGACCCTTAGTCCTTCTCTTCATTAGACTAGACATGCCTAGTGTCCTCAATTGTTCATTGTACAGTTTAGCCTTCAGACCACTTATCATCTTTGTCGTTCTTTTCTGCACTCTTTCTAGAGTCTCAAACAATTAAAAAAAGACTCAGTTTGTTTGTACCACTTATTATATCATTCAAACCAGTGGTGAAATTCATTTTTTTTTACTACTCATTTTGTGGGTGTGGCTTGGTGGGCATGGCAGCGGAAGGATACTGCAAAATCTCCATTCCCACCCCATTACAGGGGAAGGATACTGCAAAATCCCCATTTTCTCATAACAGAACCAAGGTGGCACAGTGGTTAAATGCAGCATTGCAGGCTACTTCAGCTGACTGCAGTTCTGCAGTTTGGCTGTTCAAATCTCACCAGCTCAGGGTTGACTCAGCCTTCCATCCTTCTGAGGTGGGTAAAATGAGGACCCAGATAGTTGTTGGGGGCAATATGCTGACGCTGTAAACCGCTTAGAGAGGGCTGAAAGCCCTATGAAGTGGTATATAAGTCTAACTGCTATTGCTATTGCTATTTTCCCACTCCTGGGGGAAGGATATGGCAAAATCTCCATTCCCACCCCACTCCAGGGGAAGGATACTGCAAAATCCCCATTTTCTCCCCACTCCTGGGGAAAGGATATTGCAAAATCTCCATTCTCACCCTACTCTGGGGCCAGCCAGAGGTGGTATTTGCCGGTTCTCTGACCTATTCAAATTTCCACTACTGGTTCTCTAGTCCCTGTCAGAACCTGCCTAATTTCACCCCTGATCCAAAACCTATAACCTGGTCATTTCTAGGTCGATCTAACTTTAGAATATTTAAGATTATTTGTGGGCAATTTGATTTATCTAGGATTATTGTTTTCTTATTCTACTTAAAATGGTGTATTTTCCCCCCTCAGTCACAAAAGGATTTAATCTTTTGACATCACCTGTATGAAGTAATTCACACAACTATTGTGGTTTGGGAACAATTTACATGAAAAAAAGGGCATCATTTCTGCCTATGGCTTTTTATATGACTTAATCTTTAGTAACCACAAATGATCACAAAAAAAACCCCTGCACAAACCAGGATGGATGGAAAAGAGATTTGTTGAGAACTAACAGATCACCTGAATTGTCCAGAGGTGCTTGTAGGAATGAATCAAAGTGCCTGTTAAATTCTCCAATAGTGAGGCTAAATGGTCTGAGTTGCAAATATCAGGATGCACCACAAGAGGAAAGAAACAGCTAAAATTGCAATCCAGAAATAATAGCACCAAGCAAGCTGTAAGGTATTTTGTCCAATCTTCAAAAACCCGAAAAATGTAAAAAACAAAAAAAAGGGAAGGAGATGCTGGCTGATTAATGAGGAAGGTAATCTGCATTTCAAAGCCTGGAATATACTCTGATGTCATTTGCTACAGCAGTCCTTCTTGTAAATGTGCAAAACATTGAAGTAGTTCTGTAAGAAAATTGCTATAAAGTAGCATCCACTAGGTGTCACCAATGTTCCACTATATAATCACCTCCAGGCCCAACCCATGTTTAAAACAGACTTCGGGCCAAGGGAAGTAGTTTGCCTCTTCAGTGGATTAGATCCTTTAATGCAACACCGTCTCTTTTCACATATAAATGATATTAAATGGATAATTGTATGAGGGTGTCCATTTTTTCCCCTATCCATTACTAACAAATATTGTAAAGGGTTCTAAAATAAATCACCACATCTGATTACAGTTACTGTAAATCCTGTGTGGTAGTGAATGTCACATACAGAGAGAAATTTGATGTTAACATTAGTCATGATTACCCACTAGACATTTCAACTTACCTAATGAGATTAACTTCAGAAGCCCCTTTGTTGAGAACTGGATTATTACAGGTATTGTAATTTCTTCAAAGACTTGATTTAAACAGAGACCCATTTTACAAAGCTTAAATATTGTCTTCATATTTCTTCCACCTCTTTTACAAGTTTATAAATGCAGACTCCTTACCCTGTGTTAATGATAGATATACCCATATTTTTATTTCATTTCTGCAACATGCTTAAAGCTTACAATTCTGTTTTGATTGTTGTGAAATGTGAGGAAAAAATTTCCTAGAGTAATCTTAACTACATATACAATTTCATTTTCTATTTGCTTTTGCAGATATTTTCATAGCATCCTTGCAGTGGAACATGTTAGAATCAGAGGTGGTATTCAGCAGATTCTCACCAGTTCTGGAGAATCACTAGCGGAAATTTTGAGTAATTCAGAGAACTGGTAAATACCACCCCTGACTAGCCTTGCCCTAATCTATTCTCTGCCTCTCGATCGGGAGGAAATGGGGATTTTGTAGTATCCTTCCCCTGGAGTGGGGTGGGAATGGAGATTTTACAGTATCCTTCCCCTGCCATGCCCACCAAGCCACGACGACAGAACCGGTAGCAACATTTTTTGAATCCCACCACTGGTTAGAACATAACCTGAAAATGCTTAAATAGTTGTATAACTACTAACTCGTGAAAGAAAAGCCAAGTCATATTTCTGTTTAGGGCAAGTAAACTCAGAGATTTTAAAAGATTCTCTCAGAGTTGCAGAAAATAAGTTGGACGATCCCAGTGATTCTGAGGTTAGAAATTGAAAAATGCAGAGCTCTCTGCCAAGACCTCTGATAGTCTGCTTATGACCAAACTCATATCTACACAACCCAGAATGTAAGAGCAGTAGAGAGTTAGGAATTACAAGCCAGATAACACTGATTGAGTAGTGTTGCTACTCATGAAAAATCTTCACCTGACATAGAAACTTTTCCTAACCAATCAGAGTCAATGGAGTCCAAAAGTCAAAGATAGGTTTATAAATATCCTCACAAAGAAAATAAATTCATATTTGTCAATGTCCACGATTGCTTTTAATAGGACTTGCACCCAAACTCAGACTTGTTTTATATCTTTTGTGTAAAGTTGTCTATTATTAAAAATATAATCCTCAGGAGAGGATTATATTTATAATAACCCTTGAAAGTTAATTCTCACTGAATGAATTGGACTGTACTTCACAGTAAGCTTGTGCTGAATCATTTCCACCCTTACTTAATGATACGATTGCAGCCATATAGGGCAATCCCAAAGGTCAGTCCCATACTTGCTTACTCAGCAATAAGCTTTGTTGAATTTATGTGCAGCTTATTCCCAGGAAACCAGGGAAAGGACTGAAGCCTTAATTCACACATAAGAAACTCATCACAGATAAAGCCAAGGTTTTCAGAATCAGAACATCCAATTTTGTGTAGACAGTTTATTTATTCAGACAACAACGTTTTTCAGAAAGAAAAGTTTTTAAAGAAAAGTCTGGACAGCCTTTGATCCAGAATGGTAAAGGATCAGCTGCTTGATCAGAGGGTTGGTCAAGAAGACCTCCAAGGTTCCTTCCAACTCTACTATTCTAAATGTTTTAAAACAAAAGAAAACTGTTCTTCAAGGTGGCTGTGGTTTGTTCTCAGAATTTTCTGACAAGATGCTGCCACTATTAGAGAATATAGTGGAATAGGAAGGGGATAGGGAAATGCCAAAATTACTTTCCAGTTTGCATTCCTTCAAGGTTTATTGTATCAACATTGTATTTAATTGTGTTCTTCTCAGTTTGCTCCTGGATTTTCACTAAGTAAAAAATGGAAGACAGCTTATCACTTTTCAACTAGAAAACTTCACTGTGATTTTTGAAGAGAGAGACAGAGAGAGACAGAAAGACAGAAATACAGAGAGAGACAGAGAGAGAGAGACACTGAGAGAGAGCAAGAGAGAGGGAGGGAGAGAGAGAGAGACAGAGAGAGAGACAGAAAGAGACACACAGAGTGAGCAAGAGCGAGAGAGAGGGGGAGAATGAGAAAGAGAGAGACAGAGAGGGAGAGAGAGCAAGAGAGAGGGACAGACAGAGAGACAGACAGAGACAGAGAGAGGGGGGAGAAAGAGACTAGCTATGGCCAGTTCCTGTAACCGTTCTTCATATGTTTTAGCCTCCAGTCCCCTAATCATCCTGGTTGCTCTTCTCTGCACTCTTTCTAGAGTCTCAACATCTTTTTTATAGTGGAGTTATTCTGGAGCGTTCAGAATATAGTTATTCTGGAACATTGTATGCATGTGTATAGGATTTGCCAACTTTGTGGCCTATAGCAGCAAATAAAATCATGAATACTGCAGCATATTTTAAACTCATGGTATCATTTTCTGGGACATGTCTTTCTAGAGCAGGGGTGTCAAACTTGTGTCATCACGGCAGCATCATGTAACATATCAGGACTATTTCCCCCTTTGCTAAACCAGGTGGGGGCCCGGCATGGCAAGCACATGATGCATTCGGCCCACGGGCCGTGAGTTTGACAACCCTGTTCTAGAGTGACTGAAGCTACTTAATTGTACCAATCCAAAGCTATGGGTAGTAAAAAGGCAAACAATGAATAGAGATTCTCATGATCCATTTGTTCCTTGGACTTCTTCAGCTCATTCTATATCCTGTACATCCTCATAGCAATTGTTAAAGGATCCAAGGAGCATTTTACTTCTGTGCAAATCACAGAATATATATGGCTGCTATTAGCTTGCAAGGCTGTATATATTTTTCGATGAGGTAATTTGCCCTGGCAAAGCTAAGTGGAATCACAGTGGATTGCACAATCAAAATTGTCCCCAGATTGGATCAAACTAGCTGTATTGCCTAGGCCTGACTGCTTCAGAAGTCTTTTCTTCATATGCAGAACACATGCCTGACGCCAAGTAGATAGGCAAAGAGAGTAAACTCGCTTCAGACCTTAGAATCAAGGTGCTGAGGTAGATAAATACAATTTTCTAAGTCAATACAACATCTTAAATTGAAATGCTACAACGGTCTGGGTCAAGGCAATACTTTGATTCAAATCAGCACTACTTCACATAGTTCTATTAGTTTCACAAGCGAAGAAACAATGGGAACTTTCACAAGAGTGGGTTCCACGTGACGGAAACTCTCAGGTGCAAAATTTGGTGCACTTCCTCTCCTTTTCTCTCTTGTAATCCCTTTGTTCAGTATTTATGAGAAGAGAACAATTTGTTAAATGCAATGTTCATGGTTTTCCTTTTTTAGTTAGTTTGCAATTTCATAACCTGAACCTTCATAGCTCTCAGCTTTAAAGTTACAAAATGTTAATCAATAGCTAAGTCATTGTCTCTGTTTCCTTATCACCCTCTGATCCTTTTGTCCCTAGATATCACTACAAATCTCTCTCTCTCTCTCTCTCTCTCTCTCTCTCTCTCTCTCTCTCTCTCTCTCTCTCTCTCTCTCTCTAATTTTCTTTAGGTATTAAGAACTGCTGTTAAATGGTATTAAGTCACATCTCCATTGGAAAAGGGAGTGTGTTATCAAGAACAATAAAAGCCTGGGCCTTTTAAAAATGTTAAGAGATCAGGGTGAAATATGGAAGCAGTGTAGCTACTTCTCAGAAAATGAAACTGACAATTTTTAAAAATGAAATCTCCAGAAGAGCCATGGTAGTGCAATGGTTAAAATGCAGTACTTCAGGCTAACTTACTGCTCACTCCAGGAGTTTGATCCTGACCAGCTCAAGGTTGTCTCAGCTTTCCATCCTTCCAAGGTCAGTAAAATGAGGACCCAGATTGTTGGGGTCAATAGGTGACTCTATAAACTGCTTAGAGAGAGTAGTAAAGCACTATGAAGCTGTATATGTCTAAGTGCACTTGCTATTTATTTTAAAGTCTTTTCATTTAATTTCTATTACTGGAGCAGATTACTGTATACATTTGTGTAGGTGTTGTATGCTTGGAGGAACTTCTCTCTCTCTCTCTCTCTCTCTCTCTCTCTCTCTCTCTCTCTCTCTCTCTCTCCCTCCCTCCCTCCCTCCCTCCCTCCCTCCCTCCCTCCCTCACCTACCTACCTACCTACCTACCTACCTACCTACCTACCTACCTACCTACCTACCTACCTATCTATCTATCTATCTATCTATCTATCTATCTATCTATCTATCTATCTATCTATCTATCTGTCTATCTATCATTTAGAAACTGATGATCCTCCTCACAGAGTGACTCTGGATGGTATACAAATAGGTATAAAGAACATGAAAGCTATATATAAATATAATAAAAGTTAAAAACATCAATAAAATAGTGAACATTCAAAAAGCAGGAGTTAAGACACTAACCAGCCCTCCTCTGTGGAGCCAAGTAAGTGGCAAGTCTTCAAGCACTTCCAAAAAGCAGGAGAGTGTTTTTATCTCTGAGGAGATAATAGCAACAGCATTTAGGCTTATATAAAACTCCATGGCATTTTACAGCATTATCTGGGTGGTTTACAAGGTTGAAGAATTAATTGCATTTGCCCCTATCATCTGGCTCCTCATGTGACCAACCTCGGATGGAAAACTGAGTCAACCTTGAGCCCTGTCAGGATCAAACTCCTGGTTGTGGGAAGAGTTTGCCTGCAATATTGCCTTCTGACCCCTGCACCACAGGGATCTTAATGTTCCAAAGAATGGGGACAAGGGCAGAGAAAACTTTTTTTCTGGACCCTACCATTTAAATTCTAAAACTGATGGGGTCCTTCCCTGTCTGACCAAGTGGCAGGCTGATGTAAAGGAACAAAGGTGCTTCTATAGTTAATCTGGCCCTATACCATGTAGGCTTTGAAAGGTCATAACAAACACCTTGAATTGGACAAGGAAGCAAACTTTGGCATCCAAAGAAGTTCATGCAGCAGAGATGTTATATATTCTATTTTGGGGTGTGCAAGATTGCTCATGCAGCCACATTCTGTACCAGTGGAACCTTCCATTTTTTAAGGGTAGTCATATGGTAATAGTATAGATGGGATAGGACTAGGGCTTGAGTGACCAAGTGATGAGCTTCCATAGCCAAGAAAGGGCACATGGTTAGATTAAGAATCTTAACCATAGAAGAAATCAATTTATGCAATACCACATTGAAAATAACAGGAAGCAAGAAATCAGAGTTAGAAAAGCACTTAGCAATAGCACTTAGACTGATGTACTGATTCACAGTGCTTTACAGCCCTATCTAACAGGTTTATAGAGTCAGCATATTGCCTCCCCAAAATCTGGGTCCTCATTTTACCCACCTCAGAAAGCTGGAAGGCTGAATCAACCTCGAGCGTGGTGAGAGTCGAACTGCCAAATTGCAGGCAGCGGGCAGTCAGCAGAAGTAGCCTGCAGTATTGCACTCTCACCCGTACACCACCAAGGCTCCAGAAAAGCATTCTGGAATTAGTTTACTCATTGGAAAAAATAAAAAAAAGGAAGGATTGAATTTGAGCATTCAAAATTGGGAAGCAATTTCTTCAAAGCTGCCAAGATATTACACAACAATTTCTTGGCTCCATGTATTAAATGAGCAAAGAAATGTTCACATGAAGTTAGGCCCTCTAAGTAGGAAGGAAAGCCTTAGCTAGCAGGTGATGAAAATTCCTGCCAATGGAGAAATGGGCCAACCAAAGTCTCCACTGAGTCTTGGTGCTTTTACCAGAAAATTGGCTTTTTACTGTGTTTCCTATTGAAATGTAGCACAGACAAAAATCAATTGACTATTTCTTGAAAAAGAGCATTCTTTTTTTTCTCTGTCTCTCTCTGTGAACAAAGCTTGTAAATGCATTGCACATCTCTCCTTCTGGTCCTGTGCCTGCAAAGGTGACAGCTCCCTAAAAGAGTCTGCTTTCCGCTGGAGCTCTTAAATGCTCTCCCTGCTGAGCCAACAGTGAGGAAGTGAAACAAGAACAAGGGAAAATATGACACCCTGTGCTAATAGATGCAAAGCAATGGAAAACAATTTTGCCAACTAGGCAACTCAAATTAGAGTCATCTCTCAGAGGAATATTGTCGATTTGTAGCTCTTATTACAGTGTAATACTCCTTCCCTAAAAAGTTTGTGTGTGCATTTTAATGAATTCATAAAGCCCAGACTATAAAAACCCCATGGGGGGAACCTGGCAGCTCTTTAATTCAGCATTAAAACTCAACCAATGTCAATTGAATTGATTTCTGCACATCGAAATTGCATTCATTGAAAGAAAACTTCAGCCCTTGCTATTCCCCATTTCAAAGTTTGCTGTAATACAATTGGCTCCTTGAGTCAGGTTCAATTACGTGCTGGAAGTTTGCAATCGGGTGCGGCGAATGGAAGCTGTGAAATGAAGAGAGAAAAGTCTGCTAACCCGATTAAACCTTCCTTGGCAAACATTCAGGTGGATGGAGAAACCTTTCTCTAATATCACCGGAGGGCCTCTTTTGAAGTCTGCAGGGTGGCCTGATTACAGTTTTAGATTTTATTCAGGCAAAATGATGCAGTGTCCCAGTTGCCTTGAACAGAATTATCTCATTTTGTACGATGCCCATTGTTAAGTGGAGGAGATAGAAAATAAAACAGAGTTGGACAGATGTGATAATGGGGTCTAGCTCTTTGAAGCAGCAGGTGAAAGTGCTGCCGTCATATTAAGACCTGGAATCCCTCATTGAAATCTCAGCTCAGGGATAATCTTCAAGGATCTTCAGCAGAGGTATCTACTGAATATAACATTAGTTTCCAATGCATCCATCCCCCCTGCCATTTCACTCACATTCCTCAATCAGTTAGGGTTAGTAGAAATTAGAATCGATATATTATTAAAATTCTTGTGTCTGTTTGATATTTTGTAATGTTCAATTGGGTGGAATGCAGTGGTGGGTTGCAGGTGGTATGCCTCAGTACGGGCATACCAGTGCCTGCTGGAAGTACTGGGTACCATTCCAATACCATGCTCCGGAGGGCCCACCACCCGCCCGAGCTCCTTACCTGTATTTGAGCTCTTCGGCGTTTCCGCACACGGAGCGCATGGCACCTGAGCGACGCTCCGCCGAGCAGCTGGAGCATCGTGGAGGCATCACGGAGGCGTCACGGAGGTAAGGATGCATGTGTGTGCTGCGTGTTTGTGCACACGTGCTGTGCAGGTGCACGTGGGGAACGACGGGCCCCGTTTCACAGTACCGGTTGCAACAGGATCTGGAACCCACCACTGGTGGAATGGTGCATCACAAAGCAATTTTTTTTGAATCAACATACCTCAAATGGGCTAACCTACAGAATGCATCCAAAATCAAAGCTCCCATCACTCCCATGTGATTGAATTTTGGCAAAGTTGTGACTACATCAGAGACACCACACCCTCTGACTACCCAGAAATGCACAGGTTGCATGGCAAAGGGTAAGGACCATATCCTCACCTTCTGTCTCAACTCCCTCTGGCTCCTTGTCGGCTGACTTGACAGGATGCTTTGGAATCGAGGTTGAAATTTAAAATCTTTTAATGGTAGTGGTCTCTGATGGAAGAACAAGGGAGTGACTTGGACAATGGTGGGATTCAATTTTTTTACTACCAGTTCTGTGGGCGTGCCTTGGTGGGAGTAGTGTGGCTTGGTGGGCGTGGCAGGGGAAGGATACTGTAAAATCTTCATGTCCACCCCACTCCAGGGGAAGGTTACTGCAAAATTCCCATTCCCTCCTGATCAGTTGGGATTCAGGAGGCAGAGAATAGATAGGGGCAGGGCCAGTCAGAGGTGGTATTTACCGGTTCTCCAAACTAGTCAAAATTTCCACTACTGGTTCTCCAGAATTGGTCAGAACCTGCTGAATACCACCTCTGGACTCGGATGACTGCTGGAAGTGTAGGACTGGCCAGTGGAGCAGAGCAGGTCATGGGTGAGCCCTCTTCCTCCTTGGAGTAACATGCCAGAACATGCCAGAATTGGGGGTGGTGCAAAAAGAAAATGCAGTTTTTCTCATTGACCATGGCTTCCTTAGTTCCTCTTACCCATAACAAAGTCAAAAGCATTTCCCTAAATGGGGGGGGGGGAGATGAGGAGGACGACGAGGCTTTATTGGAACTCTCCTGACAATCATGAGGGAAGGGGAAATGGTGCAAGCCTATACTTCATGTGGAAGGATGAAGGATGCCAGATTGATAAATAGGGATGACTGGTGCTGCTAGTGATGGAAACCTGAGCCCTCTTCCTCACTGGAAGATGGAGGGAACCCTTGGTGATGCACCAGAATGGGAATGAGGGGTGCAGTTTTTCTCATAACCCTTGTTTTCCCCTACTCCAACCAGAGTGGCAGGTAGTTCTGTAGGTCAGAGGAGGAGGAGGATTCACCAGGGCTCTCCTAACGGTTGAGTGTGGGAATGGTATAAGTCTATATTATATGTGGAAACAAGAATGACCAAACATGGGTCATGGGTTGCCTAACGTCAATTAAAAATAGGGATTCACTCATCCTTTCCTCTTTCTTTCTATTCTGATAATTCCCTATATAGGGTACTCAGTGACATGTATCAGTTTCTACACATCAACAATTTTTACACATTGTTTGAAAACTTAGAAACGGTTGAGATTCAAATCTGGTTTCCACCAGAGGATCCTCATTTTTCCTAGACCATTTGGCATGTGATTAATTAAATCCAGAACATAATGTCTGGATTTCCATAATTTCCAGAGCTATTATTTCTGAAGTCTTGGATTCAGCCTTTAAAAGAGGTTGGTAATTTCTGAACAGCTCTGACTTTAGCAATAGAAAGGTGTAACAGGAAAATTATGGAAGAGCCTGAGGGCTACTTTTATGGAAAGCTGCATAGAATTAAATGGATCCAATTGCATACCTTAGTCTAAGGCAATTTGTTGGTTTCTGCCGTCAGTCACTCTCTTTTCAATTGAGAATTATCACAAGTCAATATAATGCAAAAAATGGCAGAATTATAACACTAATTAAAAATATTAAGAAAATCTAGGCAAACAGAAATTTTGATAACATAAGAAGCTTGATGGCATACATACCAGATGTGCATTCAGCTGCTGTGTCTGTATCTGATTTGACCCATAGAATACCTACTTTCCCATATATAGTATATGCATGTAACTGGCTAGACACTAGCATATTGATGGTCAATCTCAGAGCCAGAAATACTTAGAAAAGGAAAATGAAAGGAAACAATAGGCCATTATTTTTTTCCACCAATGTCTCAAACTATATATTGGTTGGGTTTAGACATTTTAAGCCTCTACAGGAGCTGAACAAGATGTCAGCACACAGCAGGAAGTGCCTTCTGTTTAATTTGTGTTAGAACTTTCTTAAAACATTTCTTTTTTCATGAGATATTTGAGCTAACAAACGAAACCTGATGCCACGCTGCAGGAATACAAAAAGTACAGTCTGCAGCTTCTTTGTGGATGTTCTGAGTGGGTGACTAAAAATTGGATAATTATATGTATTTTTAAGACTTTAAAGTACTCGTTTCACCCCTTAACCTTGTCTTCTTAAAGTGTCTTCTTTGGGTATTTGTCCCTCGATTTTCCATGTTAAACCTGGTGCTGCCCTTGAATTGTGCCCTCCTATCCTCTAGAACTAGGTCTATAAATGAATAGATGCTTTATGTTCAATAACATCTTTGTTTATTTCTTCCTCCTTTGTTGTCACTGAACAATCAAATAGTTGATTATAAGGTTTTCTAGGCAAGAGCTTATTTTTTTTCCTAGAACCAGGCATACTGATGATGGAATAACACCAGCAACAACATTACTTTGTATGATTTTGGAGAAAGTCTGAATAGCAAAAGCATTTGTGTGATATCTATAGACAAGGTTCATTTGTAAGATATAGTCATTTTAGACCTTAAAAGTAAATACATACTGTAGGTAGATGGATAGATGGATAGATGGATAGATGGATAGATGGATAGATGGATAGATGGATAGATGGATAGATGGATAGATGGATAGATGGATAGATGGATAGATGGATAGATGGATAGATGGATAGATGGATAGATAGATAGATAGATAGATAGATAGATAGATAGATAGATAGATACTCTAGATACTCTAGATGATAGATAGATAGATAGATAGATAGATAGATAGATAGATAGATAGAAAGATAGATATAATATATATTTAGATATGATTAGATAGATGATAAACAGATAGCTGATTAGATAGCTAGATGGACAGATAGATATGATGGTTAGATAGATAGATGGATGGTAGGTAGGTAGGTAGGTAGATAGATAGATAAATCAATAGATAGATAGATAGATAGATAGATAGATAGATAGATACTTAGATAGATAGATATTATTAGATAGATGATAGAGGATTAAATATATAGATAGATAGACAGATTGACAGATAGATATAATGATTAGATAGGTAGATAAATAGGTAGGCAGATGATAGATAGGTAGATAGGTAGGCAGGTAGGTAGGTAGGTAGGTAGATGGATGGTAGGTAGAAAGATAGATATTAGATAGATGACAGACAGACAGACAGACAGACAGATATTAGATAAATAGATGGACAGATAGGTATGATGATTAGATGATTAGATGATGATGATAGATAGATAGATAGATAGATAGATAGATAGATAGATAGAGATAATAGACAGCAGTGATAAAGTGTTTTCATGGGAAAGTAAAAGAAGGAAGGGAAATTGGAATTCAAGAAATCTGTCAAAAACTGGTTCCCATTATTACAGGGCTAACGAGAGAGGCCTTCGTAATTTGTAAGCATTGTGAATTTACAGGCATAGCCCTCTTCCTTTGCTAGGTTTGATAAGCAAAAGGCTTGGAATAATGCACCTTGTCAAGCAGAAAGGAACAGTAAAGGAATTGTCATTATCCCATCTCCCTTTCATTCAGAGCTTGCTCCCTCCCTTCTCCCCCCACCTGCTGTATCATCAACTTTAGGCACCAGCCAAAAATAGCTGTGAAATATGGAAATGTCTCCTTCATAACACAGTGATTTTTTAAAGGGCTGTGCTATGTGAATGCAGCTGAACTCACCTTCTATCACCTCCTGCTATCTCCTCAGTAAAGCTGCTGTCTTTTGGTAAATAAGCAAAGGACAGAGACAGACTGTTCATAAGACTAAACTGATATCAAAAACCATTTTACAGTTTTGATTTAAGTTGCCCCCAAAGACACGGAAATTCACAGAGGCAGAATAAGAAGGAGCTAGGAGTTTAGCTTTCTTATCTTTCACATCCTGGCACTGGTTTGCTGAATTTGACCCCGGTGAGAGTTAGGCTAGTC
The DNA here is from genome assembly GCF_009769535.1 of Thamnophis elegans. Lineage (NCBI taxonomy): Eukaryota > Metazoa > Chordata > Lepidosauria > Squamata > Natricidae > Thamnophis > Thamnophis elegans. Next base: position 119,380,731 of record NC_045542.1, on the reverse strand, counting down.
TCTGGCTTTAAAAAAAAAGTATTCAGACTGATGGAGTTAAATAAGAAAACATTGAATTTCTTCTAATATTCTTCCCTTTGTTTTTAATGAAGCCATTTTTCTCCTCACCAAGGCTGCTTCAGCTTTGAGAAGGCAAGCTTTGTTAGTGAGAACAGTCTAGAAGAAGCATCGCTTTCTTAAAACAGCACTGTAAACATTTAGAGGAAGGAAATACATGTTGCTTTTGCTGTTTTAAACCAAAGATTGTTCCCTTCTTGCAGTCTAAATTTAAACAGTCAGTAAGGGCAATTGCAGGAAGAAATGGAAGAATTCACGTACAGGGTCTTTGTTACAGGTATCTGTAATCTCTTCAGGGAGTCTCAGTATAGTAATTATTCCATCTGGGGGCCATAAAGTTTGCAGGATTTCCTCACCTGAATTGCTTTCATTGAATGCTCAGTCCAGTTGGGAAATAACCCTGTTATATCTATAGGAGATTACGTTATCATATCACTGATGCTGGATCAGGTTTAGTCCTCTTCTACCGTAGCATTAGGAATGAAATGTAAATTCCTGCTGCAATTTGAACCTTCTATAAAGTTATAGTTTGCAATATTAGCTGAAAGCAAATCTGCCAGGTGTTACATGAAACAAGCCACCTTTTCCTTGGATGAAACAATAGATGCTTTTTGCCACGCTTCTCTTAGCTGGCATTCATTCCTGGCACATCTGTGCATAAACCTCCTCTGCATCTTTGGCAAGGAAGAATAAAATGGACCAACTATAATTAGGGCACTTCCTCCCCCCCCCCCCACTAACATCACAAAAGATTAGGCTTAATTCACAGCTTGATTTTGATCCAGCATTGCTAAATTATTCTGCAACATCTATACCACAGGTTAAAAATATCCCATGGGTAGTTTCTGCCTATTTGATTCTTCATTTGATTCTTCCAAATAACTTTATGAGCAGTGGAAAACAAAAGGAGAGAAAGAAAGTTTTATCATGTTTTCCCCAAGCTTATGAAAAGTAGAGCTATTAAATCATGGTTTGTTAAGACAGTAGTTTCAAAATATCAGAGATCTTCCAGAAAAAAAAAGATAATTTAACAGAATAATAGAGTCGGAAGGGACCTTGGAGGTCTTCCGGTCCAAGCAGGAGACCCTCTACCATTTCAGACAAATGGCTGTCCAACCTCTTCTTAAAAAGTTCCTGGTTTGCAGCACCCACAATTTCTGGAGGCAAATCATTCCATTGATTAATTGTTCTGTCAGGAAATTTCTCATTAGTTTTGGGCTGGTTCTCTTCCTGATTAATTTGCATCCATTGCTTCTTGTCCTGCCTTCAGGTGCTTTGGAGAATAGTTTGACTCCCTCTTCTTTGTGGAAGCCCCTGAGATATCAGAACACTGCTACCATGTCACCCCAGTCCATTTTTTCATTAAACTAGACATACCCAATGCCAGCAACCATTCTTCATTATGTTTTAGCCTCCAGTCCCCTAATCCTCTGTGTTGTTATTCTCTGCACTCTTTTTAGAGTCTTTTTATATCATTATTCTGATATAATCTATTATTGGTCTTGAGCTAACCAGAACAGCAAGCTTGCGACATGAGAAGGATGATGTGGTTGGCCCCAATCTTCTCTAATGGCAGCCCACGTGTTTATTTTTCACTCTGATCTACTGCAAAAAATCCATTTCCTTCCATAATATTTGAGAATTGATGGCAGTCAGGAGAGATTTCTGGTGAGCACCATGGAAAGCTAAACATCCCTGCCAAAGTGGGATGACTACAGTGGTGTCAATACCTGGATGCTGGATTCTAGCCAATGAAAACTCTCTGGAGAAATTGCACTATGGGAAGCCACTCCTCATGCATAGAGAAGTTGAAGTTTTGTAGTTGATTTATGAATTGAACAGCTGGGAATTGAGTGATGATACTTAAGCTCACTGCCAGCCTTCCGAGTAACACATCCCCCAAAAGCAGAACTTCGAAGCAGGTAGATTCCTCAAAGAACATGTTTTTTGGATACATCATATCAGCATAGCTAGTGAAAACCAACTATAAAAGTTCTGGTTTTTAGCCTAATTAAAAGAGCAAATGTTTCCCTCCCCAGATGTCTCTGGTCACATTGTCCAATAAAAGTAGCTGGCAGGGTGCTTGCTCACTCCTCTCCTCCTTCAACTGCCACCTGTTGGGATGACCTTGGGTCCCACAAGAATACTTTCTGTTTTGACTATTAACCAGTCTATCTACTTCCCCCTCCCTTCCCACTTCAGAATTTGTGGCAACTATGAGGCAGCAAAAGATGGCTTCTGCCAGGTTAACTTCAGAGTTGGCACTTACACTCATAACACAGTCTTTTATGGACAAATTTTTTGATCAAGTTCATTTCTTAATCACCTTTGCTTTGAATTATTTATTGCTTTGATGCTTAAGACCTTTTGGAATGGCAAGTTTTTATTGTGCGATTCTCTTTCTCTTTAGAGAAAGAAGTTTTAAATGTGATTTTAAGGATTTTGAAAAATATTATTTTGAGGGAACAAACAGAAAAAGGGAATTTAGAATGTTGTGTTTGGAAAGTTAGAATAGCTTAAGGGTTCATTTTTATTTAATTATTTGAAATTAATTATAAAAATCCTTCCTATGGGAAACTGTCATTGTTTGGGTTCTTTGAAGAAAAACAAACATAATAGGATTGGACTTTGAAGGTTGGACATGAGGGGAAACTAGAACAAAGTAAACATTTCAATTAAATGAAAAGAATACTTAAATTTGACTTGTTAACATAGAATGGAAAATAATACTTTAACAGTGGATGTTTTAAAGCTTAATTTTGAACAATGGACTCAATTAATTTTAAGATTGTCTGTCCATTGATAGTATCCATATTAATAATGTCACAAAAGAAGAGCAAGCTATACTGGATGGGACTGAAATTGATTTGAATGTGGATTTATATATGACAAGCTAGAAGAATGATATGGAAAAATATAATATACTGGACATACATATAAAACCAATTGATGTCTTAATACTTACATGACATACAAGTAATAAACCAGAAGAGTGATTTGGATAACTTTTTTTTTACTGGATGTGCAAAGGGAGTCTTAAAGTTTTGGAGAATTTTCTGAGAAGACAAAAATAATGAAAAGAAATCAAGTTCTTAGACATTATTTGAAGGGATTAAAAAGTAAGATTGTTAAAAGTACAGGGAAAGAATATATAGTTGGCTTGTTTGATCAAGGTTAAAAAGATATGATGTTATTTCTGATAACCTTTAATGGACTTTTGCTGATAAGGAATGAGGGATGAGGTTTCTGCATTTTATTTATTGTTGAGAGATGAGATATGATAAAGTATCTACTGTATTTTAAGAGATGGCCATAAGTTGTTAAAATTGTAAAGGAGAATATTTTTTGCCTATACTTTCTTTTTCTTTTTCTTTTTCCATTTCTACACTTTTTCTTTTCTTTTTTCTTTTTATACTTTTTCGGAGTTTGCATTTTTTTTTCCTATTTGTAATAAAATTACTACAAAAAAAGGATAATTTGTGGCGGTATGAAGCTAACTGGTAGAGTGTCCACTTTATTGACAATATGATGATCAGTCTTTTGATAATCTCTAGGTGGAGTTGGGGAAAGTTTGTTTCCCTGAAATCCTAGAGATGCACATCAGACTAGACAATACTGAGTTAGAGAAATGGAAATGTGACCAGGGATAAGATGTTTTCCGGATTCTTAAACTGCAAAAGTAATTCCTTTAAACTATTCTTCAGAAAGCCTCTGATCCATAGGAGGGCATTAGACTAATAATCTATGAATTTCATTCAGGCTGTGTGCAACAGCATTCTGCCTGTACTCTAGTACACATTAGCAGATTTAAACAATTGTGAAAGTGAAACAATTTTTTTACTCAGGAAACATGCAGGAGAGTATTAGTTTTAACTGGAGCTACAGTACAAACATTTGTCCAATCAATTGGCTTGATCCACTTCAAAAGCATGTATGAAAATGGAAGTCACATACATTTAAACTCATTAAGCCATACACATTGAAGCTCCAGGGTATATAGATTCTGCAGCTGAAGCTTTAAGTAGGACTGCAGCACATAACTAAGAAGTTTCTTTTATTGGGGGAACAAAGCTGTCTATGGAGATATACACTTTTAATTGCCTAGAGGAAAAAAGAAACACAAACAGTATAAAGGTGGGACTTAAGATAAACCTTGGGTAGAGAAATAATGAATCAGTAGGCGTTGCTGTTCCTGCTGAGCACAGCCAGATTTGTCACCCCATGGGTTGTCTCTTTTCATATGCAGTTTCAAAACACACATGCACTTTTAGGAATATAGAGTGAAGATGTATGTAGGGCAAAGTCAGTAGTGAATGCAAAGGATTTTTTTTCAATGATTTTTTTTCACACTCTCAGTCTTAATTTTTCAGAAAAACTGATACTTCTCTATACACCAGAAAGCGGAATAGGAATATTTGTAATTACAAAGCTAAAGGTGGTGGAAAAATGTCATAGGAGAAATACCCCCTTCTTGCCCACCTATTATCATTTTTTTTCCTTGCACTATACAATAAATGCTACAACATGGTAAAAGAGTTGCAAATGGCAAAAACGTGGACGAAGGCAGCATGACAACAATGACATCAAGTGCTTAAAAGTCTAAAGCAGAACTATCAAACTCCTGGCTTGCGGACCAGATGCGTTCACATGCTTTCCACGCCCATGCCTGGTTTACTGAAGGGAAAAAAGTCTCGATACATCATGTGACATGACTGTGACAACGTGAGTTTGATCTAAAGAAACGACTTGCGTCTGTGGCTTTCACGTTCCCCAGAGTGTTTTTCAAATAAATCATCACAACTACAAAGGCCCTCTTCACTTCTCATTGATCACATAGAGATGTTGTGTTATGACAGCATTGAAAAAAAAATGGCTTATCACCCTCTCCACCCTCCTTCTTCTTTCACTCAACTCTTTCCTTCGGTATCTATTACCTTCCAGTATACTTATGACTGTTGCAGCATCCCTATGGTCACATGATCAAAATTCTGATTTTTATTCATACTTATGACAATTGCAGTATCCCGGAAGGTCACCTTTTGCGACCCTCTGACAAGCAAAGTCAATGGGAGAACCAGATTCATTTAACAACCAATGTTGCTAACTTGCAGCGATTCACTTAACAATTGTGGCAAAAAAGGTTGTAAAATGGGGCAAAACTCACTGAACAACTGCCTTACTTAGCAACAGAAATTTTGGGCTCAGTTGTAGTCGTAACTTGAGGACTACCTGGACCTTGACATGGAGGAAGCATCTTGATAGGGCTTGCCATCTATTCACAGTGCTGAGGAAGGATTAGGGTTAGGGTTAGTGCTTCCTCAGTGCTGAGGAAGGTTAATGTCAGAATAGGCAAGCTATGTAGGTCTTTGAAGGGAAACACCACGGTTCCAATTTGTGCCTGGAAACAGACCAGAAGCAAACTGAGTGCCAGTACAGCGCAATATGTTAAGTGGTTCAAGTCAGTTGCCTGGCAATTGTCCTGATTGCATTTCAAAGAGATTCATATGTCAAATGCACCTGAGTTCTCTGAACTGGATATGAACTCATCTAGCTTATCGTGGTGAGGCTATTTTTGATCAGGAAAGGCCCAGGGAGAGACAAATCTGCCAAGTTCACTTTTACTTTGTTGCTAATGTGTTCATTCTACCCTTTTTAGGAACATTGTGCTTCTTTCTTTGCAACCAGAAGTCCGCATGAAAATGCTTGTAGGTTTTTGCATTATTTGAAGTGCATATTTCAGAACGACAGTGTTAGTGTATATATGGCATTCTTGCTCTGTACAAATCTAGTTTTAGTCTTGCCTTTTCCTGTCTTTCTTGTAGTATGTCGAGATGGTGTGCACCTACTTCTCCAAACTCTTCCCTACAACGATCTAGTAAAGTAGGCCAGCTTCAGAGAAGATGAAGTCATTGATGTGGTCCCATGGTCCTGAGAGAACACAAATGTGAGACTTGAAAAAGACTTTGTCTAGTGCAACGTAGGAAGCGGCTGAAATACATTCCAAACTATTCTAGTCCATATGTGTCTTTTGAAACTGTATATGAAAAGAAACAACCCATAGAATGCCAATCCAGCTGTCCTGAAAACAGCAAAGGACCAGTCTGAGGTGCCTCTGCTAACAAAAATGGAACTTGGGAGAGTCATATGCGAGATCAGGAGCTGGTTTTTGCTGGCAGAGCGCTCGGGCCACCACAGGAGCCCTGAACATGAGTGATATCAAGCTGGCCATACCCATTCTGTCCCTCCCACCCCCCAAGCTCGAACACAACCCTGATGCGGCCCTCAATGAAATCGAGTTTGACACCGCTGGCTTAAAGGAATGTAGGTGAAAAAAAGTATCCACTTTTTTTCCCAGTAGGCATGTAGAGATTATCAAATACTGAGGCTGACACTATTGGGTATCTGTTGTGGCCCAGCAGGAGCCATTGGAGCTGCTGATGGACTCCAATAGCGAGTGACCTATGAGTCGGCTCTGGAAGATGTGGAGGACCCTGGACAGGGTTCAGACTCCAAGCAGGAACCAGAGAGGCTGGTTGGCCACCAGGAAGCTCCTGGGGCATGGAGCAGTGGTGAAGATCAAAGGAAGTTTGTCCCTGACGTCAGGCACTGGAGCAGTGGTGAAGATCAAAGGGAGTTTGTCCCTGACGCCAGGCAGAGAAGGGCGGAGAAACAGAGGCAGCAATTACGGAGACAGACTCATAAGAGATAATCAAGCCCAGGTGGTTGTGGCTTGGCTCCTCCCAAGAGAGTATATAAGAAGAGACTTTGGGAGGAGACCTTTTGCAGGACACAACCCTTCATACCAAGCTGGAGAAGCTCTTGTGTGTATTGTATCTCTTATCTGTGGAAGTCTGGATTGCTGCCAACATCTTGCCTGTGAGTAATTACTGTGAATAAAGCATGGTTAACAGTAAGCCTGTGTCGGCGTGAATTACCAGACGGAGGGGGGTCAGAATAGTATCCCTCTGAAAAGACACCCATCAGTTTCTGCCATTTTGATTTGGACCATGTTAGTTACCCAATCCCAACCTTGAGATGACACAGTTTAGTTTGTAATAGGCATATCCCTCAGAGGATGCCCTGTTGGAAACTATGAAGTAACTCAGTCAAACAGCGGCTGAATATATCAGTAACATTGAGTTTATCATAAATTAGAGTATTTAGACATTAATACTAGAAAGAAAAATGTGTTTATTTATTTAATTTCATTTTTTTGGGGGGTGTCTTTTTTCTCCTTTTAATCACATAATTAAGCATCTTGAAGAGGGGTTCTGGTGAAAAGCATATTAAATTTTTGAATGCAAAGGGTATTTTGTGCATGCTTTTTTTTTGTTCAGGAAAGCATGAAAGAGAAGGAAGTAAGTAAGAGAGAAGGGTGTTTGAAAACTGCTTTTGAGTGTCAAAGACATAGGTCTAAATATGTGAAGGGCTCAATTTCATAAAACATGAAGAAAAGTAGAAGAGAAACAGCAGTAGTAGTGGGAGAAGAGGCTAAGGGTTATCAAAGATTCTTTTATTGCATTTTCATTTTCCTTTATACAATCACTTAAATACTGTGCAGTTAAAAAAAAAGAAGCAATAAACAACTCATAACACTTCTATCCTACATACACCCTTCCTTCTACCCCTCCAACTTTCATTTCTCCCTTCCAACAATCCCCTCTTCTACTTCCCCTCCCCCTCAGCCATTCCTTTCTCCCCTTCCCACCATCTCACCCTCCTTACATTCCCTTCTCACTCCCTCTTAATTCCCCCCTCTTCTTTCCCTCTACACCTCGCTTCGGTGTATTTCTAGTATTCATTGGTCTATTTGTTTTGTACTAAAACAAAAGAAAAAAAAAGGAAAAGAAAGAAGAAAAGAAAAAAAGAAAAAAAAAGCAACAGTATCCAAGTGCATTCATTGTTCTGAAAATTGAGTCTATACTTCCACCCTCCCCCCCACCCACCCCCTGAACCCCCCTCCCTGACCCCCTTCCGACTTCCCAGGTCCCATTCCCGGCATCGCTCTTTATCAAGCAAAGTCTGGAGTATATTGAAACCAAATAGATTAGAAGTTACAAAATAATAAAAAATAATAAAAAATAAAAAAACAAAAAAGAAAAGAATAATAAAAAGAAAAAAAGGGGGGGAAACCCCCCCCCAAGAAAGAGAAGTCAATATACTCTCTAACATTAAACTCAGCTTCTCATTATTTTTAAAATCTTAAACAATGTCTTTACCTGCTTCCGCATATAAATTCTATACCTCCCATCCTGCCTTTACCCGTGTCCGCATATATATTTTATCCTCATCCATTGCTCCTCTCATATTTACTCCACCCTCGTGTAGACTCTCCAGATAATCTTTCTTAACCTTGTATTCAAATAACAATTTATACAAAAATCAGCTTACATTCTGGATCAAGATAATCTAATTGAACTTTCACTACCCTTCCATCTACCCCACGCACCCGACTTCATTCATCCCAAACCACAATCCAAGAAGACTATGATCTCCGCTCTCCTCGCCCCAAAGAATAGATCATGCGCAGTTTAAATTAAGATTCAAACAAGTCTTATATAAGTCCCATACAATATATGTCCAAATTCAGCACCGCTTCTTTCAGTCTCAATATCTCTTCATCGGTATACAGCTTTGTCATTTTATACCAGACAGGAGTCCTGAAATTTTATTCAAATTAAAAATTTAAGAAGTATTTTAAAGGCATAGCTGGATCTTTATTCTTTACTCTTCTGCCCTTCCGGAAAGGGAAAGCAACACCCTCCGCCTTGTAGCCACGTGTCCCGCTGCTTATCTTCTCCTTCTCCTTGTCTTTCTCCAAGTCCGGGTGAATCAGGAAGTCCCGCCTTCAGAGTTTTGTAGTAAAAGTCTCGGGCTTCGCAAACAGAATTGAGACGATATTTTTGGTTCTCAAATGTGACTGTGATACCAGATGGCACTTCCCATTTATATTGTATCTGAGAATCTCTGAGTTTTTCAGTTAAGAAAGTGTAGTCTCTCCTTGCTCTTAATATTTGAGATGGTATTTCTTTAAAAACAATCAAGTCCTGTCCATCGATTCGCAGCCTGTTATTGTAGAACTTCTGTATTATCGCATTTCTGGATTCTCTTGTGGTGAAATATATAATTATGTCCCTCGGAAGCTGTCGTTGTTTTGCTACACACGAGTTCTGGCGATAAATTTTTTGAATCTGCCAATCAAAGTTAAATCCCGGACTTCCCACCGAACGTCTGAAAGCTTCAAAAAAGGTCTGTTTCAAATTCTCCTGTTCCTTTTCACGCAATCCTCTGACTCTTATTGCAAACGCAGTCTTATTATAATTTATCATAACGAGTTGTTTTTGAGCATTTTCAACTTCCTGTTGTAACGTTTGAATTTTAGATGTCAAATTAGAATTAGTTTTTTCCAAAAGTTCCAATTTGTCCTCCATTTCAGAAACATAGCCTGTCATAACAGTCATAACTCTGATCGTATCTTCCCTTGTTTGAGCAATCTTGGCGTCCAGTTTATCATATAAGTCCGATAAAAGTTGTTTAATTTCCTGTCTGAACTCTTTAAGGGTTTCAAAAAGAAATTCTTGCGTTAAGAGATCTCCAGTAGAGGGCGTGGGAGGCAAGGGCAGCAATTTTGTAACAATTTCTTGAGATGTATTATTAAGGAAACGCTTAGACTGCTTCGATTTGGGAGCCATTATAAAAAACGCACAAACAAACAAAGTCTCTGCTCCCCTCGGTTTTAAATGGGATACTATTTATAGACTTTTAACAGTTAATAAGGAGAAGTCTTCAGGAGAATAGAACTGATTGAGTGTGTCATATATCAAACGCAGAAGCTATAAAATCGCCATCTTGTAACGCAGCTGGATAAGAAAGCCTTTTACAAAATTGAAGCTGGTATTTTGAATAGTAATAAGAAAAAAATTTACAACTTCAAGTTAATATTTGGTTTTGAAGCCGTTTCAAAATTTATCTGCCTGCAGTTAATAAAACTCTATTGCCTGAATATGCAGCTTTAAGTAAAGAGGCTGTGTTCCCCTTTTATTTTGAAGTTAAGGTTTGGCAAAACTTTCAGTGAGTAAACATTGTAACAAGACCGTTCAGCAGATTCATCACCATTTAACTTCCAGATAAGCAAAGTTAATGAAGGAGTAACATTCTTGTAGAAATAAAGCTAATTAAAAAGCTTCTGCTGGCCTATTGTGAAACCAAAACATATGATAAGCAATCTCTTTTGTTTTGAATTCTTGTGAATTCTTGTGAGGATTAACAAAAAGTGTTCATTATTACCGGAGAAACCAGCCTGCTCGGCGCCATTTTAAAAGCCTCTAAGTAAATAATTTTTCGGAGGAGAAAAAGAAAAGAAGCTAAAATGTTGATAAACAATTATTGTGCACGGAAATGGATTCAGCTCGTGATAAGATTGAATCAAACAAAACTTTGAACTGAGTGGGGGAGACCTACTTTGTCCTGCAGAAGGCAGTTTGAAGTTCCCAGCACGGACAGCCGTTCTGCCTTGGGCTAACCCCCCTTTCCCTGCAAGCACAAAAGCTGCAAAAATCGAAGAGCATTTGCCAGCAAAACAGTTTCTTCTTTCCTTCTTGCCTGAAGGATAAGAAAACCTGATAAGACGTCAGATGGAAGATCCTCTAAACAGGTACGTAGCCAGGAATTCGGAGGCAGCTGATTTTTTTGCTGCCACCACCAGCAGGCTCCTCCCAGGAAGAGGAGAGGCTAAGGGTTTATGTAGATAGCATGGAACTCTTTCTACCAGTTTAATTTAGGTAATCTCCCAAAAATGTTATGTGTAGAATATAAATGTGACTACTTTGAAAGCATAGGGTTTTATATCCAATGAGTCTGCCCCCACACCTTATACTTTAGTCATGTCCTGGACACAGAACTTTTACATATAAACAGCATTCATTAGATTAATCAGTATCTGGATGCACAACTTCACCTGCCTATTATATAAAATTCTATAGGTCTTGGCCATCCAGATTGGAAAAAAGGATAGTATGTAAATAACATTAATCCACCAGCAGAAAGACATATGAAAGTTAGGTTCAATATCGTTCAATTCAAATCAATGGTCCGTTTTCTTTTGTTGTTTTTCCTAAGCGATATCAATGTATGCAGTAAGCAGTTTTAAATCTACATGTTAGAACTAATGCAGTATTTTAAGCGAAGGGATTACAAAAAAGCAATTGCTTCCCGGTCTAATCGTTGCTTATTTTAACTCTCTGAAGCAGAAGGATTGATAGCACTTGTGATTTTTATTTAATAGTGATCAATTTAAATGGTCTGCCTTAAAACAAAAAGGAGGGTTAATGAAGGTAGAGACTTTACATTAAATAGATCAGAGCATCTCTGAGTTCCATGCTAACGGCAAACAGATCGATGGCAACTTTGAGGTGTAATTGGAAATGTAAGAAAACTGAAAAATAGCTCTAGAATGCGAAGAGTAATAATACTCATTGCTCACTCACAGCACAACCTAGCTACACTGACATAGCTGAATTTTAGCTGCTATAGTCACATGCAAAAGTTTAGCAACTTGGGGTCAAATTGTATGTTTAAAGGAATCCTCAGGTGAATAGAAGTCAGGGGTGGGTTCCCGATCCCGTTGAACTGGAATGGTGCAACGGGGCTCGGCATCCCCCACATACATGTGTGCAGTGCGTACAGCGCACATGTGTCTTTATCTCCATGCCACTTCCATGACACCTCCGCAATGCTCCAACTGTTCAGGGGAGCGTTGCACAGGTGCCGTATGCTCCGTGCACATGCACAAAAACGCTAAAGAGCTCAAATACAGGTAAGGAGCTTGGATGGGCAGGTGGGCCCTCTGGAACATCGTATTGGAATGGTACCTGGTGCTCCCAGCAGGCACCGGTACTCCCATACCGGGGCATACCACCTGCAGCCCACCACTGCTAGAAGTTGACCAATGTTCCCGTAGCATAAAATTAAACAAGACATCCTTCTGCAAATTTCAATGTGTACCTACTTTTCATCAATGATGGGAAATTGAGATATATTGTTATTTAGCTGAATTCATTCTTCCCTGTACTGGTGGAATATTTCTTGTGCCTTGGTAGCTAGGGAACCCCAAAGCATAACAGAGTTATCAATGTACTTAACAGTTGATATGATACTGTTTTTTCCAAATATTTTTTCATCTTTTTTATCAAGCATATTTTGTACGCTTATGGCTGAAAGTTCAGTCTTAGATTCTTTAATTCAAAACACTGTGTTGCAAAAAAAATTAGCAGATTAATTGAGATTTGCTTTTGCAAACTTCAAACGATAACTTTTATTTTAAGAGAGAAGAGGTTTCCATCTCACAACTCTCCCATGTAGATCATAGTCGTGCTGGGAAATTGTTGTACTGTTAACCTGTAGCTAACCACTCCAGAGGCAGCTAGAATTTGCAGTTGGCCATCTGTTGTAGCCTCCAGGTTCTGTTTTGTACATTTGACCAATTTGGGGGCAGTTCTTGCAGAGATTTGTTATGTCCTGCTTGTCACTTCTGTTTCTTAATCTGTTTTCTTACAGTTATCACTGATATTTAGGAGCATTTAAAGATTCATTAATAGGAAAAATAAATGGGAGGGTATCCATATTTCTACTCCTGTCATATTCACTTTTTGAGTCTGTAAGAAAGAGTTCATAAATGGTAAGTATACATTCAAACTGGCAAAAAGATACCATATTTAAATCTGTACCGTGTACAGGTTGTATCAGAAAGCAAGTCAAAGTTAGCCCAACAGGCAGAAACCCAAATTCACTCATGAAATGACTTTGGTGCACACACATACTATGTATGTGTGCTATAACTACCACTACTTTTGTCTGTAGCTGACAAAGGTGGATCTGCAATGAAAATAGTCAAAAAATGTCGCTTTTCTTACGAATTCATTTATAACAATGTTGTTGAAATATTTATGACAGAGAGACATGGGAACAAGGTCAACCAATGAATAGGTATAGCAACTAAGTCAGCCAATGGGAGCTTAAACAGATCTGACTCTGTGCAAAGAATTGAAACAGAAACTTAAGCAGTCTGCTGCTTAGAGAAGTAAACTAGCAGTCTGTCTGGGCTTGTCTGCTGAAATGAAACTGCTTGTGTTTGCCTGTAACTCTCCTGCCTTGTGTTTACTTGGAAGAACCACCTGTTAGTATTGTACATTTATTCATCTATTCTTATGTATATAAAGAAGTTAATGAATCCTGCTGCATCAGTTATCTGTGTATGTTTCTGGATTTGAATTTATGCAACAAGCTCTGGCAAATGTTTGTATACCAGTTTTAAATCTGTAAAATAGCTCTCCTGGAGTCAATGCTTTAACAGTAGATAAAGTACTTTGTTTACCACACTTCTTGAAGCTTGATAATAAAACTAACCTATAACTATTGACAGATACACTTGTTTCCCTTTCCCTTCCTTAATTAGCCATTTATTCTTTGGCCTGTGTTCATTGCCCTAACATAAACCAAAATGTAATAAAATATTGATCAAAAAGGTCCCAAGAAAGATAGAACCCCAAGCACACATTTTAATATGCTAAAAAACCCAAAAGCATTTAATACCACTAAAATATTTTAAAAGGGCTTAGAAAGCACATAAGAGCAGAAGGATTAAAAATCTTTTTGAAGCCTTCCCCCTGCCATTCTTCTATCTTGCTTGCCTATCTGAAAATACCCAAAATGGTACCACTTAAATTTTTCTTGTGAAGAAGTTCTAGGGCTCACACATCACTGCCAAATATGCCCTGCCTAGTGATAGGATGCCAAGCAAGACTTCTTGCAATGACTCTGATTGCAGATAAAAATAGGTCTTTATATATCCTTTAGGTCAGACACTCTGACATAAAACTAGGGCACAGATAGCTGAATTTTCACTAAAGATATTGGTTTTTCTTCCCTTGGCTTTGCTTCCCTTGGCACTCACTATGGATGACTATAGCAGAGGTGGGTTGCTGCCGGTTCGGCCCAGCTGAACCAGTAGTAGCAGTGGTGGGAGGCTCCCCCCACTCATCCAGATGCTTCTGTGCGTGTGCAGAAGTGTCGCGGGAGCACACGGGGGAGCACGCCCGAACTGGTAGTAACAAAATTGGATACCCATTGCTGAACTGTATCTGCATTAATGACCAACACTCTATATTAATGGTTCATTATTCATTCATTTTATATTAAATAAGATAAATGCTGGTATTTCCTCAGAAGAGGACAGTGGAAAAGCATCTTGTTTTCAATAGCTAGCAAATAAAACAATAGTCATGTTTTGGGGATACACAATTTCTAGCAACAGTGCTTTTATAGGTATTTCTAGATCTTATGTACCTATCAATCCTCAGCCATTAGGATAAGAAGTCATCTGGACTGGAAGATCTCATGGGTGTATGTAACTGAGCATTTCCCCAAGATATTTAATTTTCAGTGGCATCTCTAGCTTTGTTTAGACATTGCTAAAGGGCTTAATCTCACCTAATAAGCATTAAGGATAAGACCCGATTCTTCAAAGAAGGCTGAGAATTTTAATAAATGAACATGTCTGCACTGAATGTGTTTTTATATATGCGGTTACATCATGCAGGTCTTCATGCAAGCCGGTACCCTACATTGTTATTTTGGCTTCCTTCTCAGCCAAAACCTACATTTTATTCTTTGTTTCTCTCTCTCTTTCTGCTTTTCAAGCAATCTCTAATGAATCTGTGATGAGTATTTCATGTAGCTAATGATAAATAGGTATGGAAATTTTCATTTTGGTATAATGCTTTTGAGCAAGGATGAACAACATGTGGCTTCTTCATTTATCATTAAATTTCACTTCCCATCAGCCCTAACTAGTAGCCTGAGTCAATAGTAAGAAGTGATGGTACTTGTAATCCAACAACATCTAAAGGACTTATGTTGCCCATTCCTGCTTCAGAGAGGTAGACATTTCTACAATTATAGATTCCTGTGAGTGTTTGGTCTAAGGTGTCAACTTTAGGCACTTGTAATACTTATTTCAAAGAAAAGGCAAATGTTATAAAAGCTTTCTGTTCTTCAACAGTTCAGATTAAAAATTGCAAAGATTTTTTAAAATTTACTTCAGTCCCTTTAATCCATCAACCACCTCCCAAGTTTATTTCTCTAAAATTCCATAAACAGTATTTACTTAGGAAGGTTGATAATGGCAGCAGTGATACTTCTCAAAACAAAAAGATTTGCCTGCTTGGTTATGTAATATATATTTATTTGCTTTAGCTAATTTTCACACTCAGTGTATAAGGTAAAGGTTACCCTCGCACATATGTGCTAGTTGTTCCTGACTCTAGGGGACAGTGCTTATCTCTGTTTCAAAGCCGAAGAGCCGACACTGTCCGAAGACTTCTCTGTGATTATGTGGCTGACATGACTAAAGCTGAAGGTGCATGGAATGTTGTTACCTTCCCACCAAAGTTGGTTCCTATTTTTCTACTTGCATTTTTACATGCTTTTGAACTGCTAGGTTGGCAGAAGCTGGGACAAGTAACGGGAGCTCACTCTGTTATGCAGTGCTAGGGATTTGAACTGCCAATCTGCCAACCTTTCTGATTGACGAGCTTAGCATCTTAGCCACTAAGCCACTATGTCCCTTACTCAGTACATATGAGTATTTATTATTTATTTATTCATTCATTCATTTATTAAACTTGTTCACCGACCATCTCACCGTGAAGTAACTCTGGACAGCTTACACTTCAGTGTCTCAGAATCTGGCCCTTACAGGCTTTCTTTGAATTTTTTTAAAAAATATTCTTCTGTAAATATCTTTTGTTGATTGCACTACATTTCTTTCCAGCTACTTTTAAAGATCCCAAACAGTTGTCTATAATCTTCTCATGGGTTTGTTTCACTTATTGCCTTACCAGGTGGTTACATTCTTCACCTACTCCTTAAATATATTTCCCAGTTTCGCATTCTCATTCAACATGATTTTATGGAAGTATTTAATATTCCATTCTCTTACTGTATCACCTGATATGTATACAAGAATACAATTGTTTAGGGGTCAGGCTTAGAACTGATCCTTTTATAAGGACATGAAAATACATTGTAAAAATATCATTTAAGAAAAGAAAGAGGAAAATAAATGTCTCAATAAATTGCAACATCCGTGCAAGGAAAGTGTTTTTTTTTAAAGTTATTATCCATGCAAATATGCTCTTGAAACGTAATGTTAAAAAGGCTAAATTTTGCATTGTTCTAGAGAGAAGGAACATGGTCCTTTATAATGCATCTATCCCTTTGGTTTTGTGAAAATATTTCTGAAAATATGTTTTCCCAAATATTAAGCCTTTTCTGAGAATAACATTTTGATGGAATCTGGGCATAGTATTATTACTTAGTAAGTCCACACCTGGAATACAGCATCCAATTTTAGTCACCACATTACTAAAACATGTTGAGACTTTTGAAAAAGTACAGAGAAGAGCAACTAGGATGATTAAAGACCTGCAGACTAAAACATATGAAGAACAATTGCAGGAACTGGGTATAGCTTTGTTGTTATTGTTAATTGCGAAGTTGTGTCTGACCCATCACAACCCCATGGACAATGTTCCTCCAGGCCTTCCTGTCCTCTACCATCCTCTGGAGTCCATGTCAGCTCACACCTATTGCTTTGGAGACTCCATCCTGCCACTTCATTCTCTGTCGTCATTTCTTCTTTTGCCCTCAATCTTTCCCAGCATTAGGCTCTTCCCCAGTGAGTCCTTCCTTCCTTCCTTCCTTCCTTCCTTCCTTCCTTCCTTCCTTCCTTCCTTCCTTCCTTCCTTCCTTCTAGCCATGGTGGCCATGGCTAGTCTAGAGAAAAGAAGGACTAGGGGTGACATAATAGCCTTATTCCAATATTTGAGGGGGCTTCTACAAAGAACAGGGGTGGGGGTCAATTTATTTTCCAAAGCACCAGAAGGCAAGATAAGAGACAATGGATAGACACTAATTTAAGGAGAGAAACATCCTGGAAATAAGGACAAACTTCCTAGCAGTGTGAACAATTAACCAGTGAAACAGCTTGTCTTCAGAAGTTGAGGTTTTTAAGAAGAGACTGGAAAACCACTTGTCTCCAATTGTATAGGGTCTCCTGCTTGAGCAGAGAGTTGGTCCCTTCCAGCTCTATTCTGATTGTCTATATTTCTATGGAAAAATATAATTTTACCATTGAAGATCTATAATAATAGGATAGAATTTTTGCTCCCTGCTTTATCCTTAAACCCGGTTACTATGTTTATTCTCTCTGTTAATTAATTATTGGTTTGGGGATAAAATCCTAGATTTACAATTATGCAACAAATCAGAAACCCGGTACGTGTTCCAGCAAATTTAAACGAAGCTGAAGATGCAGCATTAACATGTCTGTGGTAGAATCAAAATGCCAGGAATGCCTTGGACGAATCCTCTATGCTGGGTCTGCTACTTGAAAAGCTGATCCTGGGAACTCTCCAGAGTACTGACCTGGTCAGAAAAAATAATCCATTAGAAAGACTCCGTGGGTATATAGACAAACAAGCCCTTCAAATTAACCAGACAGTTTAGATCTCTCTTTAATCAATATCTCCTCACAGGCACCTGCAAATATTTGATTATCTAACAAATTTACTTTAAACGTCCCTTGTGGGATATGGAGTTTCATTTTGCTTTGCCTCAGTAAATAAGGGGGCGGAGGGGGTTGCTTACTATTTGCAGAGCAGTGATGAGTGCCTATTCTGGACAAACACAGCTTGTGGAGAAATTCTTTGTCAAGCTTCCGGGTGCCCTTGTTGCTAGGCAACAGGAAAAGCTACAGTAATATTGCCTGAGTGTTGCAGAATAGAGTATTAATCCCACTGTCAACTGCTCTGGGTGACAGCCAGGAGTCTTCAGGGAAACAGACTAGGTTACGTTGATGTTAATATTAGGGGTGTCTGGGTGTACACAGTCCTGAAACTGCTTCCGGGCTTAAATTTGGGGACTAGCCTTCAGCAGAAAGCCTTGATTTCCAGGCACTTTAAAACTTGTAGATAAATTGTATACTGTATATCTCTGTTGAAAACTGAAAAAAAAAATCACGGCCCATTATTCTTTCTAGGTACATTTTAGCATTATAATTCTGTGATAGAATTTGTAACTTGCCAATTTCATATTTCCACTTTGTCCCTCAGCTACCTGAAATCTCTGTTAAAAAAAAACAACATTTTTCTGGTGAAGTAATTGTTACTTATCACTGCTAGACTACGTGCATAGTTATAGATTCCTTTTTCCTGGCCAAAAGTCTCATTAATGTTCCTGGGTATTTATTTATTTATTTATTCATTCTTAATATTTATACAAATGTTTATATTTTATTATTATAAGTTGCCCAGAGTTACCTGTTGTGGCCCATCAGCAGCAGATTTGGACAGTGAGGAGGTTGGGGAGGAACAGGGGCCAGTCCTGGAGTCTGGGGAAGGCTCTGATGAGGGCTCTGTATCGGAGGCAGAGAGGGGGCAAGAGCTGTATGCCAGTTATCATCTTCCTTCAGAGTCAGACATCAGTGAGGCAGATGAACAGCAGAAACCTGTTCCCAGTGTGTGCATGCCAGGGGTGGGTTCCAGCTGCCGCTACTGCCGGTTCGCTCAGGGACACAACATACGCACATGTGCTTGATGCTCACTGTGTGCGCATGCACAGTACAACAAAATTGCTCTGTGCATGCACAGAAGAAAAGAACGAGATGGCAGTGCTGTAGGAGAACAGGTTTGGGAGCATGGCAGGCCTGGGTTGCTGCCGGTTCCAGAGACCCAGGCTGCCAAGTTATCACCGATTCGGCCGAACTGGTCCAAAGCAGTAGGAACCCACCTCTGGTGCATGCGCAGAGCTGCCAGACAAAGGGAACAATTAAAGAGCAGGGGTCAATTTCGAAGTAAGGCCACAGGTGGTTGATGAATGGCCCTTCCCAGAGGAAATAAAAGAGGAGAGAAAGGGGAAAGGAGTTTGCAGGAGACAATTAGTTTAATTGGTTAGTGACTCTCCGAGACTCCTTGCCAAGTTGTGCAACTCTGCAAGCCAGATAGGTGTGTGACCGTAAATCCTCCTTTGAAAGATTTTGGCTATGAATGAGCAGAATTCATTATAAATTAATAAAAGGGATTTTTGCTGGGACAAGGAGTCTGTGTCATGCTTTTGGGAAGCATAGGTCAGAATATTACCCTCTGGTAAGATGGGAGGCCAATACATTTTATAAATATATAAGTAAATAAATATAAATTACCAAATAGAATTTAGAATTTAGAATTTAGAATTTAGAATTTATTAGAATTTGTAGGCCGCCCTTTTCCCTGAGGGGACTCAGGGCGGCTCACACAAAAACTGGGAAGGGGAAATACAGACATTAGGACAAACAAGTAATAAAATAGCAAGCAACATACATTCATCATTCGGGAGGGGTAACTATCCTATCCCCAGGCCTGACGGGCGAGCCAGTTCTTCAAGGCTATGCGGAAGGCTTGGACGGTGGAGAGGGTACGAATCTCCACGGGGAGCTCGTTCCAAAGGGTCCAAATAAATAGACAAATGAATTTAAAATAAATATGGGACTTCATCTTGGTTTGGGACCAAGATGGCAGATTCACACTCATAGAAACATTATATTTCTAATGATCTCCAAATGATAACTTAATTCAATACAAATGTAGAGACCAAACTATATTAAACTAGCCCAAAATATTACCTAATCTCCAACAGTGTCCCTTCTCTATGTTTTCCATTTTGAGGGAATTAGCCTCAGCCCAGAGATACTTCTCATCCTCTTCCATTGTCTCCATGAAGCATCCCAACAATGTAACAAAATACTGTATGTATTTTGATGTATTTTATTTTGATGTATTTCATTTTGATGTATTTTATTTTGGTAACTGTCAACATTTTCTCTTTTCCTTCTTGGTAAGCATTGACTCTTTTAGTGGTGCTTGCTCAGCACGGTATCTTGATTCATTAATAGACCATAGCAACACCATAAAAGTATAATTTCCAAGTTTTTTCAGGAGGGAAACAAAATAAACAGTGACAGTTAAACTGGTAGAAAACAAAATTATTAGATTACTTCTAGATGTTACCTTTTGACCTTTCAGAGATGGAAATGCTGCTGTGGAAAAGATAGTTCCCAATGGAGTGATACTTGTAACTATAGCCACAGAGAACATTGGACTAGTATTTTGGGATCGTAACTGGCTGAGGAAGTTGCCAAAAATTGGACTTCCATCAATGGCTATTGAATGGCACTGTCTACATTCAAAGAGGGCATCCGCATCTAAGTATAGCAAAAATGACAAATGTATTAGAAGACAGTGTTGCACCCAAAGCATCTCCAGGTTCCATGCAAAACAGTAGAAGCTGAACTAAAATTGAAAAAAAGCTGTCAAAAGTTGTTTGAGCCCATGGACTGCACCAGTGTTTTCTCTAGCTAAAAAATGTGGAACAGTTCAAATCTGTGGGGATTTAAAAGCTGTCTTGTCTTTTATTACAGGGACATGAATTAAGACATTTGTCTAATCTTGTTGGTGGCCAACATTTTAGCAAAATGGACTTAGTTGAAGTTCATTTATGGTTCAAAACAGAGGAGAATTCCAAGGTGTTTTTCATCATAAAAACAAATGCATGATTATAACATTATGTCTAGTTTGTTTCTTGCGTGGATCAGTAGCAATGAGTTGGCATACAGCCATAGTTCAGGTGGTTCAAAACTGTCCAGGTACCCAATTCGATTTAAAGAACATCATTGTCACTGATATGTATGGCCTCAAAGCATAATGCAGCAATTGTGGGTTTTTATACACCTGATATTGCAGTCAAACTTTGATACATGAATCATATACAATTGTGTAGGGAAAATTGAAGCAGTTGCAAATGCCCCAGGGTGTATCCGAAATGTTGGCCTTTTTAGAGCTTGTTAATTATTAAAACACATACTTGCCAAATGAAGCCATCATGTTCCACCTGTTGGACTCTTCAGTACAATTCAAGAAGACGTAGTAGTGGACAAAAAATGGGGAAAAATATTTCACAGTAAGAAAGAAAATAGTGACATCAGACCTGTGCTCCCATGTGACAATCCCTAGTTACCAGTGAAGTTGGCTTGAAATGCCTCACATTATGCTATTATGTCACATATTGTGAAAGATGGAGGTGAACACTTGATCTTTTGATTACACAGCTGCAAAGAAAAAAATGTGCGTAAATTGATAGGGAATCACTGAACTTGATTAGTTTCAACCAGAGACTGTACAAAAGGGAGTTTATTTCCAACCCTTATCATCACTATCTAATGCCTATCGTCATTACACCAAAAATGATTGAAGCTGCTTGAATGCAGCTTTGGACTTTCTACTTGAAGGACAAAACACAAAATAGATTTCCAAAGGATGTATACTCCTATTAATTTAGAGACACTGTCCCATTTACTTCTAGAAGATTAAAAAAAATCAGAGAAATACAAACCTAATTTAAGGAGAAGCGTTAGAAATATCAAGGAAAGAATTCACATTGCAGATATTTCTCTTGACAGCAAGAGAAAAGATCAGATGTATCAAAATCCTTGTTTGTAATGATAGACACTTAACATTTACTTATTAAAATCTACAGAATCTAGGTTTCTAAATACAGTAAGGTCAGTTTCATGGCAGTGCATTAATGAATTGCAGGTGATTGGTTAAGCTTACCTGTGATCTTGGATTTGGATTTTGGATTTTGAATTTTATTCAATTTGTAGGCCGCCCTATTCCCCGAAGGGACTCAGGGCGGCTGAACAAAGCCAAGGGAGGGGAAATTACAAAAAGTAAGACAAAGACAATCAGACTATACAAACAGTTTAAAATCACAACAGACACAGCAAATTCGAGTAGGGGGGGGGGGAATCAACCTCAGGCTTGCTGGGACAGCCAGGTCTTCATGGCCGTCCGGAAGGTCCTGAAGGGTGAAGAGGGTCCAAATCTCCACGGGGAGCTCGTTCCAAAGGGCCGGGGCAGCCACAGAGAAGGCCCTCCTCCGAGTAGTCGCCAGCCGACATTGGCTGGCAGATGGAATACGGAGGAAGCCTTTTCTGTGGGATCGAATGGGTCTGTGGGAGGTAATCGGCAAAAGGCGGTCTCTCAAGTACCCAGATCTTGATATGCTTGCTTGATTACTTTCATCTGGCTATATACTGCACACTGTGTTTTCTGTGGGCTCACTAGAGGTTCAGTAAAGCAAGTAAGAAAAGCTACTGTTTGTCAAATAAAACTATGTATCCCTCAGTCTGCCTGCCTGTCTGTCTCTGTCAGTCTCTTTGTCTCTCTGTCTCTGGATGTCTGTCTGTCTGTCTCTGTTTCTGTCTCTGCCTGTCTCTGTCTGTCTGTCTGTCTGTCTGTCTGTCTCTCTCTCTCTCTCTCACACACACACACACACATTTTTACCTTTCAAATGCCACTGTGGAGCAGCCCAGTAACATTCATTTCCTTATCGGAATACCCCATGGTTGTAAATAATTTAGCACCATTTACATGGTACTTCTTGCTCTCACATATTCCCCAGTCAGGACATGCAAGGTCATGCTGACTTGCAGATGAAGGCTGCTAAAATTCAGTGCAAGTAGGAGACATTAAATAGGGAACAGTCACTTGCTGAGATTGGCCTCCATACAAATGGAATAAATAAATAAGAATGCCATGTCACAATTCCTAGAATCACTCCTGTTAAGGAAAGAAATAATGGAGATTCAGATTTTTGACAAATTAAATGTGTGAGGGAGATACCCATTTGGATTTTGTTTTCAGTTAAGATAGATCTCAACAAGGCATTTAGGATCACATTCATAACCATTTAATGAAAACATCACTCTTCCATGGAAGATTACTGCTCCTGCTTAAATAAGCTTGGTCATGTGAAACATGCTGTTACTATAGTAGCTCCTCAAACCAGGGAAAATTATAAGCATGGTAACATGAAAACAGGATAAAATAATTTCTTACTAATGGTTAAAACCGTATGATTTATACTATGAAAATTCATAGTATGTGGAATGGAAGGAAGTCTGTTGATCACACCTGCCCAAAGTAGGATAAAGAAAGATACTAAACAGTATCTGTGCACTGCGCATTAGAGCACCATAACACCACATTTCTGGCTCTCATGGCAAACAGGCATGTGAAGGTGATCAATGCCTTCCAATCATGATGCAGGGATTCATCCTTCCTCTCTCCCTCACATCTCTTTTTTCCTCATGGGAATAAAAGTCTCCCTGTCAACTTGTAAAATGTTTCCATGACTACTATCAAGTCGACATAGGAAGGAGGGAAGAAAGGGAGTAGAATTCCATGCATACCTTTGGCAAGAGTCAGGTCTCATATTCCTACAGCTAGTGTGTGAAATGCACATGTTCTTGCCTGCCTAGCACTTTGTTGGTGGATGTGATTTATGACACAGACAGAAGGGAGGGGATACAGGGGGTAAAGTTCAAATGCAATTAAGCCAAAATCAGTTTCGGCTCCACAGAAGAACATGCCAAAATGTTGATCCTAATAAATGAATGGATTTCTTTTAAACTTTGTGTTGAGGCTCGTAAATTAATTAGGTCATCCTTTGGAAACTTCATACTCCCTCCATTTTAGTTATAGCGCTTGCAATGAAGATCGAGGTACAAGTAGTGCTCGGCTTACAACACTTCATTTAATGACCATTTGAAGTTATAACAGCACAGCAAAAACTAACTTATGACCATTTTTTCACACTTATGATCATTGCAACATCCTGCAAAATCATGGGATTTACATTCGGATGCTTGACAACTGACTCATGTTTATGACAATTACAATGTCCCTGGGATATATGATCCCCTTCTGCAACCTTCTGACTCAAGCAGAGTCAATGGGGAAACGAGATTCACAGCCATGTTACTAATTGAACAACTGCAGCAATTCACATAACAAATGTAGTGAGAAAAGTTGTAAAATGGAACAAAACTCACTTAACAAATTCCTCACTTAGCAGCAGAAATTTTGGGGCTCAAATGTAGTCATAAGTTGAGGACTACCTGTACTGCAGGGAACTTTATTTCTAATATTTTTTGACAGAGATAATAATGTCTGTGGAAGTTTGTCACCAAAATGGAATCACTTCTGCACAAGTATGGTTTAGCATTATTAAGGCATCATCTTATCACAATTACGGCAGTTGTGATTCCATATGGCATCAGTTCAGTCTTTGCTAACTTGGCTTGTTTTAGACATAAGGCATTTTACTCCAGGCTTCCTACCATGGCAAAAACATGTCCTTGAAACATCTTTTTCTGCCATATTTCACATCCATCTTATCCCCAGTCTGGGAGCTAGATAAGCTTAAGTCACCCTTGGCTGTACCAGGATTAAAGAAATATTTCACCTTCTTTTTCAACTTCATCCAAGGGCAGTCTTAAGGTTTGTAAAATCCTTTAGGCTCTTTACCCATTATCTGGGAGGGAAGTCAAATGACTAGGCAGAAGTTGGCAAGAGAGCTAATAGAGGCAAGAAAGAGATTGGCAAGAGGACAGCAAATTTCAAGCTGGTATAGTATTCTGCAGACTTAAGGAGAGTTTTCAACCCAGCAGTGGGAAAGACCTTTAGCAAATGTCGTTGGGATTGCATTAAGCAGAATGCCAAACTAGCATGGCTTCTGGAGTCAGTTTAGGGAAGGCATGCTATGTCATCCAACAGTGCTATGACAGAATGAAAAAGATTATCACCCACTGTTAGTCTGTCATGTGATCACCTAGACATAAAAATGGTACTTTTAGTGATAACCTGAAGCTGGGAAAGTACTAAGAGAAAAGGTTTTTATACAAAAATAATCTCTCATGGAGAAGAAACTGGAAAGAGAAGCTGGCAAAATGTTAGCAGCACTGAAGTTGAACTCAGGGCAGGAGAAATAGTAAAGTGGCTAGCAAGCAAAGATACAATTAGGTTGCTAAAGAGAAGCAAAAGGAAATTCAATATCACTGGGAAAGAATCAGCATACAATATACCCAGGGTAGGTAGCTAATATTATGGCTAGTTCAGAGAACCTCCAAATCCCACCACTGGCTGGGCCCACCCACCACACCCCACCCACACCTCCTCTCCCAGGAGTTTCCATGAAGCCCATTTTGGATGCAATGTAAGTGCAGGGCTTTTGTGGAGGCTCGAGGAAGAAAAATGGCATCCTGGAAGTGCCAGAAATGGGGCTGTTTCTGGCCTCCAGAGGGCCTCTGGAGCCAGGGGGAGGCAGTTTTCACCCTCCCAGAGGTTTAAGGAAAGCCTCTGAAGACTCCCCAGTGTGGTGTATGAGGCCAACTGGGCCATGCCCACCATGGCCACATCCACCCAGCAACCAGGCAGAGAACCTGTTGCTGAAATGTTTGAAGCCCACCCTGAATATACATTGTAGAAGGGAGAATATTGTGGTGTAGCATCCTTCTATGCAGTACAGTTGCCAAAAAGGAGAAGAAGATACAAATGTACTCAAAAGAAGATCAAGACTGCGCAGGTAATGAGAGGTTGCTGGATAGGTTTATTTCTGAAGATCTTGAATAACTTTGAGGAATTTGGTCAAAACTACATATCTAGCTGCAGTTTAAAATTGGCACACCATCATATTAGCAGAGGCCATATTATTGTAGGCAGAGAATGAATTAATCCATAATACAATTCACTACATTCCTTTCTCCTTTCAAGGCAGATCATTCAAAAAGGAAGGTGGAACTTATGGTGGACCTGTGAGGAGGCTAAAAAGTTTTGGAAAAGGATCAAAAATTGGCTGGAGGCAATAATGGGTTAAAATAGAATGGAAACCTGAAGGTTTTTTTTAATTAGGAATAATGTCTGCGAAATACAAAAAAGAAATCCAGTATTTAATACTACATATAATTACGGTGGCAAGGTTTACCTTTGCCCAGAAATGGAAAAACAAATTAACTCCAAGCGAAGATGAAATAATAAGAAAGGTTATGGATTGTGCTGAAATGGACAAACTAACTAAAGAAATCCAGGGAAAAGAAGAATCGGAATTCTATCAGATATGGGATAAGTGGTATAGGTCCATCCTATACCAAGAAACAAGAATCAATGAAGGAATACAACAAAACTCAAAAATAATAGTTATGAGTAAAATAAGAGGATTAAGAATGGTGAAATCTAAATGAAATATAATGGAAGGGGAAATAATATAAGGTGAGCGGTATCGATTGATAATTGCTATTAGAAAGAACAGGAAGCTCCTGTTCATATTGCATTGTGTAAATGTGGTGTACGTCTAAGTTTTGTGTGTGTGTATTTTACATGTTTGTAAATAAACAAAAAAAAAGGAGGGTGGAACCAGAAACACATTTTCTATTTATTAGTAGCACATAGCTTGCATAAGTACTTGGCTAAAGAGTCAATTTTGTAGAGACCTTAACTTTTTTTAAAAAAATTGTGATATATTGTAAATCGTAACCCGTCAAAAGCGCGAATGTCATAAGCGCGCCGACAACACCGCGGCGCTAAAACCGTGATTCCAAAAGCGCGCCGACAATAGTGCGCCGACAACAGCGCGCCGACAGAAGCGCGATTTCATTTAAGGTAAGATTTACAGTTAGGTTTAGGGTTAGGTTTAGGGTTAGGTTGAGGGTTAGGTTGAGGGTTAGGTTGAGGGTTACGTTACAGCACGCTTCTGTTGGCGCGCTTTTGTCAGCGCGCTTTAGGGCTAATTAGTCGCAAATTCATCGCACGGTTTTGTCACCGCGCTTTAGACACAGCGATTTAGTCAGGCGCGCTTTTGTTGTGCGTGCATTTGTGGTGGAACCATTGTAAATAATCTCCCCATACCCAACCCTGCAGATATGATTCCTAAGAAGATCCTTGTTTGCTATATCTTGTCTGATCAATCTTAAAAATGAATCATTGAAGGCCTACAAAAGAAAAAAAGTGAACTTCAAGATGGAGGTGAGAGTGGAAGAATTATTGGACAGTCCAGGATGACCAGAAATGGGACTACAGGTGTATGTAATGTCAGTTTTTATTAAGTCTGCAAAAAATAAGTTGATTTTGTCTGTCAAATTTATCTGAAGCAAATCCATTAGAAAATTTCTCATGACAGTTTATTAAAATTTTTGCAGATGCCTTAATTTTTATTTGATGTATAATAAATGTAAAATAGTATTCATATAAAATAGCATCAATGAGGTACAGCATTGGTGACAATCCCCCTCCCCTTTAAATTAATTGATTCCTGTTTCATGGTTGGGGATACAGTGTGGTTTCATTGTTTGTCATCTACTGAAATAGATGATTCATTTCAAAGCAAACTCCATCAAATTACATATTCAAATTGACTTGATGTATCAAATCAACTTTGGTACCTTTGAATAGCTTTGGAGACATTCAAAAATTCAGGAGACATTTTGCTTTTGCAGTTTTCCAAATGGGATTTGCAATTTTCCCTTCATATAAGGACCAAGTGAAGAGACATGGCTATATGGAATGGGCTGCCTGATGTTGTCATGATTAGTCAGTTGATGAAAGTCATCAGCTCTGCAAAATTTGCCCTTTGGAGTACTTTGGGGAGTTGCTGCTTGAGTATTTTTCTTAGCCACTTTGTCAGTTACAATTTATTTAGGCAGATTTGCTTGAATGGAGAGAGACAAAAAAAAAAAGATCTAGATATGTTTTAATTGCATGAGTAGGTCAAAGGAATTGTATTTGCTATTGCACTATTATATGCTATTTGTTTCAATCAGGCAATTTCTTTGTACTATAATCCCCAAAGTGCTTTTTCAAAAGGCAACTAGACTTTGTTTTTCCTTGAAGACGTTTCACTTCTTGTCCAAGAAGCTTCTTCAGTTTTGACTCAAGAACCTCAAGAAGCTTCTTGGATAAGAAGTGAAATATCTTCAAGGAAAAACAAAGTCCAGTTGTTTTTTGAAAAAGCATCTTTGGGGCAATCATGACCTGGATGACTGAGAATCTCCATAGACATTTTTAACACCATCTATGACACTGAAATGAATGATAATACCACACTTTTCAAGTTTTTATTTTTACATGCTGTGGAATCAGCATAACATGTCATTCCTAGGAGAGGCTAATTGTGCCAGCAAGCAACATGTCCTGCCAACAATTCTGCCACCAAGAAAAAGGGGGTGGTCAGAGGGTGGCATGTCTCTTTTATCTTTAGTAGAAACGTACTTTTTAAACAATTCTGGAAAACTTATTTTTTATCATTTGTATTTATTAGTTTGTCAAACATGTACAAGATAGCGGGTATAAATATAAACATGGATATAAAGAAAAAAAATGAATATTTCATGCATGGAGTAAGACATCTACTATACTCACTCAGCCCAGTTTCTCTGAAAGTTTTTTTTTTTTTGGCTAAACTTTTCTTCATCTTTGTTTTTCTCTTAAAAAGAGAAGCAGATGGGATATTTTAAAATGTTATTATGGGGACTTCCTTGAAGTCATATTGACAAAACTTTGTACATGTAATGTTCCGTAAAGGGTCAGTCACTCTTAATTTACTTACTCAATTCTGGGGGGGAAAACCCACAGCTGGAGATAAGTAGACAAGGTTAAATTTTTCATTGAAGCAAATCTTAAATATTCAGTTTGATTACTGCTTTTCAATTGTGAATCACAAATTTGAAATCAATTCGTATCACAAATTTGATTCAAATTTGAATCCAATTGTATTACCTTTGAATCATGATTTGGCTGAACTATGTATCTCTAAAAAGAAACCCATTAATAAGATATATGCCACCTCCTTTGAAATAGATTTCTAAAATAAAAGGGAGATTTATAAAATGTCGATCTGATGAATCTTTTAAATAAAGGGCAGCAAACTGGTCTACCTCTTCCTCCTGTTCCTCAGAGTTATTTCTTCTGCTGGTTACATTTTGTAGTGCATGCAATACCATTTGTCTGAAGTGGTGTAGGGTTTCCTGCCTAAGCAGGAAGTTGGACTAGAAGACCTCCAAGGTGTCTTCCAACTCTGTTATTCTGTTCTGTTCTGTTCTGTTCCATTCATTCCATTCGATTCCATTCCATTAAAAGGAGCAAGGCTTTGAACATCCAATTGCACCTGCCATTTGAAAGCAATGAGCACCACTGCAGAGATCCTTGTGGCGAACAGAGGAAATAACAACCTTTTTACTTTAGACAACACTCTAGAGCGTCTGTCTCAATCTAACTGAGGTACAAGAAGAAGCCATGAGAAGAGGGTACATTACATAAGCATAGTACTTATTTAAAAATTAAAATTAATTGTATAAAATAGCCATTTCAATATCTGCTGCACAGTTGATAGAGAAAAGAGGCAAACGTTCTTGAGCTGCTCCAAATACCCTCTCCCCCAATTTGAAAAACAATCCCAATACTACATGCTTTTACCTTTGGAAGAAAGATATATTCCCATTAGTGGCAAAGGAAACTGCTGAGGCGCAGCCATGTGGCGTGACTTTTACACATTGGGAGTAGGATGGTTCAGACTGATTGTACAATGTGTATATGACCCCAATCCAAGAAAATTTAGCAGCTGCATCTTTTGTCAAGTAACAAAATTAAGGAAAAGTGAAGAGATCCCTACTGATGAGAAGGAGATTAGGAAAATATTAGAATGTGCAGAAATGAACAGACTAACGCTGGCAATTAAGGAGAAAGAACAAATGGAATATTATATGATATGGGAATTATTTTTTCAGTGGTTAGAGAATAAAAATGGAAGTTGGA
This sequence comes from Thamnophis elegans, assembly GCF_009769535.1. NCBI lineage: Eukaryota > Metazoa > Chordata > Lepidosauria > Squamata > Natricidae > Thamnophis > Thamnophis elegans. The sequence goes on along the minus strand of NC_045542.1, from coordinate 119,350,936 downwards.
AATAAAAGAAGGAGATTAAAAAAGAGTAGAAAATATGTTAAGATAGAAATGTAAATAATATGATAATGGTTAGTATTATGATATTGAGGATTACTATGCTTAATGTTGTTATTATATTCTTATTAGAAGATATGTTAAAAGGGAAAAAGGAACAGGTTTATTATAATTATATACTATAATTGTAAAATTAGAGAATTAATATCAATGTAGTGAATGATGCTATAAATTCTGATGGTTATTTTACAAAGATTTTTGTACCCAGATGACACATTGTTAAGAAAAGATAGTGTGTTCATTTTTTTAAAAAACAATTTTTATAAAACAAAATTAAAAGATCCTCTCAATGATTGTTGCATCTCTGGCTTCAGTTGCAAATATAGCATAAAATTGTTTGCAAATGCCTTGTGGTGACCCCAAAGAGAGAAAGAAAGCTAAAGAACTAGGAAAACAGAAAAGAGAAAGGAAAAAATACATAGCAATAGACCATTACTGGTCTATGTGAACACTGAATTTGAGGGTGACAGATGTTGTTGGAAAGAGTACTTTGGCAGGACAATCTTTGGGAGCAAATCTGGTTCCCATGGTGAACTGCACTTCCAAGCAGCGAATGAAGCAGCACCTATCAGAACTTTTTAACCTCACTTCATCTCTTTGTCCTCTAAAGTGACCTACTTTTAAGGAAAATGAATAGAAGTAATTTCCACTGTAACTTTGCTATCTCCATGGAAACCCTTTTGAAGAAAAATGTTTATGAGATTGTGGAGGGAAAAGCTATACATAGATAGAGCTACGCTATACCTAATCGCACAAATCATCTTTTCCCAGCAAGATCTTATATTTCTTCCCCAGTGAGAGCGATGGCCCAAAGCTTCCTTTGGGGGAAAGTATCTGTCATATTTGCTTAATGTCATGAAAAAAGAGGGGAAGCAGAAATGCAAACATTTGTTTTGTGCAAGTAACGGAGCACAAGATTTTGCCTTATTGACACTTTAACTCACTACTTCATTCCCAACACATATTAACTCCTATGCCCGGCTTCATATCTGGCTCAATTATTTTGCCATGGATGAGAGAATCAAAATGATCCTGTTGGTCATAATAATTGGTGTTTAGTTTGATAACATTTTGGGAATTACTATCCTCTGCTATCTGAAGTATAACCAAAAGCATAGTTTGAATCTGTACTAAAAGGACAAAAAACACTGAACTTTTATCTATTTAGAAGCAGGGCAATAGATGGCCATGAATAACATGCTGGAGGGTTGCTATTCACCTTAGAAACAGTATCACATCATATTATATTACAACCAACAAAAATAATGTTCTTGGTTATAGGTCATCAGAGGATAGAAGTGCAGCCATTACAGCTTCAAAGAACAACAAGCTTAAATAACAAGAAGGACATCAATCTCTATGGTAAACTATTCCATGAAAGTGACAAATCATATTTAATTTTTTAGTAAATACCCTACAGATATTTATATCCTACACCATTTATCTAGTTTTGCTTGGACTCAAGATTCATAAGTCCAGGCAAAATAGATGCCTGTAAAAATTCTTTAAAGCAGAAACGTTGCAAAATCTCTGAGCAAACCCAGCCAGCTATCAAAAGAAGGCAGAAGATGGCTTGGCTTCACAAAAAAACAAGAGGCAAGTCAATTGGTAGTCCTAGCAGTCGGAAAATGTTTTGGTGCTACCTTGCAATTAGTCAGAAGTCTTTTCTAGCTATTGAAATTGTCATTGGAAATTCCATAGCAAAGCAAAGCAAGGCAATCTCTTAGCTTTGCTTTAAGAAGTTGTCCACCATGTTTATTTATTTAGAGTATGGCATACAATGGCATGGAAATCTAAACATTCTAGACACAATGCAGCATTGACAGCCTAAATTGCTGGTTCATTCTGTTTGGGACTTGCATGCCTATCCAGGGGGCAAACCAACTTACACCAACTGACTAGTGGCGCTCGGGTTGCTGGCTCTTCTGAGCTCGTCCGTTGGTCGCACCTTCCCTCATGTTGCATTGGTTGTTATCCATCCAGGTCCTGTGCCAGTATCCTCTCTCTGCACAAATGAAAACAGCTAGGTTTCCCACACCAAAGTGGTACCTGTTTACCTACTTGCAATATTCATGCTTTTCAATGGCTGGGTGCACAGCAGCCAGAGATCAAGTGGCAGGAGCTCACCCCATCTCACGGAGCCAGGCTTGAACTACTGGAGTGCAGACCATTTATGGCTGGCAGTTCCAGCATCATTAAGCCTCTGTGCTACCATATTCTTTTATGTTGCAGACAATGCTGGCTCAACAGAAACCTACTTCAGACATTAAGCTTGTGTACTTACACATTGAAAGTATCTTATACTGTAGATGAGCACTACACAGATCTCTGTGGATCTCTTTATGTTGAACTTAAAGATCAGCTATATACTCACAGATCATGTGCTGCAGATCTTTGTGCTTGATAAAGGAACCATCTAGAGAGGTATTCAGCATGGAAATTTTAGGCACTGGGCATGCATGTGCCTCCTGATTCCAAAAAAATGTTTAACTCTCCTTTATGCAAGTAAAATGGCTGTACAGGTTGAATCTGAAGTGATATAAAGTGGGGAAGATCTTGTTTTGCATGGGGGGTGGGCTTCACAAATTTTAGCAAGGGGTTCTCTGTCTGGTTACTGGGAGAGTGTGGCCATGGTGGGCATTTTTGCCTTTCCTGGGCTCCAGAACTTTCTTCAAACTTCCGGGAGGGTGAAAATGGCCTCCCAGGCTCCGGAGGCCCTCTAGAGGCCAGAAATGAGCCCATTTCCAGTTTCCTGAACTTCCAGTGGGTGTGTTTTTCGCCCTCCCTGAGCCTCCGCATGTGCCCTGTGGTTACCTGCATCCAAAATGGGCCACGGGGGGACTTCTGGAAAGGGCGGCATGGGGTGGGCAGGGCCAGACAGGAGTGGGATTTGGGAGTTCTCTGAACTGCACAGAATCTTAGAGGGATGTTCTCCCAAACCCCCTGCATGAGGGTGCAATGAAGGTACAGTTGTATCCCGCTCAGATATAGAAAGAATTCTTGGGCATTTATTTGGTTTATACTAGTATTTTCTAACCTTTTTCCCCATCTCAACTCCCTTTAGTGTTATCTTAATCCGCATACCTCTCCTAAATCAAAATGAACACAGATGAACAATGAACATAATATAACAAAACTTTATTTTTTAATAAAGAAACAAAAAATAAAATAAAAAAGCAACATTTGTGCATCCTCTGCCAATTGTATAATGTCAGTGTGACATTATACAAGTACCCCCACCTGTGGACTCTACCTGCCTGTCCCCAAGGAAGACAGATCTTTAATTTGGGAAACACTGAACTGTAAAATAGAGACGTTTCTGGGAATCTCTGATGTGGATTGGAAACAGGGTGTTGCAATCATGCTGCTTATATAGGGAAGCATGGAAGAAAATCCTGGGGGAGAGAATCTCATCTTCACCAGCTTTTCTCAGAACATTTTGTGATTATAAGGTGAGAGGCCATGGTTTAAGTGGGGTTTTAAAATGGGAAAGATTTCCATAATCCTATAAAACTTAACATAGGAAGCTAATAGTGTGCATTTTCTCTTCTTCCCCAGCACAGTAAATTCAATGTGAAGAATGAAACATTTGCTTTGAATTGGCCTAATTTGGCAAATAATAGCTTTTGGAGTGGCCAGTTACATGACCAATGGCAAATAAAAATGCAGAGACACCTTCTGAAAGCAAAGTATGCTTGGAATAAAGACATTCCTACTAGTCATGCAATTTGCCACAGTGTCTTCTACAGAAGCCTTATTATATGTTTCATACGAGCAGAGTTCTTGTTCTTCTGCAAATTGGAGCCATTTCATCACTGTGATTCTGTCAGCATTTCTGGTGAAATTACACAAGTCCCAAATCTTCAGGATTATAAAGCTTAATTACAAATGAGTTGCAGTCCTATCTGGATGGGGGGGGTGTGTGACTGGATCTCCTACTTCCTTCCTCCAACTTTAGCACCTGTTGCATTTGTAAATGTTTGAGGAAAGTTCAATGCAAAATTTAAAAAATGGCTTGTCATGCCTGATGTACAGGTTCCAAAGAATAAATGAACATCGTGATTTGAAATATAGACTTAAAGCTCCCTATGAAAGAGTTATAGAGATAACTATCCTCTTTTCATCTTGGTAACTAAGAATATTTTGTGTTTCCCCAGGTGGCCAAATCTGCATTGAGGCCCAAGACTGGGGGGAAATAATATTAGTGCCTGATCTCTAATAATCATTCAGTCTCATCATTGCCTCTTTTTTGTTGTTTAATGCCCAAGAAAGAACTGCGTGCGTTTGCTGAAGTGATCAATGAGATTATGTTGATAGAAGGAACTTCAGAGGGGGTCCAGTCCAAATAGCAACAGGGAGCACAGCTGGAATAAAAAAAAAGAAAGAAAATCAATTGGTGCACGGGGCTTTTATTGGAAGTGAGCCAATGCCTGGTGGCACTGCAACTTCCCAAGTTTCTCTGAGGGAGATTAGCTTCCAAAACAACACAACATCTTTATTACCGATTCAGAAAAAAAACTGCAAACAAAAAGCAGGTGTTGCATAACAAAATCCCCACATGGGGACATAAAGTAGAAAGAGTCATGATTCAATGCATAGAAACTCATTGCATAATAAATAGGCTAAGAGTGGGATGAGGCGAGTTGTGGTCCCTATGGTTCCTATACAACTGTATGGAGCCCGGCTAGGGGAAAACAACGATTGGAAATCGGTGATGATAAGGATGATGTCAGTGATGGGTTTTTTTTCCAGTGTTCCACTCAACAGTCCCATAAGGCAGGCTGCTGTTATTGTGTCAGTAAACAGGTGTGGATCTACGGCTAGGTTATGTGGGCTTGACTGCAGTTATTGAGTGAGTTCATAATTCACAGCCCTCACAATTGCACTACACAAGCCCTCAGATGCACACAAAAATAGTAGCTTAAGAAGATAATTAGGTTCTCATCTTAAAACCAGTAAGTCAGAGAAAGAGCTTTAGAATGGATATTTGGTAGAACTGAAATTGTTGGCGTAAGGAGCAGTTCACTAGCATATCCTTTTAGCTGGCAATATGCAGAAACAAGAATGCAGTCTGAATTTTATATTGTTTGGGAATACAATGGAATAGTTTAATTATGCTAGGCATGCACTGCTGGAATAAACAGGAGAACACTAGAATGTAATTGCATTACAAAGACATGAATCATCAAATTGCTGGTACATTTATGCTCTACACACACACACACACACACACACACACACACACACACACACACACACACACAACTGTATGGAGGTTAAGATATAGAAACTAATTAACTCAAAGGCTACACTCCAGCTACAAGTTACAAGGTTCTCCAATCTTAGAGGTTTATTCAGCATGTTGAGAAAGTAAAATGGCTGCTATCACAAACACAGATGCTTATCCATAGGATTACTGCTATGGTGGATGTAACAATCAGAAAGCACTCATTTAATTAAAAAAAACATACACTCTCAAGGCTGAAGGAAAAATGATTTATCTAATATAAAAAAAGCAATAAACCACCAATTTTCTGAATGAGTCTACCAGATTGGAGACTCTTGTAAGTTGTAGCTGGAAGCACCTTTGAGCTAATTGGAAGAAGTATTATAAACTAGCTCATCTGAACCTACAAACATTCTCTTTTAACAAAGCCCATTTCATAGAAATGCAGAGATTAAAAGTTAAATGACTGACGCAAAGACCCAGGAAAAGATGGAGCAACCTTATCCCTCACATTCATTCCTTTATACTTTCTCCAACATTCAGATTGTCCCTTAGAATCTCTCACTCATCCAACTGTTGATTTTGGGATCTCTTCTGAAGGACTTCTCCCCCTCTTTTTCTTCTCCTCTCAATGTTCAGAACATACAGTAAAAAGTTCTTATATGAAAATATGATTTAATTGTCATATGATTCATAAGTCTTTATAAAATGACTAGAATAATGCACTCTACTTCTGCACCTTATTTAAAAGAATACACATAGATTTGATATGTCTTGACCACTTGCTGTATCTAGAAAAGGGCAGAGTTTTCTTGAGTGAATTGTCATATATTATGATTGTCATATATTCATTGTCATATATTATGACAATTGTCATACATTCTGATTAATAAGCCTTTATGAAATGGCTAGAATAGTGTGCTCTACTTCTGCACCTTATTTAAAAGAATACAGATGGAGTTGATATGCATTGACCACTTGCTGTATCTAGAAAGGGCACCGTTTTCTTGAGTGAATTGAATCATACAATTGGATGGATGGATGGATGGGTGGATGGGTGGATGAATAGATGGATGGATGGATGGATGGGTGGATGTTGTGTGTGTGTGTGTGAGAGAGAGAGCATTATTGAAACATTTTGCAGGGACACTTTCAGTCACCAGAGAAGTTCCTTCTAGTTCTAATGAATAACCTAATGAATAGCATTTGAAGCCTGTGCCAAAATCTGATTTAAATCAATGGTAACAGATGTAAGGAAATCTACACTGTAAACTTATCTATTATTAACCAATAGTTTCATTTTTAAGGAATTCTTGAATGTTTATTGTACTTATCAATGTTTCCAGAATGACTTAGGCAAAACATCCTAGTTTGTTCCTCCTATAACAAAAATCTTTTTTTTTAGAGATTTAGAGATTTAGAGATTTATTAATATTTGTAGGCCGCCCTTTTCCCTGAGGGGACTCAGGGCGGCTCACATAAAATAGGGGAAGGGGAGATACAGACATTAAGATAAGACATATAATAAAATAATAAACAACATACATTCATCATTCGGGAGGGGAATTATCCTTGTCCCCAGGCCTGAAGGGCGAGCCAGTTCTTCAAGGCTGTGCGGAAGGCCTGGACGGTGGCGAGGGTGCGAATCTCTACGGGGAGCTCGTTCCAAAGGGTCGGGGCTACTACTGAGAAGGCCCTCCTCCTTGTAGTTGCCAGCCGACACTGGCTGGCCGATGGTATACGGAGGAGGCCTAATCTATGTGATCTTATTGGTCGCAGGGATGTAATTGGCAGAAGGCGGTCTCTCAAGTATCCAGATCCACTGCCATGTAGGGCTTTATGGGTGACTAATAGCACCTTGAAGCGCATCCGGAGATCGACAGGTAGCCAGCGCAGCTCGCGGAGGATAGGTGTTATGCGGGTGAACCGAGGTGCACCCACAATCACTCGCGCGGCCGCATTCTGTACTAGCTGAAGTCGCCGGATGCTCTTCAAGGGCAGCCCCATGTAGAGCACGTTGCAGTATTCCAGCCTAGAGGTCACAAGGGCCCGGGTGACTGTTGTGAGAGCCTCCCGATTCAGGTAGGGTCGCAACTGGCGCACCAGGCGAACCTGGGCGAATGCCCCCCTGGTCACAGCCATTAAATGGTGGTCAAACGATAGCTGTGAGTCCAGGAGGACTCCCAAGTTGCGAACCCTCTCTGAGGGGTGTAGAATTTGACCCCCCAGCCTGAGTGATGGAATATTGGTCGAATCTCTGGGAGGGAAACACAACAGCCACTCGGTCTTTTCTGGGTTGAGCACGAGCTTGTTAACCCTCATCCAGTCCATAACAGCTTCGAGGCCGCGGTTCATCACGTCTGCCGCTTCATTGAGTTGGCACGGGGCGGACAGATACAGTTGAGTATCGTCTGCATATTGATGGTATCTAATCCCGTGCCTGCGAATGATCTCACCCAGCGGTTTCATGTAGATGTTGAATAGTAGGGGGGATAAGACCGAGCCCTGAGGCACCCCATAAGTTAGGGGCCTAGGGGACGATCTCTGCCCCCCCACTAACACCGACTGCGACCTGTCCGAGAGGTAGGAGGAGAACCACCGCAACACGGCGCCTCCCACTCCCACCTCCCGCAGTCGTCGCAGAAGGATACCATGGTCGATGGTATCGAAAGCCGCTGAGAGGTCGAGGAGAACCAGGATGGAGGAATGTCCTCCATCTCTGGCCCTCCAGAGATCATCGGTCAATGCGACCAAAGCGGTTTCTGTGCTGTAACCGGGTCTGAAGCCTGACTGGAAGGGGTCTAGATAGTTTGCTTCCTCCAAGGACCGCTGGAGCTGGAAGGCCACCACCTTCTCAACAACCTTCTTTAATCAAAGATTCTTTTATTACATTTTCATTTTCCTTTATACAAACACTTAAATACTGTGCAGTTAAAAAAGAAGAAGCAGTAAACAACTCATAACACTTCTATCCTACATACACCCTTCCTTCTACCCCTCCAACTTCCATTTCTCCCTTCCAACAATCCCCTCTTCTACTTCCCCTCCCCCTCAGCCATTCCTTTCTCCCCTTCCCACCATCTCACCCTCCTTACATTCCCTTCTCACTCCCTCTTAATTCCCCCCTCTTCTTTCCCTCTACACCTCGCTTCGGTGTATTTCTAGTATTCATTGGTCTATTTGTTTTGTACTAAAACAAAAGAAAAATAAAAGGAAAAGAAAGAAGAAAAGAAAAAAAGAAAAAAAAAGCAACAGTATCCAAGTGCATTCATTGTTCTGAAAATTGAGTCTATACTTCCACCCTCCCCCTCACCCACCCCCTGAACCCCCCTCCCTGACCCCCTTCCGACTTCCCAGGTCCCATTCCCGGCATCGTTCTTTATCAAGCAAAGTCTGGAGTATATTGAAACCAAATAGATTAGAAGTTACAAAATAATAAAAAATAATAAAAAATAAAGAACAAAAAAGAAAAGAATAATAAAAAGGAAAAAAAAGGGGGGGAACCCCCCCCCCAAGAAAGAGAGGTCAATATACTCTCTAACATTAAACTCAGCTTCTAATTATTTTTAAAATCTTAAACAATGTCTTTACCTGCTTCCGCATATAAATTCTATACCTCCCATCCTGCCTTTACCCGTGTCCGCATATATATTTTATCCTCATCCATTGCTCCTCTCATATTTACTCCACCCTCGTGTAGACTCTCCAGATAATCTTTCTTAACCTTGTATTCAAATAACAATTTATACAAAAATCAGCTTACATTCTGGATCAAGATAATCTAATTGAACTTTCACTACCCTTCCATCTACCCCATGCACCCGACTCCATTCATCCCAAACCACAATCCAAGAAAACTATGATCTCCGCTCTCCTCGCCCCAAAGAATAGATCATGCGCAGTTTAAATTAAGATTCAAACAAGTCTTATATAAGTCCCATAGAATATATGTCCAAGTTCAGCACCGCTTCTTTCAGTCTCAATATCTCTTGTTAACAGAACTTTTTTATTTTTCTTTAAAAAAAACACAAATATGTCATCATTTGTCAATCATTAAGACATTGAAGTACAATTTTTTTTTATGTGTGTACCCCTCCCTCCCTCCACCCCCCCCCTCCTCCTTCCCCCCCCCGACTTCCCAGAACCCGTACACGGTATGGATTTTTAACTAACACAGTCTAAAATCTATTGAGAAAAAAGAAATAAAGAAATTAATGACATTCTAGATTGACCTTAGCTTCTTCTTACTGAACTGACTTTTAACAGTTTAAATCATTTCTGATCTTAAGCATAGGCTAACTGGAATTTCTTAGTCCCGTATTTATTTTGTATATAGTCAATCCATTTTTTCCAGTCTCGTTTATATCTCTCATTTGAATGATCTTTGAGATATGCCGATATTTTAGCCATTTCAGCTAAGTTTGTTACTTTCAATGTCCATTCTTGAATTGTAGGCAAGTCTTCCTTCTTCCAATATTGCGCCACCAACAGTCTTGCTGCAGTTATCAGGTGCAGAATCAAATTGGTCTCTACCACTGTAAAGTCAGTACATATACCTAGTAAAAATAACTGAGGACTAAACTTTATCCTTCTTTTAAAAACATTTTGCATGACCCACCATATTTTTATCCAAAATGCCTTAACCTTTTGGCAGGTCCACCATATATGATAATATGTAGCATCGAGAGAACCACACCTCCAACATTTAGGCTGTACATTCGGATACATAGAAGCCAACTTTTTAGGATCTAAATGCCATCTATAGAACATCTTGTAAAAATTTTCTCTCAGATTTTGAGCTTGTGTAAATTTCACATTTCTTACCCAGATTCTTTCCCATGTATCCAACATTATTGGTTCCTCAATATTTTGAGCCCATTTTATCATACAATCTTTAACTAAGATTTTTAGGCCCCTAAATTATGGGGTGCCTCAGGGCTCGGTCTTATCCCCCCTACTATTCAACATCTACATGAAACCGCTGGGAGAGATCATCCGCAGGCACGGGATTAGATACCATCAATATGCGGATGATACTCAATTGTATCTGTCTGCCCCGTGCCAACTCAATGAAGCGGTGGACGTGATGTGCCGGGGCCTTGAGGCCGTCATGGACTGGATGAGGGTTAACAAGCTTGTGCTCAACCCAGAAAAGACCGAGTGGCTGTTGTGTTTCCCTCCCAAAGATTTGGCTACTGTTCCACCACTCAGGCTGGGGGGTCAAATTTTATACCCCTCAGAGAGGGTTCGCAACTTGGGAGTCCTCCTGGATCCACAGCTGTCATTTGACCACCACTTAGCGGCTGTGACCAGGGGGGCGTTCGCCCAGGTTCGCCTGGTGCGCCAGTTGCGACCCTACCTGAATCGGGAGGCTCTCACAACAGTCACTCGGGCCCTTGTGACCTCTAGGCTGGAATACTGCAATGTGCTCTACATGGGGCTGCCCTTGAAGAGCATCCGGCGACTTCAGCTAGTGCAGAATGCAGCCGCGCGAGTGATTGCGGGTGCACCCCGATTCACCCGCATTACACCTATCCTCCGCGAGCTGCGCTGGCTACCTGTTGATCTCCGGATGCGCTTCAAGGTGCTATTAATCACCCATAAAGCCCTACATGGCAGTGGATCTGGATACTTGAGAGACCGCCTTCTGCCAATTACATCCCTGCGACCGATAAGATCCCATAGATTAGGCCTCCTCCGCATTCCATCGGCCAGCCAGTGTCGGCTGGCAACTACAAGGAGGAGGGCCTTCTCAGCAGTAGCCCCGACCCTTTGGAACGAGCTCCCCGTGGAGATTCGCACCCTCTCCACCGTCCAGGCCTTCCGCATAGCCTTGAAGAACTGGCTCGCCCGTCAGGCCTGGGGATAGGATAGTTGCCCCTCCCGAATGATGAATGTATGTTGTTTGCTATTTTATTACATGTTGTCCTACTGTCTGTATTCCCCCCCTTCCCAGCTTTTGTGTGAGCCGCCCTGAGTCCCCTCAGGGAAAAGGGCGGCCTACAAATTCTAATAAAATTCTAAAATTCTAAAAAAAAACTAATTCTCTTTCCGAATCCATCTGTATTAATACATTATATATCCTCTTTATATGCATTAAGCTTTGATCTCTTATTTGTTTAAGCAGATTATCCTCAACTTGAATAAAACCAATTTTTTGATCTATTTTCCACCTAGCCTGTAATTGCCCATACTGGAACCATGTTTGAACTACCTTCTCCTCTTTTAATACCTCTAAAGATTTTAATTGTAATACCCCCCTTTCCGAGGTAAGAAGCTGTCTGTAGGTAATTCTGTCCTGTTTTTGTGCTGTATTCATATTTTCAATTGCGTGTCTAGGAATTGCCCACATGGGTATCTTGTCATTTAATTTATATTGGTATTTCTTCCAGACCCGCAATAAAGCATTTCTTAAAATATGACTTTTAAAGTTCTTATCCAATTTTTTGTTGAATAACAGGTAAGCATGCCAACCAAATACCAGATCATGTCCCTCAATGTTCAATATTCTATCATTGGTTAAGTGAATCCAATCACTAATTACAGATAATACCACTGCATCATAATATAGTTTTAAATTAGGTAGTTTCAATCCTCCTCTCTCACGTACATCTTGCATTATTTTCATCTTTACCCTCGGCTTCTTTCCTGCCCACACAAATTTGTTGATACCCTTCTGCCATTCTAAAAGGTTCGCATCTTTTTTAAGTATATTAAAATATATACTCTTTTAAGTATATATTAACATTTGGAAGAGAAATAAAAATTTTGGTAAAATGTTCATTTTCACTGCCGCTATCCTACCCAGCAAAGATAAGTGCAATTTCTCCCATTTTTTCATCTCTGTCTGTATGCTATGCCAAAGTGGTTCATAATTATGCTTATATAATTTCCCATTTGAAGTTAAAATGTTAACTCCAAGATATTTGACTTTTTTAACTACCTCACATCCTAGCATCACTCCTAATTCTTCCTTTTGTTTAATATTCATATTTATAGCTAATATTTTGGTTTTTCCTAAGTTTATTTTAAAGCCCGACACTTGACCATATTGATTAATCATATTCATTAAAACCATACTAGATTCCTGCGGTTGTTCCAATATTATGACCAAATCATCCGCAAAAGCGCGGACTCTATATTCTTGCTGCCTAATCTTGATCCCTTTTAAACCATCCAAGCCCCGTATTTTATTCAACAATACTTCCAAAGTTATAATAAACAATAATGGGGACAAAGGACAGCCCTGTCTTGTACCTTTTCCAATTTGAAAAGAGTCTGTTAGACTTCCATTGACTATGATTTGTGCTGTTTGCTGTTGGTATATTGCTTTAATTGACTGTAAAAAATTATCTCCTATCTGCATTTTTTGCAGTATCTTCAACAGAAATTGCCAGTTAACTCGATCAAAGGCCTTCTCAGCATCCAAAAATATAAACGCAGCAGGGATCTGGTTGTTCTTTCCCAAATATTCTAATGCATTAATAATTAATCTAACATTACTTTTCATCTGCCTCCCTTGTATAAAACCTGTTTGGTCCGTATGTATCAATTGTTGAGTGACCAACATTAACCTATTTGCTAATATTTTAGTAAAAATTTTATAATCTACATTCAGTAATGAAATAGGTCTATAATTTTTGGGTTGAGTAGTATCTTGATCTTCTTTGGGTATCAAAGATATAAACGCTGTCTTCCAAGATGGAGGGACTTTACCTTCCGTTTGAATCATATTAAATAATTCTCTAAGAGGTTCTACCATTTCTAACTGTAAGTTTTTATAGTAAACCGCTGTCAAGCCATCTGTACCTGGTGCTTTCCCTGACTTTAATCTCAATATCTCTTCATCGGTATACAGCTTTGTCATTTTATACCAGACAGGAGTCCTGAAATTTTATTCAAATTAAAAATTTAAGAAGTATTTTAAAGGCATAGCTGGATCTTTATTCTTTACTCTTCTGCCCTTCCGGAAAGGGAAAGCAACACCCTCCGCCTTGTAGCCACGTGTCCCGCTGCTTATCTTCTCCTTCTCCTTGTCTTTCTCCAAGTCCGGGTGAATCAGGAAGTCCCGCCTTCAGAGTTTTGTAGTAAAAATCTCGGGCTTCGCAAACAGAATTGAGACGATATTTTTGGTTCTCAAATGTGACTGTGATACCAGATGGCACTTCCCATTTATATTGTATCTGAGAATCTCTGAGTTTTTCAGTTAAGAAAGTGTAGTCTCTCCTTGCTCTTAATATTTGAGATGGTATTTCTTTAAAAACAATCAAGTCCTGTCCATCGATTCGCAGCCTGTTATTGTAGAACTTCTGTATTATCGCATTTCTGGATTCTCTTGTGGTGAAATATATAATTATGTTCCTCGGAAGCTGTCGTTGTTTTGCTACACACGAGTTCTGGCGATAAATTTTTTGAATCTGCCAATCAAAGTTAAATCCCGGACTTCCCACCGAACGTCTGAAAGCTTCAAAAAAGGTCTGTTTCAAATTCTCCTGTTCCTTTTCACGCAATCCTCTGACTCTTATTGCAAACGCAGTCTTATTGTAATTTATCATAACGAGTTGTTTTTGAGCATTTTCAACTTCCTGTTGTAACGTTTGAATTTTAGATGTCAAATTAGAATTAGTTTTTTCCAAAAGTTCCAATTTGTCCTCCATTTCAGAAACATAGCCTGTCATAACAGTCATAACTCTGATCGTATCTTCCCTTGTTTGAGCAATCTTGGCGTCCAGTTTATCATATAAGTCCGATAAAAGTTGTTTAATTTCCTGTCTGAACTCTTTAAGGGTTTCAAAAAGAAATTCTTGCGTTAAGAGATCTCCAGTAGAGGGCGTGGGAGGCAAGGGCAGCGATTTTGTAACAATTTCTTGAGATGTATTATTAAGGAAACGCTTAGACTGCTTCGATTTGGGAGCCATTATAAAAAACGCACAAACAAACAAAGTCTCTGCTCCCCTCGGTTTTAAATGGGATACTATTTATAGACTTTTAACAGTTAATAAGGAGAAGTCTTCAGGAGAATAGAACTGATTGAGTGTGTCATATATCAAACGCAGAAGCTATAAAATCGCCATCTTGTAACGCAGCTGGATAAGAAAGCCTTTTACAAAATTGAAGCTGGTATTTTGAATAGTAATAAGAAAAAAATTTACAACTTCAAGTTAATATTTGGTTTTGAAGCCGTTTCAAAATTTATCTGCCTGCAGTTAATAAAACTCTATTGCCTGAATATGCAGCTTTAAGTAAAGAGGCTGTGTTCCCCTTTTATTTTGAAGTTAAGGTTTGGCAAAACTTTCAGTGAGTAAACATTGTAACAAGACCGTTCAGCAGATTCATCACCATTTAACTTCCAGATAAGCAAAGTTAATGAAGGAGTAACATTCTTGTAGAAATAAAGCTAATTAAAAAGCTTCTGCTGGCCTATTGTGAAACCAAAACATATGATAAGCAATCTCTTTTGTTTTGAATTCTTGTGAATTCTTGTGAGGATTAACAAAAAGTGTTCATTATTACCAAAGAAACCAGCCTGCTCGGCGCCATTTTAAAGCCTCTAAGTAAATAATTTTTCGGAGGAGAAAAAGAAAAGAAGCTAAAATGTTGATAAACAATTATTGTGCACGGAAATGGATTCAGCTCGTGATAAGATTAAATCAAACAAAACTTAGAACTGAGTGGGGGAGACCTACTTTGTCCTGCACAAGGCAGTTTGAAGTTCCCAGCACGGACAGCCGTTCTGCCTTGGGCTAACCCCCCTTTCCCTGCAAGCACAAAAGCTGCAAAAATCGAAGAGCATTTGCCAGCAAAACAGTTTCTTCTTTCCTTCTTGCCTGAAGGATAAGAAAACCTGATAAGACGTCAGATGGAAGATCCTCTAAACAGGTACGTAGCCAGGAATTCGGAGGCAGCTGATTTTTTTGCTGCCACCACCAGCAGGCTCCTCCCAGGAAGCCCCCTATAACAAAAATCTTGAGCTTGTAAGTTATGACTTTGAGGTTTGAAATAAGCATTATATTCATGCTTTACCACCTGGACAATAAAATAGGGATGAAAATAAAAGAATTAAATGGGATTAATGTTTGATGTTCTAAAAAACTCTGTATATAATGGATAGTTTTTCAAGCAATATTGTGATTTACAAATTTGCAGCTGCTAGGAAATACTGTGTTAATGCAGATACATTCTAATTTTGAAATAAACTTTAAAAAATGAAATACAAATAGAATACCTATACAGGATAATGAATGTGGCAGCATGACTTTCATTATGCTCTGATGCAGGGGTTCTTGGCCTTTGGGCTGTGAATCTTAAAGCAAATAATAAAAATAGAAGTATTGAAAATTGAGCAGGGGAAAGCTCATAGAATTACAGCACTAAAAAATAAAATAAAATGCAGTAAAAGTGGCATACACACCTAATCTCATTTTTAGATTAAGCTCACTACAATCAAAACAGTTCTGATTGATCCATTCTTGTAGCCATAAATATACTTATACTGTCTAAACAATGTGGCAACTGAAAAACAGAACTCTAACCATTAGTAGGGAAAGTTGCACGCGGCATGAGTATAAAGGTCTGATAAATTAATTTGCACTTCTTTATTTTACTAAAAGGCATTGTGTGAAAATCGCAATTGAGAAAAACATGAGAGTGGCAAAGGTCAGTAGCTATGGGGCTAGCTACTGTATTGGTGCTCATTGTGTAAGAGAAGGATAAAGTAAATAATATGACTCAATAAACAAAATGGAAAAAGAAAAGATAATTTAAGTATGTATGAAATTAAAAGAAAAAGGGGGGATATGAAAGATCTGAATGAAAGTAACCAGATTTTTTGATTGATGAATAATGCAAGGAAGTAAATGTGTAGGTTTATATACAAATGGAAGGACTAACTTGGAGTCCTAGTGGACTATCACTTAAGTATGATCAAACAGTGTGTGGCAGCAGCCAAAAAAGCCAATGTAACCCTAGGCTGCATTAATAGAGGGATATAATCCCTGAAATTTGCCTGCAGTTTGGCAGTTCAAATCTCACCAAGTTCAAGGCTCACTCAGTCTTCCCTCCTTCTGAGGTTGGAAAAATGAGGAGCCAGATTGTTGTGGGAAATATGCTGACTCTGTAAACCACTTAGAGAGGGCTGTAATGCACTTGAAGTGGTATGTAAGTCTAATGCTATTGCTATAATCAAGGTCACCACTTTATCTTGCCAAGCTTCAGCTAAAATCTGTTGTTCTTCATCCAGACCCTCAGAGCATCTAGATGCCAGACTAAGATGTTCAAGTATCACTTAATTCACCAAGAATGAAGATATATAATTATCATCAGCATATTGAAGATACCTTACCCCATGGTGATGGATGTGCTCCCCCAAAGAATTCTATTGAAAAAGAGAGGAGAAAGCATAGTAGGTTCTGAAGATGGGATCACTCCAGTGGTAGGTTCCTCTCCCCGTTCTCTCAGGGGGCACGTGTCCTTTCATGCACACATGCTGCGCATGCATGCACACTCCACCACCCCTGTGACACCCAGCTGCTTGTCGGAGCTCACGCAGGCACCACACACTGTGCACATGTGCATAATTGGCCAGTTGCTTTAAAAACCGGTACAGAACACAGGCAGGTGGGTGAGCCAAATGAGACATTGTACTGGTATGCTGTCAGCTGCTCCTGGCTACTACTGGTACATCTATACCGGGCTGTACTGGCCGAAACCCATCACTGGACCACTCATATTCAATCATCACCAACTGGAATTGATTCTGAAGGAAGGAGGCAATGTGAATATTCCATCCAATCCATTGAGATGATCCAGAAAGATACCATGGTTGACGGTATCAAAAATTACTGAGAGGTCCATTATCCATTATCCTATCCTGCCAATTCCAAAAGTTGTGCAAAAGTGCAATCAGAGGTTTATTTTGATAGTGGATCTACTACTATCATAAATAAGGAAGGCTGCACATTTCCTATCCCTTGCCTATAAGAAAGAACATGCAATCTTATTGATTACTTTACATTACTAAATGACCAAGTATTTACATAAGTAAGCTATGGGCCCATGAAAGCAAAATATGTTCAGTAATAGGAAGCTACTCAATACCCAATAATATATGTGCATCTATTAAACAAGAAAATCCAATTGCTTCCTCCGATTTTCAAGTATAACGATTGAGCCAGCTGCATCAGCTAACTTTGGTTAATATTTCATGATGGATTTGCCAGAAAAGGAGATAATTAGCATGTAAGGGTGTTAAAGCAGAGCAAAGCAGAGGAACTGTATAATACACTAAGGAGTTTGCTCTCATGTTTCTGCATAAAATCATCCTTCATTTCCAAGAGAGTTGAGGATGCAGATTTCGTGGCAGAATGTTTATTTCCATTACTTACACAGTAATTACTCTCGGATAAATTCATGTGGCAAGACAGAGGAGTTTCATTTGACAGCTGAGTCTAGCTTGTACTATCATTATAGGCTTCAAAGATAAAAGCGGCCCATTAGAGAATCTATTCTATCTTATTGGCAATCATAGAATTTCTTGTTGTGGAACTATTTTCCAGTATTTGGCTTGTTTTAAATATCCTCAGTGATGACATTACTATCTCTGCCTTTGGGTATTTATTCTGTAGGATTATACTTTATCCTAGACATACTTTTGTCCTTATTGGTTACCGAAGGACATGTTCCAGGCAAAAAGTTTGGAATGTGGCTTTGCATCCCAACACTTGTTGTTGTTAGTTGTGAAGTTGTGTCCAACCCACCGTGACCCTATGGACAATATTCCTCCAGGCCTTTCTGTCCTCTACCATCCTCTGGAGTCCATTTAGCTCATGCCAACAGCTTTGGTGACTCAATCCAGCCACCTCATTCTCTGTTGTCCCGTTCTTCTTTTGCCCTCAATCTTTCCAAGCATTAGGCTCTTCTCCAGTGAGTCAATCCCAACACTAGATGTGACAATTTGGAATGTGAGAACCGGAGAGTGGATGAGGTAAAATTGGAGCTGCAAACAGCATTTTCAGATATTAAGTCTGAATCACATATCATAAGAAGACATGAAGCTTGGCTTTCTTTCTGAAGTCTTCCTTATGTAGAGAAAGCCCCTCTTTAGCAGATACCTAAGTAGTGGATATTTTTAGAAATTACAAGGCACGTGCAATGAATTAGCTTTATGTGGATAACCTTTTTCATCCATGTATTTGTGTAGTATGTAGGCTAGCACACGAGTTTAAATTCAAAACATGAAGAAATGACTCAATGAATAGTGGATCAGAAGAGCAAAAGGTATAGTTGAAAATCCCTCTGGGCAGCAGGTAGCTAACTCTCATTCCACTTATAAGCAGGCATTAACTGGTAGACCATACCATCAGTCAGATTTAACAGATTTACAGAGTTGGAAGGGACCTTATAGATCATCTAGTCCAGTCCCCTGCTCAAGCAGGAGACCCTACACCATTTCTGACAAACGGCAGTCCAACGTCTTCTTGAAAGTCTCAAGTGATAAAGCTCCCACAACCTCCGAAGGCAAGCTGTTCCATTGGTTGATTGCTCTCATTGTCAGAAAGTTCCTCCTTATTTCTAGGTTGAATTTCTCCTTGGTCAGCTTCCATCCATTATTCCTTGCATGGCCTTCGGGTGCCTTGGAAAATAGCTTGATTCCATCCTCTCTGTGGCAGCCCCTCAAATATTGCAACACTGCTATCATATCTCCCCTGGTCCTTCTCTTCACTAGACTAGCCATGCCCAGTTCCTGCAACCGTTCATTGTATGTTTTAGCCTCTAGTCCCCTAATCATCCTGGTTGCTCTCCTCTGCACTTTTCCTAGAGTCTCAACATCTTTTTTATAATGTGGTGACCAAAACTGGATGCAATACTCTAAGTGTGGTCTTACCAGGGCTTTTTAGAGTGGTATTAGTACCTCACTTAATACCCACCCAGGAGTATGTTTATGGACAGAATTAAAGAACACAGGTGGTGAGTATAAACTATGGAAGTGTTTTGTCCAAATTCTCATGCCGTATCAACTATAATCCATCACGTACAAACAATCCAGACTGTACTTTGAATAGGCCCAGAGCTTTCAACCAATGAGGGCATCATATTCAGAATGAATAATGGTGTCATTATCCCAAAAACGCCTGGAAAATGTGATACCATAGACTTGCAATACATCATCACTATGGTCTTTTTTGTAAAAGTCTGTTTAAGATGAGTTTGGAGCCCTTATTCTGTATTCTAGAGTAATTGACTGAACTAGAAAATGAGCTTTTGTCTTCATTTGCAAATGACTGAAAAAGGAATTACATTCTGCTCACCTGCCAAGATATCAGCAATGGCCCTGGATATCCCGGCTATTCTAATCATCTAGCAGAACTTGTGTCTTCAGAGTAAATGCTTATAGGAAATTTGTTCAGACTGATGGTCTTTTCCCACAGTTCAGCTGCTTTTCTATCTCCTATATTTGAATCACAAAAAAAAACCCTATACTAGTATGAAATTTTTGGTCTTCAGGACTGATCCCTATCCTATCCTATCCTATCCCTTTGCCTCATCCTAATTACTGCTAGTCACTTGCCTTATCCTAAAATAAATGGTGGCCAGTCATAATTGATAGCATATACCAGAAACTACCTTTGGATCATGCTGAAAATCTGGGGAAACCAGTGCTTTAACCTCCAAATATCTGTGGAAAATGTAAACTTGAGACACTCAATGGGCTGGGGATATATGATGAAAGAAATGTCATTAGGATACAACAGAACAATAATATTTTGCCAGGGTGTCCTTTTTCCATAATTATGTGCAAGTTAGGAAGGGACCTGTAAGTATATATTAGAAGGAAAGAAAGGTAGAAGCAAAAGTAGTGAGAATAATAAGTGCAAAAGACACACAAGGACATTAATATATGCCAGAAATATTTAATTTGTAGAGTTGTGCTTTATTAATGGTAAGAAAGGATGGGAGGGAGAGGGGAAAGAAGGATCACCAAAACACCTCATTTTTCAAGCCTAAAAGGAAAGGGGGTTCCATATTGTTTATATTCTGATTGGGATTGAATGTAATAGAACTTTATTACAAACGCAGACTAGCAATAGACAAGAATCATCACTGTTTACAATAGTGTTAAAAGATAGTAATAATAATTGTAGTGGATAATAGCATCCATGGTAATAAAACACATGGTCTCAAACAGTTTGGATCATGCCCTTGTTTACATGATTGGAGAGTAGATAAGTAGGTGTGTAAATATAATTTCTCTAAAATTTTAAGACATTTACAATTACAAAACATCTATAAAAATTCATGTAAGTTGACATCTATAGTTCTATAACCAAATTTTTCCTTGTGGTCATTGCAGCAGCAGAGAATTTTGCCACTGCACGCATGGAAACTGACTTTGAGTCCCAGACAGACTGGGGTTGAGATTCAGCCCAAGACTGGCCAAATCCAAATAATACCTAGATGGCAGCAAAGAATCCCTTTTCTGCTATCTCGTGACTGGATTTTTTGCAACCTACAGGTATATCAGATACCTCTCTGTATAGAGGACTCTGTGCTTGTTCCATTTGTATTTAGAAATGGTTTGAGCTCAGTGTAGCACTCTTGCAACTTCTGCAGTTGGGATAATATAGGTTTGTGTTCATTTGGGGGCAATGTGCTCAGTTAACCCTTGCCTCACAAAGAATAGGAGTTATCAGTGGCTTCCTTTCAATTGTGAAATCAAGATGAGTCAAAGCCGATTCCTCTTTTGTTTTCTTTCACTGGTCTTTGTAGTAAGCTGCCACACAATATCACCACATACAATTCAGAATGGCAGAAAATGGCTGCTCAAGGGGTTAGCTAGAAGAAATACTGGAATCAGTCAAAATCTATTGATCTGAAAGAAGGTGTGGAGAAAGCAGCTTCTAAAGCAGGGGTGTCAAACTCAAAGTCCAAGAGCCAGAGACAGCCCATAGGGTGCTTAGATTTGGCCCATGGAGCTGCCCTGGAAACAGCAAAGGACCAGCCTGTGATTCCTCTGCCAGTGAAAACAGAGCTTGGGAGGGCCACACACGGCTCTCCTCAGCTCCATTTTCAGAGGGTGCAGAAGACCATCACAGCTGAAAACAGAACTCAGGAGCCCATTTTCTCTGGCAGAGCACTCTGGCCACCACAAGCACCACTGACACAAGTGATGTCAAGCTGGCCATGCCCACCCAGGCCACACCCACTCTGGCCCCCACAAGGTTAAACACAACTCTGATGCAGCCCTCAATGAAATTGAGTTTGACACACCTGTTCTAGAGTTACTCAATTCCCTAAATAAAGTGTTACCTTACCTCTTGATATCTGCTTAACAAATATTAATTTTTTTTTGTGATAGGTCTTCCCAGTTGTTTTAGAATGGGGAATTGTGATTTTCTTTCTTTTTAAAACTATTTAACATGTATTTTAAGTCATACACTATCCTTTTTACCAAAACAGTAAGCTTTTCAGTAACTGTGGTTGGAAGAGGAACCAACAAGCAAAAGCAGTTGAGAATCATATGCTACCTTTGGCTTTCAGTTTACCTATCCTTGTTCTTGACTCAGTGCTCAGAGAAATGTATTTTTCTTTTCTAGAGACTCACTTATCCTCCTCACTTGTCATAGAGCAAAACAAATAAAAAACTGAAGCACCCTCTGGTGCTTGCTAAGCAGCCTATCAGCAACCTAAGAAGATATATGCAATTCATGCTTTCCAGCACAGAGATGATATCCTGATGATGAGGAAACCATGACTTGCATTCATTGATGAGCTGGAAGCTCTTGTCATTCCTATGTCATCTGACTAAGTAGAATTCAATCTGCTTGAATTCCAGGAAATCTGAAGATTGCATGTAAAGAAAGAAGCGGCATTGAAAAACAGCTTTGTAGTTGGATGGTCTCAAGCAGCTGCATTTCTATGTTCTGGGAGTGTGGGGGAGGGAAGGGGGAACAAGAATAGATGGAGGCCTGTCAAAAAATGATCCATCAGGCTCTAAGTGAAGCCTCAGCCTTCATAAAGAAACCATGTTATGAAAGATGAATAGCTTTGGAAGTGCTTTTACGAACATTTGCGTACAGTTTCACCTCTTGGCAATGTAAAACTGTCAATACTCTTACCCCAAGCTGACGTGTAAAAAAACGTAGAAGAGCTTTTTGAAACGTCTTTTGACAGCATCTAATGCTGCAGAGTGATTTGGAAGCAGGAAGGTGGCAAAGAGGTGAGAGGAAGGAATGGCTTCATAGGACCAGGTGGGGGCAGAAGGGAAGGAGGAGGAGAAAAAGGAAGACTTATTTTTCAGACTCCTTGCCATGCTTTATTAGCATGGAAATTCAATAATCCCATTAATTACCGAAAATAATGTAAGGCGGATCTGCTGGGCTATGCTGCAATTTGAGCTTTACTTCTGTGGGTAATTGCCAGTGACATGTCTGGAGAGAAATATCACAAAGATACATAACAAAGGGCATCTCCTCTTTAGAGCATAGATCTTGTTTCCATGGAAACCTGTCTTTGCTTGCATCCAGGAGCTCCATGATTTATGTATGTGCAAAAGTTCCCCATTTGCAAAACATTTTTTTTAAATAGGGGAGGGGGAAATGAAGATTTAAATAAAAAGTGTTAATAAGCAACTCATTAGTAAAATCACCTTCTCTTCAGCATTAGTTTCCCATCCATCACTACAACTTACCCACTTTCTGTACCGATTACACCTCTGTGCTCCAACATTTAACCTAGTTTAACTAAGCTGTTCAGAGTCAAGTACCTTCAGAGTTCATTGCACGAAGACTGTCTAAGATATGACTGCAAAACTTTGTTATAGCTGGAGTTTTAAAGTCTAGAGAACTGGGATTGCCTCCTATAAATTCATCTTTTTGAGATTCTTGACAATGTCAAGAAAGACAAGTGGTGGTGGGGGGCATACCTCATCATTCATAAAGATTGAGGCTCTTTTTTAGACATGGAACTTACTGAGTAAATAACCAATGTATTGTAATTAATTACATTATTTGGGTAATTTTAGGCAAATAGTTGTACTTTTATTTACAATTGTTCATGAAAATTCTGAAAATGTTAATCCAATGTGGACATGAAATGGAATTTGTATTTGTGCAAATGCAAACTGTACCTAAATCTTGTTGATTTCTGTTAGAGCAGATAAGAATATTGAAAGTTGGAGGTTTATGACTTTTTTTTTGCCAAAAGTGTAGACTCACTAAGTAAAAGCTCGTATCTCCCAAAAGAAATTTATTTTATTTATTTATTTATTCAATTTGCATAGCTGGCCATCTCAGCCAAGTTACTCTGGGCTGCTTACAATTCTAAAATCATGGAGCACTTAAAACAATTAAAAACAATAAAATATCTAAAAATGAATACAGAGATTGACATAGTTAACTAACTACTTATTTATTCAATTTATACTCAGGTGTTGCAAAGCAATAATGAACTTTGGGGATTTTGTAGAATTGGCTCATGAGACTTCTAGAAACAAAGACATCATTAGATTTTTTTTATGCAGTTGGAAAGAGATCCATTAAAATTTAGATCCACCCAAAGCACTAACAGTGGACACGGTGGCTCAGTGGCTAAGACGCTGAACTTGTTGATCAAAAGGTCAGCAGTTCAGTAGTTTGAATCCTTAGTGCCACATAACAGAGTGAGCTCCTGTTACTTGTCCCAGCTTCTGCCAACACAGCAGTTCGAAAGCAAGTAAAAATGCAAATAGAACAAATAGGAGCCACCTTTGGTGGGAAGGTAACAACGTTCCATGTGCCTTCAGCATTTAGTCATGCCAGCCACATGACCACAGAGACATCTTCGGACAGCGCTGGCTCTTCGACTTTGAAACGGAGATGAGCACTGTCCCCTAGAGTCAGAAAAGACTAGCACATATATGCGAGGGGAACCTTTACCTTTACTTCACTAACGGAAGTGATAGAGGGTTTGGTATCTCATACTGTATATGGAAGTTAACTTGAGGACAAGTTACAAAATGCTGGTAAGTAGAATAATTGAATATCATTATAGCCTGTCCCAGTAGGATCGGCCACCCTGAAAAAACTTAGGGAACGGCTGCTTCTCTTGATATTGAATTAACCTGCAAATGTAGCAAAGTCCTACTCCAATCATATAAGAGCCTTCAAACCTGTTTATAGAATCTGTGAGAATGAACAATCACATTTTTGCTAAGGAATATGGTAATAACAGTGTACAACATCTGCATTTAATACATGCTGTTTTGTTTCATTTTTAAAGGGAGCTTATATCAATTTTGCTGAGGTAAATCAAGTTTGGGGTATTTTTGACATAAACCCTTAATGTCCTTCTGATTTTAAATAAAGTAGGAATCAGTATATACTTTTGAGCTTTGTCTCAGATTTAAAACAGTAGTTTATAGCTTTCCATTTCCAAGAACAGAAAGTTCATTACGAACAGCATCTAATCAGTTCTTCCCCGGTGAAGACCTCTCCTGTACACAAACGTGCCAGGGCTTTGCCATTGATCTTCCTTCAGAAAGGCTGACTTATGAAATTGCAGTCGGGGTGGGGGGGGAATTGCAGTGTTGAAAATGATCAAACAAGCCTTACGTCATTTTAATTCCTGCTGCTCTGAGTTTTCTCTCATGTCCGCAGCACTGATTGCACTGCCCTTAAAGTTAGTTTTTATTCATGCCTAAACTAGAAGCCAACAACTGGCAGGTTCTTTGAAAATGGACTTTTTATTTCTTATCTAACATGAATACATAGCACAAATGTATTATTCCTTAATACAGGACCTAGCCTGATCCTGATATTCCCCTTTGGCTTTAGTTCTTTCCCACCTGTTCATTACTTTCATTAAATCAATTACATAAATAAAGCCTGAAAGGGATACCATTCAGAACCCACCTTTACTTAACTGAGCTGTTTGTTTCTGCAATTCAGTGTGTTGTCAAATTTTATGAGGGATCACATGTGAAACTGAAATCCTCAGTATTCCACAAGCTCTAGAAATATGTGACAATATTTATTAATGTTTATTTTCTTTAGTTCTGCCCAAAAATAGGAATCCTTTTTAAGCTAAGAGATTAACCCTAACATCCTTAACAGTAACACATCTCCATTATAATGCACCAAATTGGCAATGTAAAAATTGGTGATATATACTTAGTTATAATATTGTCCCATGCCTCTATAGCTGTACATATGTTGTAAGTCTTCATCTCTAAGCTGTATAAACCAGGGGTGTGAATCTCAAGGCCCAGGGGCCAGATCCAGACCATAGGGTGCTTAGAACTGGCATACGGGGCCACCCTGGTAACAGCAAAGGACTGGCCCTTGGTGCCTCTGCCAGTGAAAACAGAGCTTGAGAGCCCTCCCAGACTCTGTTTTCAGCTGTGACAGCCTCCTGCAGGCTGTCATGGCTGAAAATGGAACTCCGGAGCCCATTTTTTCTGGCAGAGTGCTCAGGCCACCACAAATCCCCCCCATGACACAAGTAATGTCAAGCTGGCCATACCCCCCCCCCCCCCGGGCTCCCCAAGGTCAAACACAACCCTGATGCAGCCCTCAATGTAATTGAGTTTGACACCCCTGTTACAGACTTGATTATTCTGCAGAAATTTGGATCACTGAGTTAGGATAGAGGATTCCTATGCCGAATCGCAACTTCCATCAAAGCACATTGTGCTGTTCATAAAATCATGAATGTAATAATAATAGACAATTTTATTAACAATTATAATGGTGGCTATAAGTATGAATCCCTAACAATCTAGGGTCAAAAGCAGGATACAGTATCTTATGATGTACAGTATAAGGTAGGTTCCTGTCCACAAAAGCCACGGCATTGCAAGAAAGCTCACCAGTTTTGAAGGCAAATGAAATTGATGGATGTTTCCTCCTTGGATTTAACCAGAGGGGATAGATGAGTGATGCAAAAATATAAACCAATCATGGCCCATTTTGGGAAAATCAACTAGCAGTATTGCCACACATTTAACATCTTCTCTTTCACAGGCAGTGCCAGAGGGCAAAGAAAAATTGATTAATAATACTAGCATTATATAGAATAGTATAAATCCCAGGCTGCTTTCTCTCCTGATAGGAGGAAAATTCTGTTCCATCAGAACTTTCATTTACATCTTTTTCTAAAGCATGGAGATTTACACACAATTTTTCCAAGATATGTAATGGACATTCCCTCAAGCCATTATTTTTAAAATCTAGTTTTTCTGTTCCATATGTAATTTGGAAAAAAAAGCCCATATTCTTTTTCAGATTCATTTCTTCTAATAAATATGTGGAGATGAAGAAGGGCAAGAAGTTGCTTGGATTTTTTGGACTAGAATGGGCAGGGAGGAGGACTATTAGTGACAATGGCTATTCAATGCTGCCATCAGTGCTATGGCAAACTCTGTTTTGGTAGGCCTTGCTGGTACACTTAGAATCTGAACTCTCTGATGTAACTTGAAGATGTAAGAAGTTACCTTTGACTTGTTCACACTATTGATTTATTCAACTGAGAACTGTTTATACAGCGTGGTAACTATAGAAAAGATTTTAGAAAAGAATAATGCTTGCTATTGTGGAATGCAAAGTATATGCCATATGACCCAAGACGGGATGTTTATGATTACCAATCATCCAGGTCATATCTTCAAAATTGAAGAAGTTCCTTGGATGCGAAGCGAAACATTTTCAAGGAAAAAAAACAAGAAAAGCACTTTTAGGATCAAAGACTGGGTAATATATATCAAAGGAGAGCATGATGATCTCTGAGGGTGTCAGGATTCCCAGTAATAAATCCATATCAAGCAAAACTCCAAGGCAGGTGAATTCCTCAAAGAATAGCTTTATTGGAAATATCTGGCACAGATCTGGTGTAAACCGACTCTGAAGACTCCCACAGTTTTCACCTAATTAAAAGTAAAAGTTTTTCTACTTTCTCAAAATGATCAGTCACATAGTTCAATCATGGTGTGGTCTGAAAACCAGGTAGCATCAATCTACCTTCCTCCGACCAGATGTGAGAATGTCCTTGGTTCCCAAGAGAAAATATTTTGTTTTGGCTACAGAATCCCCTCTATCTCAAATCTCCCCTCCCTGTCTTTCAGCTGCAGTGTGGCAACAATGAAGCAGTCAAAAATTTCTTCGGTCATCTCAGCTTCAGGTTTGATGCTGGGACCTTGGAATAATCACATTATCATGCCAATACAGAATTTGTCTTTTAATAATAATATTCTTTTTGGCTTTATAGAGCCATTCACCTTGTCTCAAATGTCCTGCTTCTATTTCTAACAGTCATAGTGATATACAGTAGATGCAGACTGATCCTACTGGACTTCTTTCAATATCTAAGGGGCTTTCACAAAGAAAAGGGGATCAACCTATTCTTCAGAGCACCTGAAGGCAGAACAAGAACCAATGGATAGAAACTAATCAAGGACTAACCTAGAACTAAGGAGAAATTTCCTGAACAGTGAGTATAATTAATCATTGGAGCAGCTTCCCTTCAAAAGTTCTGGGTGCTCCAGAACTCATTGGAAGTTTTTAGGAAGAGATTGCACAAACCATTTGTCTGAAGTGATATAGAGTCTTCTGCTTGAGCAGATGTTGGCCTAAAAGACCTCCAAGATCCCTTCCAACTCTGTTATTCTGTTATACTATAGCTTATAGATTGTTTCCTTAGGGGGGAAATATTATCATCCTTTCAAAACATTTTGACTCTAATAGCGGGAAACTGCAAGATGAAGGATTCTGCATTTACCATTACGCATTTTAGGCAATGGCAATAATCTTGTAAAATACGATTTGCTGTTTTGAAGTTAATTACTTTATTAGAGAGGACCATCTTGTAACTAACCATCAAAGTGGATAATGAGACAGGACATATTTGGAGCCTATTGGTTTATTATAAATTAAGCATCCTGCAGATGCTTTGATTTTAGAAAAAAATCATTTCACATTACCAAGATTTCTTGTCTATCATTTTTTATTTAACATTTGTTAAAACTGATTTGTCTCACTCTAATACTTCAAATCAGTGCAACCTAATCAAGCAAATTGTCTGTAATCTCAAGAGTTCTTGGGGATTTGTATTATGATGGGATTTTTGGGTTATGCTCCCTCCCTACCTTATTTCCTGGGGGGGGGGGAACCGCAACCAAACTACATTAATGATTGTTCTCTCCCAGCTCTACTTTTAATTGAAGATTTGCTGCCTATCTTAGCCAAGCTCCAGATAAATCAGAGCTAGGGAGCAAAGTGATATGAAAGTAATGCAACCTCCCAAAGAGACCTGATTCAAGTTGTGAATGAGTGATAGAAATATGTGAGCCTATTAGAAATGGAATTAATTAAAGATTTTATTAGCATCTGACAGTGCCTGTGGGAAAAGCGTGCTGGTTTAAAACAGAAGGAAAGAAAAGAAATCAGAGCATTGCAAGAGTAAGGCTTTATGAGAGAAGAAGAGGAGCTTAGAATAGACAGTTCAGGGCACTGACTCCGGTCCCAATTATAAGACTCCAATTTATTCATTTATGAATTAGATGTATACACTACTTTCCTTCAGGAGTCACTGTTGCTCCATTCTTCCTTGTTTCCCCACAGCAATGAAACCCTATAAGGTGCCTCAGGCTACACAAGATAGTGATTGGCCCAGTGTGAACTTTCATGGCTAAAATGAACTTCAGTTCAACCGTCCATGGTCCCAACATTTTAACTGCTGCATGGCACTGGCTATTAAATAACAGCAGTATTAATATAATGATGATAATTATGATGATGACATGGTATCAAGTCATTGTTGAGTCTTATCAATCACATAAATAGATTTTCTCCCTGATGATGTGTTTCTAACCTGATTTTTCAACTTTTCCAATGGTGTGTTCATTACCACTATAACTGAGTCCTTCCACGTTACTGCTGGTCATCCTCTTCTCTTTCCCTTGTTTTCTTGGTTGTTCACAATATTCTCAGGAATCTTGTCTAACAACAAAGCTTACTGTAACGCGCTCTACATGCGGCTGCCCTTGAAGAGTGTTCGAAGACTCCAGCTGGTCCAGAACGCAGCCACGCGAGCGATTGTGGGTGCACCCAGGTACACCCACGTCACACCTATCCTCCGTGAGCTGCACTGGCTACCCATTAGTCTCCGGATCCACTTCAAGGCGCTGGTCGTTACCTATAAAGCCCTTCATGGCATTGGACCTGGGTACCTGAGAGACCGCCTCCTGCCGATCACCTCCCATAGACCGATTAGATCTCACAGGTTAGGTCTTCTCCGGATTCCATCTGCCAGCCAATGTCGGCTGGCGACTCCCCGAGGGAGAGGCTTCTCTGTCGCAGCTCCAGCCCTTTGGAATGATCTCCCCGTGGAGATCTGGACCCTTACTACCCTCCCGGCCTTCCGCAAAGCCGTTAAGTCCTGGCTGCTCCAACAGGCTGGGGGGCTTTCAAAATATCCAGCCCCTTGGAAATTGTGACTGTTGTGTATTTTAACATGTTGTTTTGTGTATTATCCCCTTCCCTTGTGTATTGTAAGCCGCCCAGAGTCCTTCGGGAGTGGGCGGCATACAAGATCAATAAAACTAAACTAAACTAAACTAAAGCTGAAAAGCACCAATAGTCTCCCTGTCTTGCTTCGTCAAATCCCAACATTTGCTTCCATAGAGCCACAGGGAATACTATGACTTGCAACGTTTGATCTTTCTGATTAGAAAGACTGAATGGCATTGTACTGAGTGAACTGGGTCTGAATACTTATGCCAATGTGATATTTCAGGTTTTTTTATTAATAAATTTACAGACATTTCTAAAATTCTGTTTTCACTTTGTCATTATGGGGTACTGAGTGCAGATTAATGAGAAAAAAAGGACTTATAGTTTTAACTGGGCCTTCCATATCTGAGATGCAAAAAATTATACAACCATGAGATGGCAGCTGAAAGATAGAACATGAAGTATCACTTTGATGCCATCAACTGGTTGTCTGGATTTTTGCACCCCAGACATAGTTTTATTTTTAACGCAGTAGCAAAAATCAGCAGAAATGAAGAGTCCATATCTTGTACAGTATGTATATCAGCACACTACTGCATGGGGATGTTTTATTCCTATTTTGAAATTCATTTTTAAAACAGGTTTTGCTGAGATAACTGCAGGAAAGAGGATCCCCTGTGGAGAGTAGAAGATTGCAAGAATCCTCTTCCTTTCAAATCAGTCATTACTGGACATCACCCAATGGCTATTAATGTTCTGTGTTCAGCTGAAGGTAATAAATCCAATATTGCTTTTGTTTCAGGGAACTGGAAAAAAGAATAGAAAGGGGTCATCATGGGTCCTAAAATTAATGATCTTTCAACCTGCAAGCTCAAGTTTTGTCCCACTGTCCTCACTGATGAACATGCCATTTTCCTTGCCTCTGCCACATTTTGCTGCTGTGTTTTCTTTTTATTTGAAATCCAAAGAACTTTGCCTTCTTCACTGCTTGTTTTCATCTTTTCTCTAATATGCAAATATTGTAAAAGATTGGTAGAAACCTTGTTAAAAACCATCATATATAAACCATCTATATTTCCTTTTTTTGGTTTAGATTTGCATGCAAAATGTAGGTTGATACAACAGTGAGAACAGAAATCTGTGTCTTCAAAGCATCAAACTGCAGAAATGAAGTGAATCTGCTTCTAAAGGTTATGGTTCAAGGTTATGATTATTACTTATAGAGTTCTATATGTCACAGGGCCAGATTATTTGATGGACTACCTGTGCCCTATAGTTTCTGCTTAGCAGATGCATGGTGGCATTGGGTCACTGTTGTGGCCCAGCAATAGCCGTTGGAGCTGCTGACAGACTCCGATAGGGAGGGACCTTTTGAGTCGGCTCTGGAAGATGTGGAGGACCCTGGGCAGGGTTCAGACTCCGAACAGGGACCAGAAAGGCTGGTTGGCCACCAGGAGGCGCCTGAGGCATGGAGCAGTGGTGAAGATCGAAGGGAGTTTGTCCCTGACTCCAGGCAGAGGAGGGCAGAGATGCAAAGGCAGCAATTATGGAGAGAGACTCATAGGAGATAATCAGGCCCAGGTGGTTGTGATTTGGCTCCTCCCAAGAGAGTATATAAGAAGAGACTTTGGGAGGAGACTTTTTGCAGGACACAGCCATTTATACTAAGCTGGAGAAGCTCTTGTGTGTATCTCTTATCTGTGGGAGTCTGGGTTGCTGCCAACGTCTTGTGAATAATTACTGTGAATAAAGTGTGGCTAACATTAAGCTTGTGTCGGCGTTACTCACCGGATGGAGGGGGGGGGTCAGAACAGGTCACTATAAGTAATGTCATCTTTAGGGACCCAGGAAGCACACCTTCTCTATTGCAATGCCTGCCCTTAGAATGAGATCCTCCTCAAAATCCACATGGCTTCCATCCTGTTGACATTACATTCTATAAAGCTCTGAATACTCTGTTATTCACCCATTGGAGTGAAATGGACTGGGGCCCTTTGTACATCTTTGTTTTTGTCTCTAAGTTGTGTCCAAATCTCATCTGGTTTCAGATCTTGCAATACAGTTTTATACAATTTATTGTCACCGAGGTGATCCATTTTGGATGGCTAAAATATTTTCTCTATTTTCTAAATCAGGAGGCAAACTCATATTTTTTTCCCTGTTTCAAATTTTACATGACATGTTTGAAGGACACATTGGCAGCCATTTCTTGTAAGAAGTGTGAAAAATTGTGCAAATGCTAGCACAAGGAAGTCCCTATACCTGATTTCTTGATTTAGTAATGAGTTTAAAATAACATTTCTTATTTCACCAGGTATGTTGGAACAAACTTTTCAGAATTGATTGCCCTGTTAGGAAGACAATATGAAGGAACCCCAACTGGCTAATATAACTTCTCAGAGGTCCTTATTTGAATGCAATCCTACCTTGCTTACTTGCTGTGATACCAGTAGCAAACTCTCCAGCCATTAGTCGACTGCTAGTCATGTTTAACTAAGAGACTTAGACATATTCCTATGGTCCATCCTTGCTTATGGTACTGCCCTGAATTCAATTTGTATCAGTCCGAGCAGTCACTATTACAGGTCTTTGGGATAGGCCAGGAGATTATTTTCCTACTTTCACAACCAGTTTTGACCTGAAAATCTCTAGCTGAATTTTTACTTTATGATTACCCAAAAAGACAGGGAACCAAAAATGTAGTCAACATTAAAATGACATAGTGGTGTTTTTTTTTTCTGAAGGTGAAAAAAAGTTTATTCTATAGGTGTAAATAAGGGAGTGAGAACATTCTGGTTTGCATGTCTTAGGAAAATAAAGGAAACCCTCATTTCTGAAATAAATTCATTATATCTGTTTGTTTCTCACTGACAGACATGGCTATTCTCTGAGGAGAATCAGAATAGATTAACATCTGACAAACCATATCTTGTACAGCATCCAACCTGGATATGAACCTTAATTAATGCAATCCTTGTATTAAATAATTAGAGGGTAAAATAATAACTTCTTGTAAATTGGGTCACTCTACTACAGGGGTACCATACCTGGGCTGCAAAACTCTGGATGGCCTATAGATAGCAGCCAATAGGACAATTAACTCTTTATTATTACTTTTTTTATAATCACCCAGTTCTGTAACGCTGCGTTCTAGTAGCCCAGGAGTGTAATATATTCTGTTTGGTGGTTTATTCTGGTCAGATAGGCAACTATTTTGCAATAATAGGTTAATCCACACTTACGTATTTCACATCTCATAATAATACAACTGCATAACATCTCTAAGGGATGGAAGATGAACAATATTCAACAATCCTTGACATCCAAATGTGTGAGTTCTTAAAAGCTTGCTGCCAGCCTAGCAAAAGGCAGCTGTTAAATAGATGAATTCCATTGCAAACAGGACTGAAAATAAAGTTGTTAGTATAATTCCATAATAAAAATTTAGGATGTGACCATACCATTTTTTGCTATATCTCAAAGATGCACTGATGATCTGGAAAAGATGAAGGAAAAACAGTTCAATTTAAATAACTAGAATGGTCTCTTATGAAGAAACATGATGGAATTGAGAAACTTTTTAGTTTGGTGTAAAGGCTAATAGGAGGACACAACTGAGAGGTAATCAGGATCATGCAGGGACTGGAAAACATGAGTAGGGAAATGTGTTTCTTCCTCTCTCACAGTGTTAGGCCTTGGGACCAAACATTGTAATGAAATGTGAAGGAATTCAGAATAAATAAGATATCAATTTACACAATGCATATAGCTAAATGTCCTATGTCACAATTCCATACTCCAAATCCAGCAAGTGGAAAATGGGTGTTGTCCTCCTGCTTCTGAGCTTACTAAATACCTTTGCTTGATTATTGGATGACACAGAATGCAGAACTTGGTCAATTCCTCAGCCTAATCCAGTAAACTGTTCTTAAGTTGTTCTATTACATCCTTACAAGTAAAAAGCTTTCTGTAACATCTGGCCATCTGGCTGAAAAAAACAATACCCACAGCAGATGATACAGATAGCTGGTTTTACTTATGTCACTTTATGCAGATTGGTTGGTTTTTCTAACAGCTGCACAGTCAATCGCCTTAGAGAGTTCCCTCCTCCTTTAGCAACATCTGGATTCTTAACTCTAGATTAGCAAAGAGAGGAGGGGGAAACGCTTCTCTTCACTTCATTGCAGTGGACAAGTAATAAAGACAAAAGCTGCACAATGCTAAAGAAAAACCCTTTAAATTACTTTTGTGCTTACAGTGATTCACCCTAATGCCCCTTTATTAAATGGGCAGTGGCCTGGCTAGTAAAACTACTAGTGCACGGAAGAGACTCCATCTTCACAAGTGCAAAGAATAGAGTTTTCCTCAAGATGAGCTCAACTGCTGCTGATTGCATGGACATTTATTTACTTATTCAGTTTCTGTAGCTGCTCATCTCAATGTCTTTGGGTAGCTTACGATTCCAAAAGTATTAAAATAATAGAAAGCATTTATTTAATAGACATGCGCTCCACTTGGGCACGCTGTGGAAGTGGTTGGATGGTCAATGTCTTTTTCCAGAAAAGCTTTTTTTTTTTTTTTTTTTTAAACTTCCTAGTCTATAGCAACGGGAATCAGTCTCCCATCCAAGTGCTAAATGAGTTCGACTCCACTTAGCTTTTCAAGAACAGTCAAAAGTAAATGTTGTGTATGAAGAGAGTGACACCAGTCCTCCTGAGGAGATGATGTAGAGCCTTTAAACACTCCAAAACAGCGAACATAGTTGAGACTAGAAGAATAATCCAAGAGGTATTAAGCAGACTCATTTTAAGCCTGGAAGGTATAAAGGAGAACAAAGCATCCCTGGGTGAGGAGGGACTGGCGGTTCTGTGGGGGGGGGGGGAATTGCTGCTGCCCTTTTCTCTTGAATTGATAGCACAATATTTAGACACAGGGAAAAGGTTGCCTTAAGTATAGAACTGGGAATAAAGCCCATTCCAAGCTGACTTTTAGGAGAGGGCTGGAGGAACAGAGAGAAAAGAAAAATAACACCCTCCTTTGAAAGATTTTGAACTTTAAAACTTGTAGGTGCCAGGCAACCTCTCAAGCAATTTGTGGAGGAGCAAATCTAGCTGAGAAGTTCTGTCATTTCAGGGCACCAAATATCTCCCTAAGGACTTTTCTGTGGGAAAAGAGAAAGGAAAATGCAAAGCTTTCTATCCTAGGCAAAAGTATATCAAGTACCCCTTTGTCCTCTAATGACAGGAGTCCCGCTTGAAAGAAAGGTTGGTGTGCAAGGAGGGAAGAATAAAGCTGCTAATTGGCTTCCAAAGAAATCCCAATTGCTCTCAGTTTAAGTGATTTGGTCAAGCCCTCACCTTGTACTTCATTGAGGGACTAAGCAATTGTGGAAGGCTGCAAAGCTGTATCAAAGCAGTGAATCCTTTCAGTTCCTAATTAAACGTTTCTCATTTAAAGGAAACAGTATCTCTGGTTGCCTGTATGTGCAAGAGAAACCACTGTATGTTTGGAGAGAATCTTGTTTAATAATCCCATCTTCTTCAGCATTTAATAGCTCTCTCCCTCCACCCCACTCCTCTCCCCCCCCCCACAAGAGAGCAGGGCTTATTCTATGCAATGATGTGTCTTCCTCAAAGGCATTTGCATTAGCTATGCATAGAAAGAAAAGATGAAAAATTCAAATGTGGTAACTGGAGCCAACCTCCCAAAGGTGAGAGCATTATTAAGCACTTCTCCATCTTTTAAAGCACCATCTCACAAAGCTATTGACCCAATATAAAGGAACACTATTTTTAAGAAGCCGAGACAAGATTGAGCCATATAATTCCACTGAACAGTAACAATGGGCCTGATGTGGGAATTTATACATGAGCCACATAGAGAATAGCTGTGTGCATCTTCTGCAGTGACCTCCATTACCCCCATTTTTTCACAATCAGCTTTGCTTATGGGTTTGTCTTTCATACGGAGAATTGTATTCATTTACTAATCTTGTATTCACGAGGAAGGAACAAGCTGGAACCCCATAAAATTTGATTTGCTAGTGAAAAGCTTTGGCACTTGGGGCAGGATGGTGAAGGGATACCTATTTCTATATCACACACACACAAAATATGTATTTCCTTTCATTCTTTAATAGTATCCAAAATCTCTGTAAGAGTCAGCTACCACATCAGATTTCATGATAGGATTTTATTTCTGCTTAATGAAAGTAAATAGTGTAGGTCCTTCATGAAAGAAAGAACAGATTATGTACAGAAGCTCAAGTGACTCTTAGCATATGGAGAGTTAAAATTTGAAAATATCAGTATATGATACTGTTGTTGTTATTCCAGTTTCTAATAAAGGATAATACTTAGAGCTCAGGGTTGAAATGAAGGGTCTGTAGGGAGTTAGCACCCACACAATGGTGGTTCAGGATCCCGTTGCAACCAGTACGGTGCAACGGGGCCAGGTGTCCACCACAGAGCCGAGGTGGCGCAGTGGGTAGAGTGCAGTACTGCAGGCCACTTCAGCTGACTGCTAGATCAGCAGTTGAGTGGTTCAAATCTCACCGGCTCAGGGTTGACTCAGCCTTCCATCCTTCCGAGGTGGGTAAAATGAGGACCCAGATTGTGGGGGCGATATGCTGATTCTGTAAACCGTTTAGAGAGGGCTGAAAGCCCTATGACGCGGTATATAAGTCTAACTGCTATTGCTATTGCTATTGCTACATGAATGTGTGCAGGTCCTTGGTGCTCTCTGAGCTGGGCTGTTTCTTTTCTTTTTTTTTTAATTGAAAATTTTGAAAAAAAACTTTTACAAATATTTACTTCCCTTCCATTACCCTACCCTCCTCACCCAACCCCCCCCCAACCTTCCTCCCCCCCGACTTCCCAGAACCAATACAGGGTATAAATCTTTAACAAAGATATTCTAAAATAAACTTTAAAAAACTTAATATCATCTTTCATTTGAGCTTTAACTCCTCTTTGCTAGGCTAGCTCTAAACAGATTATATCATTCCTTGTTTCTTCAGTCATAAGCTATCTGGAATTTCTTAGTCCCATATTTATTTTGAATATAATCAATCCATCCTCTCCACTCCAATTTATATCTCTCATTGGAATGGTCCTTGAGATATGCTGATATTTTAGCCATCTCTGCTAGGTTTGTTACTTCCAATGTCCATTCTTGAATAGTAGGCAAATCTTCCTTCTTCCAGTATTGCGCCACCAGCAGTCTTGCTGCGGTTATTAAATGCAAAATCAGGTTAGTCTCTATAACTCTATAACTGTACAATCAGTAATTATACCTAAACCTGCGATGTTTCTTACAGCAGTTTCATTACCCAAAATAGGTAATATCACCCGTGCTTATAAGGAGCGAACTCTTTGGCAATAAATATATTTTTAATAAGCTAATGATATTTATCAAGACCTTAGCATAGCCTTAAACAAGCACTGATGCTGATTCTTAGTTTGGGTAGTGAAATATCTGCAAGGAAAAAATCAAGCTCAGAGAGCACCAACCACCCTCATTATTGTTTCTCCTAATTCAAGAGGGGGGAAAAATAAGAAATGGGTTTGTCTAGTCTGGTAAAGGAACATTAAGCGTGCTAGTAGATGAAGAGCAGAAACTATTTTTGTTTTTATAATTTTTATGTGATGTGTGACAACAGGAAACAATGACAGAAACAAATAATTTCAGGCTCTTCAATTTCTAAGTGATTTTGAAACAGGTGTTACATAGATGGGTGTTTTAATATAATTCATATATGCCAATCTACTCTAGCAGTGCAATGTATTCACATTGTAGTAGAAACAATCACACCACCTTGTCGTTACAAATAAAAACAATGCGCACACACTGTCTAGGGCAGTGATGGTGAACCTTTTCAGCACTGCCAAAAACTGGAACATGCATACATATGCAAGCACTGGACACCCAAAGACCAGCTGGCCGGCACACGCATGCCTGTTTTTTTGGCTGGGATTGGCCAGGATTTTTGGGGGGATTTTAAGGCTGTTTTCTGGGCCAAAAACAGCCCAAAAATGATCTGGAAATGGCCTGAAAAAAAGCCTGAAAATGGCCTGAAAAAATGGCCTGAAAATGGCCTGAAAAATGACGTGTTTTGGGGGCATTTTTGGCCATTTTCAGGTCGTTTTCCGGCACTCTGGTGCCCATGAAGACCAGCTGACTGGCATTCATGTGCTTTCTGGAAACCAGAAGAGCAGCCAGTGACCATGCATGTGCTCACAGAGAAGGCTCTGCATGCCACCTTTGGCACCTGTGCCATAAGTTTGCCATCACGGGTCTAGGGGAAGAAAGTTTTGGAACAAGACACATATACTATTGGACTTTCATGGTTGTTTTTTTTAAACCAAAAATATCTGAACACCAACAAAATAGAAAAAGCACATCATATTTATTCCAAGCTTTTGCATTTCCTTATCTGGGGTGCTTTAAAAAAAAGATTGGTAGGTACTTACAGTTAGCTATTTCTAACAAACTATACAAAGGTTGGCTCATCCAGGACTGGCTCTCTCTCTCTCTCTCTCTCTCTCTCTCTCTCTTTTTCCTGCATAGTATTCTAAATTCTCCCACTACTTATTTTTGATTTTTCTTTCCCCCCTTCATAAGGCCTTTTACCCATTCTCTTACAATTCTCCCTGGCAGCGTTCCAAGAGCTATGTTCAGTTTATCACCCTACATGCAGGAAATACAAAAGCATTCAAATATAACTAAAATGCAATTATAAAACTGTCTCTTCTGACCCGGCAGGTTATATTTATTTATTTATTTTAAAGTGCAACCTGCATTTTAGAATCACTGGAAGGGGTGGGGGAAAGAGGAGGAGGAAGATGAAATCATTCAAGGTCTTTTGAAAAAAAAAATCAAACTCCCATCCTTGTGCATTCTTCATGAAATGTCTGGCATGAAAATATAATTAGTAGTAAGAAGAGAATGAAGAATAAGAAATGGGTAAGAAAGGAAAGCAACATAAAATTTTAAGGTTGTAGGTGTTAAGAGGGTTGTCAGTATAATAACTACATTTGAAATGGAAATACAAGCATGCAAAATATTCAGTCAGTCTGTCAATGAGACAGACAGTCAGACAGCCATTCCCTCTGTACAGGCTATCTGATTCCATCACAATTCTGAGCAGCATACAATATAAATCAAAAGCAGAATACAAACAATACAAAAAGCAAATGTCAGAATGATAACAAATAATTCCTTAGAAATTGGGGTGGAAGGAATGAAGGAAGAAGAAATAAAGCAAATGTGCAGAAAGAAAGAATAAGAAATAGAAAGAAAAAACTTTCAATTCCCTTTGCAGCCAATATAAGTACAATTACAAAATTATCTCTTACTCTACAGTTACAAAAAAAACTATTATTTAATTTTTAATGCACTTATTATTTGTGATATTGATGATTAGAACATGCGAGAGAACATTTTCTGATACAAGGTTGCCAAGTATTTATCATTTGTTTCACAATACTTGGCTCTACTAGGTAACTCCCAGTACATAACACCCGGCAAGACTCTCTCATTCTGCATTTTTCTGGGACTTTCCCCAACCTGATGTTCTTCAAATGTATCAAACAATAATTCTCATCACTTCAAATTCTCAAAAATTGGGAAAACGTATCAGAAGAATAGCATCATGGGAAGATGTGGCAGGTGGTAGTGGCATTCACAATGTTGCAGTGCAAGTCATGACCCATTTGTCTATGCATTGTGATGTCACATGCACATAAGAAAGGGATAGAATTGACAGGCAATGCTGCTTGCTTCATTCTGATAAAAACAGCCAGATCCCGCAAGTATTCACAGAACATTGTATGTTAATGAGCAAATATAGTTAAATGCTAATTATAGTTTCATGTTGGCTATCTGAGATTGTCAGGTATTAAAATATTATAGCATGTTATCTATTAGGCTCATTTAAATGACAAACTATATTTAAAATCAAATATTGGAGCGAATTATCAAATGAGTATTAAATGGGTATATTAGACGCCAAACATAAGTAAACATTCAAAATTATTTGATTAATATTCACCATTAAACACACACACACACACAAAATGAGAATCAACAGTTATAAATCTTCTCTAGTCATTTATTTGCATTAGTTCCTTTCCCTGCCTTTAAGGTGCGAATGGTTAAATATTTCCTTTTCACAAATATAGACAGATAAAGACAAGAATCATGTAAGCCACAGTATTCTCCATGACCTCCTATGAAAGTGAAGGTTGGATCTTGAAGAAGCAGGAGAAAAAAAACATTGATGCTTTTGAACTTTGGTATTGGAGAGGACTCCTGTGAATACTGCAAGAAACACACCCAAGAAAGCAAATGAATGGATCATCAAACAAGTTAAACCAGATGTCTATGGAGATTCTCAGTCATCCAGGTCATGGTTGTCCCAAAGGTGCTTTTTCAAGAAGCAATTGGACTTTCTGGTTTTTTTTTAAGATGTTTCACTTCTCATCCAAGAAGCTTCTTCAGAGCTTCCCATTCTAGCTTCTTGGATGAGCATCCAAACATCTTCAAAGAAAAACCAGAAAGTCCAGTTGCCTCTTGAAAAAGCATATTTGGGACAAGTTAAACCAGAATTCTCACTTAAGGGACAAATGAGTGGACTCAAAGTATCCTACTTTGGATATATTATGTGAAGCCCCAGTTCTATGGAGAAAGCTCTAGTGCTGGGGAAGGTGGAAGGAAAAAAAAGAGGACAACCAGCAGCAAGGTGGACGAACTCAGAGAGGCAATGAGTGCTCTGTTGCAAGACACAAAAGACTAAGTTAGCGCAAAATGTCATGGAGAAAATCTATCTAACTGGTTGCCATGAGCCAATAATGACCTTATGGCACATAATCATTCAAAAATAGATAATGTTTATTTCTTCGTTAATGTCTCACAGTTTTGTGTTAGTGGAATCCAAAGACTTCTACCTGCATGCAATGTGCAATACACCTGTATGATGTCATTGCACATAGTTCTTACCAGTGTAATATAGAATTGCTGGGAAAGTTCTGAGTCAAACTCATTAAAGTATTTCAGAAGCTATCAAAAGGTCCAGAATTTTGCATTAAGGGTCTTATTGGACTGAGATTGAGTCAGGAAAGAACTTTTTAGCTTCTTTGATTGACAAATGCTTTGCATGTCTACCAGAGAAATGTCTCTTAGCAAAAAAAAGTCTTTCCCAACTAGGGGGCATTAAATAATTCACAGTCCAACTAGATTTTTCAGCATATTTGCAATCAACCCTACAAGCATCTTACATTTAACTTTTTATAATATAATGAAGCAATGTGTGTTCTGCTATTAGAGGGGATTGCAATGAAAAAGTACAGAATGAAAAAGTAAACAGAAAAGTAAAAGTAGAGTAAAAGTAATACTAGACAATCTACCTTTGTGAAGGTGTTTTCTGTGTTTTGACTAACTATCATTCCTCTGGTTGGAGTTTGCTCCTATGCCTTTTATATCAGCTCAGTTGAAAGTACAAGGTTCACAATTAAATTCCAAAGGGGAAAAAACCTAAATATTTTCAGCTCCTCCATGTAATGTTGCACGGTTGAATTCCCTCCCATGCACTTGGATTTTGCTCCAGAATCTTTTTTGCTCCGTTCTTTTCATTAAGACTGTCAGTTTGCAAAGGTCTGTGGTGCATCATGTTGAAGTTTGAGTGTCCTGATAGATTCATCCTGATGGTAAGTCAATTTCACGACAGCTCCAGAACAGCTCATGTTCTGGACAATGGAGAAGCTTCAGAGGCCTTTCCTGTTACAAATGGCATCAAGTAAGGGTGCTTGTTGGCACTGACCTTGTTCAGCATAATGTTTTCAGCCATGCTGTCAGATGCCTTCCAGAACAGTTCCTTGGAAGTTAGCCTGGGATACAGGACTGATGGGAAACTGTCCAACCTGCGAAGACTCCAGGCTGTCACCAGAATAAAGGAGACTGTGTTATGTGACCTCCTCGACAACTTCGGGCCTACTCATCAACATAAAGAAGACTGAAGTGATGCATCAGCCAGCTCCGAAAGCCCAACACCAAGAGCCCAGCATCACAGTGGAGGGACAAAATCTGCAAGCGGTGGACCAATTTACATAACTTGGCAGCACCCTCTCCCATGCAGTGACCACTGACATTGAGGTCAACTGTAGTATCGCCAAAGCAAGCTCTGCATTTGGCAGACTACTGACTAACGTGTGGGACCACCATGGAACAAGTCTTGCCACAAAGCTCAAAGTCTTCTGAGCAGTAGTGCTAACTACTCTAATGTATGCCTGAGACTTGGACTGCATACAGGAGGCATGCTAGGCAATTGAACCACTTCCACACGACCTCCTCCATAGAATTCTGAGGATCTGGTGGCGGGACAAGTTACCAGACACAGAAGTCCTCTCCAGAGCAGGCCTGCCATCAGTTCACAACCTGCTGATGAAAGCCCAGACACGCTGGGCAGGCCATATTGCAAGGATGCCAGACCATTGCATCCCTAAATAGCTCTTCTATGGTGAGCTGTCTCAAGGAAAGTGATTGCATGAGAGACAAAGGAAGTGATACAAAGACATGTTGAAAGCCTCATTCAAGTCCCCGGATATCGACATCACCTCCTGGGAAACCCTGGCACAAGATTGATCAACGTAGTGCACGTTGATCCATCAAGGCTGCCAGACATCTGAGGACAGAAGAACAACCATAGCACGAGGTGCGAGAACTCTGCCAAGCCAGAGATACAAATGCTGTAACAATGGTGCCCACACATGTCTGGCTGACATATGGCAGAACATTTTGTGCCCGTATAAGCCTTACCAGCCACATGCAGACACATCGTGGCCAGCCGACAACCTGTTAGATGTCAAGGTCCTCTTTGAACACGATGGACAAACATCATCAAGGTCAATAGAACTTTGGAAGGGTAGAAGAAACATCAACTTCATTTGGGTTGCATTATGAACAGCAAGAAAACCACAAAAAGAGTTGAGAAGTTATCGCAATTTGTTTTGGTTTTTATTCAAATTAATTT
The DNA here is from genome assembly GCF_009769535.1 of Thamnophis elegans. Taxonomy (NCBI): domain Eukaryota; kingdom Metazoa; phylum Chordata; class Lepidosauria; order Squamata; family Natricidae; genus Thamnophis; species Thamnophis elegans. Next base: position 119,308,149 of record NC_045542.1, on the reverse strand, counting down.
TATATTTAGAAAAAAATGTCTAATTTCCTAAGTAAATTCAAGGCCGGTATCTAAAAGTTCCCCAAGGTATTATGTAAGCAGCCAAATGACTAATTCTTGTTGCATTGCTGTGTTTTCAGATAAATAGTTGTAGAAAACTCATTAAAAAACCTCTAAAGAGTGTATGATTTATTCTGTCCTTGGCATCAGAGTAACTGGGTTACTGTTATGAATTGATAGATTTAATCTCTGTCACCCATTGTTACCTGCTCAGCTCTCTTTAATGATCCCTGCCGAGCAGTTAATGTGTCTCCTTTTTTAGGGCTAAATATTTACTCTCAGAGTGCAAAATTCTTACATGGGGTTTTTAAAGTGTTTGTAACACTGTATACAAATCTTGCCTGGAGAAGCTCTCCAAGACTAGTTTTAAAATAAAGGGGCATTTTGTAAAAATACAAAATGAATTCAAAATTTTTCCTATTGCTTTCTTTTTTTTTTAAATATATATTTTATTCATTTTCACATTCCATTTTACAATCACTTATATACAGGGTATTTGCTATAAGAAAAAAAAATAAAAAAAATAATAAAAAAAAGAAAAAAGAAAACACAACTCATCATTCACAACCCCACCTGACACTTCCATCCTCCATATACCCCATCTACCCCCTCCAACTTTCCTTTCCTCCCTCTAACGCTCCCCTCCTACTTCCCTTTCCCCTCAAACCTTCCTTCTCCCCTTACTCCCAACACGCCCTCCTTGCATTCCCCTTACTCCTTCCTTACTCCTCCCTCCTCTCTCCCTCTACCTCCCTCCTTGGTGTATTCCTTTATTCAAGTATTGTTTATTATAATCTGATAAAAAGTAAAATAAACCAAGGAAAAAAAAATATAAAGAAAGAAAAGAGAAAAAAAAGGGAAAAAAAAGAACAGCCGTATATAAGTGCATTCTTGTTCTTATTGAGACTATATTAACACCCACCCACCCACCCCCCCTAAATCCCCATCCCTACTCCTCCCGACTTCCCAGGGCCCACACCTGGCACTGCCTTCTATCTAAAGTATCTTATGTTCGTATGGATTAAAAATAAAAGTAATATATTAAGAGAGAAAAAAAAAAGAGAAAAGAACAAAGAAAAAAGAAAAAAAAGAAACTCTTTGTGTTAAGCTCAGCCCCCCATCTTTATCTATGCTTAAATAGTATAAGTCATTATATCTATATTTTATTCTCGTCTCTTGCTTCTTTGTTATTTACCCCGACCTCCTGTAGACTCTCCCATTCCTCTTCCTTAACCTTGTATTCAGATAAACATTTATCCAAATTTGTATAGACATCAATATACAATCTAGCTCAAAAATAATCCCTTCTAGTAAAATTTAAGCAGCGTGGATCATTCCACATATTCAGATATTACTTTACAGAAGAATAATCAAACTTTCCCTTCTAATAGGATTTAAACAGCGTAAATAATCTTTCTTAACCTTAATTTCAAACAGTAATTCAAAATAATCTGACCAAACTTTCCCTTCTTAGTAAAATTTAAGCAGAGTGGATCAAGTATTACTTTAAAATGATCTCGACCAGCTTTCCTTTCTAATAGGATTTAAACAACGTAAATCATTCCGCATGCATTTTGCCCTCATCCCTTGCTTCTCTGATATTTACCACTATCAAATTTATGCAGACATTAGTTTAAAATTTAGCTCAAAATAATTTCACCAAGCTTTCCCTTCTAATAAAAATTAAATAGCATAGATCATTCCACATATTCAAATAACACTTTCAACAAGAATCAGTTTACCTTCTATTTTAAAATAATCTCTTCAAACTTTCCCTTCTAACAAGATTTAAACAGCGTAAATCATTCTGCATGCATTTTACATATATAAATTCAGTATCACCCCACCAATAAATTCCGCTTTTTCTACCGGAGAGAGGTCGCAAACCCCCATTCAATCCACAACTTTGGCAAATATTTTAGAATGTCTAAATCCTCGAACTCCGCTTTTCTGCTTCTCCGAGGGAGGGGGAGCTACCCCCTCCATCTTGCAGCCATGTGATCTGTTGCTTGCCTTCTCCTTCGGCTTGTCTCTCCTCTTTTCCAAGTGAATCAGGAAGTCCCGCCTTCAAAGTCTTGTAATAGAAATCTCGAGCCTCCGAGAAAGAATTGAGACGAAGTCTTTGATTCTCAAATGTGACCGTAATGCCGGCTGGGGCCTCCCATCTATATTGAATCTGTTGATTTCTAAGCTCTTTAGTTAAAAAAGCATAGTCTCTTCTTGCTCTCAACATCTGGAAAGGTATTTCTTTGAAGACAATCAAGTCCTGGCCATCAACTCTCAAACTATTATTGTAAAATTTTTGCATGATCGCGTTTCTGGATTCTTTTGTGGAGAAATATATAATTATGTCCCTCGGGAGCTGTCGCTGTTCCGCTACCAACGAATTCTGGCGATAGATTTTCCGAATCTGCCAATCAAAGTTAAGTCCCGGGCTTCCCACCGCATGGCTGAGGGCTTCAACAAAGGTCTGTTTCAGGTTCTCTCGCTCCTTTTTGCGGAATCCTCTGACTCTTATTGCAAATGCCTTCTTATTAAAGTTTATCATAACGAGCTGTTCTTGAGTGTCTCTAATTTTTTGTTGTAATATTTGAATATTAGTAGTCAAATTAGAATTAGCCTCCTCCAAGCTTTCCAATTTATTCTCTATTTCAGCGGTATAATCTGACAGGGCAGACACGGCTGCAAACGTATTCGCCTTCATTTGGTCAATTTTAGACTTTAAATCACCATATAGCTCCAATACAAATTCCTTAATTTCTTGTTTAAAATCATTAAACATTTGAAAAAAAAATTCCTGTGTTAAGAATTCTCCAGTAGAGGGCGTAGGAGACAAGGGCTGCGATTCCAGTGTAAATTCTTTAAGCTCATTCATAGATTCTTTAGGCACATTTGTAGAGAGACGCTTCGATTTTGACCTGGGTGCCATTATAAATAAACAAATAAACAGTGCTTTCGCTCCCCTCTGTTACGAAAAAAAACAAAAAAAAATTATTTTGTTAAGGAGCGGTCTGCAGGAAGGTAAAACCAGCTACGTACATCCCCTATCAGTCACCAACGGAGAGAAATCGCCATTTTGAAGTCCGTTTAAACAAAGAAGCCTCTAAGACAAATGGTGCTGGTATTTAAGATAGTAATAAAAGCATAAATCTCACAGGAGTGGGACCCGCCCGTATTAATCCTAGCTTCAAACAACTTTGCTTTGTCCTGGGGGGGGGGGTTGCCTGTCTGGGGCTGCAAAAAAAGCAGCTGAGAAGAACTGGCTGGAGATAAAAGCTCCGCTCACGCTGGATCTAATCTCTGTCCACAGCCAAAAAAAAGAGAAAGGCTGTGAATTACGAATAGACCCTAGCACACAGAGCTACTCCCTGCCCCTTTATAGCCAAAAAGGGGTGATATCTATGATCTTATTTAGATATACAGACCAGATCTCTGAGAGGAGCTCGGTTGAGCCCTCCTCGGCGACAGGCTCCGCCCCCCCGGAAGCCCCTATTGCTTTCTTTATCAGGAAAATCTTTAGGCTGAATCCTACTGGAATAATAATATCAGGGATCACATCAAGAAGGAGCAAATTAAAGATTACTTTGTCATTACAGATGTAATGTATAGATTATATTTTCTCATTCCATTAAGCCATGGTTTTTTTTTTTGTGTGTGTGTGTGTGTGTGTGTGTGTTAAGGTGACCAGACGTCCCGATTTCAGCGGGATAATCACGCTTTATAACAATTTGTCCCGTGTCCCGGGCCGTTTTTAAAAAGTCCCGATTTTCTGGTTTCATATTGAAAGCCCAGTGGATTTGCTTAAGAAATCCTAACTGGGGCAAGACAAAAGACACTCTGTCTAACCTCTCTCTCTCTGTCTCAGTACTTTCATTGAAGATATTAAAACATTAAAACAAGAAAACAGATCTCCCCCCGCGCCCTTTTTTAACCTCATTTTATAAGAAAAAAATGACCTAGTACCATAGAGCTCCAGGAAATGGCTAGAGAGGTCACGAGTGTTACTTCCTGGATTTTCTGGAGGGGAGGGGCATGGAGGTTGGAGGTCTCCTCCGAAAAATGGTGGCAAAGTTTCTTTGAAAAATATTTCCCTGACTAATTTCACCATTTCAATTTGCTCAGTTCTTTGTATTAACATCTATATCATTCTGGGTTTATTTGGAGTGCAAGCCTGTTGGTAAGTGAGCTGGGTTTAACATTTTTAATGTATTTTAAAATAATATTTTATTTATTGTGCATAGGATTTTTTAAAATTCTGTGTGGATTCTTTTTTAAAATTGTCTTAGACTATTTAAAAAAAAGATTCTATCCAAAATAAATTGAAGTGAAACCATGTTTAAAAATTCTATGCACAATACTTTGAAATATATTGTGCATAGAAAGAATAGTTTGAAATGTTTTACTTCAATTTATTCTGTGTGGATTCTTTTTTTAAATTATCTTAGGCTATTTAAAAAAAGATTCTATCCAAAATACAAAATACCAGCTGCAGTTATTCACTTAAGAACTGTGGCAAGAAAGGTGGTATAATGGGCTTAGTGACCAAAGTTACAATGGCATTGAAAAAAGTGACTGATGACCATTTTTCACACTTAGTGACCATTTTAACACTTAGCGACCGTTGCAGCATCCTCATGGTCACATGATCAAAATTTTGATGTTTGGCAACAGATTCGTATTTATGATGGTTTCAGTGTTCTGGGGTCATATAATCACCTTTTGACAAAGTCAAATGGGGAAACCAGATTCACTTATGTTACTAACTTATCAGCTGCGGTTATTCACTTAAAAACTGTGGCAAGAAAGGTGGTATAGTGACCAAAGTTACAATGGCATTGAAAAAAGTGACCGATGACTATTTTTCACACTTAGTGACCATTTTCACACTTAACGACCATTGCAGCATCCTCATGGTCACGTGATCAAAATTTTGATGTTTGGCAACAGTTACAATTTATATTTGTAAATTGTAGTTATGTTGAAATAAAAAAAATACAATACTATTTTTGCGTTGTATGAACATTTTTGTTGCTCTGTATAAATTTTTTAATCACCCCCCCCCCCCCGGTCAAAGGTGTCCCTCTTTACCAATCTGAAAATCTGGTCACCTTATTGTGTGTGTGTGTGTGTGTGTGTGTGTGTGTGTGTGTGTAGATTGTAGCATTCCTACTTTACCATGTACACATACCATTTTCTACACTGATTTTTGATTTTTAGGTTTCTCACTTCCTCTTATTCAGTATCTCGCCAACTCTAGCTACAACTTTCGCAATTTTACTCTTTCTTTTAACTTCTTCATCCTTCCTTCGTATATTTGTTTTAGAATTCAGTTCTCGTTCATTTTCTCTTTATGAATTAATCATGTTACAGAGGAATTATTGAGTCCGTCATCTGCACCTCTATTACTGTCTGGTTTGGTTCTGAACACAACAAGACAGACACAGACTTCAGAGGATAATCAGAACTGCAGAAAAAACAATTACTGCCAACCTGCCTCCCATTGAGGACTTGTACACTGCATGGGTCAAAAAGAGGGCTGTGAAAATATTTACAGACCCCTTGCATCGTGGATAAATTGTTTCAACTTCTACCCTCAAAACGACATTATAGAACACTGTACACCAAGACAACTAGACACAAGAACAGTTTTTTCATGAACGCCATCACTCTGCTAAACAAATAATTCCCTCAACACTGTCAAACTATTCACTAAGTCTGCATTACTATTAATCTTCTCATCGTTCCTATCACCCATCTCCTGCCACGTATGACTGTAACTTCGTTGCTTGCATCTTTATGATTTATATTGATTATTTCCTAGTATGATTTGATTGCTTATTTGTACCCTATGACTATCATTAAGTGCTGTACCTTATGATTCTTGGTGAATGTATCTTGTCTTTTTATGTACACTGAGAACATATGCATCAAAGACAAATTGCTTGTGTGTCCAATCACACTTGGCCAATAAAGAATTCTATTCTAAAGAATTCTATTCTAACATACTTCTTTCATGCTGGTGACTCAGCCTGGTATTCAGTCCATATGCATTCAGTCTTGATCCTATCTCTTCTTCTTTTACTATTTACATTCTTATCTCGTTCCTAATCCCTAGTGCATTCAACCTTATTTTACATTTCTCCTGATATACTTACTATAATTCCCATTTCCAAAATGTAAATAAAGTGGCTGACATAAGCTGTTACAAACAATTCTTTTCATTTCTTTCTACAAACATTCATACCATGCAATATTGTATATGCTTGTCATATTTTGTCAGCATATGTACTTAACGTTTCTCCCATTAGACAAATGCACCATTTTGTTGCAGCTTTTCACCATTAGGTGTAGTCCATCTTCCATAACAAACACAATTATCTTGATCTTTAATATGCTATTTCTATGATAATTTATGCTGAAAATATATTATTTTTCGGATTCATACTCCCTGTTGGATTATACAATCTATTTAACATTTACTGTAAATCATTCATGTTTTCAACCAACAGCACACCTGCACACGAAGGTATTCACATTCCAAACTAACATATTTCTACTCTCTCCATAAGCATTCCTTAAACATTTACCCATAAATACTTTAAACAACCAATGGGATATTACTCATCCTTATCTTATTCCCTGCTCAGTGCTGAACCATTGCCATTTCTTTTCACACATGCTTTACTTCTGTCATATACCACTGATCACTTTCAATAGCTGACTTCCAATTCCATGTTTGTGTAAAACATTTTATAACTCAGTCCTATTTGTTTTATTATGCATTTCCTTTAAATTATTAAATAAGTATACATTCTTTCTCATATGCATACATTTGTCTATGACATGGTGATGAACAAAAATCTTGACTGTACACCTTCTCACAAGAAAAATAACACTCCACTCCAGTTCACAAGTTTTGCTCATTAGTCATATCTTTTTGATCAGAATTCTGTCAAATTCTTTCCCAGGACTATTTAAAAAGACCTAATCTCTTGGCAGTTTTTGGATTCATCTTGTTCATTCTTGCTTTGTGTAGCTTTAAGTGATATGTTAGTGATAAAATTCTTCCATTACAGTGATAGACGGAGTCTTCCCATAGAGATTACCTGAATTGCACACCTATTCTACACGAACACTTCATATTTTCATATTTCTGCATTCATACCATCTCTACAAGCACTCTTATCATTTTACAAGTACCGATTTCCTTTTTGGATAATTCTTTCATAGACATTTATATTTATATCATTTATTACAATTTCACTCAACTCATGCCCCTCCTCCTCCTCCTCCTCCTCCTCCTCCTCCTCCTCCTCCTCCTCCTCCTCCTCCTCCTCCTCCTCCTCCTCCTCCTCCTCTTTCTTTTAGCCAGAATGGGATGACTCAATGCCTCTAGCTCTATGCAGCCATCTGGGAGCAGCCTTCTCACCACCACCAAGTCCCTCTACCAACTTGATGCCACTATTGCTTCACAGGACATCTCAACCCTGGATATCAAATTGCGGGGATAACTCACTGCGGGTGCTGGATGGAGAGCCAGGTGAGCAAGCAGGCTGTCAGAGGGTGGTGATGGTAGGTTGACTCCACCACAAATGCAGTGGGGGATGGGACTGAGGACAGGGAGGCAGCAACAGGTGGGGGTTTCCTATTTTGGCACCCCCAGCTATTGCCTACATGCCTTGGGCTGTGCCAGATGGAAAGCAAGCGAGTAGACTGTCAAAGGGCAGAGCAGTGGTGGCACCAAGTGGAACCCTTCCCATTTTGACCTCCTCACCTCCGTCGTTATCTCTGCACCTTGGTTCTGGCCCAAATGGGCAGTTTCGCTGAGGTGGCATCCGGGTGACATGCGGGGCTTCCACTGCTCTGCAAGTTTTCTTTAAAGCACTATAGCTCTGCTGGATTCCCCCCCCCCGCCCATGCCACGGCTCTGTACCCTTTTTAAAAAGTGCCATGGCTCTGCCAGGTGTTTCTCCTGTGCCACGGCTCTGCAACTATAATTTTAAGCACCACAGCTCTACAAGTTTTGTTTCTTAAAGTGCCACTGCTCTGCAACTTTTTTGAAAAAGTGGCACCATTGCTCTACAAGGGAAAAAAAACCCTTGCAATGCAATTAGCATGTTAAAAAAAAAAGCAGAACTGTGGCATGGAAAAAAAAACCTGGCAGAGCCATGGCACTTGTTGGAAGAAATATCCAGGTCCAATGCTGGAATCAATCTACCGTCACCATCCTCTGACAGCCTGCATGCTTGCCCTCCTGCCTGCACTCCATCCAGTGCACTACCCCTCACTGCTCGCCTTTGACAGCCTGCTTGCTTGCTCATCCACTCGCTCATCCATCTGATGGCCACAGCAAGTTATCCCTGCAGTGAATTTTTGGTGTTGAGATATCCTGTGAAGAAATGGTGGCACTGAGTTGGTAGAGGGGACTCGGTGGAAGCAAAAATGCTGCCCCCAGTTGGCCGTGCTGAGCTAGTGGTGTCAAATTGCCTTTTAGCATTTCCTCACTTCAGTTTTATTTGAAGAGATTTCATCCCTTCTATTTCTAAAACCTTTTATTCTGTTGAGGGATCCTTGTTTAATGAATCGGAATAATGCCAAAGTGACAATATATGCAACAACAAATGCCACATTTATACACTTGCTTCCAATGTCTGAAACATACATGTTAATCAGGGCAATTATATGATGACATCCCTATACACGGTTCCTTATTTTCTCCCTTCACTCTGGATATCTAAGAGGTTGGGTTGGTTTCTCTTATGTAGAAGCATCCTTCTATATTGTTTTTAGTTGGCTTAAACTAATGTGGTCTGAAAGGTGGTCAGATATTAATGTAAGTATTTAGTTGACACTATCTTTGGAGCACTGGAGCATAAAATGTGCCTATTTGTGTATTTGTTACTCCAGAATCTGAGTTATCCTTTTACGGCACAATTTTATTTTCTGCATTCCTCTTTCCTCATCATTACCTTTATTTACGCTAAAGAGAGTAGTATTTAATATTTAGCTATGTCTTACATTATTATGATGAATACTTATATAAATTCAAAGTATTAAACAGAAAATAAAAGTCTGGGGAACATCTACAACAGGGAAATGAGGAAGAGAATGAAGAAATCAGTTTCTCCTTAAAGAGAAAAAATCCTTCCAGACTTCATATATGGATATTAACTTAATCTATATATTGTGTTGAGTCATCATGTTTGGCTTCAGTTGGGTTATGTGATTCCAGTCATTGAACATACTCAGTAAACCATGATCAAGGAATTCATACTTATCCTTATCTGTGAAGCTGATTAGATGAATAATGGTGTTCATTATGAACTCCCTCAGTAGAAAATGTGGCAGACCTGAAGTCCAAAAGGTAAAAGATAGCTTCCAGAAAGTGTGGAATCCTTGGTGCTGTCAGAAAGCACTAAGGTCTCCACAGTTTGACTCTGAGCTACAAATATTTTCTTCTATTGGTATGATTAAAAGTGTATCAATGGTGCGATTCAAATAATTTAACAACCGGTTCTCTGCCCTGATGACCAGCTGGGTAGGTGTGGCTCAGTGGTCATGTGACCATGTGGGTGTGGCCAAACCAATGTCACTCAGGTTGATGGGCGCTTCGCCTTAGCTGTTACAATGTAATAAGGGCTAACCAAAAAGGCAGATTCTGCAAGCAGGGCAATAAAGATTAGGCTACAAACAACACCAGAATGTTTCCTTCCTGCCTTCCTTACAGGATTAGCACTGTAAAGTGGGGAAAAAACAAAATGAGATTTCTTCCAACAACTGGTTCTCTGAACTGCTTAGAAAGTTAACAAACGGTTCTCCCGAATAGGTGCGAACTGGCTGAATCCCACCACTGAAGTGTATGCTTAAAATTAGGAAGAAGCCTGAATAAGAAGCCTCAGCATCTTTGGAAAATGTACACTGCAAAATGTTCTAAATCACTGAAAAAGAACAGGAAGAGAAATCTCCAAGATCTGATTTGTGTCAGAAAAGCTTTTTCCAGATAATTCCCCCCCCCCCCCAAGTTTTAACACAAATATGCTACATGGACATAGAGTTAAAGCATCGTTATCAGTCACGGGATGTTCTTCCACTATCCATTCCTGCTACACATTGATTTCCCTTGATAAATATAATTCCCTGTGATGAAAAGTGGCAGGACCTGAACAGAGGCTGGCTTATCAGCTCCAAAGTTCTGGCAGGCTCCAAGCTGAAATCAAACAATATAAATATTTACATTTTTAAATGGAGTTGAAATGTGTATTTGATCAGAAGAGATTATCAATTCAGTCATCCTAGTGCGGTAATTCATCACCACAGACCATGCTCAGTCATTTTTATGTCAGAAAAATGCATCTGGAACACAAGGCAGTTAATGAAATGGGATGCAAATGATCATTGCCCCTTGACAATACACAGACAATGGGGTTATTTGTAGATTTGCAGAGGAAAAGCAGTGTGCTTAAAACACAAAAATAAATGCATCTCCAATTGTTTGATAAAAGATAAAATTGATGGTCTAAAATGGTACTTGTCTTGATATTTGTCAATATTATTTGAACTATGTACACACACACACACACACACACACACACACCATATATACACACAATACATGATTTATTCTGTGGCCTAGGAGTAGGCAGTAAGGGTGCAATAGATTTAGGAAGGAAGAAAAGGCAGGCGGTTTCCTATGGGCAGAGGGAGATGTAGCCAATTATGGGCCACTTGTGAGAAAGAAAGTCTGATGGCTGAGATATGTTCCACCCTCAAGTCAAATTGGAGTAAGAGTCATCTCTGGCTTCTCTTACTAAATGTTAAGTTGGTTTATAGTACTTGGTCTATGATCTGATTCCGGATGAGGCAGCTAGCATATATAACCAAGACTTCAATGGAACTGGAGAGGCTTTCACTTCTCAGATGTACTATGTCCTCCTGGATTTGGCATTTGGCATCAGCGATGAGCTCAAGGTGGTATCTGTACGTTTTTTATCTGGGAGACTTTTATGACATTCAGAGGCTCTGATCTACAGAACATTTCCTCTGAGACTTTCTGGCTGCAACTGGGTTCTAAGAAGCAATTGGATTAGTTGCTGCAGTATCTGCCTGTGCAGCAACACTCCTGCTTGAATTGCGACTTCTGTCACCAGGTTGAAAGCAAAGTCTCTGAAGCTTATAGTTTTTGGAGATTTCAGTCTATGCACAGATGGTATCTGGAAGAGTTCAGGAGGTCTTGCCAACATGGCAGCCGTGGACATGACCTATGTCATTGACAGCTCAGCACATACTGGGTATCATAGTTCAGATGTGGATTTGTCTCACCGCAGCTGTGACATGAACTGAGGTGAAGGATATTGTATGTATGTATGTATGTATGTATGTATGTATGTATGTATGTATGAATGTATGTATGTATGTATGTATGTATGTAGTGATGCGGTAGCTCAGTGGCTAAGACGTTGAGCTTGTCGATCAGAAGGTTGGCAGTTTAGTGGTTTGAATCCCTAGCACTGCGTAACAGAGTGAGCTCCCATTACTTGTCCCAGATTCTGCCAACCTAACAGTTCAGAAGCATGTAAAAATGCAAGTAGAAAAATAGGAACCTCTTTTGGTGGGAAGGTAACAGCATTCCATGTGCCTTCGCTGTTTAGTCATGCCGGCCACATGACTACGGAGATGTCTTTGGATAGCTGACTCTTCAGCTTTGAAACAGAGGTGAGCACCACCCCCTAGAGTTGGGAAGAACTAGAACAACTAGCACATATGTGCAAGGGGAACCTTTACCTTTAATGTATGTATGTATGTATGTATGTATGTATGTATGTATGTATGTATGTATGTATGTATTTGCTGCCTGTCTTGCATCCAATGAGTGATTATATTATTTTCAGTATCCTATTGCCTTTTGGTTCATCTGTGCAAGGAGATGACACTTATTAAGTTCATCTCCTGTGGAATACTAATGGCTTTTGTTGAATACCAGAGGACATGTGCACCCCCCCCCCCAAAGGATCTGATGGGAAAACTAAGGCCTTGGTCAAAGCTCAGGATGCACTAAAAACCTTGGATCAGATTGTTCCTATGTAGCCTTTCTTTGAGTGTTGATTCTAAGGTGCTCCTCGGCTCCCTGAGCAACTCTGGGATATGAAATTCCAGAAGACAGACACCTATAGTGCTTCTGGAGGAAAATGAAGAGTGAATTCCACAAGAATGAGTAAAAGGCCATAGGATTACACTATGGCAAAAAGGGCTGCAAAATATTGCTATCCCCCCCTTCTTATTGTGCCTCTTTTTTTTTCAACTTTACAGGGCTAATCCTGTAAGGAAGGCAGGAAGGAAACATTCTGGTGTTGTTTGTAGCCTAATCTTTATTGCCCTGCTTACAGAAACTGCCTCTCTGATGAACTCTTATTACATTGTAACAACTAATGGGAAGTGCCCATCGAGTGGCATTGAGTTGGCCATGCCCACCCACTCACATGATCACCAAGCCCCGCCTACCATGCTGGTCATTGGAGCAGAGAACCAGTTGTTAAATTATTTGAATTCCACCCCTGACCCAACTGTATGAAAAGGAGAAGGGGAAGCTCTTAGGTCAGTCACTCATTCTTCAATCACCTGATGTTTGAATTCTTGCAATGTATTTCACCTTCCTTTGAAACCTTTGGAAACTGCAGCTAGTCCAGAATGCAGCAACAGGGGGAATAACGGCCATAATCACTCCATGATTACATAACTCCTCTGCTTTGTGGATTGGATTAAATAAATGATTGCCTCCTCCATTTCTGAGCTTCAGCCTCCATAATAGGACCTGAATCAGAATGGTGGCTTGAATCATTCAAGGATAATATCAGCAGTTATTATTTTTCTTCAGCAGATGCATTTCACAGCTGGGATTGTTTTGGTTTAATTCCTTTGTCTTGGTATCTATTGGGGTTGGTGAGAAGGATTTTAATGGCATCAGCTTTGTGGGGGCAGGGACTTTCACTCCTTAAACTCACCATATCTGAGTTGATGTCAGCTTTGGAACCATATTAACACTGGAAGCTTCCACGCTGCCACATTCTTGTGCTTGGGAAAATAGGGGGGATTTAGTAGAAGGAATGTAGTGAGATAAAATAGCATTATTCTCTTTGGTCAAGGTCATGGTATTCCTGCACCTGGAGGAGGAGTGGTTGGAGTGCTGTCTCAACTTGGGATGGATTGGGATTGGATGAGGTGATGGACTGAAGGGTGCAGGGGAAGGGTTTGGACTTTTGACTTACTGAGGGAAAGCCTGGAAACCTCAGATTCAGGTTTTCCCAGATATGCCTGTATACCTACTGTAATAAATGGTAGCTTTGAGAAAATGCCTGTCTCAGAGTTTTTCATTGGAATTGGGGTTTTCCAGAATGCTGACAATTGGCAGAAATTAAGATTGAGAAGTAAAAATGCTAGGCCTGTAGGGTACCCTTAGACAAACAAATTCACAATAATGTTCTAAAATTTTATTTATTTACTTTTGTCCCACCTTAATTATTTTTAGAAATAAACAAAGGCACACAATGCTCCTTCCTCCTCCTCTTTTCCCCACAACAATAACCTATATGAAGTGAACTGGACTAAGAGAGAATGACTGCCCAAAGTAACCCATCTGGTGTTTGTGCCTTAAAGAGGAACTAGAACTCACAGTCTCCCAGTTTCTAGCCTGGCACCTTAACTACTAGATGATCCTGGCCAGTCATAAATGATGTCAGGAAAGTGGACTACCTTTTAAATTGGGGCTTTTGTGAAGAGAAAATAGAAGAATCTGCACTACAGGCAGGATCCAAGATGTCAGCAAAGATGGCGGAATCAACTACTACAGGCTGGGGCTACAATAATTTCCCATCTCTGATTTTTGACCTCTACAATATTTGTAGATGCTTCTGTCTATGCTAATACATGCCTCTATCCACCTTAATGAAGATTTGTCAAAGAATAATTTAGAGGCATAAAGATCAATAGAAAAGACACTAGCCTCACCATAGTTTACTTAATCTATAACAATTGTATAGACATATAAGCACATCTCCCTATGTGCTATTTTTTTCAAATGCTGTAGTATTTCAAGCTATTCCACTGTACAGTATTGCCACCTTGCAAATGATTCAGACCCCCATGTACTGTGTAAGCATCCCACTGAGACAACAGGAATAGGCACCAACCTGTAATTACCTAGTAAAGACAATCAAATCACACACATTCAAGCCACCTGTGGTTCTAAATGACGAAAAGTGTTAGTTACACTGTTGTGTTTCTATAGCATCTCTGGAGAAAAACAGAGGGCGTAATGAGCCACTAGGTTTCTGATAGGCTTGCAAGAGGCAAAATTAAAACACTCACAATTTACCCCTATCATAGCTCCAGCAGAAAGACAGAGGGGGATCACAATTAAACTTTCTCGCTTCCTCTTAATTTGCACAGATGCAGAGAGAGAAAATGAGAGAGTAGCGAAGGAGGAAAGGAGGCTGCTTATTTTACTGTGATGGTTGCTCAATCAGAAGTCTTGTCCTGGAGAGGAAGGATAGGCAGTGAATCCAGGAGACTAGGTCTATTTTATGGCTTATCTGATTCATATGAGTGTAACAATCACACTCAATTCATAAAGGTAAAGGTTTCCCTTACACATATGTGCTTGTCATTCCCGATGCTAGGCGGTGGTGCTGATTTCCGTTTCAAAGCTGAAGAGCCAGCACTGTCTGAAGATGTCTCCATGGTCATGTGGCCGGCATGACTAAATGACGAAGGTGCACGGAACGCTGCTACCTTCCCACCAAAGATGGTCCCTATTTTTCTACTTGCATTTTTACATGCTTTTGAACTGCTAGATTGGCAGAAACTGGGAAAAGTAACAGGAGCTCACCCCGTTAAGCGGCGCTAGGGATTTGAACCACCAAACTGCCGACCTTTCTGATTGACAAGCTCAGCATCTTAGCCACCGTGTCCATCTACTCAATTCATATAAGGGCTGTATTTGCATAGCCCTTTCATACTATGTTAGTTAGTTATTGATCCTACTACAGTCTGGATCAGATGTCATTCCTACCACCCAAGCCAAAACACGACATGTAATGTTATAAAACAAGTCAAAAACTGATAGGTCGGTTGAAATCAACTGATATGTTGATTTATACCAGAAAAGCCTCCTTTGACTCAGACTGGACTCCTGGCAATTTCATGGATCTCACCACGTAGTTTTTCTTGGCAGCACTGCAGAAATATCTACTGTGATTGACATCTGGGATTTCCCCCCCACTCGTTTGCTCAGTAATCTTGGAATTTTCCATCCAAGTACTAAACAGACCAAGTTCTGCTGAAAAAAATCCAAACAGTTTAGAAACCATTGCTGTTAAGTTGCAATACCCATCCTGTACAACTTGAGACAAAACCCAGATGGCCACCTGATTATGTGCCTGCTTATCCTGCTGACCTTATTTTTCTGATAGATCTTTCCTTATAAAACACAGTGAAGAGACAGTGCTTCAGTTGAAGCACTTCAAATGGTTTGGAATCCTGCGGCAGAAGAGTAACCCTTAAAACTGAAGTTTAATCAACATGGGCCAATAGGAGATAAAAAAACCAACAACCCTGAGACATAGTATTTACTGTAAGCTGCCACATAGTGCTACATACACTTGTAATCTCAGAAATTGTTCTCTATAAAATAACTTGTTATAGATAAATTCACTCTAGGTTATACTTTTCTAAAAATGTGAAACTTAGAAATAAGCTTCTCTTTTCCCCTGCATGGCTGTTTAACTTATGTAGTAATCAGCTAGCAAGGCTATGATAAATTTCAGGAGTTTGAAGTATACATCTATACTTTTTCAATCACCCTGCTTTCTATACATTGAACATACCCAAAATAATGCATCATAATGTAAATTCTGTGAGTCTTTTAGACTGCAAGGCGATCAAACCAGTCATTCCTAGAGGAGATCAACCCTGTTTAGAAGGCCAGAGCCTGAAGATGAAACTCAAATACTTTGGCCACCTAATGAGAAGGAAGGACTTACTGAAGAAGAGCCTAATGCTGGGAAAGATTGAGGGCAAAAGAATTACGGGACGATAGAGAATGAGGATGGAGTCACTGAAGCAGTAGGCCTGAGCTTAAATGGACTCCAGAGAATGGTAGAGGACAGGAAGGCCTGGAAGGACGTTGTCCATGGGGTTGTGATGGGTCTGAAAATTATATTCTGTCATTCACTAGCAATTGACAGCAACTGATCTTTCCCTCTCCCTCTCCCTCTCTTTCACATGCCCCTCCTCAGCCCTTTATGTTCCCTGCACCTAAATGAAATGGTTATTAAATAATCTTTAATTTTACCCTGCAGACTCTTTAAATCCTGCGTCGGTGCTCTGGGTGAGGGGGAAACTACAGGTGTTTATGACATTCATTTGGAGGTTGATGGGGCTTATCGGTTATTGTCGAGAGTGAGCACCAAAACATATTTCAGTGCAGCTACTTTAAGGAGTATTTACCGGTATTTTTGTAATGTTTACTTCTTTTAATTGTTCCACTGCTGAACTTATTAGACCCAAATTAAAAAATGGTGGCATTTTGTGACAAGCATAATTTAAAACAAAGCTCATTCTGCATTCCCTGCCCTGCTGGGAAATAGGGTTGTAGATGAGGAATAGTCTCAGCCATAGAAAGCAAGGAATTATAGGTGGTCTTTAGGCTAGGCCAAAATGATTTCACTTTGTACTAGGCTGTGTAGTTGAAATCAAAGCAATGATAAAATGTTCCTATTGCAGCATTCGCAACTTCCAATCTTTACCTGAGTTAACCTTCCCTCCTCCCCCGCTACCTTTACATTAAAGTTAACTTGTCTCTGGGTAGCTTTAAGGCAGAAAGCTCGTTAATTTGTTGACTTTGAAAACTGAGGATGGAAGCTAGGAAATGGCTATATTTCCCTTTCAAAGAGGAGGTCCAGTGCATTGTGTTTTTCTAGCTTTAGGCAAGTTTGTTTTTGTTTTATTCTGCTTGACTCCTTTCCACAGTCAGTGGGGGAAATGTTTTTGGTTTTGCTATCATGATTGTTTCTATGATGACATGTAATTGTTATGAACTGCAGTCTCCCCCCACACTTCCATTAATAGAATTTTTCTAGTGTTCCTTGTACCATTTTTATCCCCCTAGGATATTTTATTTTGTGTGAAGTTGATCTAGACATCTTAAAAATAAATGTAAAGAACATTATTTATGGAGAATTGAGGCATGTTTGGTTTTTAAGCAAAAGCTGAGGAAATCAAGGAAACCCAAATATGAGTTAAATATACCCAAGTTGGAAGAAACAATAATGTACCGTGTTTCCTCGAAAATAAGACAGAGTCTTATTTTCTTTTGCACCCATGAAATATGACCTTGGGATTATTATAGGGGAGGGCTTATTATTTTCTGGGGCAGGTGAGAAGCGAGGTGCACCTTTTACCTTTCCAGCTCCATCGCATTCCTCACCATTGTGCTCAGGGAAGCGGCTGATAAAAAAACCCCTTCTCGTGAGTTCAATCAAACATCTTGAAATTTCAAGAAGGATTTTTTTTACCAGGGGCTTCCCTGAACACAATGGCGTGGAATGCAATGGAGCTGGAAAGGTAAGGGCACACCTCGGGGCCCAACACTACCCACCTCGCCCCAATGGTAAAGACAGCCTGCCTGGTTCCCTTCCCCGCCGTCCCTTTAGAGAGGGGTGGCAGGGGGGGGGAGAAGCGAGGCACACCTTTTACCTTTCCAGCTCCATCGTGTTCCTTGCCCTTTCGCCCATTGAATCCCCCTGTAAAAAAAAACCTTGCGAGTTGAACTCATGAGTTTTTTCTTTACAAGGGGATTCAATGGGCAAAAAGGCGAGGAACGTGACAGAGCTGGAAAGGTAAGAGGTGTACCTCGCTTCTCCCCCCTCCACCTACCATCCCTCACTAAAGGGATGGCGGGGAAGAGAATCAGGCAGGCTGCCTTTACCATTGGAGTGGGCGCTGTTTTTTTGCATGAGAAGGAACAGATGGGAGGAGGTGATCGCATTGCTGGCCTGCCACTGTTTTTGCGTTGGGCTCTTTTTGTGTGGGAGGGAACGGCGGGAGGTGGAAGCACTTTGCTTCACCTGCCGCTGTTTTTGCGGCGAGCCCCTTTTTTGCCCCACAAGCTGTAACAGTAGGTGGTACAGTGGTAATGGCGGGTACCGGTTGTGCTTGTGTTTAAATAGTTGGGGGCGGGCTTATTTTCAGGAGTGGGCTTATTATGGCACATGCTCTGAAAAGCCCGATTGGGCTTATTAGCAGGGCATGTGTTATTTTCCAGGAAACACTGTATGTATTGGCATCAACTTTTAATGGAGTGACATTTACATTTCTTGATCACGCAGGAGCTGTCCATGGTAACAAGGTTCAGTTCAAAACAACTAGGATAATGTATTCATGCTTTTTGCAATTTTGTTCTTACAGGGCCTGTTTTGATAAGTTGATTGTGGGGCTGGACCATCCCATTTATTACCCAAAACATAGCAGCGAAAAATATTTCTAATTGCTGCTTATTTCAAAGGCTCAGGGCTGCATAGATACATATACACACATGCATACATGCATACATGCATACATGCATACATACATACATACATACATACATACATACAATTAGGGATAACTGTCTCTCAGACTGTTATCCTCCAATAAGGAGATGCTTTTTGAGTATTTTGTCTTTCCAATTACAACTGTGGGAAATTAAAATGGTGGCTAAACCTTTAGCTCAAAGGAGAAATATTTTGAAGCATATTATTTTGCCAGGGACAAGGCTCCGAGGACTTAATGGCCAAAACAGGAGTTGGAATCTAAGAAAAGGCACTGTTTTTCTTTCCTTTCACTCTCTCCCTTGTTGCAAATGATGCAGAAATATGTCAATTTTAGTAGCTTTCCAGGAACACTGTTGTGGGTGCAAAGTATAAAAACCATGGATGGTTGCGTTGCAAATCCTTTTGGCATAAACACAAATAAAGATACAATAATATAAATCTAGTGTGGATATGCAATAATGAAACTGGACCACTTGAATTTGACCCTGATTCTATACCCAGCATGTACATAGACTGAGTGGATGATTTCTCTGAATTTGTCTAGGAGAAAGAAGATGTCTCTAAAAATTGTTCCAAGGTAGCAATAGCAATAGCAGTAGACTTATATACCGCTTCATAGGGCTTTCAGCCCTCTCTAAGCGGTTTACAAAGAGTCAGCATATTGCCCCCAACAATCTGGGTCCTCATTTTACCCACCTCGGAAGGATGGAAGGCTGAGTCAACCCTGAGCCAGTGAGATTTGAACCACTGAACTGCTGATCTAGCAGTAGCCTGCAGTGCTGCATTTAACCACTGCGCCACCTTGGTAGGACAGAAGGATGCTCCATAGCAGGGCTGTCAAACTCATGGGCCATGGGCTGGATGCATCACACACTGGCCACGTCAACGCCTGGTTTAGCAGAGGGGGAAAAAGTCCCAATATATGATTCTACTGTGATTCTACTATGATGACGCATGTTTGACAGCCATGTTCCATAGGAAGGACAATAGCATCACTGCTGAAAAACAACCCAACGGGAGGAGTTTCCTCATGATATTTTCCATTATTTATTCCTTAATTTAATTGACAAATTGGAAACAAGGGAAGCTTGAAACCCTGGAGAAATAGATGTAGAATGAATATGTACACCCATCCCAATGAGACCTTTTGACTAAAAAGTTCAGGAGCTCTCATGAGGATTCTTATGAAATTTTCTTCTCCTTTGAAAGAATTTCTGAATCAAACACTCTTTCACCAAACTGAATGAGAAAGTGCAGAATTTCACTATCTGGCATCAGAGCAAACACGTCTCCTTCATTAATTGGTTGCACAGTATCATTTATTGTGTGTGGGATGCGTCTGTGTGGGATAGGAAAATAGGTGAATAAGGAGTCATTTATATGTTTCTTTTTATCTTGCTGGGGCAAATTGCTCTCCCACCATGAATTTCATAGATATATAAGATTCCCAAAATGATAAGGTACTGAAGTGATTGTTTAAGCTGAAATTGACTCTCTGCAGCATTTGAATTAAGGGGAAAAATATAATCCAAAGCTCTATTACAGCAACTTTAAATGAGCCACATTTCAAAGCAGCTAAAGTATATAGAAGCTTTCATTTCCCCCCATATCCATTTTGTATCCTTTCAGATAATCATCTTGTCTGCCTGCTCGCACTGACAGTAGAAGACTGAAAGCCAACAGTAATTTAACAAAGAAAATATTCCTCTTTATTTCATTTTCATTGCAATCTCCCCCATCATCACTGTTATTGGGATACTCGAAAGAGTCTTGATTGCCATGCCTTTTTGATTATGTATATAAAATAGTATAAATATTTCATATTTATTAGAGGCCAGGCGTTTGCTTGAGGGAGGCAGAAGAGGGTGTATGGTCTAGGTGTGAACTCCTCTGAAAACCATATAGGTTTTCTATACTGTTATGGTACCATATAGGAAACACCCCCCCCCCAGCTATATGTGATCTCCACCTTGGGGACAAGATGGAGGAAATTATTCCTGAAATCTACAAAACTGCCCTAAGTCAGTGCACTCATCTGTGTTGATGGATTGCTCAACTGCACTTGCAATTGCACTTAGATTTACAGTGTATACCACTTCACAGTGCTTTAAAGCCCTCTCTAAGGGTTTTACATATTGCCCTCAACAATCTGTGTCCTCATTTTACCAACCTCGGAGGATGGAAGGCTGAGTCAATCTTGCGCTGGTGAAATTCGAACTGCCAAACTGCAGGCAGCTGGCAGTAAGCTGGACTGCATTCTAACCACTGCACCATCACGGTCCTAATAGTTACAGCATATTTTTTTTTAGTTCAGCCAAGTTTTACCTACCTTGGAAGGATGGAAGGCTGAGTCAACCTTGAGCCTGGTGAGATTCAATCTGCCAAACTGCTGGCAGCCAGTGATCAGCAAACGTAGCCTGCAGTACTGCACTCTACTGTATTGTGCCACCTTGTCCTCTTAGGATTAGGATCTTCAAAGGATTATTTAGGCCAAATACTATGGGGATTGAGGTGGTTCCTGTTGTGGCCAAACTTTGGAGTCCTTCTCAGTTGCAGAGATTTATATGACTCAGAGGGTTATACTGGGTTGCCAGCAGAGAGAGACATCTGTGGCTCCTTGCTTTCTGATGCTAAGTCATAGGAGAAGTGATGACTGAAGCCATGCAATCTGCTGTGTGTGCATTTGATATTAGATTCTACAACAGGTAGCACAATTTGAAGTGGAGGGTATTGACACTTGGCAACATTAAGACCTGTGGATTTCAGCTTCCAGAATTCACCAGGCAGCTTAAAGCTGCCAAGGTTGGACACCCCTGCTTTAGAGGGTTTTTTTGTGTTTTTGTTTTGTTTTGATCTATTCGCTTTATCTGCTATTAAGCAATCTTTTGGGTTTATTATTAATGAGTCAGCATTATCATATTTATTACCTGCTTTTTAAAACATTATGAATGCTCCTAAACTTTCTTGCCATGCAGTAAGGTCCCTGCTTACTGGTATGCAAGATAATGGATATAAAAGAACAACAAAAAAAATAGAAGGAAGAATAAAACAAAAACCCAAATTCAATATAAATCATAAATAAAAGATGAGATGCTATAAGTAAGTAGGTAAAATGACCAGCTTGAATACCAACTCCTCAGAGAGGAAGGAACTTGACTGGCAGCTGCTCTTCCATTAGGTAATAGTTTTCAATTGATTTTCAATCAATTTTCTTTTCAATCATCACTCTTCCTCCCCCACCAAAAAGGGGAGGGATGTCCCTGTAAATTGCAGACCACTACTTAAAATTTGTTCTTGCTATGTATCTTGCTATGTAAAGTATTTTCCCCACGACACTAATTTATTAACTGATTATATGGTTACAAGATATTTGTTGGGTCATTAAAGTTGAAAGATATAGGCTTGCTCTCACTCAGCTGGAAGAAAGTGCCACTGGGAGTTATTTTTTTCAGTTGCTACAGGATTCCACTGTACTATTCTACGAGTAATTGTCAGTCTATAGTTGAAGGGTGCCTTTCTTGGACTATTGTCAATCCTACCAGAGAAGCCAGACAGGAAACATGGCCAGATGAATTCCTTTTACTTTAAAGTAAGGCCACGTTAACAGAGTCTTGCAGGTCTGAAAGTACAAATCTCCCACAACACTTTTAATAGCCTGATCCATTAAGGTAGGTCTTTCCTAAGTTTCTTTCTTTGACCATTAAACAACTGTTGGTTTGCTCCCTTCTTGTTTGATCAAATCCTAGGCAGCATCTCCTCCCCTCCTCCTTCAAAGTTATCCTCACATACTGGTACAAATCTTTTCACCTGCATATTGGAAGGCAATTCCTTTTAAAAAAATCCCAGAGACAAAGCAATTCAAGAACAGAAGGGATTTTATTCCATTAAGAAAAAAATCAGCATAGTCATCAATTTTAGTTGCCATGCCTCACTCTCAATAATGCTCTGAAAATTTCTTTCTGGAGCAATGTGTCTATGGAGATTCTCAGTCATCCAGGTCATAGTTGTCCCCAAGCTCCTTTTTCAAGAGTTTAGTTTGGTTTAGTTTAATAAGATTTGTATGCCGCCCACTCCCTTGGGACTCTGGGCGGCTTATAGGCATGGTAAAAAGAAACATTTAAAAGTTAAAGATAAGAAGATACAGATTAAAATTCCACATCATGGATTCCGTCTAAGTGGGGCTGGATATTGATCAACAGCCCCAGGCCTGCCAGAACAGCCAGGTCTTGGTGGCTTTACGGAAGGCCGGGAGAGTGGTAAGGGTCCAGATCTCTATGGGTAGATCGTTCCACAGGGCCGGTGCAGCTACATAGAAGGCCCTCCCCCGGGGGGCTGCCAGCCGGCATTGTCCAGAGGCAACTGGACTTCTTTGTTTTTCTTTGAAGACATATTGCTTCTTATCCAAGAAGCTCCTTCAGCTCCAGAGCTGAGGAGGCTTCTTGGATGAGAAGTAAAACATCTTTAAATGTCATGTTTTCTTGGATCCTACAGCATGTCTATTGTGTTTCTGCAACAGTATGCGAAGATGAGTATGTGGGGATGACCTTGGGAGAAAGAAGGAAGAGCTAAAGCACAAACAATAATCTGTTAAACAAAATCTGAGTCTGAAGGACGGATGGGAATGGTGGAAGCATCTTAGAAGGGAGCCTCCCTAGTTTTCAGGAGAGTAACAGAGTGAGATTTACTTTCAGTAAATACTTGCAATATTCTATTACTGTAACCTTATAATAAATATAGTGATAGTATTCATGGTTAGAGTTTCTTGTCTGGACAATCTCAAATAGTGCCTAATACAAATATAGGTGGTATAACTTGGACACAAATGGAGTTAATATTATAAGCAGCAGCTTTCACCACACAGTATATTGCCAAAGGAAATATTTTGAGCACAACTCTTTTCCCTCTTCTGAAGTTCCTTTAATATTAAATATCTTTTAATATTAATGGAGAAGGATATTGACATTTAGATCGACTCCTTGTTATACATAAAGAGATACTTGCAACAATAGCTGCATTAAGAGCTGTTGGCTCGATGGCAATGGCTAGAACTGGTCATGAATAAAAGCACAAAGCAGACTATAAGGAATGATGGGTGTGTTCAGGAATACCATGAAACACTGAACAATGTCACTGTAAAATGCTGATATCTGACATAAGCTAAGAAATGCTGGGCCTATAATACTGGGTTTCTCAAACAGCTGCATGAGAATTAAATTTTTTTTGCAGGAGCATTATTTTCCAAAGTTGTGTATATAGAATGGAGAAATAAAAGAAAAGAAAAGGGTGTGTGCAAGGATTAATGTCCAAACTTTTGAAGATTTTTATGATTGATCAAGATGGGCATCTGTTAAAACACAGACGGATCTACTTTGTTCTTTGCTGTGGTTTGATCTATCCTTACATGGCAGTTGTTTCTTTCACAAAGAGTGGAGAGAGAGGGGGGAGAAGGAGAGAGAGATATATAGTATACTGAGAAATATAAATTTTGCAAACAGAGAACAAGGCAAGCAAAGGCATATAGATGCTGCTCACATATGTTGAGATAGTATATTCATAACTTTATAAGTGGATAAATTGTGCAGTTCATCTATGACTTGAAATGTACTTACTTTTCTTGACCTTTACCTCCCACATATACAGCAAGTCCACGCAGCAAACTGGAGTAAATCAGATAATTTGCTGAGGGATACAAGAGTTGTTTCAACTAGTTTTCTTAATGTTTTTTTTAAAAATGTGTCCAAAGACTGAAGGTTTTTTTATCTGGAAGGTATTCCCTTGGAATTAACAATGGATAATACATTTTGGATAATCAGGTCTTCCAAAGAATTTTGTAAAATCCAAATAGGGCAAGACTTTCCTCTAAATGGAAATCCATTTGGGTTTGTTCTGGACATGTAAGATCTTTTTGGAAATAAAGATGGAATCAGGAGATGCAAACTTTAAAACTCTCTTGATTCTGGTGCAATTATGGTATTGAAGACTCACTTTTTGCTGTAGTCTTCAAGCCAAAAATGAGCCATTCTTGCTATCTCTGTAGTTTGCATTATGACCCAGAGACCCTAACTCTGGTGCCTGTTAAGAAACAATTAAAGGAAGCCCTCCAAGTATAACTAAAAGTAACTACTGGTTTCCAGATTTATAGACAGAAGCAATGAAGTGTTGGTTGTTTTGAAGAGCCCTATTCAACAAATCCCTCATTTCTGAATCCCTCATAAAATTTGGGGGAGGTGAGTTAGGAGGAAAACATCAACAATCTACCTGCTCCCCTGTGATTTTGTACTAACTCATTTGCTAAAAGTATGTGTTTCAGATTTTCTTATGGTATTTTCTCTTTCCATTTGGTTAGAATAGAATAGAATTCTCTATTGGCCAAATGTGATTGGACACACAAGGAATTTGTCTTTGGTGCATATGCTCTCAGTTTATGAAGAATAAAAATACATTCATCAAGAATAAAGATACATCACTTAGTGTAAGTGTTGTAATTAAGGTTACTAATAAGCTATCAAATTGTACTAGCAAACAATGAAAACAATATAAATTGAAAGATACAAGCAACATGGTTATAGTCATAAGTTGGGAGAGATAGATACTAGGAAGGAAGAGAAGAATAATAGTAATACATTCTTGGTAAATTATTTGTTGTGGGAATTAGTTGTTAAGCAGAGTGATGGCATTCGGGGAAAACTAACCTTGTGTCTAGTTGTTCTGGTGTGCAATGCTCTATAGTGTCATTTTTGAGGGTAGAAGTTGAAATAATTTATGTTCAGGATATGTAGATATTTTCACAGCACTCTTTTTTGACTCATGCAGTATGCAGATCCTCAATGGAAGGCTTCATATCCAGCCTGATGCTGAAAGCAAGCATTTGGCAACTTAAACCCAACATCTAATCATTTAAGCAACCACCGTTGTTGCTGATGCCCCACAAATTCACATGGAAAGAAAGAGCCACAAAGACTTAAAAGAACAAGATTCCCTAGGACTGAATAATGTAGTGTCAGTTCTTCTAATGAATGCGGATGCTGGGTGCGTGATGAATAATTAGAGACTTTGATACCTGCAGAGAGCAGGTCATGATTGTGCTGTCAGGAACTTCACTGCCACCAGAAGCATCATTATCCTAGTTACTGCTGTTTAGTAAATACACTTCGGTAGGAAAAAAAAATGCATAGCCTTTTCTTTTCCTCCAGAAGCAGAAGGAGGTTCTGTGGGAATACTAGCTTTCTGCAAACTCAGTAGAAGGCAGCCCAGGGGGAACTTTTTATTCATCAAGAAAATAAAAGCTAACACAGTGTTGCTTTGATTGAAGCAGTTTATAAGCCCTTTATATAATAAATAAAATAAACACACGAGGCTTAGAATAGTATCCATCAGAAAACAATCCCTGAATATATCAGGGATCCTCCCATGTGATTAGGTCTGCCCAGAGCAAGGAATGATGACATTTAATCTGAATGTTTACATATCTGTTTACCATTGGGGCTTATGCATACTGCAGAAAAGAGCAGTGGATTTATGGCTAACATGATTGTCAAAAGCCTGCTGATGCTAAGAAATCCATATAATTGAGTAGGAAGAAGCAAGATTTATGTCAACATTCCAAGTAATGAGCCCATTGAAAGCAGAATTCTGAGGCAGGTAGATTCCTCAAAGAACAGTTCATTGGATACATCATATTGACACAACTGGTGAAACCCGATTCTGAAAGTTCCTGTGGTTTTCACCTAATTAAAAGTGAAAGTTTTCTCCTTTCCCTAAGTCATCAGTCCTATGGTCCTTTACTCCTCCTCTCCCAGCCATCTGTTGGAATGACCTTGTTTCCTACAGGAAAATCTTTTGTTTTGACTACAAACCCCCTCTGCCTCCCATCTAGTGGCAACCCTGAAGGCACAAAGATGCTCCAGCCAGGTTCGCTTCAGGGTTGACAATCTAATCTGATACAAGTTTTAACTTGGAGCCTCTGTTGAGTGCTGGACCAAGTGGGGCTGATTTCTACCAATGGAAGGTAAACTATCTTGGAGATATCTGGGGTATTCTCCCTTGAGAAGTGACTTGATGCTCCTGGATTGATAAATGGATTGGAATACAGTTATCCTTCAAGTTTTGTCCAGCCCTGAATATTGCAGTGCAGTCTATCGGCTCAGATACACGTATGAACATTCATATAACAATGTACATGCCATTACAAAATGAGTGAAGAAAACCTACTAGGTGGGAAATATATTCAACATATACATTTAAGTGCAGTTTGGAAGTTAATTACAGTCAGAATAGGAAAGGACAGATTTATGAAGGACTATGGCTATGGAATGAAGCAGATCACTCTACCTACTTTTTGTCTAAATTTTGGGATTATGAAGCAGCACTTTAATGTCAAAGGCTCTGTTGGTTACAGATTGAACAATGACGGGCTTTCAAATTAATAACCTAATTATTAATTCAGGTTAATTTTTCCAATTATGTTTACATGATAACTGGCAGTCTCAGTCATATTATACTATAATGGACTGTGATAATAATCTTGGGAAGAGCTACTGCTTAGACAATAGTCTTATAAATGAAATCTGAGTCCAAAGGAGGGATGGAGAAAGCATCTCAGAAGTGACTGAGATGCTAGTTTTAGAAGAGCAAAAGTAAGGGAGAGGAGGGGTATTTTCAGACTTGCAAAATTGCTATTAGCTTTTCAAGGTAGTTCAGGCAAGATGCATAACAATGAATACTACTATTGTAAGATTACATTAACAAAATTTGCTAGTCTGAAAGTATCCCTCGCCTCCCTTACTTTTACTCTTATAAAAACGAGTGAGAGTCCTTTCTGACATGCTTTCTCCAAACCTTTCCTTTGGGTTCAGATTTCATTCATCAGACCATTGTCTAGCCTACAGATCTTCCTCCTGTCTTTCAAGGTCATTTCCACATAACATGACAGGAATGAATAACTTTCTTTGTCCAAGGAAAGGCAAAGTGTTACATCCGGGGGGGGGGGGGATAAGGAAAAGGAAGAAAAAACACTTTTGGAACATTATCTAAAAGGAATAACTAACAAGACTTTCAAAAGAAAAATGAAGGTTTACAAAGTTGTCTTATTTGATCAAGGTTAAACTATACTGTATACTGCTTTTTTCCTCCTTAACAGTTTTTAATGGGTTTTTCTTGACTACGACTGAATGATGAGGCTTTATAGATTACTTTATAGATAAGATATGAGAAGAAGAAAAATTTTGTTTTATTTTTGGAGAAAGTAATAAGCTATGGTATTAAGAAGAAATAAAGATAGGATGATAAGAAATTAATTTGTAGGACAGCAGTTGAAGGGATTAAAGATTAATATTTTAATATGTTGTTTCTATTAACTTCTAGTGGAATTTTGATGAAGCTTGAATGATGAGGTTTTAAAGATTTCTTTATAGATATAAAATAAGACATAGGAAGAAGAGTACTTTTTTCTTTGTACTTTTAGAGAAGATAACAGGATATTGTGTAAAGCACGGGAAATATGAAATTGATTGACTTGTTAAATATAAATGTAAATATTCATTTCTTAATCAGACTTTTGCTGATTAAGATTGGAAGATGAAGCTTTATTATTTGCCAACAGATAACAAAATAAAGTTGTGGAAAAAAAATGAGATATGGGATACAGAATTTTTGGCTGAAATATTAGAGAAAAAGAGCCAAGGTGGCGCAGTGGTTAGAGTGCAGTACTGCAGGCCACTGCAGCTGACTGTTATCTGCAGTTCAGCGGTTCTAATCTCACCGGCTCAAGATTGACTCAGCCTTCCATCCTTCCGAGGTGGGTGAAATGAGGACCCAGACTGTTGGGGCGATATGCTGACTCTGTAAACCGCTTAGAGAGGGCTGAAAGCCCTATGAAGCGGTATATAAGTCGAACTGCTATTGCTATTGCTAAGATGTTAAGTTATTGAAAATGCTTGCACTTGTCTTGATGAAAGAAGAATTAATTTCTTTCCAACTTGTGCGCATGTGCGAGGATTAAGATTAATTTCTTTCGAACTTGTGCGCATGTGCGAGGATTAAGATGGCTGCAAGGCTCCGTCCGCTCTAAAAACTATTGGCGAAATGCAGGAAAAACCGCAAGTAATAACTTCAAAATATAATATAAGAGGCTCGCTCGGGAAGCCCAAGACCCAGGGAGCCCAAAAAGATCAGTTAGCGGTAGGGGCTACCTCTTTGGGGATAGCCCCGAGCCGCGAGGGCTCCAGCGTCTTCAGCGGTCTCCATTCTAGTCGGGCCGCTCGGCAGCGAGGAGGAGAGTTTCGGTCTGGAAATGGCGGCGGCGTTCTTTGGTGGCTCCGTCGCTTGTTTCATCTTCTAATTGCGTTTGCTAGCGACGGGAGCCCCCCGCGATTGTGCGACCACCCCCAGGACCATCTCCGGGCCGTCAGGACGCTGCAGCTGCGAACTGTGGAGGTTTGGGCGGTTTCAGCGATCTCCGTGCTGCTTCATTTACATCAGCTGTTCGGCGGCGAGGAGAGGAATATCAGCGCGGTGGCAGTGGTGTCGTGTTTCGGCGGCCCCATTGCCCCCCCACCTTTGCCCCCCGTTTGCCTGCAGTGGGATTGCGGAACTGGAAAGACCACCCCTGGATCCTGCAGACCTGGAGGACCCCATTGGCCTCAGAGATTCCGATGCTTTTCAGGCTGCCTTGGCTAATTACCACTGAGGGAGCAAGCTCCATCTTGGAAACAGAAACGGGGTCTCTAGGCAATTACAACGCCTGTTCCATCTCTTCCCATTTATTTTCAATGGTGTGCCCCTGGGAACCTCTTGGAGTGGCCTTATTTCCAGAAGGAAGACTCTGGATTGGTACTGCGGGTGGACAGATGATGATTGCACTGCGTGTTTGGTTTGAACCCCCACGGGACCTTCAGACTAACAAAGTTATAGAAAAAGAGAGGGGTTATAAGACACTCCCCCATACATTCTACCTGAACTATAACTGGTCCTCAACCATTTCAACTCTGAACATTGAGAGCCGATTTTTACCACCTGAACTCGCACCTTAAATTAATCAATTGCGCAACTTTTAATTTCTTTCTTTTCTTTCATCTTTTCTTCTCTCTTTGTATGGGATATGTATGAGATATGCGTGAGATGAATGAATGTCCCACTTTTTATGATCATATTGTTGTAAAATTTTTGTGTTTTTTAACTTTTTACGTGGGGATTGTTTGGGGGAGTGTATGAGTATGCATGATTCGGAGGACCTGCCGGGAGATGCGGGGGCCATGGGGGTGGTTGAGGGGACTAGAGACACGGGAGAGGGTCGGGGTATTACGGTCGTAACAGGGAGGGGCAGATACGGCGGGGACTTTAGGGCAGGCCATTACCGGGGAAGGAGGGTTCGCTACATTACAGAGATCCCTCCTTCCGGCCCTAGGAGTCCCACTCCGAGACCAGATGGCGTAAGCAGTCAGGACCCTGGTCTCAGGCTGTTGTCGCTAAATGCCAGGTCTGTTGTACATAAAGCTCCTCTCGTCCGGGACTTAATTTTAGACGAGAGGGCAGACCTGGCATGTATTACTGAAACCTGGCTGGGCCCAGAGGGAGGAGTCCCCCTTGTAGAGCTGTGCCCAGAAGGATTTCAGGTGCTACACCAGCCGAGAGCCCAGGGAAGGGGTGGGGGTGTGGCCGCTGTTATCCGGGAGTCGTTAGTTCCTCGTAGGGTCCCTGCTCCGGAGATTGTCGGGTGTGAGTCTTTGCTGTTAAAGTTGGACCTCAAGGGTCAAGTGGGTCTGCTGTTAACGTACCTGCCTCCCAACAGCGTTGCAGCAGCCCTCCCCTCGCTCCTCGAGTCGGTAGCCGAGCTGGCAATTGAGTTCCCTAGGTTGATGGTCCTGGGGGACTTTAATTTGCCGTCGCTCGGTGAAAACTCTGAGGGGGCGCAGGAGTTCATGGCTTCCATGACAGCCATGGGCTTGACCCAAGTAATTCGAGGCCCAACCCATTCGGCGGGGCACATGCTTGACCTTGTATTTCTCTTGGAGCAGTGGATTTGTGATCTTGGTCTGAGGGGGAACGACATCATACCCCTGTCGTGGTCAGACCACTGCCTACTGAGGCTCGACTTCCGGAGACCAAACCCCCACTGTAGGGAGGAGGAACCGACCAGGTGGTTCCGCCCCAGGCGCCTTATGGAACCGTCAAGGTTCCAGACAGAGCTTGGGGTTATTCCTGACACTTTCGCCCACAGTCCGGTAGAGACTCTGGTTGCTGCGTGGCACTCGGCAGCATCGGAGGCCCTCGACCGGATTGCGCCACTGCGGCCCCTCCGAGGCGGCGGATCCCGGAGACCTCCTTGGTTCACCGAGGAACTCCGGGAGATGAAGCGCCGGAGGAGATGCCTAGAGCACCGTTGGAGGTCCGATAAGTCCGAATCGAACCGAGCAATGGTAACCACCTGCACCAAGGAATACACCAGGGCACTTAGGGCTGCAAAAAGATCTCACATAGCCACCTTGGTTGCGTCCGCTGAGTCTCGCCCAGCCGCCCTGTTTAGGATAACCCGCTCCCTATTGAATAAAAGGGAAGCGGGGGAACCCTTGCAGGGCAGAGCTGAAGATTATGCCCAATTCTTAGCGGACAAAATTGCTCGGTTTCGGTCGGACTTGGACTCCACCCCCGCAGTTCCAGCCGAGGCACAGGAGGATCAACCAGAACAGCTCTGGGTTGAGTTTCAGGACGTTACCCCTAGGGATGTGGACAAGGCCATGAGGGCTGTAAGTACCTCCACCTGTGTACTGGATCCGTGTCCCTCATGGCTGGTTACTAACTGCAGTGAGGTGACACGAGGCTGGATCCAGGCGGTTGTGACCGCCTCGCTTCGGGAGGGGAACTTCCCCGCTGCACTGAAAGCAGCGGTGGTGAGACCCCTCCTGAAGAAACCATCTTTGGATCCAGCTATCCTTAATAACTATCGTCCAGTTTCCAACCTCCCCTTCCTGGGGAAGGTTGTTGAGAAGGTGGTGGCCTTCCAGCTCCAGCGGTCCTTGGAGGAAGCAAACTATCTAGACCCCTTCCAGTCAGGCTTCAGACCCGGTTACAGCACAGAAACCGCTTTGGTCGCATTGATCGATGATCTCTGGAGAGCCAGAGATGGAGGACATTCCTCCATCCTGGTCCTCCTTGACCTCTCAGCGGCTTTCGATACCATCGACCATGGTATCCTTCTGCGACGACTGCGGGAGGTGGGAGTGGGAGGCACCGTGTTGCGGTGGTTCTCCTCCTACCTCTCGGACAGGTCGCAGTCGGTGTTAGTGGGGGGGCAGAGATCGTCCCCTAGGCCCCTAACTTATGGGGTGCCTCAGGGCTCGGTCTTATCCCCCCTACTATTCAACATCTACATGAAACCGCTGGGAGAGATCATTCGCAGGCACGGGATTAGATACCATCAATATGCGGACGATACTCAATTGTATCTGTCCGCCCCGTGCCAACTCAATGAAGCGGCAGACGTGATGAACCGAGGCCTTGAAGCTGTTATGGACTGGATGAGGGTTAACAAGCTTGTGCTCAACCCAGAAAAGACCGAGTGGCTGTTGTGTTTCCCTCCCAAAAATTCGACCAATATTCCATCTCTCAGGCTGGGGGGTCAAATTTTATACCCCTCAGAGAGGGTTCGCAACTTAGGAGTCCTCCTGGATCCACAGCTATCGTTTGACCACCATTTAATGGCTGTGACCAGGGGGGCATTCGCCCAGGTTCGCCTGGTGCGCCAGTTGCGACCCTACCTGAATCGGGAGGCTCTCACAACAGTCACCCGGGCCCTTGTGACCTCTAGGCTGGAATACTGCAATGTGCTCTACATGGGGCTGCCCTTGAAGAGCATCCGGCGACTTCAGCTAGTACAGAACGCGGCCGCGCGAGTGATTGTGGGTGCACCTCGGTTCACCCGCATAACACCTATCCTCCGCGAGCTGCGCTGGCTACCTGTCGATCTCCGGATGCGCTTCAAGGTGCTATTAGTCACCCATAAAGCCCTACATGGCAGTGGATCTGGATACTTGAGAGACCGCCTTCTGCCAATTACATCCCTGCGACCAATAAGATCACATAGATTAGGCCTCCTCCGCATTCCATCGGCCAGCCAATGTCGGCTGGCAACTACAAGGAGGAGGGCCTTCTCAGTAGTAGCCCCGACCCTTTGGAACGAGCTCCCCGTAGAGATTCGCACCCTCTCCACCGTCCAGGCCTTCCGCACAGCCCTTAAGAACTGGCTCGCCCGTCAGGCCTGGGGACAAGGATAGTTACCCCTCCCGAATGATGAATGTATGTTGTTTACTATTTTATTATATGTCTCTATCTTAATGTCTGTATTCCCCTTCCCCGATTTTATGTGAGCCGCCCTGAGTCCCCTCAGGGAAAAGGGCGGCCTACAAATACTAATAAAATCTAAAAAATCTAAATCTAAATCCATATTTATTTTCATTTTCTCTTTTTATATATTTTTCTCTTTCCCCTCCCCTTTTTTCTTTTTCTTTTTTCACTTTTCACTTTTTTATATTTTAGTTTGTATTGCTTTTTTATCTTTGTATTTTTAAAGTTAAATAAATTGTGCACTGTTAATATAGCGGGAGGTGAATGGATATTTCTTCTGCATTTGAAATAGTTAATCTCAGTTTAAACAAACAAACAAGAAAGCAAACATGCTGAAATCTTACCACTATTATTGTATGAAGTTGCCCCTTCACAACATATATTCATGTACTTTTTTCTTCTCCTTTTTTGCTTCTCTGGTAAATATTTAATGTATTCATAAGATTAGAAAAAGTATTTGTGATAGTTATATTATTTCCAAAAATGAAGCTAAATTGTTGTTGTTAGTTGCAAAGTCGTATCCAAACCATTGCGAGCCCATGGACAATGTTCCTCCAGGCCCTCCTGTCCTCTACCATCCTCTGGAGTCCATTTAAACTCATGCCTACTGCTTCAGTGATTCCATCCAGCCACCTCATTCTCTGTCGTCCCATTCTTCTTTTGCCTTCAATCTTTCCCAGCATTAGGCTCTTCTCCAGTGAGTCCTTCCTTCTCATTAGGTGGCCAAAATATTTGAGTTTCATCTTCAGGATCTGACCTTCTAAAGAGCAGTCAGGGTTGATCTCTAGGACTGACCGGTTTGATTGCCTTACAGTCCAAGGGACATGTAGGAGTCTTCTCCAGCACCATAGTCCAAAGGCCTCAATTCTTTGGTGCTCAAGTATATGGAGCTAAGTATTCATATTTAACTGTTAAAATGCAGCTCAAAGGATCTAGATCAGGGGCGTCAAACCTGTAGTGTCTCATTGTCATCACATCACATATTGTGACTCCCCCCTTTCTAAACTGGGGGTGGGCGTGGCAAGTGCAAGACGAATCTGGCCCATGGACCATGAGTTTAAAATCCTTAATCTAGATGTGGCTGGTGTCCAAAACTGGTTTAAAGCATTCTGGGACAACAGATATATCCTTGTATTGCAAGGGAAAGTATAGCCCTCCAGATGTTGGAAAATTATGTGTCATTATCCCTGATGCTTGACTATTCTGCTTTTTCTGAGTGTTCTACATTAACAACCTGTGGAATGCTATTGGATTTCATTTAACCACTAATATCTTATCTAAAGAGACTATTAATCTTCATGTTTCATCATAACCAGTCTCTACTAGGCACTAGGCATCATTCCAAGTTGAAACTGATGTACCGTATCTGATTTAGTCAAAAATATTTAAAACTGGGCAATAACACCATATAAAACAGTTTCTCCAGATCTTTCCCTGTTCTACAGGACTACAAAAGAGTAATCACAATAAGATCGACTAACACAACAGAGAAGGCTATCTCTTGGCACATTTGATATTTTAAGATTGATAAAACATAATTTTTTTCTTTTCCTTTTTTGCTTCTGTAGTATTACATGCAATTATTACAAAAAATTAAAAAGAGAAAAAAGAATAATTGCAACATTAAAACATATATTTATAGCTGCAATAAATATATTTGAGTGTTTATAGAAAAAGAAAAGTCAGAAACTAGCTTTGGTATTATGTGTTCTGCTTTGCCAGCAATGGATGAATAGTAGAATTGGCGACACAAAGAAGAATTTCATTTTCCAGAATTTCATTTCCCCCGCCTCTCTATCCTCCTCATTTGATTAAGGACATTGGTATATCATTAGTACTTTGGTATCTAATGGAAACTTGCCAAGGGATATTCAGAAAAGACTGCTTGGTACAGGTGTGCACGTGATACTCAGAGCTAGAACATAATCACAGGGGAACCTTTTTTGTGGGGTGTAGGGTACAATGTTCCTTTCAAGGATGTATTTATCAAGGATAATGAGTAGGTGCTGTAGCCACCAAATGCTCATTAAGTCATTGAGTAGGATGTCTGAGTCAGTTGAATATTATAACTCAGCAGAGTGCCTAATTCACTACCTAGTAATCAGTCATTTTGCTCTGTTTAAATTCTGTAGATATGGTAGCAGCGGAATAATTTCACTCAAACTTGTGGAGGAGGAAAGCAACGAAGAAAGAGATTTACATGGATCTCCCTTTCTCCCCCTCCCTCCAATATTCATTCAGCCCATGGCTCATCTGTTCCAGTTTCATCAAACGGCTTCCTCTGCTGCTGGAGGAAGCATTGGTGCCTTATTTGCTATTCATAAAGAAAGGATTGAGTGTGTACATCAAAGGCCAGATTTCATTATGCCATCCCAGGATGGTGAAATAAGCTAGAAG
The DNA here is from genome assembly GCF_009769535.1 of Thamnophis elegans. Taxonomy (NCBI): domain Eukaryota; kingdom Metazoa; phylum Chordata; class Lepidosauria; order Squamata; family Natricidae; genus Thamnophis; species Thamnophis elegans. Next base: position 119,272,789 of record NC_045542.1, on the reverse strand, counting down.
ATTCATAGGGAAGGCATGGTTGTCTTTAATATCACTTCTTTTTTATTATCTGGGGTGGGATCGTATTTCTCTCACCTTTGTCAAAGCTGGAAAGAAGAGATCATAGGGAAGCATCAATAAGCATCATAAAAGCACACAATGTGCTATTTTATTTTCTCAATAGGTAACAGATCCAACCTGACCACAGAAACACTAGCAGAACTAGATCTGGTTAGTAAGATTTGGACTACCTGGAAATACCAGGTCCTGCTTTGTTTGAAGCCAGATGCAATACAGGTAGTCCTCATTTAGTGGCTGTTTGAATTTACAACAGCACTGAAAAAGTCACTTATCACTGTTTTTCACACTTGCAACTATTACAGCATGCCCATGGTCACATGATCAAAATTTGGATGCTTGGCAACTGGTTCCGAGTTATACCAATAGCGCTTAGACTTATATACCACTTCATAGTGCTTTAAAGCTCTCTCTAAGCAGTTTACAGGGTCAGCATATTGCCCCCAACAATCTCATTGTTCCTCATTTTACCTACCTTGGAAGGATGGAAGGCTGAGTCAACTGCCTTGATAGATAAAAAGCTATGTCAAGCGCCTTTCTGCTGTTAGGCACTCTGCACAATATATTTGTGGCTGGGGTGAAATCTGGACCCTGCTATGCATCACCTAATGCCCCAGCTGCCCATGCATATGCAGAAAAATACGTCTTTAGAAGTAAACATACAGTATATAGGATCAAGGTAACTCTATAATCCAGTCTACTGGAGTTTGGTGGCCAATATAGTTAAAAAAAAAACAAGCAAGGAAGAAAACAATCCTCTATATTAAAGGAGCATGAGTGCATTGACTTACTAATTATTCCATGTGTTGTCATCAAATTGTGGACCAACAATGACTGCAATGCAAGAAATTCACAATTTTGGTTTTATCTTTCTGTCCTTATATTTTTCTATTGTAGGAGATCACACAAAGGATAGGACTGCTAATTTAAGTTTCCTGCACAAGGCACTTCCCAGCATCATAGTATCTAACCTGTTGTGTTCAATGGTCCTGTTTTAAAAGAAAGGGTCTCCATGATGTTATTTTTTTTGTCATTTTATTGACATTTATAGGCCGCCCTTTTCCCTAAGGGGACTCAGGGCGGCTTACATTTCATAGGAGGGGAGTGTAAGACAGGACACAAAAGAAATGTGAATAAAGGAAAATAACCAATAAAACACAACATTCATTCGACATTCGGGCGGGGCGAGATTAAGATCTTATCCCCAGGCCTGACGGGATAGCCAGATCTTGAGGGCTGTGCGGAAGGTCTGGACGGTGGTGAGGGTGCGAATCTCCATGGGGAGATCGTTCCAAAGCGTCGGAGCTGCAACCGAGAAGGCTCTCCTCCACGTAGTCGCCAGTCAGCACTGACTGGCGGATGGAATTCGAAGGATGCCTACTCTATGCGATCTGATGGGACGAAGGGAGGTAATTGGCAGAAGGCGGTCTCTCAAATAGTCAGATCCACTACCATGAAGGGCTTTATGAATGGTGAGTAGCACCTTGAAGCGCACCCGGAGATCAACAGGTAGCCAGCGCAGCTCACGGAGGATCGGTGTTATGTGGGCGAACCGCGGTGCGCCCACAATCACTCGCGCGGCTGCATTCTGGACTAGCTGAAGTCGCCGGATGCTCTTCAAGGGCAGCCCCATGTAGAGCACATTGCAGTATTCCAGCCTAGAGATCACAAGGGCTCGAGTGACTGTTGTGAGAGCCTCCCGGTTCAGGTAGGGCCGCAACTGGCGTACCAGGCGAACCTGGGCAAATGCCCCCCTGGTCACAGCTGACAAATGATGGTCAAAAGTCAGCTGTGGGTCCAGGAGGACTCCCAAGTTGCGGACCCTGTCTGAGGGGTATAAATTTTGACCCCCCAGCCTGATTGATGGAACGTTGGCCAAATTGTTGGGAGGGAAACACAACAGCCACTCGGTCTTGTCTGGGTTGAGTACCAGTTCTAGAAGGGATGAAACAAGCAACAACCTGTAACACAAGAGTTTGTCATTGAGAGGTGAAATGAAGGAAACTCTTTTGCTTAGGGTCAGGATGCATATGGTAAATCAAAAATTTCATATAAGAGCATAGATTCGTATTTTTAAAAAAATGAAATTGCTCTCTATTCCATATCTATTAAATGAATCATTTTCTTCCATAGGATATATGATTATTTCTTTCCAGTCATATCATTTTTTTAAAAAAAAACTAGAAAAGCAATTCCAATAATTGTAATCATCTCATTTAGAATTAATAAGCCAACCATTGTATCTTGATTCATGATCAATGGGATGTTAAAGGAACCCTTATTGAGTTTAATAAGTATATAAGTTTCTAGTTAATGAAGTGAAAATTATACCACCAATAACTGTGTAATTACATTCTTATTAATGCATTCAAATGCCTTGCAGTTTAAATGGTGTATAACAAGCTCGTTATAGCAAGATAATTAGATAGCCATTAATTGTTAAAATGCTGATTGACATGTGGTATGGTAATAGATATCTAGCTTGCCACTGCTGTCTTGAAGACTAATTCAGTGCTTTAATTCTGTTATCATTGAGATTTTACAAATATATACATGTAATAATTAATGAGAAGTACTCACAAAAATCTGAGAGTAGGCTTAGCTAGGAAAAAAACAATACCAGCAAAAGTTAGGAGACCTTCTTTCTGATCTTGCCCAAGGTATTATTGTCTTTATCATTATTTATTGTTTGTTTAGATTTATAAAGCTATTTAATTTTGTAAAATTCAAAGTGGTATACCTAATGTTCCTGCCTCCTATCCCATCCCTCCAAACAACATCCTATAAGATGGGTTTGTCAGAGAGATAGTGATTGGCTGAAAGTCACCCATCTGGCTTCTATACCAAATGGAAGATCACAGCTTCTAGTCTAGCCTCTTAACTACTGTACTCAACTGGGTCTCTAAATTCTCTGATCATATCCAAAATTATTAATGTTTGCTTCATTGTTAGTTCAGAAAGAGGCTGCTAATATGTTGCAAGCATAATTTAATGTTGAGCTTCAGCTTTCTTGAAAATTTGCTCCTTCATATATTTTATATATATATTTAAGACAAGGGATGCGGTGGCTCAATGGCTAAGATGCTGAGCTTGTCGATCAGAAAGGTTGGCAATTCAGCGGTTCGAATCCCAAGTGCCACGTAACAGAGTCACGTTACTTGTTCCAGCTTCTGTAACCTAGCAGTTCGAAAGCAAATAAAAATGCAAGTAGAAAAATAGGAACTAACTTTGGTGGGAAAATAATAGTGTTCCATGCACTTTCGGCATTTAGTCATGCTGGCCACATGACCATGGAGACATCTTCAGACAGTGCTGGCTCTTTGGCTTTGAAATGGAGATGAGCCCCACCCCTTAGAGTTGGGAACGACTAGCACATATGTGCGAGGGGAACCTTTACCTATATTTAAGACATAGGGAGCTATCTCTATACTTGCTGGAATATGCTGGTCTGCATGGCACTGAGTTCTTCTACCCAGTTACCTCTTCTCAGATAAATGACCAACATCCTCAAACAAAGTAAAAATTTGGATTAATCATGGCATCATAAAGATGAGCATAATTTAGTCATTTTTGTTTCTTCCAATTAACTGCAGAATTGTCCCCTAGGATGTCTTCAATTAAAATGATAATGGACAGGTGATTGGTACTCATTAGGGCTGTCTAAGGCAATCCCATTTGCCTTCATGAAGCATTCTGTTCTGTAGAGACAACATTGCTTCATTAAGGTGCAGAAATGATGCTCTTTGTTAAGGTACTTCAGGTCATTCCAATCATCTTCTCTTTCATTTCCAGTAGCCAATAGAGCTTATGCAGAATCCCTTTCTAGTTACTGAAAGTGGCATAAGAGGCCACAGAAGCCATATAAAGCTGAACAATGCCTATTTCTAGTTTCTTAATATTTCTTTTCAGGGGAAAGCATTCAAAACACACTAAAGAAAATCTTTGTTCCAACCTTTTGGGAGACTGTCTATTGAAGGACCTGGAGCAGGGATCCAGAGCTTATTGGGGAAATACCAGGTGCAGAAGAAACACGAGTCCAAAGAGCTTGGGAGATTATAAATAGGTTAAATTATCCCTTTTTCCTGACTCCCTGAAGTACAAGAGGAAGGAAAAGGAAAGAGAGGACTGGCAAGATTAGGTTATTATAGCCTATCCCAATAAAATGCAGTTTTAGTCTTCCTGTGGAATCTGTTTCCTGATCTGGTCTATTTTGAAGCCTAACCACAAATGGCTTAATGTTCCTCTTCAATCTAGGATCATTTAATGCAGGGGTGTCAAACTCGGACTGTATCAGGGTTGTGTTGAGGACTGTATCAGGGTTGTGTTTGCTAGCAGAAGCACCGCAGACTGGTCCTTCGCTGTTTCCAGGATGGCCCCGCGGGCCAGATCTAAGCACCCCATGGACCAGATGTGGCATGCAGGCCTTGAGTTTAACACCTCTTGGCATATTCCCATACTGCAGGCATGATGTGTTTGGAGAAAATATAGTATGAGATAATCACTATGATAGAGGGGATGGGCTCCCTCTTCCTTCTTAAGCCAGCATAAAAAGACTCTCCCCCCTCCATTTTTTTGAAAGAGCTGATTAGGGTCAATCAATCAGAATATAGCTGGAAGAGACCTTGGAGGTCTTATAGTCCAACCCTCTGTTCAAGCTGCAGAGCCTATACCATCTCAAATGGGTGGCTGGCTAGTCTTTTCTTAAAAACCTCCAGTGATGGTGCAGCTTCTTTGGTTTGGCTCCTAAGTGTCATGAGTTGAAGTGAGTTGCCCTTATGGACCACATGTTCTTAGAAAGGGCGAGTTCCAGAGGTGCATTCAGTAGGTTCTGGAGAGTGGGTAACGGATATTTTTAGTAGTTCGGAGGACCAGTAAATACCACCTCTGACTGCCTCCGCCCACATCTATTCGCTGCCTCCTGAGTCCCAGCTGATCGGGAAGAAATGGGGATTTTGCAGTAACCTTCTCCTGGAGTGGGGTGGGGTGGGAACGGAGATTTTAAAGTATCCTTCCCCTGCCACTCCCATCAAGCCACGCTAACAGAACCAGTAGTAAAAATTTTTGAATCCTACCACTGGTGAGTTCCTCCTATTTTTCGTAGCTTTATGCCCTTCAGTGGTAGTTTTTTGGTTCTATGGGGAGGAAGGTTCCTCTGAAACAGAGGGGGAATTGCTTGGGGAGGTTTTATGTAGAAAGATTTGGTGAAAAATACTATCTACTTTCACTAGCAGTGGCCTCCAATTGAATGACAGAATGACAGAAATAATTGTCCCGTGAATAAAGAGCACCTTTTCTTGATAATTCTATGTGCTTGTGGGGAACAGATTTAGAAGACAATCTGCCATTTTCATTTTATTTCACTCCTCACATTCTCTCACACACACATGCACACTAGCACATGCATCCATCTACCAATATCTGTCACTTTTCCTGATCTGCTTTATTTTACTTACTGCTATTTTAATTTGGATTACTTGTGGCAAGCCAACAGGCAACCCAGCTCCAAAACGATTTGCTTATTGCTTCTGTTACCCATCTGGGAGCTTGGCAGAAATCAGATTAAGCTTGTTTGCGTGTTAAATGTTCAGGAAAAATGACTTGCTCTAATAAGGTGAGCACAAGAAAATGTGCTTACCAGAGCAAACAACCCTTCAGCCAGCTTAAAATGCAAAAGCAAATGAATCTCCACTGTCTTGGGGTGGGGTGTGTGTGTGTGGAGAGCTTTCTGCTGCCCCTGTGCTGCCTCTTCCCACACTGCACCGCACTCCCCCCAACCCACCACCTATCATCAACAACAACAACAAAGCAGAAAGGATTTTTTAAAAATCCTTCTAGCAAAATGCCAGCGGTTTAAATTAAATTTAAAGCAGTTTAATTGCCTAATTGCTCAGCTATTTTGTGCAGTTTATTAACAGAAGCAATACTTCGGCAGCCATGCCAGCATAGCAGAAAATTGGCATTTGAGCCAGCGGGAATTAAAGAAGCGGAGTGCGGAACTAAAACAAAGAGAAAAAGAGAGGGAAAACGAGTCTGCCTTGAACCTAGTGAAGCAGACATTTGAGGCTTTTGTTTCATTTTATTTTTTTTATCTCCTTCCCTAATCTGTCACCGATGGATCAAGAAAACTGTTGGACTTTTTCAAAACGCATGACTGACACCAGCTCATCTCCACCTTCTCTTGCCTTTGGAAGAAAAACTGGGGTCCCCCTCCCCCTCTTTCCTTTTGCTAAGAAAGAAGCGCAGAATGCATTTAGAAGAGAGAAAGAAAATGTGTTCCTTGCCAATAATATTGGCAACTTTGAAAAGAGCTAATTTGATGGCATTTTTCAGGATAAGCGCTGCCACTAAATGTGTGTGTATCCAAACAGAACCAGCAAATCACCCATATAAATAAATGCACGTATTTACTGAAGAGAAGAGATTAATATTCATCTATAATATTCCTCGCTCTTCCTGACCTCATTTCCCTGTCATCAGAAGCAAGAAAGGGGAATGAAAGGCATCTTGCATAATAAATAACCCAATATTTATTTCCTGCAAAGTACCATTTTTAACCAGAAATGCCATCATGCAAGATGTTAAGAACTCTAACAGCTGAAATGAGTGTTCAGGCTGCTTCGGGGATTTACTTGCCTCTTGATTTACAGGAGATATAAAGGGAGGTTTGAAATTCGATTTGCAATAGCAGCATTCTAAATGCTTTTCTCAGGAATACTATGTTGACATCACACCCACACTGTTTTGTTAGTTTGCAAAATATGCAGCTTGGAGTTGCCTGGTTGTCGGCAAACGAGGCAGCACCTGCTATCAGCCCCTACCACACTACAATCTGCTGCAACTGCAGAGTAAACAAAGGGTAAAGCCAAACTGCTTTCCCTCCACAGTGATCTCACCTGCTGCTGTTTGCAAAGCGAGGGTGGAAAGTGAGTAGTGTCACAGACTCAGTTTCCCTAGTGAAGAACAAACCATAAGCAAATTTTCTATATCACGGGCAGTGGTGGATTTCACATTTGGTTACCACCTGTTTGCTGCGCGCCATGCCCAGTCTCAAAAACATGCCTAAATTGGATGGCATAGAGCAGGGGCAGATGGGCAGTTGGGCAGACCACGATTTCCGCTACCAGTTCAGGTGAACTGGTGCAAACTGGCTGAATACCACCTCTGATCACGGGTGTCAAACTCACTGTGTTATTTTGCCTTACGTGACATTTCATGATGTTTCACCCCTCATGGAGCTGGGGTGGGCATGGCCTGTGCATGATACATCCAGCCCATGTGCCACCCAGTTTGACACCAGAGGATGCCAATAGCCTTGTTTGAAGAGTTTCCTGAGACATGAGCTTTTTAGCAAGTTTTGATGCTGGGCCAATGTGGATGGTGGGCCTCATTGATTGCTTCACCAATAGCTAACTGAAGTAATCAATACCAGCAAAAATGTTTGGACTTATGATCTAATTCAGGGGATCCCAAGCCCTGAAACTGGGCCACAAGAGAAATGGGCAAGAATGCATGCATGCAAAACTCCATTCGTGCGAGTGGAGGGTGCGTGCGGGTGCCGCTCACACAAATGCCGCTCACACAAAAGTGCAGGTGCCTGCCCCTCATACACCCCACCCAACTGTGGGCTTTATTTATTTTTACCACCAGTTTGCCATGCGTGCATGCTTGCTTCACACGCACATCTTCTGTGCATGAGCCTGGGCTTCCGTGTATGCATTTTGCTTGTGTGTGTGTGTGCCTTCCGCGCATGTGCCTAGCCTGAAAAATGTGGCTAAATAGAACATCATAAAGCTGTGGTGAGTGGGCAGGCCCATCAGCAATCTCCACTACCAGTTCGCCCGAACTGGTCCGAATCGTCTGAATACTACCTCTGATCCCTTCCCCCCACAGGGCAGGAACACTGAGGTGGAAAGGTTGGGGACTGTTGATCTAGTTGGAACTAAATAAGTGATGGCATTTAAGTAATGAGGGAGAGTGAAAAATTTGTCTTCCACAGGACCTTTTCTAGACCATTTTCTTTTAGGGTGATTTCCTTGAACACGTCATGTCAGTTTTGCAAGAACTGAGTTTACTAGACTGAAAACCAAAACTCTGCATCACACTTCTGTTCCTTTTGCAAGACAACCAGGGGAACAGGCATTTATAGCAAAGGGATTTGTTGTACGAAGCAAGGTCAAAGCTTAGGCAGCATACTGAAGCCAGGTTTTTATGACTGGAGATTAATCAATTTAACTATTATACAAACTTGTTTTCTTTTTGTATTGAAAAAAAAATTGACCAAAGGAAATCCTGGGCATTTCAAAGTCTTATAGAAAGATATTTCCTTTCCTTTCCTTTCCCTTCCCTTCCCTTTCCTCCCCTGCCTTCCCTCCCTTCCCTCCCTTTCCCTTTCCCTTCCCTTCCTTTCCCTTACTTTCCTTTCTCTTCCTTCCCTTCCCTTCCCTTCCCTTCCTTTCATTTCCTTTCCTGTTGTTCAGATTATTCAAAAAAGGAGGACTCGGTATCTATTGGGTTGGCAGAATAAGATGGATGTGCAGCCTCAGTAAGAGACTACGTGACATTTTTCTAGGACTGTTTTCCGTCATTTTGGTTTCCTAGCAAATTGCAGAGCCAGTCATGTAAGAAGCTGCCAGGTCAGGCCAGAGCATGGACTACATGAGTCATTATTTCCATTTTTATCTCCATTTCACATGTTTTACTTCTATGGCTTTAAACTCCACGCAGAAAGTATTGATCATGGAGTTGCAAATTTACCTGTTTTGTTTTTCATTTGGGCAAAGCACATTGTTATCATAGCACATACACAGTGCAAAATAATATCTAGGTACCTTGCTGTTGCTTTGGCACATAGTCATCAGAGACTACTCCTATAGTGAAAATCAGCTTATTCAGAGGAAGCTAAATTATTTTTGACCACTGGGCAAAGAAATGACACAGAGTTGTCTTTAGGAAAGACATGGACCTCATTTCCTCCTTCTGTTTTCATCATGATTAGAATTTCAGGAAACAGAGCAAGAATGCATGTCAGGGTTCCACCTTCTCCATCATCATCTTCATCCAAATCCCAAAACCTTTGCGAAGGGGAAGCTATGCTATTGATGCAGACTCTTTGCCTCCTGTAAAATCCTTTCCTTCCATGATGCTCTATTAGAGGAGAAGAAAAAACAGGCTCCATGCTGTACATGTTCATTTGGTAACCCATTCAGAGTTGAGTAGGAGAGTGATGGAGTGGATAAAACTAGTTGCACAGCCAGAACAGACACTCCCATCTCAATATTTCTTATGGGATTGTATAGCTGTGGTATCAAAGGAGCATCACAACAGTTGTGATTGAAATGCTATGCTGATGGACATTTGTTGGAGCAAATGCAATGTGTGCATGGCTTCTGTCTACTCTCTACATGCACCCAAATGGGACATACAGAGTATTTGAGTATATATGACCATTATTAGAAGTTTGGATCTCGTTCACATACAATTTGTGCAAAGGATCTCTCTTGTAGCATGCATGAACCCAGATAATGGAGACAAAACCAGTAGGAATGATCAACAAAATCCTATTCCTTCACCCTATAGGTTCTGGTTCACCCATACCTACTGGTTTTGTCTCCATTATCTGCATTCATGCATACTACAAGAGAGATCATTTGCACAAATTGTATGTGAACGAGATCCAAACTTCATTTCACATGGGAGTTAATGTTTGCATGCCCTTGAATCTTCAAGTGATCATATCAGAAAATAATTTTGGCCAACCCTTCCACCATATGACCACAAAGAGGGGGCCTGTGCCTGTATCACCACGTGTAAATAGTCCCTCTTGTGAGGGATGAGAAGCTAATGATCCATCCTTGTGTCAATATGTATATAGGACTTCTCACAATTGCCAAATCTGTGGCTGATAAGCTTGTTTCTTGCAAGTTTTTAATAAACGAAGAGCATCTTTAGTCCTCACAGCAGCCCCCGGTTGAGCTAATGTTTGATGAGAATGTTTTCAATCTCACATAGCAGCTATCTTGACATTTATCTCAACCTCTCCTGAAAGCAGTAGGAAAACAAGATGAGTGGTTACCAAGCAACCAAGAAGTGCTTCCCCAGTCTTCAGCTTTAACTGATAAGGAGCAGGAGGAAGGACCATGGCGGAAGAGCTTAACTCCGATTGGGATTGCCTTGGCTCCTGGGAAAGTGTCCTTGTAGCCCAGTTTTAGCATCATTACTGGCTGCAATTAGTTATTTAAAAAGAGTGGTTAATAATTATGGACTGAGAATCCCATCTTGGTCCTTCTTAAATCTGTGTTTTATAGAACTAAATGCATCACCCCAGTATGCATCAAACTAAAGCTGATACTTAGAGAGAGACTGCTAGTATGTTATTATGGGCTAATTTGTGCTAGCAGCTGCATATGCAAATTGGTTCACTTTTGAATCCTAATTAGGGTCACTGCACATGCAGCAGACTTGATTTGTAGTCATGGCAATTTCATGGACAATTCAGCAACAAAATAAGACACAATATTTGGAGAGTTGGGGGGGATGGAGAGGATTAGATACATTTTCAGGGAAGATATGGTATGCATTTCAAAGAATACACAGTGTAGTTCTGCACCTGGCTCAGCATTGGAATCTTCAGCTTGGAAGAGCATGGAGAAACCATATGATCATATATTGTGCATTGATAAGCTACCTATTGATTGCCTGTGGTGTACCCTCCTACTATTCTGTAGCCCTTGGTAGGACCAGAAAGTTCGCACAAAGCCCTACCTCTCTGAAATGTGTATGATCCACAAATCATATTCAATATATTATAATTCTGTTATACCTTTCTTCCCTATTCTTTTATTTCACCAAAAGGATTCTTCTGATGCCACCTCTCCGACAGCCCTGGAGATCATCTTTTTGTTTGGATCTTCAGGGCTGCCACAGTAGGTATGGTGGGAAACTGGGAGGGGGTGTTGATGGAGTTTTGGGACATCAAGCCATAATAACATTCCTTTCTCCAAGAGGACATTCAGCCTGATTCTGGAGTGGCATGACTGAGAGTCATCTCCAGTTGGGACAGTGCATTGATTGGACCATGTGATGGACATTTGGGTGCAGAGGAAGGGACTTGGGCTTTCTTTTGGGTGGGGACAACATGGAAGCTTTCAGATTCAGGTTTTCTCAGATATGCCAATATGACATCTCTAATAAAATGGAACTTTAAGGAATTTCTAGCCTTGGAGTCTTATTGCATTGTGGATGTTACTTGGAACCCTGACACTCTTAGTATTAAAGAAAAGGAAAATATAGGACAGGAGACATACTTTTTTTTTTGAGACCACTAAGGAAAGGAGGAAGTCTGCTGGTCTTGTCACCTTTCTGTGAGAGAAAAATGCAACATGGAGGTGTAGAGTTGGGAAATGCATCTAAGGATGCATTCCAGCCATGGCAGAAGCACTAGGATTCAAATCTTTCCTGAGAATGCTATCATGAGCTATCATAACAAGGACCCCTGGTGATGCAATGGTTAGAATGCCTGGAGTTCGGGCCTGATAGGGCTCAAGTTTGACTCGGCCTTCCATCCTTCTGAAGCTGGTAAAATGTGGACCCAGACTTTTGTAGGCAATAATGCTCTACATTGTAAGTAATTCAGATAATGCTGTAAAGCACTATGGGGTGGTTTATAACCCTAAAATTTTATGCTATGCTATTGGATTGTAAACAGCCTTATGAGAATACCAGTAATGTGTCCTGCTGGAGATAAGGGTTATTCTACATATTTGGTAGGATTTTTGAGGAATATCTCAAAATGAATACAACTGTTATGAACAAAGCTTGATATATACATATATACCTATATACACAGACAGAACACATTAAAGACAGTAGATTCTCTCAAGCTAGGCTTGATTCTTGATGTTTTCATGAACCTCTGTGGAATTGTCTTGGCTACTCAATGATTCTGACTAGGACATACCTTAGTTTTCATTGCTTTTCTGGATTGCTTGGCTAGACTTGCAGAAGTTTCACAGATGCTGATACAGCTTATCTAAATTATGAACTTTGCTGAAAACAAAAAAGAAGCTTCACAAAATATGGTTGTTTGCCCACTACCAGTGAGAAGGTGAAAATGACCTGAGGTTTAAACTCATGGTTTCTTTCATCCTATTGTACTTACCTGAATGAATGAATACTTAATAGCACTGAAACCATGTAGCTATTGTATCCTTATATAGTAACCTTATCTTCCCCGAGAACTGCTGGTTTCTGCCTCAGAATTCACATGCACAATCACATGGAAATGGTTTCCCACAGATAATTTGGGCTTTGCAGTTTAGGCTTCCAAATAATTTTCCTTCCTAGCCCTGGTTAGCTCTGAGGCATGCTGAATTATTTGGAGTTTAGCCAGGGTTGGCTCAGGGCTGCCACCTGCTGTGGACCTTTGTGTGTCTGTGTGTGTGTGTGTGTGTGTGTGTGTTATGTCAAAGCACCTGGTATGCCCAAATATGGGAGGGAGCATACTGCTTTCCTTTTTGCCTGATAAGGGAGGAGAGCTTATGGCTTAGTGGCTAATGCAACTGCCTAACATATAAAAAGAGCCCAGATTCAAATCCCAGTAAGGGTATGGCTAGCTGATGAGAGCTAAATAGCTTGCTATAGATCTATACTAATCTCCCTTTATTTATCTATCAGCACAAATGTAATATATATCTAATAGAAAACAGTAAAAAAAAGCCTGGCAAAAAAAAATGATGACCCTAATTCCACAGTTATATTACAAACTCTGTGTTATATCAGAGAGAAGCTGAAATGAAATACTAGGCTCAGAGGAATCAAGGGACAATGAGCCTTCTATTTCAATATTCTTATTTATTTTACTTTGTTTCTTGAATTAATATCCCACTTTTTCACTTATTACAATAATAAAATTAAATACAAAATATGAAAAAAGACAGTAAAACTCAATACATTTGAAACCCAAATTAAAATCAATATTATTAAAATCAATTTGCAGGAACAGCTGTGCCCCAGAAGTCTTTTTCTCTGCTTCTCATGGTGCTGGTACTTCCTAGGCTCCTTTCCTGGGCCCAATCAGTCAACCTTCTTTAACTAGCAGCATCTGTAAAGTATCTCCTTTAACACCCTGCCTGACCAGATAGAATGCGTTGATAAAATTTGTACAAAATGGTTTACTCATGTAACCTGGTCCCAGGCCATAAAGGGCTGTAAAGATGATAGCCAACATCTTGAATTGTACCTGGAAGCAAACTGGCACATGGTGCAGCTCACACAGCAGAGGTGTTAGATGTGCAATCTTCATAACATCCAAGACTTTGCCTGTAGCCACATTCTGCACCAGCTACAGCTTCCAGATACTATTCAATGGTAGCCTCGTGTAGAGCACAATGCACTAGGCCAGTGATGTCCAGACCTTTTTTGGCTGCCATGCCAAAAGTGGGACGAGCACATGGGGGATCATGCACTGGCACGCCACCCCCATAATGCTATGCGTGCGATGCCCCCCCACTTTTGCCATGATTGTTTTGCCTTCCCCAGGCTCCAGAGGCTTTCTAGAAGCCCAGGGAGAGTGAAAACAGCCTCCCTGCTTCTCTGAAGCTTTCAGTGGGCAAAAAATGGCCTCAAAAGAAGGCCGGGCAACATCTCGAGTGCCCTGACAAATGGCTCCATGTGCCACCTGTGGCACACGTGCCATAGGTTCGCCATCATGGCACTAGTCCATATGGGGGATGACCAGGGCCTGAGTGACTGAGAGAGTGACTTTTTCTTTTCTTTTCTGTAGGCTGTATTAGCTTTGATTGGATTCATTGACATCTTTAATAACATTATTATTTTTAAAATAATAAAGTGATTGCTGAATGCCTAAATAGGGTAGAGTTCTCACTTTTTGTTTTTGAATGGCACTTGCCCATCTGAAGGATTGCCTTTTCCACCTTGAGCCTGGTCGATGATAGCAATAGCAATAGCATAGATTTATATACCACTTCACAATGCTTTCCAGCATCCTCTAAGTGGTTTACATAGTCAGCATATTGCCCACAACAATCTGAGTCTTCATTTTGCCTACCTTGGAAGATTGAAAGACTGAGTCAACCTTGAGCCTGGTGAGATTCGAACTGCTAAATTTCAGTCATCTGGCAGTCAGCAGAAGTACCCTGCATTATTGCACTCTAACCACTGGCTCTGATTCAGAACATTTGACCCTTCTCACCAAATCTTTAACAGATGAATCTAAAACTTTCACAGGTCTCCTTTGTACATCCAATATAGGAAAATTATCCAAGTCACAATTCTGGTTTGTTATTTGCATCATCTTTTAATTACTAAAACATCACCCACTTTCATTTGTAAATTCTTCCTTTTTGAACATCTAGGTCGGTTCAGAGACTGCAATTCTCATTGCTTTCATTGCAAGTCTTTTAGTGGCTCCTAATACTGATTCTTAAAATAAGAAGAAACGGAGGGAAATACGTCTAATTAATTGTGGCGCTTATAATGGGCATGAACATTTTGCGGTTCAACATACAATGGGAACCCAAACTTTTTTTGAGTCTGCTTGGGTGACCTTGGCTATCATAGTAACCATTGTGTGGTTACATTGTGTGGACCCAGATTGTTGGGGGCAATATGCTGACTCTCTGTAAACCGCTTAGAGAGGCCTGAAAGGCCTATGAAGCGGTATATAAGTCTACTGCTATTGCTATATGTAAGCAACATTTTGTTTCGCCTGGTCTAGGATTTAATATGTCATGTGAGCCAGCTTTATAATGTACCAAAAGGGAAAACTAAGATTACTGAAGGATTTTATTTAGTTTAGGAGCGAACAACTAAACTACATGAGTTTAGCACTGCTTCATTTCCTCCAGCAAATTGACCGAATCTTAGCAATGGTTGATGGCAACAAAATTGAAAGTTCTTCCAAAATCCATACGCCTTCCATTGCAGATTTTATATGAGTGTGTTTGGGTGTGAATCCCTGAGTGGTTAGATGTTTGAGCAGTCTCTCCCCAGACTAATCCATTCCATGTATGCCAGACTGCAGTACCCATTATAATCAGACATTATGACTATCGGAATGAGTTGAGGTGATGAAACATGTAGGCCAGCACATCTAGATTGAACCAAGACAACAAGGTAAAAAAACAAATAGCACAATCTCTTATTTGGATAGCTCCAGTGGATAAGCTGGATAGGCTGGGAATTGTATCAAATTCTCTTGTCTTGCGGATTGAACTATACTTGTTTGAACCTGATACAGTCATTTCACTAATCTATATATTTAACAAAATGATAGAGTTGGAAGGGACGTTGGAGGTCTTCAAGTCTAACCTCCTACCCAAGCAGGAGACCCTATACTATTACAGACAAGTGGCTGTCCAGTCTATTCTTAAAGGCCTACAGTGGTGGAGCACCCACAATTTCTAAAGTTAAGCCATTCCACTGGTTAATTGTTCTCACTGATGTGAATTTTTTCCTTAGTTCTAGGTTGCTTCACTCCTTGATTAGTTTCTACCCATTGTTTCTTGCCTTGCTCTCTGGTACTTTGGGAAAAAAAGACTGACCCCTACTTCTTTGCAGCAGCCCCTCAAATATTGGAATACTGCTATCATGTCATCCCTAGTCCTTCTATATAGATGCAGTTCCATTAAGGACTACATGTTGATTGTGGTTTGTCAGCCAGTTACAAATCCACCTGGTGGTGATGTTGTCTATCCTACATTTTTTAGATTACCAAGAAGTAGATTGTAGTCTATGTTGTCAAATGTCTTACTGAAATACAAGTATACTATGTCCATAGCATTTCACTGGTCCATTAATTTATTCACTTTATCAAATAATGAAATAATATTTGTTTGGCATGATTTGTTTTTGACAAACTCATGTTGGTTTCTGGTTACAACTTTGCTTGCTTCTAGTTGTTCACAGATCTGTTGCTTGATTATCTTTTCCAGGATCTTCCCAAGTATTGATGTCAAGCTCTGTTGTTTCCTGGATCTGTTTTCTTCTTCTTCATTTTTTGGAGATGGGAACCATATCACTATCTGTATAGAGTAAGGGGGATGATCTTGATGGGCATTTCTAAGAGGTATCACCTAAAGGTGGTTGAAACATTTTTAAGTCCCAAGAAACAAGATAACATTTGGAAGTTGCTCAGACAGATAACACGTGATCCTCACTAGATAGATCAACCCCGGCAATCAACTTTATAGAAACTATAATTGTTATTGAGAATGGTTGTAGCAGAATCTTCCTAGTCTCATATTAAAAATGAATCATTTGCCTGGGTTACTTCCAAATATTATGCTTCCACCAAAGCTGAAGACATCAGCAAGCTCTTTAGGATTAGGTCAAGGGTCCACCTAGTCAAGCACATTCAATCGGTAGTGCGTATTGTCAAGAAATTCACAATAGGGGCAGGAGAACATACATCTCCAAGCTGCTAAGATTGATAAACACTGCTATACAGTAAGGGACCAATAAAGCTGTCCTGTCATTGGGCAGGGTTAGTGACCTGTCTTTGCAGCAGATGATGAGAAGTGTTGGAAGGCAGACATGGCTGGCCTGCTGCTGTTATATGTGAACTTTCCTTTCTGATTTCCTCTGTTGGAACAGAGAGCTCTCTGTGTCACGTGGTACAAGCTCAAGACTGGACTGCAATAGAAGCTTTACAGGCTTTCTTAGCTGAGCATTCAGAAGCTTGCCATTCCAATTCAATTGGAAGTCTTCTTCTTAAAGAAGGACACTATCAGAAATTAAATTGCTTTGATACAGGAGTATTTATTTTAAGATCCATTGCTTGCTGCATTATCTTCAATGTATAGACATTTTAGCAGGAACCAAATCTCTTTCATAATCCAGAGTATCATTTTAACTATCTGATGCTTTCTTTATTTTAATTATAGTGGGAATTATTAAAAACCCTAGGAAATAGCATTAATATCGACATTTTCTCTTTCAATAAAATGAACAGTTATTACTGGTTCTAAAGCCATAGTGTTTGTCTGTTTCCCATTAATTGGTGAGGCTCAGCATCATATATACACATATAATCAATTGCACTGCCACTGTAATACACTGTATGTATTCTGTATTCTGATCTTTTGTGCTTTAGACTTCTCAACCTCCTCTTTTTCAAGATCTCATCTATTCCATCCATCCATAAATTTCTTACTCTCAGCCATTCACACCTCCTTCTTATATTTATTTTGCAATTTGATTCTCATTCATTCTCCCTATATGGCCAAATCTCTTCAATATCTTTCATACTGGTCATTTAATTTCATATACAATTCATATTTATTTGGCACCCATTTATTCTTGTCTCTGCCTTTTCTTTTATTACATATTTCTTAAGAATCATATTCCCCTGTATTCAACTTACTTTTATCTTTCACCTGACATACCCAATTTTCATTTCTATGTAAAACAGTAGGTAGAGGAATGCTACATGGCTGTTTATTATTCTTTCAAAAATATTCATTCCTTACAATACATTAATAGCACTTACTTTTTGCCAGAAATTGCATGTTTTAAAATTTTCTATCCGTTTCCTCAATATTTAGAGATCATTGTACCAAGATCAAGAAATTTATTTTCTAGTTTTTCAATATTTCGAAGACATGATGAAAGCTGCTTAATTTCACAACACAAAGACAGACTCAACCATAGTTTCAACATGGAAATTGGGAGCATCATAGATCAAGTTAAACCAAAAACACAAAGGAATTACCAGAAGCTTGGCACTCAAGACAAATCAGCTATCAACAGGTATATAGAGATAAACTACATTTACACACAATTCAAAGGAGGCAATGAAAAAGCTAAGAAGGAAGCAAAAAGATCAGAACACACCCTGTTCAGCAGCCAATACCCAGATAAGCAGGAATTAGCAACAGAAAAACAATTAAGCATAAAACAATACTAATTCAAGGAATTACTAAGAAGAAAAGCATACCACAAGTTACACTGACAAGTAAGCTACAGTACATAAACAGGGAACAAACCGCACACTCACTAGCACAGGTGATGTTACCTAGTCAGGCAATGAAACATATACAAGCAAAAGCAAATAAATATGATGAGAGAGCAACAAGGACTCCATAATGTAGAAAGTAGTAGCATATATTAACTTGAAAGGGGACTTATAAGTAATTGTAATCAGTGATGCCATCAAATTAAGCATACAAAAATCATGTGGTATAAATGTCACTAGACACAAATTTTATCAGGTACAGTATTATGTGTTATCTTATTTCATCAGGTAAGATTAGATGGTAAAATATTTATGGTATTTTATCAAACTGTAAATAGGTTAAAGAAACCCAGTGTGTAAATATATTTTTGTGTGAGGCAGAGGATTTTCATCGGGCTCCTCAGGCAGTGTGAGCAGCTCAGAGGGATCTAAGCAGAAGTTACACCAGTGGAGAAAAAGGTAGTTCAAACTCAATGAATGTACTGCCTCTGGTAGAGATGTGCCTGGAAAATGATATAGTTAGGGAAAAAACCTGTTAGAACTGTGATGCTGTGGAATATTAGTAGCACTATAGATTTGTTAGCTTTGATCATATCTATTAGGTGGCAACAGATGTGATTCATAACAAGTTGCAGAATCTTTTGAAAAGTGTTTCTTGGGACAATGGGCCCAGAAAGGATGGATGTGATGGACTGACTCGCTGTTTCTTTTCTGTTAGAAAGGATATGATTTAAATCAGGGGTGAAATCCAGAAGATTCTGACAGGTTCTGGAGAACCAGTAGTGGAAATTTTGAGTAGTTCGCAGAACTGGCAAATGCCACCTCTGGCTGGCCCCAGAGTGGGGTGGGAATGGAGATTTTGCAGTATCCTTCCCCTGCCACGCCCACCAAGCTACGCTCACCAAGTCACACCCACAGAACCGATAGTAAAAAAAATTGAATTTCTTCACTAATTTAAATACTAATGAATTTGTGAATTTTGTTGAAAGCATGTTGCAGAGCAATGGAAATATATTAGGGAGTGGTGATGTATACTTTAATATTTGTATGAATAGAGAGAGACAGTCTTAAAAAATGAATCCCCCCTCTGGTTTAGCCAAATCCTTGAGATGAAAATATACCATGTGGCCAATTTCAATTAAAGGGCAAATTTCTATGTTTTGCAAGTTGTCTATTTGTTAATGGGATATTAATAAAATGAGAAATTATTACTGGTCCCAGAACCAATTTCGTTGTATTTAAATACAATGACAATAAAGATTATACTTATAAATATCTACCACAGAATGGTATTTCCACAGAAAACAGGGGTGACTATTCAGTGATACTGAAGAACTTTCTGAAGAACATCTTAGTGTAACTTAACAACATTTTATTTTATAGGCAGGAAGGATGGGGTGATTTTGTCACGGTAGGCCTCAATAAGAAATATGCCATTTGTATTGTTACACAGCACTCATTATTAAGGAATCAAAAACATCAAGGGTGAACATTATTTCTATGAATTCTGTCACATCCTGTATAAATTTACCCATGGTTGCCACTACCACCGTTCAAAAATGTTCCAAAGTAGATACACAGAAAACAAAATGTGGTTCTCTATTTTTTAATCCACAGTTCAAATGGATGTTTGGCAGTTTCTGTTTTTTTGTTTTGTTGCTTAAATTAAACAAACCACCAAAAATTATGGACTTTTCTTGGCAGTAAGGAATTCCTACCTCATTTGTTCAACATAATAACCAGTCAAGATTACAAAGGACTACTGACAACTGCAATGAATAAAGACCAACAAGTAGACAGTAATTATATTTTTCGGTAATTCTTTTTTCCTTTCTTTTCTGTACTTTTTCCTTTTCCTTTTTATTATTTTAGTTTTTTTCAGTTTGTATAAATTTTTACTGTACTAATTTTTTTACATTTTAAAATGACTATTTTTAAAAAAATTTACAAGGAAGCACTCCCCAAGATTAAATAATATGGCCCTAAAACGATGATGCTTTAATGAGAGGGAGGATTTTGTGAAATAATTTGCTGCTAAAGTATTTGAACAGAAACTAGTCTTGGCTTACTATGCATACAAGTTGTGGGGAGCCTTGTAATCATTTTAGAGAGCAAGTAATGAAAATGATACCTCATGATTTTCTCATAAGCTTGGTGAGTGTGAGTCTATGTTGCTGATGAGGTTGACATCCAATGCAATAAGTTACAATAGCATCACTCTAGGTGGTTCAGCATTATCTCATTTATGGGTAAAATGCAATCACATTAGTGCCTTTCATATCCTCTGTACAATGGCTGATGTATATAGGAAATTGTGAGAATCTGAATACTTAGTGTGCATTGTGGGGGCTGAAAAGCAAATATGCAATTAGGGTTTGGATTGTTTTGCTGCCATCAATGACACACACACAAGCACACAGACACCTAGACATAAGCATAGACATATATATGCTTATGTGTGTGTGTGTATATATATACACATCACCTTCGTTATTTTTATAAATAACTCAAGGCAGTGAACTGCCTAATTCGCCTTCCTCTTTCTATTTTCTCCACAACAACAATTCTGTGAGAAGGATTGGACTGAGAGACAATGACTGGCCCAAAATTACCCAGACAGCTTTTAAATTTAACTTATAGTTGCCTTCTCAGCTACTTTGTAGAGGACTTCGACTTCAGCCTATGAGGTTTTGTGAAACAGCAGAACCGAGATCTTTGTTCCAGATTTTAAAAAATACCCCAAAGTCAAGATTATTGTTATCATCTGCCAATGCAAACCAGATGACATGTTGGTGACTGATGCTTCCTTGAAGCAATTTGCAGCTCCTGGGCCCTTTGAATGTGTGAGATGCTCTTTTGAATGGCTGAACAAATGCTACAAGCCTCTGCTACAAATCGTATATTGCAATTTTACCAAATTGTGAACAGGAACAAGTAATACTCACTGGGTCATCTGCAAATAAAGATTTTGGGAACATACACTACTATTTTTGTGCTCCTTGATTACAACTATCCTTTACTTTATTGTGGCCTAAAATGAAGCTTGACAGCCAACTTCCAGTGATAACTATGGATATTTATCTTTGATCAGTTTTGATTTCAGCAATAATACTATTGATGGAATGTTTGCTCACCAGGATATAATAGGGCTTGCCATAAATTACCATGATTAAATTGTATTGCCCTTGTTATAGGTATGTTATGCAGTAACAACACATAGGAAGTGCCCACCATTTGATATTCTACAATTTCAATAAAAACATACAGTGCAATTTGTTGAAGCTTCTGGTAATGTCTGCTGTAAAGGGAAATGTTTTAAAATGGTGTCCAGGGAAAAGGACTAATGCACATCTAAGCTCTTCCCGAGCTAGAATGCCAATGTTTCAGTTCTTTAAGATTCTTTTTTTTTTGAATTAGTGGGTCATATTGCAGGGACATTTTAGGGCCATCCTTTGCTATCTAAGATAAGTTGGTTCATGTTTTCTGAGAGGCTGGCATAGGTTCTGCTTCTTGAAGCAAAATTCCACCTCTTGTTTTCCTTAGTCATTTCAAAACATGCATCTGAAGTTAATGTGTTCCAGCTGTGCAGATATTGTAGCTCTACTAGTCCTACATGGAATGGGAAGATACAGGGCTTTTTTAATTGAATTATAAAATTGGAAATGTTTCTGGGGAAAGCTGCTCTCAGTGCATTGCTGGATCTTAGGGTCTTAGTCATCACCAAAAAGATGATGTGCCTCAGCCTCTTTAAACATGACTGTGAAACTCATTTTGGAAATTTTATATTCCTATATATTTTCTCTGTTAATTTTATTACTACTATTCTACTAGAGCAAAAAAAAAGCATCTTCTCATTTCCTTTGTTTTAAGGAAATTGGCCATCAAAAAGAGACGTGGTGGTGCAGTAGTTAAAATCCAGTATTGCAGGCTAACTCTGCTCACTGCCAGGAGTTCGATCCTGACTGACTCAAGGTTGACTCAGCCTTGTATCCTTCCAAGGTTGGTAAAATGAGGACTCAGATTGTTGGAGGCAATATGCTAACTCTGTAAACTGTAAACTGTAGAGAGTGCTATAAAGCATTGTATAAAAGTTTAAGTGCTATTGGTATTGTTATCTTCATTTTAGAAAACGACACATCTACCGTCACATTTTCCTCCTTCTTGTTTGTCTATCCTTAAATTTCCTTCCCTGCTTTCCCATTGTAATTCCAGTGCATCCTGACTTTACTGGATCTTTGCTGCAGTACTCAAGACATTCATTCTTCCAGATGGAGCTCATCTAAGTTTGACTTTTAAATGATCACAAGTATACATTGTTTAAAATTATTTATACTCATGTTACATGCCTGTGATTTGGGTCCAACCCTCTTCCAAGTCAGGGTTAAGCGCTCAATCTCTTGATTGCTAAATTTTATCAGGATGTTACTTCTGTCATTATTTCTATGATTTCCACTCCTTTGTTTGCCTTGTCTTATCGATTCAAAATTTAGCACTATATGAGAATTTATTGAAAGCCTTTCTACATTGCCTTTTTTTTCTGAGTACATTTTCAATTTTATGCCTGTGCTATTGACTAGCAGGAACATTTTAGAGTTCTTTAAGATAAAAAGACGATTTTCATTGATGTCACATATTCATCTGCGTAATAAGTATGGTGTAATCTCTTGCTCGAGTGTGTGTGTGTGTGTAGAGGGGGCTGAGCTTAGAGTTCTTCTACAACAAGAAGCTGGGCAGATTTTACCTTTCCCAGAAGCTTTATCTGACCACTTCCAAGAGAATGCAATCAGTTTAGCGAGATTCTTGTCAATAGGCATGCAACAATAAAGAAGTAACCTTGATCAGCTCATGGTGTTATTCTGGTTCTGTGTGTGACAATATCACTCTTTCACTTCTTGCTCCAACTTTTTGATAACGAATATATTATGCATGTTGGTTTGCTGATAGGATTTTTCCAAACCTCCTCTTAAGTCTGGATGCTCTGATAAGATCCTTACCTAAAGATGTTCTTCCTTCATTGTGCCTTTTAAAATTTCTCCTACAATCTTGCTTACACATCTTATTCATTCAATGGGTTTACAATGCCAGGAGCAGCCCAGACGCTTCATGCTTTTGTAGAACTGAAGAAGGTTGTCCAAAATGTCCATGAATCAGTGGATATTGTTTTCTAAAATAGCTCAGAGTTTATATTTCAGCAAAACATCTATGAAAAATGCCTGCCATCGCTGACCTAGGATAGTACCATTTTACTTTCAGAAAAATTGACCTTTACAGGTTTATGAAGGATATAACCCACTTCCCTGAAAGCCAGGTTTAGCTGTATTTTCTGCCATTGAAATAGTGAAGTCACATGCTCATAACTCTTTATATGACCATCTGTACCCCATGAATCAGAGCCTCAGTCACAAATTTCAAATAGCACGCTGGATGCCTGGGGAATTCTGGGAGTTGAAGTCCACGTCTTAAAGCTGCCAAGGCTGAGAATCACTGCTCTGGAGCACAGTAAAAAATAGGCAGTCTTTCTGAATAAAATCCCAGCCACATTCCAGATTAGAAAAGTCCTCAGATTTATGACAGCAGCAGTCATCAGAGTAATATAAATAGGCCCTCTTTGAACTGTATGCTTCATAGATAGCATTAATTCAGAGACCGCAAAATATAAATCAAATCCTTTAGGGTGAAGTCCAGCCACTGGTATTTACATAACAAGGAGTAAAAACCAATTACTTGCCCACCAGGAATCCTTTATGAGGAACTTAAAGGAGGGGAGGGGGTTCCTGTTCACCATTTAGCAGACTGCCTAGTATGTACTATGTGATATTTATTTATTTATTTAAACAATTTATATGGCTGCTATTTTTGCTAGTGCAGCTCTGGGCAACTAACAATAAATTAAGACAAAACAAAACAATCTTCCACCCAAACATCGAAACAACTCTAATTAATTAATAGTAATAAATGTGCCACAGATCCAAATAGATCTTTCCATTTATGGTCAATAATGAACAAACAACCACAGACAAATCAATTAACAACCAGGTCTTTTGTGTTTGGCAAAAGGGTAAAAGGGGGGGGGTATTTAGTTTTGGCCGTGTTACAAGACATTAGAATAGGTGATCGACTTTGTTTCCTTAAGGTTTTTTTTTGGGGGGGGGATCCTTCTAATAAAAAAAACCAGAACAACTTATTTTAATTGTTTAAAATGCACTTAGGATTCCCCTTCATGTAACAATGAATCTGAAACATTGTCAGCACATCCAAGGGAGAAAAGGGAAGGATGCAACCAATTATAGCATCATTAGTTTTATTTATTTATTTTACATTATTTGTGCTGTAACAAATCTAATTAGTTTATACTTTAGAGTGGCAGATTTTGTTAAATTCCTGCCGAGCTGAGCCAGACTTTTTTTCCCCCACTCAGGAAGCAGAGCAGCTGTCTAGGGAACATGATGGCAAGCAACTCATGGGCTCCATTCAGTAGTGTTCGAAGGAAGCAGCATCCTGTCTTCTTTGCCGGTGTATCATGTGTTTCCAGTGACCTCCAAATGCAGTTCTGAAGGCATGAAAAATCTCCGTGCCAACTCGGCTCCAAAAGTCATTAAATATGAAGAGAAGTGCAAGTTCAGATGCACCGAGAAAGAAGAGCATCAGCAATTTGTGACAAACCCCTAAATCTGCCTATGTTCCTTGAATGATGAATGTCCGGGAGACTATCAACAGCAGTAACATGTCATATCAGATCCTTTTTAAAATACACAATCAGATTTTTTTGTCTGCAGTCTTTCCTAGGAGGAATTGCTCGACACTGCAAACCTTCAGCATGAAATATGAAATGCACTTCATCTCATGGGTAGGACTGAATAAACCCTTTATCCTTGAGGGAAAGATAAGCCACCGTTTGTCTCACTGTGAAAAATGAGCTCCATTGGCATTTGTGGAGGCTCGATGCAATGGGAGCATCGCATTGCTTCATCAGCAAAGAAAAGTCACCGGGGATTTTGAAGGCCTCGTTCCCCGTAGAAGATTCAATCCTGTGAGTCGTAGACAGCTTGAACAGAGAACTTATCTTGTGGAGACTTATGGAATTCTGGAGTCCTCCATTTCAAGAGGAGACTCAGTGAAGCTGAGCACAGCCCAAGTTTTTATTGATTTTATTTTATTTATCTATTTATTAGTTTGTGAAACATGTACAAGATAGCAGGTATAAGTATGAACATGGACATGGTCAAAGGAAATGAATACAAATAGTTGTAGTTTAGGACTCCGGGCGGCTTACAATAAAAGGGAAGGGGAATAAATAAGACAATACAAAATTTAAAATACAACAACATTCACAATTAAAGTGGGGTTGGATACTTCAACAGCCCCAGGCCTGCTGGAACAGCCAGAACTTAGTAGCTTTATGGAAAGCCGGGAGGGTAATAAGGGTCCGGATCTCAATGGAGAGGTTGTTCCAGAGGGCCGGAGCTGCAACAGAGAAGGCCCTCCCCCAGGGGGTCGCCAGCTGGCATTGGCTGGCAGATAGAATCTGGAGAAGGCCAAGTCTGTGCAATCGAATTGGTCTTTGGGAGGTAATTGGCAGGAGGCGGTCTCTCAAATAAATGGCGACAGTAGGACAGGGACTGTAGGCATGCTGGTGCGCTTATACACGGCCCCTTTACGGATCTCTTAGGAATGGGGTAAAGTCCATGGGAGACAGTTTAAGGTTGAAGCTGTGGAGGTTTGAGGATGTAACAACAGAGTCAGGTAGAGCATTCCAGGCATTGACCACTCTGTTGCTGAAGTCATATTTTCTGCAATCAAGTTTGGAACGATTTACCTTGAGCTGTATTGATTATTTGCCCGTGTATTATTGTGGTTGAAGCTTGTAGTATCAGTTGATCCCACAGTCACATCTGAGGCAGGAACATTCCCATCCCTGCCCCATTGTCAGACTTTGGTGATCTTTCCCTAGTCTTACAAAATACAGCAATTTCAAAGGAACAGAGAAGAATGTTTCAATACAGAGGAAATTGTAAACGAAGAAGGCAGCACTGAAATACTAGATGCCACCACGCCAAAGGGATCTGTGCCCTGCTGAGCTGAAGACTTGAAAGCTGAGCAGGGACAAAGCAGAAAAAAGGCTGCCTTCTCTTCCCTGTCTCTGGAGTGTAAATTGGGCGTCTGTGTCAATGTTGAGCAAACATCTTGCGACGATTAATGATGTGTCCTAGCGAGGGAAAGAAAGCCAGGAATCCTGGGAGATCCTGAGAAAGACACAGCTTCATTGTGGGGATGATGGAAGAAGGAAGAATAGAGGGGATGAAGGGACAATTCATTCCGAAGAGTAATGAGGGGAGCCACGAATCCCCAAGGCAGACGAGTTGGAGCAAGGAGCAACTATTATTAGAATTCAGTATCGTGTGCCTCTTCATTGGAGTTATAAAGGCAGAGTGAATAGGGGATAATTTTACGAATGTATTTTTCTTTTTTTAAAAAAATCTATTGCTATTATTACTGGCTGGACAAAGCAACTTGGTTTTGTCTCAAGAGAAAGCTTTGTGCTGCGGAGGCAGTGCGATTGATTCTCTTTGTCCTGGAGAAATCATGATGTAATTTCCTTCCATAAGTCACTCTGTGTACTCTTTCCCTCTTATCAACAAGCACAGAAGCCTCTGTCAGGTTTTTTTCAAAGGAGGTCAGAATGGGTAAAGCAAAGAGTTGTGGTCCTTTTGCATTTGTCTTCAAAATGAAGGGACCTGACTGCTTTATGATTTAAGGATTTTTGGATGGAAATTCAGGTGTACATATTGATCCCAAAAGCTCAGGAAAAATGGCCTTGAAAATTATTTCAATAAGGAATAACATTATGGGAATATATTGCAACCATAGGTTTAAATGAAAGGTATATGTTTTAAAAAGTACTTCCACAATTGCAATTAAATTAGTGGAAACAAGAGGGGCTATAATTATTCTGAATATAAAAATATAACCCACTGTATTATTATTATACAATTGTATCACAGCGGCCAGTTGTTTCGCCGGATTTGGCATTGGTTACTAGTCGGGCCCCACCCAGGGGCCTAGGACGTCATAACGTATTTTCGTAATATGTGTGCAGTTCCAAGCAGTGCGGCTTTTTGCATTTGACTGATGGTGATTTTGTCAATTTTTAACTCTTTTAAGTGTAATTCCAGTGCTTTTGGAATAGCACCCAGAGTGCCAATTACCACTGGAATTATCACTGCTGGTTTGTGCCATAGTCGTTGAATTTCGATTTTTAAGTCCTGGTATCTTGTGATTTTTTCATGTTCCTTCTCGGCGACCCTGCTATCACCTGGTATTGCGATGTCTATGATTGTGACCTTATTTTTCTCAACCAGTGTGATGTCTGGTGTATTATGCGCCAGTATTTTGTCGGTTTGTATACAGAAATCCCACAAGATCTTGACCATCTGATTTTCGGTGACTTTTTCAGGCTGATGTTCCCACCAGTTTGTTGCTGTTTTAATATTATAATTTTTGCACAAATTCCAATGGATCATTTGTGCTACTGAATTGTGCCGCAATTTATAATCAGTCTGCGTGATTTTTTTACAGCAGCTGAGTATGTGATCAACAGTTTCATCAGCTTCTTTGCAAAGTCTGCATTTGGCATCATCAGAGGATTTTTCGATTTTGGCCTTAATGGCATTTGTGCGGATAGCTTGTTCTTGCGCAGCCAGGATTAGTGACTCTGTTTCTTTCTTTAATGTACCTGTTGTTAACCATAACCAAGTTTGTTCACTGTCCACTTTATCTTTTATTTTTTCCAGAAATTGGCCATGCAGTGCTTTGTTCTGCCAACTCTCCATTCTTGATTTTATCACATCTTTTCTGTATTCTTGTTTCGTCTGTTGGGCCTTCAGTAGATTTTTGTTCTTTACTTCGATTAATAGATGTTCTTGACTTTCTTTTAAATAATCAGCCAGTGCATGTTTTTCTTCTTCAACTGTTTGCTTCACTTGTAATAATCCTCTGCCACCTGATTTTCGGGGCAGATATAGTCTATCAGTATCACCACGTGGATGTAAACTGTAGTGCATTGTCATTAGTTTTCCTGGTTTTTCGGTCCAAAAGGTCCAAATCAGCTTCTGTCCAGTTAACTATACCAGCTGTGTATCTTATAACTGGTATTGCCCAGGTATTTATGGCCTTGATTGTATTTCCACCATTCAATTTAGATTTCAAAATTTTCCTAACTCTGTTGGTGTACTCTCGCCTGACAATAGTTTTTACTTCTCCATGCTTGATGTTATCCAACTGCAGAATGCCTAAGTATTTGTAGGCTTCATTTTCTTTGCATTTAATTATTTGGCCATTGGGCATTTCAATTCCCTCACATGCAGTGATTTTGCCCCTTTTTATGGATACAGTGGCACATTTTTCCATGCCAAACTGCATTGAAATATCGGTGCTGAATACTCGGACTGTGTTTGTCAATGATTGGATTTCTATTTCTGACTTTCCATAGAGTTTCAAATCATCCATATATAGTAAATGCGAATTTTTTTCAGCTTCTTTGGCTGTTTGGTAGCCTAATTTCTTTTTTTTTTTTTAAGATTACTGATAGTGGGACCATTGCGATGATGAAGAGAAGAGGTGAAAGTGAATCACCCTGGAAAATTCCTCGCTTGATATTAACCATTCCGTAGATCTCATTCCCTACTGCCAACTCAGTTCTCCATTGTTTCATCGCCTTTTCAGTAAAGGATGTAATATTTTTGCTAATGCCAGTTGTTTCTAAGCATTTTATGATCCAACTATGTGGGAGTGAGTCAAATGCCTTTTTGTAATCAATCCAGACCATATTCAAGTTCGTTTTTCTGTTCTTACAATTTTCTAATATCATTTTATCAATTAGGAGCTGATCCTTTATGCCCCTGCTCCTTCTTTTGTTGCCTTTTTGCTCTACTGGCAAGATGTTGTTTGTTTCCAAATAATCCATCATGTTATCTGCAATAATGCCTGTGAGTAATTTGAAGGTTGTTGGCAAGCAAGTTATTGGTCTGTGGTTTTCAGGTGTTGTTCCTTTAGTTGCATCTTTCTGAATCAAGTATGTTTTTCCAGTTGTCAACCATTCATCAATTTGGCCCTTTTGTAAAATTTCATTCAGTTGCCTGGCCAATATCGCATGTAAACTGGTCAGATATTTGAGCCAGAAACCATGTAATTGGTCCTTTCCAGGTGATGTCCAATTCTTTACCTTTTTTACTCGATTTTTGACCATCTCAGTTGTTATTTCTAATACTTGCATTTGTTTGTTGCCAATGCTTTTCTCAAAGTCATGCTTCCTTGTTGTAGTCCTTTGCATTTTCCCACAATTCTTTCCAGAATTCAACTGTGGCCTGCTTTTCTGGTTTTTCACTTTTGGTGTCACCATTCACATTAAGACTTTGATAAAAACGCCGTTGGTCTGATCGAAATTGCTGATTTTGTTTATATTGGATGATTCGTGCCTCATATCTTTCAATTTTTCTAGCTGTTGCTATTATCTGCTGTTTTACAATCTCTACAGCTTCATTGATGTTTCTTGTATCCAATCTATATCTTCTGATTAGCCGATCTATGATTTTGTTGTTTTTAAGCCGTTGCTCATGCATGTTCTTTAAGTTACTAGCATCTGCCCTTAATTTTTTGACTTTTTGTTCTAATCGGATTTTCCACTTTGGCTTTGATGCTTTTTCTGTTGTGTGACTAGGTACTTTAATTTTAATGCCTAGTTCATTAGTGACTATTACAGGTTATTATACGGAATAAAGTGTACATTAACTGGTTCGTTTCCAAGATGGATCCCGATTCAATTGTTGAAAACACTGCATTAACCATTTTCATGATAGGGGCCAAAATTTTCTTAGGCACAGTTTTTAGTGATGGTAAATGTTGCCTTTCCTCATTAAGCAGAAAATGCTCCATGATCTTATCCTTCAATTCTTTTTGTTTTTGAGTTAGTTCATCAGTTGGTTCAATGATAACTGGTTCTAGTGGTGGTGGTGTTATTTCCTTCCCGAGAGCTTCTTCTGGGAGTTCTATTATAATGTCTTTAGTTGTGTCTTGAATATCAGTTATTTCTGCTTGTGATACTGTTTTTTTGGTTTTGCAATTTGCCTGAATTTCCTCAAGTTCAACTTCACTAAACACTTTATTCCGTATAATAAATCGCCTTTGATCTGCTAGTCCTTGTGCACTAACATTTGAATCTGGATATTGTTGTTTCCATAATTCATACATTCGCTTTAAATAGCCTCTTTTTTCTGGCTCTGAGTTGTAGTAACAGGCCATTATGGCCCGGTTTTCATCTGCACTATATTTTTGTCGTTTTGTTGGCTGGTCCACTTGTAGCCCACTTGTCGATGGATGTCCAGGGACCCCAACATCCGCCGCAGCCCTTGTTAACCCGCGCGATGACCGATGCGGTATGGAATTCTTATTCGTTCTTTTCACCATATTGTATGGGTTGGCGGGGTTTTTTTATGGGACCAGATGCCAACCTGACCCCAACCCTCCTCCTTTCTCATCCGGGCTTGGGACCGGCAACGGCGGAGTTGTTGTTGTTGTTGTTGTTGTTGTTGTTATTATTATTATTATTATTATTATTATTATTATTATTATTATTGCTATTAGAGGGAATCCTTGATTTATGGCCACAATTGGGACATGAATTTCCATTGGTAAGCAGAGTGGTTGCTAAGTGAATTGC
This sequence comes from Thamnophis elegans, assembly GCF_009769535.1. Lineage (NCBI taxonomy): Eukaryota > Metazoa > Chordata > Lepidosauria > Squamata > Natricidae > Thamnophis > Thamnophis elegans. The sequence continues at coordinate 119,242,046 of NC_045542.1, read as the reverse complement.
ACCTGATTTTACGAACTATTTTTTCCCTACTGTTGTTAAGTGAATCATGTAATTAAGCGAATCCACCTTCCTGTTTTGATCCAGCCCTCGCGAGTAAAACAAACCCCTTTTCAAAACAGGGCAGGAACAGTCTTTTATTCACATGCATAAGCAAAAAACAAATGTAATTAGTCCCAACATACCTGGTTTGGGCCAAGGAATCTGAATTGCTTGTATACTAGAAAATAAATGGTTGTCTTTGACAACAGGCCACTTCCAAAACTTACTTTTTATTTCCCAGGCAGGAAGGGGATGGCTAGCATCTATGTCTGCTTTTCTCTGAGAGTCGGCGTATAGCTTTTCTTTCCCCTCTCCTTTCCTCTCTACACATAAACACATGATCTGGGATGGGTCTCATCCATTCCTCCCCCTCACTCAGCTCAAGCCCCCAAGACAGCTGCCTCTCCACCTGGGGGAGGACAGAAGACCCTGCCTCTTTCTTTTTCTCTGATGCTGTTTCCTTATCAGAGCCTTCCAAAGCCTCTGAAGCTGGTCCAGGCTCCCCCTCCACTTCCTCTTTGTCTCACTCTTCACCTAGCTCTGCTGGCAGCCACCCGGCCACAACACTTTCCTCATTGCATTTGCTTGTCGGAGGCCAACTGGGAAGGCTGAAAATAGTGATCATGTGACTCCTGGATGCTGTAAACTTCATAAATACATGCCAATTGCCAGGAACCTGAGTTTTGATCAAATGACCAACTGTGATGCTGCGACAGTTGTTAGGCAAGGACCAGCTGCCACTTTCCCCAATGCCATTGTAACTTTGAACCACCACAAAACAAATGGTTGTAAATTGAAGGCAATATAGCAATAGCAATAGCAGTAGACTTATATACCGCTTCATAGGCCTTTCAGGCCTCTCTAAGCGGTTTACAGAGAGTCAGCATATTGCCCCCAACAATCTGGGTCCTCATTTTACCCACCTCGGAAGGATGGAAGGCTGAGTCAACCCTGAGCCGGTGAGATTTGAACCGCTGACCTGCTGATCTAGCAGTAGCCTGCAGTGCTGCATTTAACCACTGCGCCACCTTGGCTACATAAAGGCTACCTTTATGTACAATATTCTTGCAAAATATATTAAATTTAGTCTTAAAAATCTTAAGAGTTTACACAAGAAGAATCTTGGGGTATACAAATAATCAATCTGGACAAGTTTCAGTTAGAATTTCAATATTTTATATGCTACCAAAGATTTATCTCCAGGAAGAGTTCCATGATAGGAGGCAAATCTATTTTGGATCATTTAGAAATATATTTTGTTTTTGTTTTTTTTAAAAAAACTCTTTTCTAAAAAGACAAAATATCTTAAGCTCCAAAACTTCTAGAACAGTATAAGAGCTGTATATCTCATTGACAAGGACAATAATTCCTTACTTGCCCCTATTCCTCCTGTAGGAGATTTCATCATCTCTTTGCCCTTACGAGCTATTTGGGTTAGAGCAAGTGATGAAAGAGAAAAGTCTTTACATAGCCTTATCTAGCCTGGTCTTTCTTTAAGAGATAAGGGAAGTTTGATGTTGTAAGCCGCCCAGAATCTCTTTCAATGAGAAAGGTGGCAAATAAATGTAATAAATAGATTAAATAAAATTTCCAGTCTGTCTGATGATTCTGTCTTGTGCTTCCTTTTCTTCAAAGGTGAAAAATCTCTTCTATCCTTACGTAACTGTATACTACCGAAACTCCTGCATCTGTTTGTCTGTTTGTAATCTTCAATTAGGTGAAAGAATGCATCATAGGGCAACAGGTTTTCAACAAAGTACCTCAAATGGGATAACTTACAAAATGCCAGGATCCATTGCTTCTATGGGAATAAATTTTGAGAAAGTTGTGGTCACCTTGGTGTCATTGCACTGCAATTGCTTCAGTGCCATAACACAGCAAAGGTTACCTGATCTTTGAAGCTTCCTACAAATCATTGGGGAAGCTGGATCATGATTGTCCATGCTCCCTGCCAACTTCCTACAAGCAAAGACTTGTGGGAAGCTTACAAGTGACATCAGCAATGGGAAGGGGAGGTCGCAAGTTGCTTGGATAGGTTTTCACTCATGCAGTGTCCCAGTCCTTCTGCACTTCTGCTATGCTGACTACTTGTGCATACCCTTCTTGATCCATGCGGCACCTCTGCATGTCTTCCTGATCCATGCCATACCTCTATGCACCACATACCTCCATGCACCCTTCCCGACCGGTGTTGTATTCCCATGCATGCTCTGCAGCCTTCACAACACTTCTTGTACCTCTTCACACATCTCTACCCATTCTTCCATACTCTTGCCACATCTCTTCATACCTATGTGGTGCCTATTAATTTTCATTAAGTCAGTGGGGAAGCCAGCAGGAAAGTCGATGTTGCAGGGAAAAAGAGGGAGGGAGGAAACTTTCTGATTCTTCCTTCCAGCTTCCCACAAATAAGCTCAATTGGTAACCCAATAGGAAATTGAAAGTTACTTTCACTCTCAGTGATTATTTTGCCCACCCGTGGTCATTCTGTTTCTCGGTTTAGGTAAGGAACTATCTTTGATACTAGAATGACATGGGGTGTCTAGTTTCTTAATAAATATAGCTTTTATAGCACATACAATTAGTTGATGTGACCATTTGTTGATAGCTAGACTAAACCATCCTCTAAATTCAAGATAGCTATTTTATGAGCACTTACCTTTTTTCAGTGAGCTACTCTGCAAATTAATGATACAAACTATAGATAGTATACTTAATCACTGCCACTTAATCACTCAGTACTGTTTCATCACTCGATTTATGTATAGCAGTGTATCCTCTAACAAGGACACCTGCCAAATTTCAATCTTTTAACACCTTGCAAAGATGGATATATTTAAAATTCAGGGAGGGAGGGAGAGTGTGTGTGTGTGTGTGTGTGTTTGTGTGTATGAGAGAGAGAGGGGGGAGAGGGGGAGGGAGAGGGAGAGGGAGAGAGAGAGAGAGAGAGAGAGAGAGATTTTTCTGAGTTAGACTTAGCTTCTGGTGTTCATATAATTATTTTGGCTATAATATTGGAGTAATTTGACATGGTTTCTTCCTGTTTTTTTTTCACAGTATAATCTATTGCCTGGAATGCCCATCCAAGTATTAACCTTATCTGATCCTGCTTAGCTTTTCAAGGTCAGCTAAGTGCTGCCTCCCAGTTCGATGTCATTTAATTATGTCATGATAACAAAATGCTAAAAATGGAAAACAGTAGAATACAGAATAAAAGCTAAGTAGATAAAAGGAAACTATAGAAAAGCCAATAATTATTATCATCACACTCTTCATTATCACACAAGCAAAATTGGTCCAGTTTGGAAGGAATTTATAAACGCATTTGTAATCCATATTCAACCATTTTTATCTAAAAAGATAGTGATATAATATGTTGGGGATTTCAGATCTGGTATTGACTCTTCTATTGATTTTTTTAAAATATATTTTAGATATACTGCAAGATATACAGAGAGATTTATTATCAAATTAAAGAGCTGATATGGAAAGCCCAGTTGCTTCTAGGATAACAAATTTATATATCTCCTATTTAGAAACAATTACATTCAATCAAGGAAAAATAATCTGCACAGCATATGTCATTCTGAAAAATATATTCATGATGGATTGATACACTGCTACCATTTTTAGATATTATAAAGGAAGTGAGCACATTTGTGGTGGATACAATTTGTGAAAAATGCTACTGAAAACTCACTGATAAAAAGTAAAATATATTTTTGTAATGTTACAGCAATAACTGTCCTATAAATAATGGAATAATTTACAATCTAGTCACTTTTAAGGCTAAAATATTGGTGTTATGAAATATGTCTAATCACTATGCATTGCAGGTGGAAAAATATTGGAACTATAGGTAGGTAATGGGGGGGAGGGGTGGGAGAATCCTAGAATGGAGAGGAGGAAGAAGCAATTATCGTCTTTGATCTTTGTGAGACAATACAGTAGATTGTTTTACTAAAGCATTGGTATTTAATTCAAAACATTTCAGTGTATCAGAATCTATGTATGTTAGGATACCATGGTTCTTTAATGTGACCAATAAATCAATCCATTTACATAATTTACAATAGGGTAAGGCCCACTTTTATTTTTCTCAGGAGTGTCAAACTCGATTTCATTGAGGGCCACATCAGGATTGTGTTTGACCTCAGGAGGTTGGGGTAGGCATGCCCAGGGTGGGCGTGGCCACCTTATTGGCCATCCCTGTGGTGGCCCGAACACTGCCAGTGAAAAAGGGCTCTCGAGCTCCGTTTTTGGCTGCAACAGCTTCCTGTAACCCTCTGCCAGCATAAACAGCACTCAGGAGGGCTACCCGCAACCCTTGCAAGCTCCATTTTTGGCTGTGATGGTATCCTGCAAGCTCTGCCAGTGAAAATGGAGCTCAGGATGGCCCCATGTAGCCCTCACAAGCTCCATTTTCACTGGCAGAGTCCTCGTGGGCCAGGCCTTTACTGTTTCCAGGGCAGTCACGTGGGCTAGATCTAAGCACCACACAGGCCAGATCCGGGCTTTGAGTTTGACACCCCTGATTTATAGCATGTGACCTCACTGAATTTTTTTTAAATAGTTGATACAACATGATTAGATTTTGCTATGAGAAATGTTATATGTCAATCTACATTTTTTTAAATAAGTTCATGTAATTTTGCATTTCTATTTTGTATCGTAACATTCCAACAGTCTGGAATTTGCTGTAAATGTCCTTCATTCTCAGTAAGTTTCAGAGATGCAACTATAATAGCATCGTATCTATGTGTTTGAAGCAAGCCTTTTCTCTTTGGGCCTAGGGAAATAGAGGCAGATCTGTACTTTAATTAGACATTCATAGGTATGTTGTACATCAAATTTTATGAAAATACTCTTTAATTGTGATAATAGACTACATGGTACTGCAAGTTAGAAGGATCACATTTATTTTACAGTCATTTGAGAAGGATTAGTGCTCACTAATGACTCCTGCTGACATCTGATAAAGAATCCTTCCTGAGAAATGTGAAACCGAAATGAGAAGCCATCAACCCATTCCTTATTTATTACATGGATGGTTTGGGGAAAATTATATGTGTGCTTAACCTTTACATTAGTGTAATATAATACTAATAGTATATAATTCTCCCTTTATTTGTTAAGTAAATGAGACTTGAAAGAGTAAAAGTTTCATTCAGGCCAGAGGTAAGCTGTCACAGCAATTAGTTTTCAGAAGAGTAGGGTCACTTGCCCATTTTCCTTGCTTGGCCCATCTTGAAGGATAAGCATTTCAAAATGGTTCGGAAGAAGTGATTTGGACCTCCAGAAGTCATGAACACAGCATCTCTTTCTACTTTTTAATTTGACCACTTCTTTTTTCTGGCTTCTTCACATACCTGAAAAAAGATATCACTGTTTTAAGGAGTCAACTTGTTAAATAAATAAAGTGACTCTTAAACAAGAAGCATTTTGGTCTGAAGCCTGAAGAAAAAGATGGCTGCTTTAGACATGTTATGAGTTGAAAATATATAGGTAAAATAATACAATACAGTACAATAGCAGAGTTGGAAGGGACCTTGGAGGTCTTCTAGTCCAATCCCCTGCCTAGGCAGGAAACCCTATATCGTTTCAGACAAATGGCTATCCAACATCTTCTTAAAGACTTCCAGTGCTGCGGCATTAACAACTTCTGGAGGCAACCTGTTCCACTGATTAATTGTTCTAACTGTCAGGAAATTTCTCCTCAGTTCTAAGTTGCTTCTCTCCTTGATTAGTTTCCACCCATTGCTTCTTGTTTTACCCTCAGATGCCTTGGAAAATAGTTTGACTCCCTCTTCTTTGTGGCAACCCCTGAGATATTGGAACACTGCTATCATGTCTTCCCTAGTCCTTCTTTCTATTAAACTAGACATACCCAGTTCCTGCAACCATTCTTCATATGTTTTAGTCTCCAGTCTTTGTTGCTCTTCTCTGCACTCTTTCTAGGCGAGATCATTCCGAGGCACGGGATAAAATACCATCAATACGCGGACGATACGCAATTGTATCTGTCCGCCCCGTGCCAACTCAATGAAGCGGTGGACGTGATGAGCCAGGGTCTTGAGGCCGTTAAGAACTGGATGAGCGCTAACAAACTGGTACTCAACCCGGACAAGACCGAGTGGCTGTTGTGTTTCCCTCCCAACAATTTGGCTAATGTTCCATCTATCAGGCTGGGGGGTCAAATTTTATACCCCTCAGATAGGGTTCGTAACTTAGGAGTCCTCCTGGATCCACAGCTGACTCTCGACCATCATCTGTCGGCTGTGACCAGGGGGGCATTTGCCCAGGTTCGCCTGGTCCGCCAGTTACGACCCTACCTGAATCGGGAGGCTCTCACAACAGTCACTCGAGCTCTTGTGATCTCTAGGCTGGAATACTGCAATGTGCTCTACATGGGGCTGCCCTTGAAGTGCATCCGGTGGCTGCAGTTAGTTCAGAATGCGGCCGCGCGAGTGATAGTGGGCGCACCGCGGTTCGCCCACATAACACCTATCCTCTGCGAGCTGCACTGGCTACCTGTTGATCTCCGGGTGCGCTTCAGGGTGCTGTTGACCATCTTTAAAGCCCTTCATGGTAGTGGATCTGAGTACTTGAGAGACCGCCTTCTGCCGATTACCTCCCTCCGACCGATAAGATCGCACAGACTGGGCCTCCTCCGAATCCCATCCGCCAGTCAATGTCGACTGGTGACTACACGGAGGAGAGCCTTTTCTGTTGCAGCTCCGACCCTGTGGAACGATCTCCCCGTCGAGATACGCACCCTCACCACCGTCCAGGCCTTCCGCGCAGCCCTTAAGACCTGGCTATCCCAACAGGCCTGGGGATAAGTCTCTAATTTGCCCCACCCGAGTGTTGAATGTTGAATGCAAGTTGTGTTTTTATTACTTTATTTATTTTGTTCACATATTGTTTGTTTTGAATTGCACCCCCTCCCTAATGGTTGTAAGCCGCCCTGAGTCCCCTCAGGGAAAAGGGCGGCCTATAAATCCTAATAAAATACTCAAATACTCAAAAATAGGTTATCCACATCTTTTCTACACCGTGGTGACCAAAACTGAATGCAGTATTCCAAGTGTGGCCTTACCAAGGCATTATAAAGAGGTATTAACACTTCACGTGATCTTGATTCTATCCCTCTGTTTATGCAGCCTAGAACTGTGTTGGCTTTTTTGGCAGCTGCTGCACACTGCTGGCTCATATTTAAATGGTTGTCCACTAGGACTCCAAGATCCCTCTCACAGTTACTACTATTGAGCAAGGTACCACCTATGCTGTACCTGTGCATTTCGTTTTTGTTGCCTAAATGTACCTTACTCTTTTCACCATTGAATTTCATTTTGTTAGATAGTGCCCAATGTTCAAGTTTGTCAAGATCCTTCTGTATCTTGAGCCTATCTTCTAGAATGTTGGCTATTCCTGCCAGCTTGGTGTCATCTGCAAATTTGATGAATTTCCCATTTATTCCCTTATCTAAATCATTGATGAAGATGTTGAAGAGTACTGGGCCTAAAACACAGCCTTGGGGTACTCCACTGCATACTTCCCTCCATGAAGCTGCAGTTCCATTGAGGACTACATGTTGAGTGCGGTTGGTCAGCCAGTTACAAATCCATCTGGTGATGCTGTCTAACCCACATTCTTCTACTTTATCTAGTAGTAGGTTATGGTCTACCTTATCAAATGCCTTACTGAAGTCCAAGTAAATTATATCGACGGCATTCCTCTGGTCCACTAATTTTGTCATTTTGTCAAAGAATGCAATAAGATTAGTCTGGCATGATCTGTTTTTGACAAACCCATGTTGGCTTTTTGCTATTACTTTGTTTGCTTCTAGGTGTTTGCTAATTCATTGCTTGATTATCTTTTCCAGAATCTTTCCTGGTATTGAAGTCAGGCTGATAGGTCTGTAGTTTCCTGGATCTGTTTTTTCCCCCTTTTTTGAAGATGGGAACCACATCAGCTCTTTTCCAATCCTCTGGTAGTTCCCCGGTGCTCCAGGATCCCTGAAAGATATAGTTCAGTGGATCTGAGATCTGCCAGTTCCTTCAGAACGCTGGTGTAATCCATCCAGTCCTCATGATTTGAACTCGTCTAGGGTAGACAGGTACTCACTTACCATTTTCTTCCCTATTTCAACTTGTGTTCCTAATCTGATTTTTGTGGTGCTGTTTATGATAGGTTGGACTGTTTTATCCCTTTGTGTAAAGACAGATGCAAAACATGAGTTAAATAGTTCTGCTTTCTCACTGTTGGTTGTCATCTTCTTTCCACTTTCTCCCAGCAATGGACCAATTGTTTCCTTAACCCTTTTCTTGTTTTTAACATGTTGGAAGAAGCTTTTTTTGTTAATTTTTACTTTTGTGGCAAGCCTTTCTTCATTGTGAGCCTTAGCTTTCCTCACTTCATCTTTACAGGCTCGGGATATTTGCTGATATTCTGCCTTAGTTATGTCCCACTCTTTCTACCTTTTATGCTTATCTTATTTTTGTCTTTCAATTTGTCAGAGAGTTCTTTATGCAGCCCTGCTGGTTTCTTTGGGGAGCTCTTATTTTTCTTCTTCAAGGTACAGGTTCCCCTCCCACATATGTGCTAGTCATTCCCAACTCTAGGGGGCAGTGCTGATCTCCATTTCAAAGTTGAAGACCACTGTCCAAAGATGTCTCCATGGTCATGTGGCCGGCATGACTAAATACTGAAGGCACACAGAATGCTGTTACCTTCCCACCAAAGGTGGTTTCTATTTTTCTACTTGCATTTTTACATGCTTTCGAACTGCTGGGTTGGCAGAAGCTGGGACAAGTAACAGGAGCTCACTCCATTACGTGGTGCTAGGGATTCGAATCGCCGAACTGTCAACATTTTTGATCGACAAGCTCAGCATCTTAGCCACTGAGCTATCGTTTCCCTTAAAATATATGCCCAGCTTCAAAGCACAATAAAAAAGGATGTGCCAGATCTCTTGATAAATTAAATTCCCAGTTTGATCATTTCGGGAGATTTCATTACAAAGTTTTGTTTCATTTTGTTTTTCCCATTCACAGTGACTTCTTTTCCCCTTGGAGTTAAGGGAAGAGAATGTGCTTCATATATAATACAAAGACAAAATGGAATTGCTCTGCTAAATTAACTTGCAAGAACTATACTTTCCTGTTAGATCCTTTTGCTTTTAAGAGATATTGCGTATGATTTTGCTGTATTTTATATGGTTACCTGAGAACTATATATCGTGTTGCTTTTTTCTGGTTGTGGACTTCCTATTTTTGTCGGCTATCCTGTATATTTTCATTTTACTTATATTTATTCTTCCGTTTGTTCGTCTGCAGGCAAGAACTAGGAATTAAGATCTGAATTCATAAAAAGTGAATGGCAACTACAGATTAAAATTAAATTCACCCAAAATACAGATACTTTCATTCTGTGTCCAGAGGATTGTAGGTGAGAGAGATGCTATTCAGATAGCATCTGTCTTTCTAATAGAAAACCCATGATGCACTATACATATTGCAATTTAGGCACATATTAAACATATTTCATTTGATCATATCAGATTTGGAGCAATAAGCTATTGATATAGCTCATCCGGGTGCCCGGAGCGAGTTGTCCCTGGAGCAAATTGACCATTGTTGAGTTGTTCTGCAATAATTTGACAGCAGTGAATTGGCAGAGGCAACTTGGCAGTGGTGAGGGGGCTGCTATGAGCTGGCTGCCTCAAGCTGGCCACAATGAGTTGTCCCATTCTGCTATGTTGCTCAGCAGCGTAAGAATGAGTCCAATAAGTGTTTTTGTCTCTTCTCCTTCCTTCACTTTTTAACATTGCAGATATGCAAGTGAGTGTCCTGAAGAAATCTGTTTGATCATTAAGGTGGTCTCCTGAAGTAAATTCCATTGAATTGCATCTGAATTAAAATTAAAGGAAAAGGAATACCACTTGGCATGACAAAGTTCCAAATAGCACAATCTTGGAACATGCTTGAATTTCTAGCATGTTTACACTATTGAAACAGCGATGTCTACATTGGCTTGGACATGTTGTGAGAATGGCTGATGGTCGGATTCTGAAAGATCTCCTGTATGGAGAATTAGTGCAGGGAAAGCGCCCCAGAGGGAGACCACATCGGCGATATAAGGATATTTGCAAGAGGGAATGGACATTAACAGCTGGAAAAGCTTGACTTCTAATTGTTCAGCTTGGAGGCTAAGGACGCAGCATGGCTTTCTCCAATTCGGAGAGACACTTGTTTGGCAGGCTGAGGCAAAGAGGCAATCCCAGAACCAGCAAAATCTGGGGGCTGGGCAGAAGACAGAATGTATCTGCGCTCAGTGTGGAAGGGATTGCCACTCCCGAATTAGCCTTTTTAGCCACACCAGATGCTGCTTTAGGACATCTTTCCAGAGCACAATACCATAGTCTTTTGAGACTGAAGGATGTCAATCAGTGGTGAGTTCCGGATCCCATCACAACTGGTATGCTGCGACAGGGCCAGGTGTCCACCACGGGCACGCACACTGAGCATGCATGCGCACCCACCACCCTGCGATGCTCCAGCTGCTCAGCAGAGGTCATGCAGGCACTGTATGTCCGTGTGCAAATGGCCTGGTTAACTGAAATAGAGGTAAGGAACGAGGGTGGGGTGGATGGGTCCTCCAAAGCACCGTTCTGGTACAGTGGCCACTGCTCCCAGCTGGCTCCGGTATGCCTGTACTGGAGCATACTGCCCGGACCCCACCAATGATGCCAATGTATGGCAGTTGTGGGTCTTGGATTTTGGACACTTTCTATGTTAACCGATTTGAGGTTAAACTGTTATCAGATGATGCACCATTTTGCCAGTTAAATATTATGAGAGTTTTAGTAGTATATAGATCCTGAAATTGCCAGTTGAACTTTAAATATTTATTTATTTTATTTATTTATTTACTGTAGCTTGTCAAACATGTACGGTAACAGGTATAAGTATAAACGTGGACATGAACACAGGAATTGGTTGCGAATAAATGAGGACAATAGGACAGGGACACCCCCTTACAGATCTATTAGGAATGGGGTGAGGTCCATGCTAGAGAGTTTAAGGGTAAAGTTATGGGGGTTAGAGGATGTAACAACAGAGTTGGTGCATTCCAGGCATTGAACACTCTGTTGCTGAAGTCACATTTTCTGCAATTGAGTTTGGAGCGGTTCACCTTGAGTTTGTATCTATTGTTTGCCTGTGTATTATTGCAGTTGAAGTTGAAGCAGTCATTGACAGTAGGATGTTGTAGCAGACAATTTTGTGTACTATGCTTAGGTCAGACTGTAGGCAGCATAGTTCTAGGTTGTCCAAGCCCAAAATTTGAAGCCTGGTGGTGTAAGGTATTCTATTGTGAGCAGAGGAGTGAAGTACTCTTCTTGTGAATATCTTAAACCCTTTGCAACAACATGACTTTGGATGCATAAACATCTCTTTAATATAGAATAAGAAATAAAAAAATATTGAAGTGGGCTAAATAATGATCTCTGCTTACAAGTAGCATCAGTTGCTCCAAATATTGAACTGTAATCCATGAAAAGCAATCACATCCTGTCGCTGAACAATGATTACTTTGAGTAAAACATTAACCTCCCTGCTAATTGTAAAATTCGATTTTATTTTTTTATACTTTGAAATATTAATGTTGCTTTTTCAATAAATAGTTTACTTTTTGTTTTATTGGTTTTTTTCAGTCATCAGTCATCTGCCTCTTGATCAGATCATCTAGAATTTTTAATTTTTTAAACGAAGTTTTTACAACCTGAAAAAAAATAGAAAATCTTTGTCCTAAGGTGTGAAAAAAAATGGAATAATTTCTTACAATTGTAAAATCAGATGTTTGGGAGGTTATTTTAGGCATCTTGCCAAAAGATGCTCAACAAAGGATGGTTTTCAACTTTTTATGTTAATGATGCAAAGATATTAATATGCATGCTTTAAACATATACTTTTGTAGCTTTTTATTGGTTGAGTACTCTTAGTATGGTAAACCTAGGTCTCTGAAGAATATTAAGATTCAAATAAGTTAATGTGATACTGAATTATAGTAAAAAAAAACAGTGCAAATTTTGTTCCTTCCTCCTATTTTCCCCACAACAACCCTGTAAGGTTGGGCTTGGGCTTAGAAAGTGTGACTGGCTTGCAACTCAGCAAAATCACTTGGCCAATTTCTATGCCTTAGCAAGGATAGGAACTCATGATTTCCTGGTTGAAAGTCCAGCACCTTAATCACTATACCCAACTGCAGCATATGCATATGTGTGTTTTTGTATGTTTTGTGTGTTTAAACACACACATACACAACATACATATGTGCTTGTTTTCCTTTAGTACTATATCAAAATATTTTAACAATTAAAGAAGTGGTCTGCTAATGCTACAATAAACCTGTTAGTCTCTAACAACTACAACTACTCTCTGTATGGAGGGATAGTGTCAAAAATATTTTTGCTTGCTAATTCATAGATAAAAAAATCCTACTTTTTGTAGAATAATATGAGACTAGTATGAGCATGAGAGTAGCAATAGCACTCAGACTTATACACCACTTTACAGTGCTTTACAGCCCTCTCTAAGCAGTTTACAGAGTCAGCATTTTGCCCCCAACAATCTGGGTCCTCATTTTACCTATCTCAGAAAGATGGAAGGCTGAGTCAACTTTGAGCCTGGTGATATTTGAACTGCCAAATTTCAGGCAGCCGGCAGGCAGCAAAAGTAGTTTGCAATACTGCACTCTAACTACTGCCCCACCATGGCTCATACTTGTAGTAAAACTGGGCCTTGGTTCTATTTGCCATGTATTTGCCAAAATGAGCACAAATTGGCCGCTATTTTCCTTATTTTTAGCAGAAAATAGTTCAGGTAGCACAGATACGACTAAGGATAATAATCCACTCCACACCCTCTCCATCTTATGAAAAAGTAGTTTTGCAAAAGTCTCAGCTGACTAAAGTAATACTGTAAGGCAGAAGTCAATTTTGATGGTCTCATCTGTTGACAGCCATGACATTTGGAAGATTAGGACTTGGAATATAAAGGATTAAATAGAATGAACATAACATGAATGTGGGGTTGAAAAATGGATGTATTTTGTGTCTGTTTAACTATCAGAAAACATAAGGATGTAATTGATTTGAATGATGGTCGTCCGTGGTTAATGAATATTTATACGCAGGTGGAGATTTTTCAGTATAAAGCATCAAATGGCTAAAATGCAGGAATTGGTGTCATCTGTATTGTGGATGTTTTTGAAAGTAGAAATCCATAGTTAGAGATAGTTACATAGTACGTTCCTATAGATGGTGAATGGTAATAATGGTAGAATGGGAAATGAGCTTCGGGGTGATGAGTCAAGACTATGAATGAATGCAATCAGGAGAAAATATATTTTAATAAGTTATATGAATGGATGTATAGGTGGGAAAAAAAATACTAGGCCACTCAAAGATCCAAGAATGAATAAATGGATGAAAATAGTCAGCATCTGTTTAGGTGGGTGGGGGAGTATATTTGTTTCAAATAGCAGTTAACCATGAATCTATTCATATGTATATATGAGAAAGAATAAATATGAATCTAAAAGCATGACTGGTTTTATTTCTGATGAAAGACTGAGATGATTTCTAAAGGGAAAAAAAGAGAGTAGGACATACCATTTTTTTTAACAGTATCAAGAGTGGATCGTGAGAAAAATGGACCGGGTGAAGAGAGAGCTACATATGCTGTGAGAATCTTGAAAAAAATAGCAGGAATGAATGTGTAGGTGGTTTAGCAAGAGAAATCTTAAGATAGCTGTGGCTTGTTTGTAGAGTGGATGTGTGAACATGTTCTGTGCATCTGATGGAAAAATGCTGTTCTGACCCTCCATATACAAAGGAAAAAATAGCAAAAGGGAATGATAGAATGATACAACGGGATGAGTTTTCAAGTGTGGCTGGTAGGTGTTTCAGTGACCAAAAGGATATGATTGGGGACAATAAGTAAAATTTGGGAAGGGACTGCAATGATGTTGCATTGGAGTGTTCAGACCAGATTTTTAGTCTTAACAAGACTAAACATTTATTATATATTTCTAGATTTAGTGAGGGCATATAATACAGTAATTAGATTCTTTTACACAAAGGAAAAGCTTTGGGATTGCTTGCTGAGTGCTGTAAGTTAAAATAAAAATATGAAAAGTAAAATATGAAAAAACATGCATTCGAATAAATGAGTTGTTAAGTGAATAATTAAACATTAAGTAAGATAAAGCTGTATGATTATATTTAGCTGCTTAATAAAGTTAAATGAATAAAGAATGTTATGCATTAGAGGTGTATTGCTTGGGAATGTGAGTGTGCTTCTAGATTTGTGGGCAGACAATGACATGTTGTTAAGCTGGGAAACTGAAATAAAGCTTTTTAATGAACGTTGGAAAGACTGTATGATGTAATGAGGAGAATGGATCTAAAAATAATGTATATTTGACTGGAAAAAGGAATTGAATGTTTGCAACTTTATATAAATAAGTTGTGAGAATCCAGAGCAATCACATTGTGTACATTGGAAAAATGTTAACAAAAGACAGGAAAGTAAATAGAGAAATTTCAGGATATGCAAATGTTGGCTGAAAAATTATTTGTATTGTGTGAGTTATTGTGAGAAAGGAACATTAGTTGAAAGGAGTGGAAATAGCTATGTGTAAGGTCATACTTCTTCCCCCTTTGTTACACAGAAGCAGAAGATCAATTGATAAAGGTAAATAAAAAATGTACATGTAAAAAATGTAAATTTACATTTATTGGACCCACAACTCCAGTGGACTCTAGATTTCCATCACTGACACTATAGAAAAAGGAAACCTCATCAAATTCCTCATGATCTCAACAGCTCTTATGTATTAACCAATCTAAGCATGTGCCTTTCTAAAAAGAAAACCTACATAAAATGATGCAAAGCCATCATGCTATAGAGAAATATGACTGATTGCCCACATGCTTCCAGCTTCCATTCAGAACATACCATCAAATTTATTATCTTTAGACAGATTCTATGTTACAATCACATTTATTTTGATCCACTAGACCAGGGGTCAGCAACCTTAAACACTCAAAGAGCCACAAAGGTCCTAACCAGAAGCTCCCTGTTCAATTCTGGAGCTGACCAGAAGTCCAGTTCTCCCACCATAGAGTCTCCTCCTAGTGCAGTATCCTTTTTCCTCTAACTGTCCTAACTGAAAGCCCTATCAATTGTGGAGCCAACTGGAAAACCCACCCTTGACATAGAGTCTCCTCCTGGCACACCATGCTTTCACCCCCAACCAGAAGCTCCTCTCAAAATTGTGGCACCAACCAGCATCAGGGAGCTGCAGCAGAGGGATGAAAGAGCCACATGTGGCTCCAGAGCCATGGGTTGCAGACCCCCCAGAGATGCTATAGATAGAGATGACAAACTGATGGAATGAAATCAGGCATCCAAAAAACTGAATTTACCACCAAGCAAGTTCATTACACAAATTAGGAGAGCCAGATAAATTCTAAAAGAAGTCCTATTAAAAGCCATACTTCAGAGATAGAACCACTGAGCACCCTGGTTATCAACTATAGCTGAATGAAATGCTCAAACATATCATTATGAAGCCACAAAACATACTAGACAATGACAACTTTCCCAGATTTCTTAAGGATGGCCTATACTTGCATATGCAAGTATATCCAAGTATATCCAAACTATCCAAACTGTTATTCTGACAAATAACAACAACAAACAAATGGCAATGATGCCAACATGGGAACCAGATCTTGCAATAAGCCCAGAAATTTATTTCCCCCCCCCCAACATCTATACCAATATCACCATCACGAGCCCTGCAATTTCACACACAAAATTAGATATATGATATGTGCCATAATCTGCCAGCAATGCTCCTATGCTGGGCAAACAGATTTGCACAAAAGAATTAATAGACACAAGTTTCATATCAGGATTGAAAACAGGAATTAAATTATAGCAGAACATTTTAACTCCCAAGGTAGTCCATTGCAGATCTCAAGTTTAGAAAGAAAGAAACTTTGGTAGCATAACATTTCAATCAGAATAGTGCTGGAAGGGACCTTGGGAATCTTCTAGTCCAATCTCTTGCTCAAGCAGGAGACCCAATGCCATTTTAGAGAAGTGACTGTCCAGTGACTCTTCTTAAAAACCTTCAGTGATGATGCATCCACAACGTCTGAAGGCAAGCTGTTCCACTGGTTAATTGTTCTCACTGTTAGGAAGTTTTTCCTTAATTCTAGGTTGCTTCTCTCCTTGATTAGTTTCCATCCATTGTTTCTTGTCCTGTCCTCTAGTGCTTTGGAAAATAAGTTGACCTCCTCTCCTATGAAAAGAATAGAATGGGAGGCAGCAGACTCACATGGATCTAGAGGTTTTAGATTATCTCACAATTGATAGGCACTGGTAAACTGCCTCCTAAAGAGCCCCATTTGCATAACTACCTTGTCTTCCCCACTCCTTCCCCACCCCTGCCTCTTCCCAATGTATCTAACTCTCAGATTAGTCAATCCACTTCATACATCCATGAAGTGACTTGCTACCTGTGAAAATGTATGTGTTATATAAAAATGCTAGGCTCAAAGAGTATAGTGGTATAGTGATTAAGGCACCATGCTAGAGACTAAGAAATTGTGAGTTCTAAGTCCTGTTTTAGGTACAAAGCCAGCTGTGTCACCTTGGGCCAGTCACTCCTTCTGAACTCAAGAAAGAGAGCAATGGCAAACTATGCCAAGAAGACTGTGCAGGAACAAATCTAGGAGTCAATAGTCACTTAAAGATGCACGGACATGTGCACATGTGGACACACACACACACACACACACACACACACACACACACACACACACACACAGGGGCTCATAATGTGCTACCAGACTCTTTCTGAACTGAAAAAGATCTGGGCATCCTTATCATGATCAATTTCAATGTCATACCATATCTCTTCTCACACTTTCTAATCTGAGTGCATATAGAGGCAATGTCAAATTAGTACAACTCATCTGCAGTTTTAACAGGTAAAGGTTGAACAGACCCTAGAAAAGCTATTCATGGCCAATTTCCTTCTGCAGCACACCTCTTTAGCTAGATATTCCTTGAAAAGACAGTAATCATTCTCAGAGAAGAGGTCTTGTGTGTTTTCAGGGCAACAGAATGCTCTACAGCTAAAGATCTGCCTGATTAGTTCAGAATGGAAAATTCAGCAACACCCAGGCTCCTTCCAGTTAAAGCCTATTATATTCAGAAACAAGCTGATGAAATCTGCAGGTGACAGTATGTAGGAGGTACTGAATATGGTGGAGGATAAGGAAATTATGCAGAGAAAGACTGGATTATTTCCTGAAGTAGAATAGCAAAAATGTAATGAAAGTCAGTCGGAGCGAGTATAAGATTGCTGTATGCAGTTGGCAGGAGTATTTCTAGTTGACATTTTAATATCTAAAGTACAAGTTGGTGTGCTCTATCTGCATTTTACTAACATATTGTATAACTCGGAGCATCCATCCTAAAATAATATTATCTGATCTATGTTTTATTCAGGAAAAAAAAACCTCCTACTGATATGATGCCTGAAATCAGTGAATTTGTTAAAGATCCCAAGAATCCAATTCAGCCACAGTTCAGCACATATAGAATTTTTAGAATTTTAGAATTTTATTAGAATTTGTAGGCCGCCCTTTTCCCTGAGGGGACTCAGGGCGGCTCACACAAAAACTGGGAAGGGGGGGAATACAGACAGTAGGACAACATGTAATAAAATAGCAAACAACATACATTCATCATTCGGGAGGGGCAACTATCCTATCCCCAGGCCTGACGGGCGAGCCAGTTCTTCAAGGCTATGCGGAAGGCCTGGACGGTGGAGAGGGTGCGAATCTCCACGGGGAGCTCGTTCCAAAGGGTCGGGGCTACTGCTGAGAAGGCCCTCCTCCTTGTAGTTGCCAGCCGACACTGGCTGGCCGATGGAATGCGGAGGAGGCCTAATCTATGGGATCTTATCGGTCGCAGGGATGTAATTGGCAGAAGGCGGTCTCTCAAGTATCCAGATCCACTGCCATGTAGGGCTTTATGGGTGATTAATAGCACCTTGAAGCGCATCCGGAGATCAACAGGTAGCCAGCGCAGCTCGCGGAGGATAGGTGTAATGCGGGTGAATCGGGGTGCACCCGCAATCACTCGCGCGGCTGCATTCTGCACTAGCTGAAGTCGCCGGATGCTCTTCAAGGGCAGCCCCATGTAGAGCACATTGCAGTATTCCAGCCTAGAGGTCACAAGGGCCCGAGTGACTGTTGTGAGAGCCTCCCGATTCAGGTAGGGTCGCAACTGGCGCACCAGGCGAACCTGGGCGAACGCCCCCCTGGTCACAGCCGTTAAGTGGTGGTCAAATGACAGCTGTGGATCCAGGAGGACTCCCAAGTTGCGAACCCTCTCTGAGGGGTATAAAATTTGACCCCCCAGCCTGAGTGGTGGAACAGTAGCCAAATCTTTGGGAGGGAAACACAACAGCCACTCGGTCTTTTCTGGGTTGAGCACAAGCTTGTTAACCCTCATCCAGTCCATGACGGCCTCAAGGCCCCGGCACATCACGTCCACCGCTTCATTGAGTTGGCACGGGGCGGACAGATACAATTGAGTATCGTCCGCATATTGATGGTATCTAATCCCGTGCCTGCGGATGATCTCTCCCAGCGGTTTCATGTAGATGTTGAATAGTAGGGGGGATAAGACCGAGCCCTGAGGCACCCCATAATTTAGGGGCCTAGGGAACGATCTCTGCCCCCCCACTAACACCGACTGCGACCTGTCCGAGAGGTAGGAGGAGAACCACCGTAGCACGGTGCCTCCCACTCCCACCTCCCGCAGTCGTCGCAGAAGGATACCATGGTCGATGGTATCGAAAGCCGCTGAGAGGTCAAGGAGGACCAGGATGGAGGAACGTCCTTCATCTCTGGCTCTCCAGAGATCATCCATCAATGCGACCAAAGCGGTTTCTGTGCTGTAACCGGGCCTGAAGCCTGACTGGAAGGGGTCTAGGTAGTTTGCTTCCTCCAAGGACCGTTGGAGCTGGAAGGCCACCACCTTCTCAACAACCTTCCCCAGAAATGGAAGGTTGGAGACTGGACGATAGCTATTAAGAACAGCTGGATCCAAGGATGGTTTCTTCAGGAGGGGTCTCACCACCGCCGCTTTCAGTGTACAGTTGGACATAACAAAACATCTCAATGGTTATGTCAATAAATATTCTCAGTCATCCAAGTAGAGTAGTTTGGAAGTTGAGACATGGCAAATGAGCTTCTTTTTAAGTTGCCATGGCTCAACTTCCAGACATATCAATAGCACTTAGGCTTATATACCACTTCACAGTGCTTTACCCTCTCTAAGCAATTTAAAGAGTGGGCATATTGCCTCCAACAATCTGGGTCCTCATTTTAGCAACCTCGGAGGATGGAAGGCTGAGTCAATCTTGAGCTGGTGAAACTCGAACTGCCAAACTGCAGGCAGGTGGCAATAAGCAGAACTTCATTCTAACCACTGCACCATCACAGTCCTAATAGTTACAGCATATTTCTTTTAGTTCAGCCAAGAAATGTAGCTTGGAGTTCTATTCAGACAAACAGGAAGTATAAAGACTGAGAATTCAAATAATTCTGAATCCACAAATACAGCATGTAATTGAATGTACATCATCTTCAAGGCAAACATGAATCCTGAAGTATCATCCAGACCTTTTGCTTACAGCTGAAGAATTTTACTTCGATAACTTAGCTCAGGCATTACCCAGAAGTTATTCATTGGTTGAACTCAAGTGGATAGAATGATGAACATTACAACACATTATAAAACCCATCCACTCAGCATGTAGAAAGTTTCACAGCAAGGTGACAGCTGGTTCATATGTCTTTCTTGGGTGTTTTCCTCCTTCTGTGACTCATATAGAAATTGTCCTTTTAACAATAGGAAGATTTTTTTTTTTTTGCTAGGCTCAATCTCTATCTCAGATGCCTCTATGGAAAATGATATTGGATAACAAAATTAGCTTAAGGTCTGTCTGGTGTGAGATGATGCTTGCTAGTACAAAAACAGGATGGGGAAATTATACCATCAAGAATGTGGGACAGCATATTCAAATTAGTAAGATCTTCTCAGTACAATGTACTTAACTGTTATTAACAAGGAAACTCAAGTCTCATCCAATACGCTTTTTTAAAAATGTATGTTTCCAAATAACATCTTTTTAAAATCAGTTCTTTATTAAGACATGCATTAAAGCTTAGAAAATGTTATCCCTGTTGAAAGTTAATTGCATGCAAAACCAATCATTTACAGCATCAATCTATTTTTTCTTTGCTGCCCTGCTCTTTTTCATATCTGAACCTACAACTTCACTGGATCATGTTCAGAAACTACAAGGATCAGTCATTTTAATCCTTCCTTGCTCAGTCCATTCAGAGTGTATTCATTTTAGGACTTTCCCCCCTAAATATTATTCTGCCTGAAATAGCTCATGATTTCCATCTTGTGGGCCAATTTCTTCATCTTACCTGGGAGAATTTTGGAAACAGGAGGGGAAGGAAACTATTAACAGAGGTGACTGAGAGACAAAACAAAACAATATGATTTTCTGAATGAACCTGAACTTCTAGAAAACTCTTGGTGTGTCTGGGCTTTCTTAAGGTGCTCTGAAAAAAAGTTGAAAAGCTGAATCCTGTCAGAGTTTGTTGCAGCAATCACATCCAGAAAGCACACACACACACACAACTGATTCAGCAGGATTCATTAACTTCTCTTTATATATAATATAACACATGAAGTAAATATGCCATACCAAAAGCAGGTTTTCCAACGTGGTAGTAAATACAAGCAAACACAGGCAGAGGAGAGAAGAGTTTCAGTTCAGAGCAGCAGACTAGTTTTGAGCTCAGCACAGACTCAGAGATTTAGTATAGAACAATTGAACTAAGCCAGGCCCAGGCTCCTTGCTGTCTCCTTGTTGCTCACACAGCAAATACTGTTTCAGTTTCCAAACAGCCCTCATTGTATGACTTAGTTGCTATTCCTATTTATTGGCTGACCTTGTTACCATGTCTTATTTAAATTTTAAAGAGCTTTGCAAGCACAAGAGGAACAGAGCTGGCATCACACAATTTTATAGCAGGGAACATCAACAGCATGAGTTGAATTTACTGAGCCTTTTACAGAGAATATTGAAAATGAAGCCAATATATAAATCAGGTTTCTTTCTTAAGTATAACTTTAGGTTGCCAAAAACTGGGATACATTGAACCAAGTCCCCTGTATTTGATGATAAAGCATTTAATGTATTGCTCTAATTCCTAGGTTATTATTTCAGTTTACTTTAGCAGATATTAAACTTTCAAATTTTCCCTCCTCCTAATTTTTAAATTCTGTTTTGTAGAAACAACCAAGCACCCTCTTTTTGTAAAGTCAACTTGTGAGCTTGTGGCTAATTTAAGTCTCATTTCAGGAAAGGTGTGCTATGAAATCTGCATAAGGGAGGCCCTGCAGTGCCTGTAAACTTCGGCATTTCCCAGAAAAAACTTTAAGAAACTTGACACAATTGCCAATCAATACATGCTCTAAGTTATTGATGGCCTACTAACGGAAAAACAGGAGGAAATTAAGAAAAGGGTCATTGATAGAAAATATTAGTTAGGAAATGCAGAGATATCAAGAGATGTGCTCTGGCTTAAAAAAAGAATAGCAAGGCTTCAGAAGAAAATGAGAAATGAAAAAAAGGTGTAGGCAGAGGCATCACTGGAAGATAAGAAGTCAACGGGAATTTTGATGATGAAGTAGTAACTTAAGCTGCCTAAAGACAAAGGACCTTAAAGGGTAAACATATTTTCTGCTTCATATTTAGACCACTATTATTATCATACTTATTATTATTATCATAATTATCATAATTATCATATTCCAAAAGTGTTTTTCAACAGACAACTGGACTTTCTGTTGTTTTGACATTTCGCTTCTCAGCTCCGAGCTTGAAGTGAATAAAAAGATGAGAAGCGAAACGTCAAAAAACCAGAAAGTCCAGTTGCCTCTAGAAAAAGCACCTTTGGGACAAACATGACCTGGATAACTGAGAATCGCCATAGACATAAAATATTCCAAAAGGAATAGAGACCAACTTTAACATAGTTAGTCTGGTAGTCTTTTTAAAGACCAACTTTAACATAGTTAGTACTGGTAGTCCATGAGTTATGGACTGGTCACTTAGCAACTGTTCAAAGTTAGGACCAACTCAAAAAAGGAGACTTTTGATGCATAGTCAAAGGTCTGATACTCAGCCCCCACCTATAGTCTTGTGACTGAACTTTGGGTATTTGGCAACATGGCCACCTTTGTGGCTATTTGCAGGATCCCATTGTCACATGACCATGTTTTACAACAGTTTTGCTGAAAACAGGGGCTTTTGGTTTTTGACAAAACTGTGCTCATAGCAGACCACTGATTTGCTTTATGATTACCATGTTCACTTTACAACTGCCATGTTCACTTAACAACCACTGCAAAAATGTTATAACATTTATTATCATTTATCAAGTCATATGTCAACACCTACCTGTGCCCAGGATAAGATTAAAAAATAACCAATATTGATGCCAAATATTGCAGGACTTCACATTCAAGCCAGGATCTGTACCATTATTTTAAGTGAGACCATTTTGCATGTTACAGTTATTCAGTCTTCATTTATCTTTTATGGACGAGCTTGAAGTTGCTGTTTCAAACAATTTTCCGTTGTTTCGCCAAAAGTATTTATTGTGATATCTTGGGGAGGGGGACAGAAATTCATAAGAACATGTAATTGTATTATCAGTTTCATGGTTGATACACAAAGTTGAGTTAATACACAAAGTGCTTCTGAGTCCAGTCCAATGAGGCCAGAAGCAATATTACTAGCACTTAGAACACTATTATCCTATGTCCGTGATGGTGAACCTATGGCACAGGTGACACGTGGAGCCATATTTGCTGGGACATGTGCCATCAGCTGATTTTCAGCCTTCCGGAGAGTCAGTGCAAGCCGTTTTTACCCTCCCCAGACTTCAGGAAAGCCTCCAGAGCTTGGGGAGGTTGAAAACTCCCCACCCCTGTGCGGGGGTCACGCACGCATGCACAGGTGGGTGGGGCGCATTGAATTGTGGGTGTGGGCACGCACACTCATGCATTAGCACGCACACAGACAATTTTGGCAGGCCTTTACAAAAAGGTTCACTATGTAAATCATCTCAACTTTTCTAGGTGTGGATTAAAACTAGCTTAAAAAGACAATGAGAATAGGCTGATTTGGTATTTGGTATTTGTTTATTTGTATGCCGCCCTTTTCCCTGGGGGGACTCAGGGCGGCTCACAATCCAAGGGGGGGAAAGACAAACTTTTACATATAAGACAATACATGATTAAAACGCAACATTCATACCATTCGGGCGGGTTACAATCTTTAACCCCAGGCCTGACGGGATAGCCAGATTCTAAGGGCTGTGCGGAAGGTCTGGAGGGTGGTGAGGGTACGAATCTCCACGGGGAGATCGTTCCATTGGGTCGGGGCTACTACCGAGAAGGCTCTCCTCCGTGTGGTGGCCAATCAGCATTGGCCAGCGGATGGAACTCGGAGGAGGCCTAAACGATGAGATCTGATGGGTCGTGTGGAGGTGATCGGCAGTAGGCGGTCTCTCAAGTACCCAGACCCACTACCATGGAGGGCTTTATAGGTGGTGAGTAGCACCTTGAAGCGTATCCGGAGATCGACAGGTAGCCAGTGCAGCTCGCGGAGGATAGGTGTTACGTGGGTGAAACGAGGTGCACCCACAATCGCTCGCGCGGCTGCATTCTGGACTAGCTGAAGTCGCTGAATACTCCTCAAGGGCAGCCCCATGTAGAGCACATTGCAGTACTCCAGCCTAGAGGTCACAAGGGCACAAGTGACTGTTGTGAGAGCCTCCCGGTTCAGGTAGGGGCGCAACTGGTGCACCAGGTGAACCTGGGCAAATGCCCCCCTGGTCACAGCTGATAAATGGTGTTCGAAAGTCAGCTGTGGATCCAGGAGGACTCCCAAGTTGCGGACCCTGTCTGAGGGGTATAATATTTGACCCCCCAGCCTGAGAGATGGAATATTTGCCAAATTAGTGGGAGGGAAACACAACAGCCACTCGGTCTTATCCGGGTTGAGCACGAGTTTGTTGGCCCTCATCCAGTCCCTAATGGCTTCGAGTCCCTACTGTGATGAACACAGTATCCTGATTTGCAGGGAACACAATTTTTGCTGCCTACTGTTCTGACCTAGGTTTTCCAAGAACATGAAGCAAACCCCTTGTCCTGACAAAAACCTTTTTTATTAATTTACTGTGAATTCTTCTCATTCACATTCAACAAAATCTTTGAAGGGAGGATTTGCAGTCATAGACCTTATCTAGCTTGGAGAGCTGCCAGGCTGATATCTGCAAAAGTTGGCAAGGAGTCTAGGAGAGTCATGAACCAATTAAGTGAACTGCAAACTCCACTCCCCTTTCACTCCTTTTTTCTGTCCTCTGGGAGAGGCCATTCATCATCCACTTGTGGCCTTACTCCCAAGTCGACCCCTGTTTTTAGTCTGGCAACTCTGCGCATGTGCACACTGGGAACAGGCTCCAGCTGTTCATCTGCCTCACTGACATCTGACTCTGAAGGCAGCTGATAACTGGCATATGAACCTGGTCCCCTCTCTGCCTCTGACAGAAAGCCCTCAACAGAGCCTTCCTCAGATTCCAGGACTGGCACATGTTCCTCTCCAACCTCCTCACTCTCTGAATCTGCTGCCAGCAGGCGGGCCACAACACCTATTTTTTGTGGTAGAGAATTTGCAAACAGATATTTGTTTGACACTTGATACCTGGCCCAGCATCATGGACAGTAGGGTAACCACTGGAGAACTGGGGCTAATATCTTTTTCTAAATGGCGTTTGCCATTATTTTATTGAATGTTTATGGTATACTTTTAATCCAAAATTTATGATGGTTCAGATGTCTGCTGCTCAAAGCTAGTTTCTACAGGAGCAGTTTACATACCCAATAAATAATTTTTTAAAATTCTCTGCTGAGCATCCTGAGGCATTAAGGAATGGGGTCAGCCCACTTGTGAAAATGTGGACAGATTTATCTTCTGGATGCAGTTGGTCTCTTGGCCATATATCATTGACCAGCATTATGTACAGTCATGGCCTTTGTGCTAAAAACAGGCAGTAAAAAGTAAGAAAGTCTAATTGGTTGTGAAAGCTAGAAAGCAGATGGAAATACCCTTAGGAAACAGGTAAAACCTGAAAACAAGAAAATCCTCCAGTTATGTCTTTTCTATTGTTCAAACAAAAGACACTTGAGCCAGGAATATCTTCTTCTCCTGCTTGATTTGTTCAAATGTCCAGAAATTCTAACTAACCATCAGTCTTCAAGGAAATCAAGTAACTCTATGAGATTACAAGCAGGTTTAATCAATCAGTAATCAAAACTAATCAGATCTTCCCATTAACCTGTTGCTGTTGCGCTACAGATTGTGCTTTGTTAGCAGAGTTGTGACTTTGCCTTTCATTCTAATACAGGGAGTGGAGGAGGACACGTTTTCCTCAAATGTTGTCACGCTATCCTTCAGCTGAAGCTCACAAAACCTCAGGGCATCGCTCTTAGCGACCCAGGAAATTCAGTCAGCCTGTTTTAACAGCATCCAAGGCTGTGCGCAGAAGCTGCATTTCAACAAAACCAAATCTACGACCTTTCCAAATCCTGCCATCTGCTGCTCAATTGTTCAGCTCATGGCTCCAATTGAAAATAAATAAAGGACAGTCCAATGCCTCCCCCCTCCCATGCACCCCAAAAGTGAGCAGGAGAAAAGTGAGGAAGACATCACTTGGTTCATACTAAATATTGTCTAGCCCTCTTTCATACTGTCTGCCTCTTTTTTACAATTTGTAAGGTATAAAGAAGTTGTATTAGAATCAATTCTAAAATGCTGTTTTTAACCCCAGTTATGCATCAGAGGGACATATATAATATTGATTTTCAGTGAATTACAGACGAGTTGAATTTTCATTGGGGTTTTAGGGTGGCACTTTTGAAAGGTGCTGGCTGTTAAGAATGGTGAAACATGTGCAGGGGTGGACTTGAATTGGCTTGCACCGGTTCGGGTGAACTGGATGCTAATTTTACATCTGGTTCACCGAACTGGTTGATGCAAGGACTGATTGGCTTCTCCCTGGCCATCCCACCCTGTCCCTCCCAGGAGTCTCCACATGGCCTGTTCATCATGCCAGGTAAGTAAAGGGCCTGCAAGGAGGCTCCTGGAGGGCGAAAAATGGCCTACCAGAAGTTTCCAGCCTCCAGAGGGCCTCCGGAGCTCTCTTGAGGAAAGCCTGGGGAGGGTGAAAATACCCCCCACCACCATGAGGAGGCCGAGGAGGTCATACATCCCATGGGCAGGCAGCAAACCAGTTGCTAAAAATTTTCAATCCCAACCCTGAATATGTGACCTGACCCAGCCTTGCTAATGATAGATCATCACCTTTCCAATATAGGACTCCAGTCAAACATTGCCTTGCTTTGAGAATGTGCCTCAAAAGACAGCAGCTTGATCATATTGATATTCTCATTCCTGGCATTCTTTAAGGGTGAAACACATCTGCTGTTTCAGCTGTTCTTAAAGCCTCAAGCAACTCCTGGACCAATTTGCAAACCAGCGCCATTGCTGCTGAAAGACTAAGGCTGACTGGCACATCTGACTACACTTGTTAGCAATTCTTGCTAAGTATCTTTTTCTCCAGCAGCCCAGTTTCCCCAGCGCAATATTGTCAAGCCATTGTATTGTTTTTCCTTCTTTATGGGATTGGACTTCCAATTTCATTAACTCCTCAGTAATCTTTCCTGTAAGGCTTTCAACAGAGGCGTTTGGTGCCATCTATCTACTCAGTGTTCTTCCTAAGGCTGATTTGTCAATTTGCTCTGCTGTTTAATTCATGCTGCTAAGTCATATTCTTTTATGATAAATAGTTTTAGAAAACTGAGAGGACTGACTCTGATTTCTACTTGGGGGAAAAGATACATGATAGCAATACAATTAAGGTGGCAATTTTCCACGCTGACCATAGAGGGTTTATTGCTGTTCTACTCCACCGCCTGTCAGAGCTGTTCTAATATAAGCAAGGATGGGATATTCTGTTTCCTATGACATTTATTGATTTGATTTAATCTAATTTAATCTAATCCCAAACTTGTCAATGTTTCATATACGTAGCATGTTTAAAAGAATGTCAAATCAAAAGAAAACAGGAACCAAAGACCCCAAATTCGCTTACAATAAAGACCAAATGAATAGAAAAGAGACATGGCAAGGCAAAATATAGGTGACCAGTGCACACACACAAAAACCTAGCAGACAAAGCAGGAAATAAGAACAACTGGCAATGGCCAAGAGCAGGAAAGCTGAAGAAAGAGACAGGTGGGCTAATGCTGGTTATACAAGACCAAGCATCATTTAGAACAAATGCATATAAAGACAGAACTGAGAAGACAGAATTTAACAGATTAACAGAGTTGGAAGGGAATTTGTAGGTTATCTAGTCCAGGAAATTTTAAATTTATCAGACTTGAACATTCTGATTCTACAAAAAACCATCCTATTTGGAACAGCTTATATCCTCCAACATTACCTTAACAGTTCCTAGGTCCTTGGTTAAGACTCGAGCTGGTGAGCTACCAACCAGCCCCAAAGGCTGTGAAGCTCACCAAAGATGATAATAATAATAATAATAATAATAATAATAATAATAACAACAACAACAACAACAACAACAACAACTCCGTCGTTGCCGGTCCCACGCCCGGATGAGAAAGGAGGAGGGTTGGGGTCAGGTTGACAACTTGGCCCCATTAAAAAAAAAACGCCAACTAATACAGCATGGTGAAAGAAACGAATAAAAATTCTATACCGCATCGGTCGTCGCGTGGGTTAACAAGGGCCGCGGCGGATGTTGAGGTCCCTGGACATACGTCGACAAGTGGGCTACAAGTGGTCCAGCCAACAAAATATAGTGTAGATGAAAATCGTGCCATAATTGCCTGCTACTACAACTCAGAGCCAGAAAAACGAGGTTATTTACTTAAAAGTCAAAATTCAACGATTATGGCACAAACCAGCAGTGGTAATTCCAGTGGTAATCGGCACATTGGGTGCTATTCCAAAAGCACTGGAATTACATTTAAACAGTTAAAAATTGACAAAATCACCATCAGTCAAATGCAAAAAGCTGCACTGCTTGGATCTGCACCCATATTTCAAAAATACGTTACGACGTCCTAGGCCTCTGGGTGGGGCCTGACTAGTAACCAATGCCAAATCCGGCGAAACAACTGGCCGCTGTGATACAATTGTATAATAATAATAATAACAACAACAACAACAACAACAACAACAACAACAACAACAACAATGTGTTCCCTGTTGATTTCAAAGGTCTTGATATGATCAGTTTCTCTTTCACAGCACCTCCTGCAATGACTGTATGAACACCTAACTTTCCTCACTGGTCTAGCAGCTATTTTATTTTACTGCAATTACAGAAAGCAGTAACCAAATACTTCTTTTGCACACGTACAATCTCAAGTTCAATCAACACCATCTCCATACAGAGTTGGAAAAAATGTACTATGGAAGAATGCTGCCAGTCAGTGTTGGTAATGCTTGCTGGTAGACCAATGATTCTGACTCAGATAAAGACCATCGCTTACATACAGAGCCAAGGTGGCGCAGTGGTTAAATGCAGCACTGCAGGCTACTGCTAGATCAGCAGGTCAGCGGTTCAAATCTCACCGGCTCAGGGTTGACTCAGCCTTCCATCCTTCCGAGGTGGGTAAAATGAGGACCCAGATTGTTGGGGGCAATATGCTGACTCTCTGTAAACCGCTTAGAGAGGCCTGAAAGGCCTATGAAGCGGTATATAAGTCTACTGCTATTGCTATATTGCTATTAAATGATTTCATATTGCTTTTTTTCCATCGCTAGGATCAAAAGTGACACTCAGAAATAACATCATTAAAGGTCAGCATATTCTTAACGTGCCAGGGTATAAGGTCACTTTCTGCATTTTGATGGCTGCCATTTATAAAAAGGTTAGGGGACTCAGAAAGCCAATTGCTCTTAGTCCCTGATAAATGATTCCCCCCAGCTCCCCCCGCAACACAGGGTTCTGGTGTTAAGCTTTTAAAGACTGGTAAATCTTCTGCTCTATTAAATCCAAACCCATTAATTGGTGTCTTACTTACAGCAAACCATCGGCTAATTTGACACATTCTTTATGGATTGCTCTGTCCTCTCAGTCCATAAAATGATCTGACTTCTGAGCACTCCAGTGGCTATGGCCACTTTCCAAATGCCTGCCCATAACATTAAATAAAAAATGATAGCCCTCAAAAGGGGATGTTTCATATGTGTTTGAGACAAGCCCACCCATGTACACAGAGCAACAACCTGATAGATTAAAATTACCAACATAAGGAAAGTGATGTGTGCACTTGTTAGCTCAGTTTTTCATTCTGACAACTTTGCTTGAGATGAATAAATAAGCAATCCAATAGCAGAGACGCAATAGAAATTAAGCAACAGATGGAAGCAATGGGATTTTAGATGTTCATGGCGCATTTACCCAAAGAGACATCACTCCATGAGCCATCAAATCATTTTCTAATGTTATCATCAAAATTATATTGCACAGAGGGTTGGTCAGATCATGTCCATTAACAAAATAATGAAATATTCATCTAAAACAGAATTATGCGATGAAATTGAGGGAAGGCTTAAAACATGCCTCCGTTTAGTCTGTAGATCATAACATAGTCGGAAGCAGGAGTAAACATCCTTTGGAAGTTTTAATATGGAAGCATGAGAGCATGTTATGGAACTCTCACAATATGGTAGCAATCGTGGATGTGGCTATGGATAAAATATACATCTGACAAATATCAAACTTTCTTCCACTTTTCTTAATTTTGCAAGGTGTGGCTTCACACTCTTCCTGACTCCAACCCCCTTTGCTGGACAAATGGGAACATATTCAAAGAAAATACTGGACTTCAGCCACCCACCACTTTATTTTCCAAAAATGCTGTTAAGACTTTGTGGGGTCCAGATACATTGTGCAGAAAGAACATGCTACAAATTGAAACTTGGGATCAACAAATTTGCTATTTGGCAGGGAGCAAATTTCTCCCTGCAGCAATTAAGCTATTCAAGGCCAAAGTTCTTGGCATGCTGATATATGGATCCCAGATGTGTATTTACAAAAACTTCTCAATTCTTGAACAAATACAAACAAAATTCTTAAAATCAATAGCACTCATCACCTTCTCAACTTCTGATGCCATTACCAGATTAGAACAAAGTTGCATCTCATTCAAAACTGGGGCAAGATTATATTATTTAAAATTCTGGGCAACATAAATCATCTGAGAAACCTCGTTGGTATAGCTCATTCTATGTGATATACACCAATCTAATCAGATCTTTCTCAAGGACCTGGAGTAGGCAGATGTCAATGCCAAAGGTGTTCAAGAGGTTGGCCAGATATTTGATTGCATCCAAGTGCTTATTATTATTGGCACTATCTTTGCTTTCTTTTGAACAGTCATTTTACTTCACTCTTACATTTTGCAATCTCCTCCAGTCTCTTCTCTCCTATTCTGCTGTCTTCAGATACTGCAGTGTCTTTCTTATCTTTACGTCTGGGGTGTTGTGGCAAGTGCTTACTTGTTTAAATTCTAAAGTTCCAGAGAACTTTAAGTTCTTCATTTTCTGTTATTTTTGTGCTCCCACCAGTTCTTGCTTGCAGACAAATGATACTTCTTGCAGATATTCCAATACATCATTGTTGCTACTTTGTCATGCCATTGTTTGAAGTCAGTTTTAATCTGGTGGGTTCCAGATCCTGTTTCAACCGGTATGGTGCAATGGGGCCGGGCGCCCACCACATGAACGTGAACAGCGCACAAGCACACATGCGCAGAACACACACACCCATACGCAGTGCACACATGTGTACTTACCACCTGCGATTCTCCGTGATGTCTCTGTGATGCTCCAGCTGCTCGGCAGAGCATCACGCAGGCGCTATGTGCTCCGTACACCTGCGCGGAAGCCCTGAAAACTTCAAATATCGGTAAGGAGCGCGGGCGGGTGGGCGGGCCCTCCGGAGCACTATACAGGAATGGTACCTGATGCTCCCGGCACGTAACCTACCACTGATCCTAGCTAACTAGGTGGTTCATTGTTTCTTCATCTTTTTAGCAAAAAGGCATTTGTTGTCTGTTATTATTACTTAACCCCCCCTTTTTATAATTCAAGGTGGCAAATGCACTTAATACCTCCTGCCTCGCCCACAATGTGTGAGATAACTCATTGTTTTTTTGATTTCTAGGCCAGCCCCTTAACCACAATAGCTGGATGCAATAAAGAAACACACATCAGATACCAAAGGAAATGTCTTCAAGCATCTTTTGTCATATTACTTGCAACTGAAATGAAGGATGCAATTCAATTTGGAGTAAAGCATGACCAATTATCCCCCCCCTCCCAAAATTAATGAGATTCTTGACTCCTTACATTTCTGCAATAACGTATGGGAAATTAAGGTAATATTTTAAATTTTAATTATCTTATTTTCATAATAAAAAACCTTGTTCAGACAGAATGGTAAGACAAAATTCTCCAGCTTCCAGATTTTTCTTTGAAGAATGATAACCTAAATGATAATGTCCATTATCATTGTCTGCTCATTTGATTTCTGCAATCATCCCTGGAATAAAACAGCATAAGGAAAGGAAGTCCCAAGGCTGCTGTTGACTGAGATTTTATTGCAATTATTGAAAGTAAGTAAGTAATCAAAGAAAAACAAAAAAAGGAAGGAAAGTTGAACACTTTTTTCCTATTGTCTGTAACTTCATTGACTCGCACACATATCCATGTGGACAGTAGGACAGGGACGGTAGACATGTCCACATGATCACACATGCACACATACACACAGAGGCATACAGATACACACACACACACACACACACACAGGGGGGGGAGAGAGAGATATTTCTGTTCTCTACTCTCTATTTTACTTCTCAGTGTCCATGAATGGGGTGAAGGAAAGAGGAGACAGCCGTTTGGCAAAGCACTAGATTGAAGCAGTCTGAAGAACAAAAAGCAATTCCAGCAAGCATTTTTTTCCTCAAAATTCCGCAGCTCTCTCTACCTGAGGTAAAACTGGCTCCAAAGATAGGCTCCTGTTCAGATATTTCTCTCATCCATAACCTCAAGTCATGCTGGATTTCACATAGTGCTCATTCCATTGATAGAGGGCAGAGGTTATTTAAAGGGCTAAAAACCCCGAAAGGCTGTGCTCTGTGCTTAGTAAAAAGAGGAAAATTCAGAATGCAGTGGGCTGTAAAAGAAATTTATACAATCCATTTTTTTTCTTCCATATACTAAAGGCCTGTGTCAATTTCCCTGATGTGTCCTTCTGTAATTTCCTTCCTAAATCTTTGTTGATCAGAAACTACAAGTTCAAACTTCTTTTTTTGCTGCTTGTACCCATCCCTCCCAACTCACAACCACGACAGTGTCTTCCTATCCAACAACAACATGGCTCCAATCATTCTGACTCCCTGTCCCTTTTCAGCTGTAGTTGCTGAAGGGGAGTTATATATAATATGCGATATATATGGGGGAAATGTGACTCAGAAGATCTTTATGTTTTCTGGGGCAGGGAGATTTTGGGAACTTAGTACCTATCTATCAACCTGATCAATATAATGTGATACATCCTACAATAAACTTCCCACTACAGCAGTTCGTCCAGCTTTGGTCAATGGAAGGACACTTATTGAGAATAGTTCTCATTCACACTCACTCATAGGCATTCACATATCACATGTTTGTAAGATTGAGGAGGGTTCAGGCAGGTGACCAACCACTTATCTGCTTCCAACATCTCAGGTACTTATGTCTCCAGATCCATGATGGAACCTCTTTGACAAGATGTCTTTGCCCTAACAAGGCATCTTCAGTGGGATGGATGCTGGAGCCCCTGAGAGGAAAAAATAACTAAAATCAGAACTATCATCATATCAATAGCACTTAGATTTATATACACATAGTCCTTGACTTATGATCACACTAGAGCCCACAATTTCTGTTGTTAAGTGAGAAATTTGTTAAGTGAGTTTTGCCCCATTTTATGACCTTTCTTGACACTGTTAAGTGAATCACTGCAGTTAACACATTATTAACCCGGTTATTATATGACTTTGGCTTCTCCATTGACTTTGCTTGTCAGATTATCTCATGACCTTGGGACACAGAACAGTCATATACGTATATGAATGAGTTGTCAAGCATCTGAAATTTTGATCACATTATGGGGATGCTGCAAAGTTCATAACTTTGAAAAACAATCATAAGTCACTTTTTTCAGTGCCTTTGTAAGTTTCAACGGTCACTAAATAAACTGTTGTAAATTGTGGATTACCTGTACTGCTTCACAGTGCTTTACCGCCCTTTAAGTGGATTTTATGGAATCACCATATTGCCCCCAACAATCTGGATCCTCATTTTACTGACTCTGGAAGGATGGAAGACTGAATCAACTTTGAGACGGTGAGAATTGAACTGCTGAACTGCTAGCACCTGGCAGTCAGCAGAAGTAGCCTGCAATACTGCATTCTAACCACTGGGCCATAATGGGTCTTTAATCATGTCATTAAAAAAGTCAGGGGTGTCAAACTCACGTTGTCACGGTGGTGCCATGTGACATATTGTCACTTTCCCCCTTTGCTAAACCAAATGTGGGCATGGGCAGCACATGACACATCCGGCCCGAGGGCAATGAGTTTGACAGCCCTGGAATAAATGGTCATGTATTCATAGGCAACACCTTGCTCATGTTGCCAGAAATGTAGGGAAATCTTTCTCTGTTAAGAAAGGTGCTGCAATACAACCCACAGCTGTACAGTGCTTTGAAATTTTATTGAACTGTAGCTCTGGGGTGTTCTTTTAGAGGAGAAGATAAAAGTTTTCAAGCAAGCAAAAAAAAAAATGTTGGTTACAATGCCGGTCCATTGCATCCCCAAACAGCCCCTTTATTGTGAGCTGTCTCAATGAAAGCGATTGCCCAGGGGACAAAGGAAGCGATGCAAAGACACCTTCAAGTCCCGGAAATTGACACCACCTCCTGGGAAAAGCTGGCACAAGATCGTTCAACATGGCACAGGCTGATCCACCAAGTCTGCCAGACTTCTGAGGACAGAAGAACACAAAAGAAGCGCGCACTCTGCAAAGCCAGAACTGCAAATGCTGCACCAATGGTGCTGCAACAATGGTGCCCACACATGTCTGCCCAACATGTGGCAGAACATTTCATGCCCATATAAGTCTTACCAGCCACTGTGGACACATTGTAGACAGCTCACAGGCTGTTAGATGTCAAGATCCTCTTCGAGCACGATGAATGAATATCATATTTCCTACATACTTTATTAGGGAGAAACAGTGGTTTTCTTAGAGTAACAACAGCCTTATCTTTGATCATACATAATTATTTCTAACATCTTTCTCTAGGAATTGTACAAGATAGCAGTTTGAACAAAGCAAACATGGTTCTCATTTTTCTATAACTGTTATATTTGCTTCCCTACCAGTACACTGTTTGGTGTACTGTATTTGTTATTGCATTGGCTTATACTTTAGTCAGTTGTGTACCTTAAATATGACTTTGGTTTTGTCTGTTGTTTACTGTTTTCAGAATCCTGAACAGGCTGAATAATAGCCAGCAGTTAGCCCTTCTCCAGTTTTAACTTAAGAGTTTTCTTTTCCTAATGTCTTAAGGATGGTAGTCTTGGGGTTTCCTTGGCCTTGAAAGGCAATATTTCAATTTGGTTGCTGCTTTCTTAGCTGTTCCAGAGGGAGAAAGTGAGTCCTATAATACAACAGTGCTTGATTCTGTAATTTTGATTCTGACCAGTGGTAGGATTCAAATGTTTTTACTACCGGTTGTGTGGGCATGGCTTGGTGGGCATGACCTGGTGGCCGTGGCAGGGGAAGGATACTGTAAAATCTCCATTCCCTCCCCACTCCAGGGGAAGGTTACTGTAAAATCCCCATTTCTTCCCGATCAGCTGGGACTCGGGAGGCAGATAATAGATGAGAGCGGGGCCAGAGGTGGTATTTACTGGTTCTCTGAACTACTCAAAATTTCTGCTACCGGTTCTCCAGAACTGGTCAGAACCTACTGAATACCATCTCTGATTCTGATAATATAATGTGTTGCAACATGGAGTTAAAAACTGATGCATTATTTAAAATTTTCAGAAGCCTATGCCTCAGTTTTAAAACCAGTACATCAGCAGGGTCACCTGACATTCTGCTTTATGATGCCATTGCTTAGTGATGGAGCTGCCAGTCCCAGTTAACGGGAGATAAGCAAGGGCTACTTCTAGCAATATATCCCTAAGTGCAAATCCAATACTTCTGTGTCACTCATTTCATGGATTGGGAGTGCTTTTCTTCAGATAAATTTTTCCACCTGTCTTGTTTCACTTGAAGAATTAAGAATTCAGCATACGAATTCATGACCTTCTTTCAGTGGGGTTGGTTACTGCCAGGTTAGTTACGTGGAGTGGCTTGACTTCTCAAAGAAATAGAAGAACAGTGTAGTATTTAGAGGAAGTTGCAAAGGCAATTGCATTGTCTGGAGTTTTCTGCATATCATGGCTGTCATGGTGTGACTAACTCTTTGCTGAGGATATGTGTTCAAAATAGAACCCCCATCTTTCTGCCCGCTGCTCTTGGGAGAGGCTGAAGGCATACTGGGGGACTCTGACTTGAAAGCAATGTTTTCCCTACTACTTCAGAAGACAAATGGCTGAATAGCAGACCCCTTCACATCCAAGTACCTGTTTTCTAGCAGAACTAATAGGTGAGATTGAATCTCATCAGCCCAGATGATATAAGCTTTTGGTATATAAGCCTCTGCTTTGACATTCAGTGGTTGGTTGGTTTTACCAGTTGGAGATGATGTGGTGAGAGGAGACAGTATAGCAAGGAAGCTATGAGCCCATCCCCTGTGCCTGGAGCTGGCAGCAGATTCGGACAATGAGGAGGTTGGGGAGGAACATGGGCCAGTCGTGGAATCTGGGGAAAGCTCTGATGAGTGCTCTGTGTCTGAGGCAGAGATGAGGCCAGGGCCATCTGACAGTTATCAGATCCCTTTGGAATTGGAGATCAGTGGGGCAGAAGAACAGCTGGAGCCTGTTCCCAGTGTGCACATGCGCAGAGTTGCCAGATAAAGGGAACAGCTAAAGAACAGGGATTGACTTGGGAGTAAGACCACAGGTGGATGATGAATGGCCCATCCCAGAGGAAATAAAAGAGGAGTGAAAGGGGAGTGGAGTTTGCAGGAGACAATTAATTTGCTTAAGTGGCTCGTGACTCTCTGAGACTCCTTCCCAGGTTTTGCAGATATCAGCCTATCAAACCAGATAAGGTCTGTGACTGTAAATCCTCCCTTGAAAGACTTTGTTGGATGTGAATGAGCAGAATTCACAGTAAATTAATGAAAGGGGTTTTTGTTGGGACAAGGAGTTTGCTTCATGCTCTTGGGAAGCCTAGGTCAGAACACCCTGAAACCACTGAAGGACATATAGGCAGAAATGCCGATTGGTAAAGGCAAGCTGTGGGTTTAGCACTTCTGTATCAATATGCCCACAAATAAATTCTAAATGGAGTCAGAGATTGGAAGAAAATACATTATCACCCAAATGAGGAAGAGCTTTGGGCCTAACACAAGTTTCCAGGTTGAAGCGATGTTTGTGTTTACTGTGAAAGCACTTTACTCTCCAATTCCTAAACCAAAAGCCACTATAGAGTCTGTGATCTGATAGTCAGGCCTTACTCAATTTGTTCCAAATATTTGAACAGGGCCTTAAATACGATGGCCCCACAATTATGGAATACATTTCCTGAAATATCTGGAGCTATAAAACCTCCCCCCCCCGCCAATTACTTGCTGATAATAATCATCTACTTCTGTTTCATTAGTATTCGTGATCTAGGATACTGGTTTTCAATGAACAGTTTCTATAAGAATGGGCTTCTGTTGTGGCCTAGCAGGAGCCGTTGGAGCTGCAAACAGACTCCGACAGTGAAGGGCCCTATGAGTCGGCTCTGGAAGAGGTGGAGGACCCTGGACAGGGTTCCGACTCCGAGCAGGGCGCAGAGAGGCTGGTTGGCCACCAGGAGGTGCCTGAGGCATGGAGCAGCGGTGAAAGCCAAAGGGAGTGTGTTCCTGACGTCAGGCCTTGGAGAAGTGATGAGGAGACAAGGGAGGTGGTCCTGGATGCCTGGCAATGCTGGGCAGATCGACGGAGAGAACAGCTACGCAGATACAAAAGATGATTGGAGCGAGGTGGTTGTAATTAGGCTCCTCTCAAGACAGTATTTAAGGAGAGACTTTCTCAGGAGTCTGGTTGCAGGATTCAACTTAAGTCTTAATGCTGGAAAAGCTGTTATCTGTATCTGTCGAAGTCTGAGTTGCTGCCAAGGCTCTTATCTGTTTGTTGTGCTTGGCTTTCAGCCACCAAGGTTTATATTTCCTGCTAATAAAGTGCTGTGGCATTCCAGCTAAGCTTGTCTCAGCATTCATTGCTGGATGGAGGATGGGGTCAGAACAGGCTGCTATAATTAGCATAGTGTAGTGTTGGATCACAATACCTAGAATTCCCAGCCCGAATGAATATATTCTGCAGTTTGCAATTCCATCGCATTCAGGTTGGTGGAGCCTCCATGCATATTATGCTTGTTTTTTGTGTATCTATAAAATCCTTGTCTTGTACCATCAAAAGGAAATACTCATTTTGCATCTTTTATGTCATTGCTTGAACTCTCTGCAAACAAAGTGATCGGATTCACACATCACACTGAACCAGAGGTGGTATTCCGCAGGTTCTGACCAGTTCTGGAGAACCGGTAGCGGAAATATTGAGTAGTTCGGAGGTCCGGTAAATACCACCTCTGACTGGCCTTGCCCCCATCTATTCTCTGCCTCCTGAGTCCCAGCTGATCAGGAGGGAATGGGGATTTTACAGTATCCTTCTCCTGCCATGCCATCAAGCCACACCCATCAAGCCATGCCATGCCCACCAAGCCACTCTCACAGAACTAGTAGTAAAAAGTTTTGAATCCCACCACTGCACTGAACCATAATGTGGTTTCTTTTATTTCAGTTTAGCAGGTTGTATAAATTCAGCTGCTGTAGTTTTAAAACATGATTTATAGCTTAGTGAACCCGGCCAAATTTTGGCTTATTTAACAAACCACATTTAAGCAAACAATGATTATGTACAAAGTGTGAAAGTGAAATGCATAGGGAAATAACTTCATTACGTTGCTCAGAGAACATGTTTTCTATTCACAATCACAATGTTATTATTGTACAATGCATGAAGAAGATGAGAGAGAGAAATTGGGAGAGAATGTTTCCTAACCTTATTAGAAGCTCTGCCCCAGAAATGCATTCTTCTTCCTGTAGCATTCTATTTTCAATCTTACATTTCTCCTCCGCATATTCTAGTGGAGAAGAAGTGTGAGTTCCATTCTGAATGCTATTTTGTGACAATTTATGAACAAACAAGCTTCCCATCAAACCAATTCTCAAAAATGTCAATCCAGGCTGTCGCTGAGCAAAGATTAAATGGTGGCGTGTCAACCTTCCCTTTTTATTGTTTGATATTTTGAATTTCAGTCTTCTTCTCTTTCATTAAAAATGAACTAAAAGCAGGGTGGGGGAGACTGGGAGAAGATAGAAGGCTTTTACATCTAAAAGTCAAGGTAATTATCTCTTACATCCAGCCCACT
The DNA here is from genome assembly GCF_009769535.1 of Thamnophis elegans. Lineage (NCBI taxonomy): Eukaryota > Metazoa > Chordata > Lepidosauria > Squamata > Natricidae > Thamnophis > Thamnophis elegans. The sequence continues at coordinate 119,203,016 of NC_045542.1, read as the reverse complement.
TCTCCAAAGTGCCAAATGAAGACATCATTAAAATATGTGTCCATCTGGTTACTTTTCAAAATCTAATTAGGTAAAGAATCAGCTTACGTGTCTATAGATAGTGGAAATCTCTCTTTTTCTCCTTTCTCTTATATGTACACACTTCCCCCACCCCATCCCAGCAGTGTGTTATTATGCACAGCACAGAAACCACTGTTGTCTTCTTGCTCTTTCTCTCTCCAATTATTAAGGAATAGATTAAAATAAATCCAGAGAAAACTTTCTCCTTACACCCAACACAGCACAGAAATTTTTGTGCCAGGTACCGTATATGCAAGTGGAAAGCAGCAAGCTGGCTGCACAAGGCTAAGTTAATATTTGAAACAGCAGTGGGAGAGGGAACATCTGAGGGTTGCAAACCACATCTCAGGCCTGGAAGCCATCTTTTGCATTGGGCCTTCAGGCCTGCCACATTCAACACTGTGGGAAAATGGGAGGGGGGATTATATGGAGTATGGGGGATATATAGTGATAATAACTTTCCTTTCTCAGAGAGTCAAGGACAACGTGCTCTGCACCTTGAGGGGAGTGACTGGATGCATCTCCAGTTGGGACGGTGCCCGACTTGGCCATGTGAGGCACATGTGGGTGATGGGACAGGGACTTGGACTTTCATTTCGGTGGGGAAAACCTGGAAACTTTCAGATTTGGGTTTTCCCACATGTGCCAATATGACATTTCTAATAAAATGGAACTTTGAGGAACTCCAGAGTCTTTTTTCATTGGGGGTGTTACCTGGAACCCTGATACCACCATGGAAAGGTCTGGTGTGTAGGAGGAAAAAATTTTCTTTAGTTTTCACTGGCTAGGAAGGTCTTTTAAAGCCAGTGGAACGGTCTATTTTATAAGAGCTAGGACTGTGAGTTGACTTTCTGGGTATGCTTTTCAACATCGGTAGAATTAAAAATACAGGGAGAGAAGTTCAGAGATTTGCTCACACATCCTCCTCTCCCTTAACATTAGAAATCTAACCCATGCAGGGACCTTTGGGGGAAGACAGATGACTCCCATGCTTCTACAGGCAACTTGGGGAAATACATTACAATAAGAGGTGATTTGGCACTAAACAACACACATAGTTTCAAACCACACCATCAACAACAGCAAAACGGGACAGATCTATAAATGGGATAAGTGAATTTGCAGGAGCAGGAGACTTATATTTAGAAAATGATGAGGCTAAATAAAGAGACAATAGCAATAGCAATAGCAGTTAGATTTATATACCGCTTCATAGGGCTTTCAGCCCTCTCTAAGCGGTTTACAGAGTTAGCATATCGCCCCCACAGTCTGGGTCCTCATTTCACCCACCTCGGAAGGATGGAAGGCTGAGTCAACCTTGAGCCGGTGAGATTAGAACCACTGAACTGCAGATAACAGTCAGCTGAAGTGGCTTGCAGTACTGCACCCTAACCACTGCGCCACCTCAGCTGGGGATGGGGACTTTCTGGTCTGATTTTGGGCTACCTATTGGACAAAATTAGTAGAGCAAATATTTAGAGCCCCTCCTGAAAAGGAAGATATTCTGGCCAGATTCCCATCAGACTAAATTCCTAGATAGAATGCCTATTTTTTGTAGATTGGCACATGTTGTATAAGCCATAGCTAAATGTCAGAAATACCTCCTCCATATCATCAATAAATGAAGATGATTTTTTAAAAAAACAAACAGATATTTAACCTGTTGTTGGTGTAGTTATTGTCAACAACAAGATGATGGATTGGGTGGGTGAGTCACTGACTTAAAATAGCATAGCTTTTCTTAAATCTTAAATTTTGCAGAATAGATCAAGGGATTTACAGCAGGATGGAGTTTTCCCTCCTCTCAGTCTAGCCCCCCTTTGTATACTCTTGCCACTAGCAGTGTCTCCCTGGGGTTGCATGTAGAAGCTTTCCTCCATGAACTGCCCTTAACCTTTTTGTCTAGGTGTGCAGGGTTTGATACTGCCACCTCTATATATCAAGCATGTGTGTTTTCAAGCAGGGCTAGTGAACAGATGGGCTTCCAGATGCTGTTCAACTAGAAATCCCAGCAGCCCTTCCCAGCCAAGCTCCTAACAAGGGAGGCTTGGACTTGTAATTCAGAAACCTGATAAGGGTCACATGTTCTCCCTTTGCAAAGTGGCTTTACTCCCATCAAGTCTAACATGTGGCAGAGCTGCCTGAAGTTCAAAGAACAAGCGGATAGGGAATTTGAGACTTGCTACCCCATCACAGATTTTCTTCCAGACAATCTACCATCCAGTATCAGGACCATGTTGTTGAAAACAGAGCCTTCAGAACAAATTCTCTGTGTGAGGGAAAAACCAGTAGCTGAAAATAATTTTAGTACAATTCAGTCCACGGATTGCCCTTTCTTTAGCATCTTCTGAACATTTTTGTAGATGATTAGAACAGATCTTATTACCTCCACAGATTTTCAAGAAATCAGATGAGAAGTTAGGTCTCACCAAACTTTGGGACAAGTTTTATGAGCTCAAAGTCTATCTTTGGCCTTCTGATTTTCAAACAGCAATTACTCCCTTTAAAAGGGGATGAAGGGGGGAATCAATTAGCAATCCATTTAGGTGAATTCAAAAATAATTTTTGGTGCAATTTTTTTAGAAGGCTGCTGCTTATTCCAAAATAATAAATGCTATACAGGAGAAATCTTATTCGATGTATCCCAACTTTAAGGTTGCTTACATGTTTCTCATTTTCTGTTACTGTTTTGTTTTCTCTTTCATTTTTTCAAGATTATAGAAGGAAAACTGTTCTTGTTCTTATATTGATTTTAACCATAGTTTGTTGGATAAATCATAATAGCTAACTTTACTTAACATTAGACCATACATAGTTCATGGTTTAATGTAAAAGATTTAATGTCTAAAGCTACATATAGTCCCTGATTATCTTTTCTTTATCCACTAAAGATCCTGATTCCTAAACACCAAAGGTAAAGTCAGTCTCCTGCCATTTAGACGTGCCATTCAAAAGCATCGAAATCATTCTAGTTAGCTCCCCTTCAAACTACAGCCTTGTTGATATATGCAATGAGCCTCTTTGTAGATAACAGGTCAAAAGAATATTGTCCATAATGACAGGTGTTCTTAATGTGTGAATTTTTTATTTGATTGACTTAGTCAAGAACTTTGTAGTTCAATTCTTAGAATATTGAAATAGCCTTATATTTAAATAGGAGTGGCAATCTGCAAAAGGTCAGATTGATAACAATAAATCTATTTCTTGGTAGAATGTAACCAAATTGGAGGTAGTCATAAGACCTTTGAGGTTATAGTTGTAAGAAAATCAGCATGTAGCCCTACTGAGATTCTTGCAAATTGCCACAGCTGGAGTTCCAGTTTAGTCTAGTGGTTAAGGCACCAGGTTAAATATCAGGAAACTGTGAGTTCTAGTCCTGCCTTAAGCATGAAAGTGGACTGGGTGACATTTGACCAGTCATTTCCTCTCTTAGCCCAACCCACCTCAAGGGTTGCTGTTGTGGGGGAGATAGGAGGAGGAAGTATTAGGTATATTTGCCACCTTAAATCTAGATATATAAAAGGCAAGTACCACTCACTCATCACAAAATCTCCAGAACTGTAAATCCTACAAACTTGAAATTTGGCACGCATGTTCCTCTTGGCTTCTAGGTGCTCTCTAAGAAAAGATTTTTCAAAATGACTACCAGATCATTAGTATTTCTTATACAGTAAATTATACACTCTGATGCTAAGGAGTTCTACTCCCCCTCCCCACCTAAAAAGAACTCTGTTCCAACTAACAGTGGCCTTATATTAACATGCTCTGATGCTAAGGAGTTAGACATTCTACTCCCCTAACTTACCTGAAAAGAGCCCTTTTCCAACTGTCAATTGCCTCACATTCCATTACCTCAGTTCAAACTAGCAGACACTCCACTCCTTTACTCAGGAGCAGTCCAGGGCTCCTTACAGTACTAAATGTTGGTACTTCACCAAAATGTCTATGCCTTCCATCTATGGAACTGCTTCTGGACTCAAGGTGGTGGAAGCAATGTTCTCTTATGTGTTTCAATCACTGACCACCACTGAGCTGATGGATTGTGAACCGAATTTCTCCTGCGTAGCCCGATCACATAGTTTCATCATGAAGCACGGGTATCCAACTACTAGTTATTTATTAAAATAACAAAAGGATGAAATAATATAAAATAAAAACAACTATTTAAATGTTACATTACTACAAAAATGTGTTGAGAAACATTACTCATACAAGGTCTCACATAATGAACCCATATAAAGTTTCACTCTTTATTTACAATAGATTTTAACTGTTCCACACAATGAAGCTACATTTGCTCCCAGCATCCTGTATCTAAACCAATGTGTTCTGGTAAATCCAGCTTCAAGTCCACCCTCAGCCATTAAATTTCACTGAGTAAGTTTTGGGCTGAGCTCTTTCAGTTAAATTTACTCTCCAGACTTATTGGAGAAGTGGCACTGGATATGCTGCCTTAAGCTTCCAGAGAAAAGGCAGGATGTAAATGAAAAATAAACTAGCCCCAGGGGATGGACCGGCTTCTGTAATGTCCTGTATAAAATGTTGAAATAAGAAGGAAAGCCGATAGAGAAAGCTGTAAAATTACTGTATATTGTTATGTATGTTCTGTGTTTTGTTTTGTCTTATTGTGTTTTTTGTGTCTTTCCTATTGTTTTTAAAGATCAAAACATTTAATGAAAATTATTTTAAAAATGTTTAAATAAATTAATAAAATGTCAGGCTGAATTTGATCTTCAGTTCGTTGGGGCTGCAACTTCAAACGTGTAGCTAGAATCAGGAAATGGGCAGGGTAATAATAATAATATTCCCCAATCCCCAAATTTTCTTTCATTTCATTTTGAAGTGCAGTTCTATCAAAGCACTCAAGTAAAAATAGAAAGGACTTGCTCTCCAATTGGTGTGATTATGGAGGAAGCTTCATTCCATTTTAGCTGTAGAATTTATAATGAAAAGATCTTGTTTTCTTTTTCTCTGTTCCATCATTTTGGTAGGAAATATAAAACCCACCACAAGTCTTTCGTTTTAATTTGTCACAGGAGTTTAGAACAAAGGAGATCTGGAAGGCAGAAAGCATCTTTTGAAGCACTATGGATCCCTTCAGTCCATAGTGCCATTCACCTGGCTTTTCCTTCCCAATTTTATTAACAGCTCCTTGAAATTTAATGAGATGGCTGGATATTGCTGGCTATGTCAGCAACCTCACCCCCGAGATTTTCTGTGGAAATGCCAAAATCTCACAAGGTTTGAGCTCTCGTAAGTATTTAATCATTTTCGTGAGTCTACAAATAAAGTTGAGAGGAGTCATGGACACCTTACTACGGTGGTCACAGACAGATGCTGCTAATTCCAGGATGAGTTCCTGTCCCCGCTCGAATGGTGTGGCTGTTGATTGTTTTTAAAATTGTGGTGTTGTGTTGTCCGTTGTCTTTCTTTTTTTCCCATTTGTACCCCCCCCCCCGACTTGGTTTGTGAGCCGCCCTGAGTCCCTCTGGGAATAGGGCGGCATAGAAATACAATAAAATCGAAATCGAAATCGAATGAAGGGTTAGTGAAGATGTATTTAGGCTGGTTGTACAATGTTTTGCATTTTTTTCTTTCTTGACTTCTTTTTATGTTTTTTTTTTTAATTGAGTTGTAAGCTGCCTAGAATGCTTGGACTGGGTGTTGCACATATTCAGCTATAAATAATACTAATAATAATTTTTAAAAAATGAAAATGTCAGTGTGGAAGTCAAGAGATCTCAGAAATCACTTATAAATTTAGTGCTTAAATGAAATCAATCATAAACTTAATGCCTACATGAAATCCAGCACATTGCAGTCAATCACCCTTCTCTAATTTTTATATGTTATTCTATTTTTTTTCATTTCCTTTTTCTTGGCTGGCAAGATCAAACAAATGATAAATTGTGGTGACTTTAACCTGGCTGCACTCCAAGTCAGTCCTGGGATGTAATGTGTTTCGAATGAAGTCAAATCTTTAATAGCTGGGCATATGGAGCCCAGTTCTAATCCTAACCTTTTCCTTCAAAGGTCAGTGGCAAGTAAGAGAGAAACCCAATGTTTTTTGTGTTGTTATTTTTTGAACAATTCTGCACAGGATCCTAAATAAGTGACACATGGGTCAGTTACTTAACTGACACTAGAACCTCTTCAGTTCCAGTGGATATTCTTTTTTATTTTCATTTTATTTAGTTTGTCAAACATGTACAAGATAACAGGTATAAGTCTAAACATGGACATGAACAAAGGAAATGAGTACAAATAAATGGAGACAGTAGGACAAGGACGGTAGGCACATTGGTGTGCTTATGCACGCCCCCCTTTATGGGCCTCTTAGCAATGGGGTGAGGTCCACAGTAGACAGTTTAAGGTTGAAGCTTTGGGATTGTAACAATAGAATCAGGTAGAGGATTCCAGGCTCTATATATCCCAGAGTAGATTTTTAATTATCTTTCCTATGGATTTGACACCACAAAGGTGGATTCCATTTTCAGATGAAAAACAGCCTGTAACAGCCATGGTTCAGTTTTGGCATTGTTTCAGGAAAACACTTCAACTATCCAACTTAGACTGTTAAAAGAAATGTCTTGCTGAATCACGATCTTTGAACATGCTTTAGAGGGAGGCAGAGAATTGGACCAACTAACTCAGGATCACCTCCTAAAGCTTTGCTAATTTAGGAACTTTAATCTTCTAGCTGTCGCAGTCAGACTGCTCAGCAGCATCTAGTACACCAGGAAGTGTACTAGAATACCAAAGAGAACAAATTGGACCACAAGGAAGGTCAGCTGAGGAACAGAAAAGAGACAAGATAAGGCAAAGTACAGGTAGTCTTTGAAAAGCCAATTAGAGAGGGCTGTAAAGCACTATGAAGCAGTACAGGTAGTCCTTGACTTACAACAGTTCGTTTAGTGACTGTTCAAAGTTACAACGGCACTGAAAAATGTTATGATCATTTTTGTCAGTTACAACCTTTGTAGCATCCCCACGATCATGTGATTTAAATCTACTTGCTTTGCATCTGGTTCATGCTTATGACCGTTGCTGTTTCCCAAGCTCATGTGATCCCCTTTTGCAACCTTTTGACAAGCAAAGTCAGTGAGGAAGCCAATTCACTTAACAATCGACTTATTAACTTATCAACTGCAGTGATTCACTTAGCAACTGTGGCAAGAAAGGTCGTAAAATGGAGCAAAACCCACTTAACGAACATCTCGCCTAACAACAGAAATGCTGTGCTTAATTGTGGTTGTAAGTCGAGAACTATCTCTATTACATGGCCAGTACAAAAATAACCAAACAAACTAGAAAACAAAACAGATAACAAGACCTGGCAATATTTAAGAGCAGGAAAGAATAGAGTAGAGTAGAGTAGAGTAGAGTAGAGTAGAGTAGAGTAGAGTAGAGTAGAGTAGAGTAGAGTAGAGTAGAGTAGAGTAGAGTACAGTACAGTACAGTACAGTACAGTACAGTACAGTAGATTAATGTAGAGTAGAGTGGAGTGGAGTGGAGTGGAGTGGAGTGGAGTAGAGTAGAGTAGAGTACAGTACAATACAATACAATACAATACAATACAATACAATACAATACAATACAATACAATACGAGCTGGAAGGCGCCTTGGAGGTCTTCTATTCCACTTAAAGAAAGAGGCAGAAGGGTTCATTCTAATTACATACGATCAAGCCTTAAGAACAAATGTATGCAAAGCCAGAATTGAGAAGACAGCAACAGACGGCAATTACCATGCCTTCAAAGAAGCTGAAGAAATAGTGGACCACTTAGTTAGCTGCTCCAAGAAGAGTGCACAGGCTGTCTACAAATAACCATAGGATGAAGTAGCAAAAATTGTGCATTGGAATATCTGCAAGAAATGTCATTTGCCTGCCAGCAAGAACTGGTGGACCACAAAATTGACAAAATAATAGAAAACAAAGAAGCCAAAGTGTTAGAGGAGTTTAGAATTTAAACAGAAAAGCATGTGCTACACAACATCCCAGTTACTGATAAGGAAAAAAAAGTCGGAATAGTAGATGTTGCAGTTCCTGGAAACAGTAGAGTAGAAGAGAAAGAACTGGAGAAAAATACCAAAATACATAGACCTGCAAATAGAAGTAGACTAGTAGACTTTGAAAGAAATCAAAGATAGCATCAATAGTAATAAGCTCCTTGGATGCATACCAGTTGTGGGTTCCGGATTCCATTCCAACCGGTATTGTTGGAACGGCCCCAGCATCACCCATATGGACGCACACAGCATGCACACACATGTGCACGGCGCGTGCATATGTCGTACTTGCCTGAAACACTTCTGTAAGTCTCCACGATGCTCCAGCTGCTCGGCAGAGCATCGCGCAGACGCTGTACATGCCATGCGTGTGTGTGGAAGCACCAAAGGCTTAAAGGACAGGTAAAGAGCTCAAGCAGGTGGGCGAGTCCTCCGGAGCACCATACTGGAACGGTATCTGGTGCTCCGGGCAGGCTCCGGTACACCCATACTGGGTCATACCGCTTGCAAGCCACCACGGATGCATACCCAAAACATCTGGAGCAGCGTTTCCCAAACTTTCTAGTTCGGCGGACTGGTGGAAGTGGTGGTGGGGGGACAGAAGATGGTTTCACCTGTGTGTGCACACTACTTTCACAAATGCACCTTCATTCTTGCATTCAGTTTCCCACCACCTCTGCAGCCTGGTTCTGAACAGGTTGGGGAGTGGGGATTAGGGACCCATGATCGAAAGCACCACTTGAACATCAGTGGAACCAACAACAGTTACCTATACCAGGTGCTTGGGAAGTACTCAATAGGTGCATAAAAATTCAAAATCCAGTCTAAATATCTAAGTGATTGTGCACCCAATCACTATAATAGTGTCACTAGGAGCAACATGAGAACAATCTTCCAATACTTGAGGGGCTCTCGCCATTTGTCCAGAATGGTATAAGGTCTGCTAGAGCAGTTGTTTGGACTAGAAGACCCCCAAAGTCCCTTCCAACCTTGTTATTTTATGTTCTATAATTTTAATTTAACATGTTTTGGGAACTATTTTTAAACTAATCTGTTGTGAATCACCCATCATATTAAGCCATGAGGTACTTGATTACAATGTATTGAACAGATCATCAAACCATTATTGACTGGATATCTCTCTCTCTGTGTGTGTGTGTGTGTGTGTGTGTACACATACACACACTGACACCACATTTTGGTTTGAGCATGTATCTGCACCCTACCATTGTTTTTGTTATTTCTCAGCTCTAACCCCCAAGACCAAAGGTATATTGACATATAAAGATTTCACTGAAGTGTGATTCAAACTGTAATGGGGGGTAAGGATCAGGGTTTCTGCTGACTGGAAGAAATCCTTGAGGAACCATTGAGAGATGTCAATTGGGGCCTGCAGGGGACAGTTCCTCATTCTAATGGGGAAAATTAATTTGTGTATTAATATTAAATAATCATTATTGATGCGTATCAGCTTGGCAGATTTTCCAATATGATCCTTTCAGAATATCATATTACCATATTAAATGTCAGTATTGTACATTCTTCTGCTTTTTAAATAAAGTTGTTGCCATTGTTTTATTTCTGAATGAAAAGGGCTTGAGGGTAAGACGGGCAAGGGAGAATGTATGAAAGAGAAGCATTTTGATGCTGGCCGAAGGGGATTATTCTAAAACAGTGGAAGGTGTTGCCATGAACAAAGCTGAAGGGATGGTTCTCAGATCAAAGTGAATGGTACATCAATGGAATCATGGCATTAAAAAAACGAATTCTGTCAAATGTGAGAATGAATGTGTAAATGATATGAAGAGAAATGTGCACAAGGGTGTTATACTGGCAAACATCTGAAGCAGATACACACAGGCAATTTCAAGTGAATCTTTCTAGTTCACGGTTTGACAGTTGAAGTTGCCAGGGTTACCTACAAAAGAACATCTCATTGTCTCCCATCCTTCAAATAAACTCAGATCTTTTAAAAGGAAAAATTGGTTTCCAAGGAAGCCAGTGCTTATGAACAAGGCTGGAGACCCTGTAATCCTATGACCACAAACATCCATCAGCAAATGCACAGACTGAGTTAAAGCAACATAGCTTCATGTAAATCATTAGAACATCTTTGTGGTCATGTAGGCCAACCTCCTATTTCACAGAAGGCTGTTTGTGTTCTCTCTTTCAAAAAAGGAAGAAATGCCCCTTTCAAAATACTTCTTACTGGTGGGGTGTGCACAGTGTGAAGTTTTTGTGCTTCAGATCTATTATTTTACTTATTTGCATATCTGTTTTTTATTAATCAGTTAATGTAGTGGAATGTAGTTTGGATTCCCAGGAGGAAGGGACCAAGAGACAACAAAAAAGGTTGGGAGAAAGACAATCAAGGAAGGTCCTCTCTTAGAAGCTCTCAGAGTATATCTTTCATGATGCAAATAGTTGCTTTAGTTTGGCCAGGTTTCTATCTATAGGTGAGAGACAATAAAATAAATTGCTTTAAAATAACTCTACATGTTTTTCTTGGTTTTTGGAGCAGTTAATGAAGGAAAGCTTTTTTCTTATATTTCTCCTGAAGGCTCTGTTCATCACCTGGGGTCCTGATTTCTCAACCCTATGAAACAGAGATTTTTCTGTAGAGATGGTCTTATTTAGATTATAATACTTTTTCTAAAAACCACACTGGCAAATCAGAAACTGAAAAAAAAATTCTCTAACATGTTGTGGGTATGCAATAAAATATATGGCCATCATGATTGGGAAATATTGAGAAGCTTCTCCTATGTGAATTGATATAAAAATAATTCCTTTGAGTTGATTTAGCTCTTTGTGACTTCAAACAGTCCAAAGGGCATTTCTGATAGCTACAGCCAAATATTGGTTTGCCATTTACCTTCTTTCCATTATGGTTTTTTTTCCCAACTAGATGTTCCTACCAAGATGGATGTAAAGATCACAAATCCTCTTTTTAAACCATTCAACTTGGGGCTGTAGCCCATTCTTAGCATAGCAGTTCTGAAGTTTAAAAATGCAACAAGTGAAGAAATCCATCTTTTGTCTATGCTGCATTTCTTGCTATTGGTGTCATTTATCTTTGGTTTAGCAAGAGAAGGTAATATTTATTGGAAGAAAATACAGGTATAGTACATGTTATTAAATATTGTGGGTTGTTTTTCTTTTTTTAGTCTTCTTGAACTGTTTTAATATAAATAAATAAAACATGGAGTATATTAGTCAACAGTGATGTCTTTCATCTTGGTGACAGCCTACACTGCAAGATCTACAGCAAGTCAATGGGAAGGAGATCAGAGATATCTCCTGATGTTTCATACCAGTTATTTCTAGGTTGTATATTACATGTAGACATTTCCTGCCAATCTTAAATAAGCGTCCCTCACCCATCAGATTTGGCATATGAATGAAATATTTTCTATTGCAACTAGTTGTCTTTTATCAGAAATCACTTAAAAGCTTTCCGGTTTCTGAAAACTTTTAGATCAATATGTCAGATTCCCTTCTTCAGAGTACTATATATAGTGCATATAGTAAATTGCTTCTTATGTTGGCTTCAAAACCATTATAAAAGGACCTGGCTTCAATCCTGAGATGCTGTAAAAGATCACTGGCCCTATTGAAGTTAATGGAACTGAAAAATTTCTGTACCTAATTTCAGAACTGAAGGAACTGAAGCTCAGCTAATAGAAAATTGCATAGACTTTCTACACAATCATAATCATATTTTCATTTTTGCTTGTTCTGATTAATTAGTAGATACAAAGAAGCATTATACACAGTGCTGGGGGAATTGAAAACCCACAACATGTAATGGCAATGCCTAAACACCAGTAGATGACAGACAGTTTAAGTGCAGTGGTCTTGAGAAATGCAGGGTTCAGATTGCATTGCTGGAAAGGCTTTCTGTTCTCTGTCGATGGAGGAAATGTAAGACAGTCTGTACAGCAGAACAAAGCACCTTATTTAAACTTGCTTTGGGGCTCTGGTGACATTTCATGTAATCAACATCTTCCTAGGCCCTACTCCAGCAAGTCAGTAAAATAAGAGTAAGAGAGAGAATAGCTTCCAAAGCACGTTCTTCCCCTGATTTGTGGGCGGGTGTATGTGTCAAATATATGCTTTCCATAGTTTGGTAAAAAAAGAGTTTTGTCTCCTTCAAAAACAAAGCTGTTGGTGATGTCTTTTGAAAGACATGACAATGGAGCAGTGGTGGGATTCAAATTTTTTTATTACCGGTTCTGTAGGTATGGTTTGGTGGGTGTGGCATGGCTTGGTGGGTATGGCAGGGAAGAATACTGCAAAATCTCCATTCCCTCCCCACTCCAGGGGAAGGTTACTGCAAAATCCCCATTTCCTCCTGATCAGCTGGGACTCAGGAGGCAGAGAATAGATGGGGGTGGGGCCAGCCAGAGGTAGTATTTGCTGGTTTTCCGAACTGTCCCCTGCCTTTTATTCCCAGAGCTAGGGTGGGGTTTAGCTAGCTGTGGTGGCTTTTCCATCCCAAGGACCGGCCCATAGAGCCCCATTGCTCTCTCTCCCCTCTGCCTTCTATGCATCTGCCCATCAGGCATAGGCCCCAGCTGTTCCTCCTTTTCCTTATCAGCCATTTCTGGGCCTGGGGGTTGTTGATTCTCCATCTGGAGCTAATGGACAGCCAGGTTTGGCCTCTGTCTCTATCTCTAAGAGCTCCATTCCCTCTTCCCTCTCGGATCTCTCAGATTGCCTTGATGCTGGCCCCAACTCCCATTCCGCCTCCTCATCTGATTTGGCTGCTGGAGAAGCTGACAGGCCACAACACTTTCCAAACAGAGCCATGTGTTGTATGGAGATGCATATCCTGTGTGCTGATTGGTTGGTCCTGTCCTATTTGGTACTTTCCTATTTGAGCATATCCTAGCCAGGACATTAACATTTGCACACATATAAATGCAACAGCTATGCAACTATCTCCGAAGCACAAATGCATACATTGCCTGACATTACAGTGACCCAGAAGTCAAATGCAGCCTTTAGTGACCATTTGATTCAACTTGATTAGGTCTGCAGATCACAAAAAAACAGATTCAAATCAAGTGGTGTGGTGTGGGTGGGAGCACAAAAGCATCATAACAATAAGAGCTGTTTGATGATAATGCCATGATATAACAAAGTGATGGATTATCATTTGGGGAATTTGTTTGAGTGGAGATTAGCTAACAGTCCATCCAGGACATTAATTTTTGATTCCTGCACTAAGCAAGAGATTGGCCAATAGGACCCTTTTCAACTCTAGGATCTTTGGATAACAGAGATGGTAAGAGAAATTAGAATAAGGTATGAAATGCTTTGCAGGATTTTCCCTGGGACTCAACCATGTACAGTATATTCAATTAAGAGGGTGAAAATTGTACAAACAGCATATATGGCAGGGTTATCTAGGAAGGGAAAACTTGGTAGTTTATCTTTTGGATCTTTAATTAAGGATGAGTGAAAAATTAATCTAGAAAATAAATCATGTCAGGCAGAGGTTTGATCACGTAATTCTTAAAACAATGGGTTGAAAAAAAAAGTTTGCTAAGGTATGTTTGTCATATTGTAAGTCATCATTTCCTTTTTTACTTCTGTTTCTCTGTTTCTTATGCTTCTACTCTATTATCTCCTGATCTTTTCCCTTCTTTTCCTTCTCTTTTCCCCTCCTTCTCCTTCCCCTTCTCCTTCTCCATCTCTTTCTACTCCATCCCTCCCTGTTCTGCTGCTTCTACTTCTCTGCTTTTCCTTCTCTTTCTCTTCTGCTTCTACCATCAGTTGATAAAAATGGTCTTAAGACTGTTTGCAAATGCAGTATTGAAAAGTTGATATGGGGGGGGGAGATGGAGTACACTACCAACAACAACTCTGTCTTTATCACCATCTTATGGTTTGCAACTATAATGGACTTGTTATAAAATAATAAATAATACTAATTTTTTTGAAAAGAAAATCCCATTTATGCTTATGATCTCTTGATAATGTATTGCAATAGATCTGAGTACATAAAATGACACAAAACTATGCACATCACAAATAGAATATTATAAAATACAACAGTGATGCGTACAATTTAAAATGCAAATCTATAAATTAGTAAAGCAAATGGAAAATTGAGAATCAGGGATTAAAAAGTAGAGAAGCCAGAAATAGAATTTATTATACTGATTTGACTAAATCAATTCATCTTCATATGAAACAAAACTAACGAAGGGCATTGAAGAATTTGTAGCAAAGCTTAATCTAAGTCAATTCTTTCCCTAAAGCATTATGATTAGATAGCTTCTAGCAAACCGTTTCCCTTTGATTAAAAGTTATACCTGTCAATCATTCACTTCGTCTACCTCCTTCTGCTACTAACCTGTATAAAAACATAAAAGTAGCTATGAATTTTTGCAAGCTAGCATTCTCACTTTCTTCATTACTTTCAAAAACTGAATCATTTACACGTTTGTCAACGGATCAGAATTTAGATCTTATTGTTTCAGAGGGAACCCTAGTAAATCTTCTAATTTCTCTGATCGCGTTGATTCAGCTAAATTCAGTGCACTTCCTATGACCTCAATGTAGCTGTTTATTACTATGACCTACCATAGATAAAATATTAATTACTCTAAATAGGCATTCTTATTTTCAGGATATCTGATTGCCTGAATGGTTTGGATGACCCCCAAGCTTTTCAAATCAAATGACTTTCTCTCTGCATTTTCATGTCTCTGAGCTGAAAACTAAAAAAGCATCAGTGAATATCTTAGTGTCTCTGATAAATCTGCCAGTTGCATTGTCAACCAACCCTGCTTCTGGCTACACTGGTTTAAATCTGTCAATTTCAAAAGTACTGTGATTTAACTGTACCTTTGGTTTCATGGAGCTTTCCAAGTCTTAGCTCATTCATCCTCACAGCAGCAATCTAGAAAGACAAGCTGTGATTATTTTTTTGCTTTACGGAAAAATAACTGATGCTGAAGAAATAATGTCTGACTCTGTCTATATATCTGGCCTAATTTTACTTGTGAATTTTTCAAGTATAATTGTTGGGACTAGACCAAAGTACATTTGGTTAACCTGTGATTATTAATCACCCTTTGCTCAGAGTTTTCCTCATCATTTGCCTTGTGTATTCATTCAGAAGTACTTTCCAAACAAAGCAGATAAGATAAACCCTCTCTTTGACAGAAACAAGCATTAGCAATTGCAAGAAAGATTGATACGCCTCTCAAGGGTACCCAGAAATGCTATTGCTGTTTTGTTCTTGGGTGGCTGTGTTCTCATTGGAGGGGACTCTTGGCTGGAGATGACTTTCCATTTCTGGATCTGTGGGATTAGAAAAAAAAAGTGCCCAAATTCACAATGGTTGATATGCCAGAATTAGAATTTTGGAAAACATAGAGGTATGTTTCAGTGGTGAAATTCTAAATTTTTTACTACTGGTTTTGTGGGCATGGCTTGGTGGGTATGGCAGGGAAAGGATACTGCAAAATTTCCATTCCCTCCCCACTCCAGGGGAAGGTTACTGCAAAATACCCATTTCCTCCTGATCAGCTGGGACTCAGGAGGCAGAGAATAGATGGTGTGGGGCCAGCCAGAGGTGGTATTTGCTGGTTCTCCGAACTACTCAAAGTTTCTGCTACCAGTTCTTCAGAACTGGTCAGAACCTTCTGAATTTCACCCCTGTTATGTTACAATAGAAACACAGGGAAAATGATTCAACCTATTGTCTCTTATTTTTGTGATGTGTGGAAATCTGTATATCAAGGCATGGTTTTGAGTGAGCAGGAAGAGGCAGGCAAGCAAGTACTGATTAACTGACAGATATCTTTGCTGTGTTTTTGGCCAGAAAAGGCAAGCACTGAGTTGCTCCCTTATGAGGAGGCAGTGACCCAAGTCATGAACTGACTGTGTTTATTAAGATGAGCCTGGACTCAACTCTGACATGGAACAGAAAGAACTTAACATGTTGAAAGGAACCCACCTTTCCTCCCTGTAATGTGGGAAAGCTTAACTTTGGGTAGAGACCAATATCCTCCCGAGTATTGATTGACCTTTGCAAATTCTAGCTTTGCTCCTCAGTTTCCTGAGGTCCAGATCAATCTGAAAACAGTTGAAGCTGTCCAGCTTATTCTATGATGTATTTTCAACTGAATTCAGAAGGACAGGAAAATGAACAAGCTTATTCTCTGATTGAATCAGAAACAAAATGAATGAAAAGACACAGTTGGAAAATTCTATGGGATGAGATCAATTACAGTGGTACTAATAACATATTCAATTTTTTGCTCCTCTGCTTAAATTTATAAATATGCAATAGACTTAGAGGGATTATTTAAATAAATTGTGCCATAGAACTTTTCTTCATGTCCATGAATGTAATGTTTCCTCATGACCTTGAGTTGGGAGGAGAACACACCACTGAACTTTACAGCTTACCTTTACCATACCTTAACAATAGGACTGGTTAGTGTTGCTCTTCCTACACATTACAACACAGGGTAGTTTCAGGCTCATCTGGTGGAATCCTTGTCATTCTTCTGCATCTCATACAGTCTTATCTACTGGAAGAAAAACGACCCATCAATTGATTCCTCCAAGCCTCCAACCAGTCTTGATTGAGGAACTGCTTCGAGCCTCTCTAGAAGCCTTTTACAGTTTTGCATTACATTTTACATGGTCCAGAACTCTTTAGCATTTTAAGCTGCAATCTTTAATCTGCATTCAAGCACTAAAAATGATGCAGCAGGTAGAACTTCTAAAAGGACACTATGTGATTGCCAAACTCTGGAAGAAGAGATCAGCCTTGTACAGTACAGAAAGGGAAAAGGTGGCTGCCACATGAGTCCCATAGAGCCCTTAGCTTTGGGTGCCAATGAGATTCTCTTGGAAGACCCTCAATTAAGAGGTGGTATTCAGCAGGTTATAACCAGTTCTGGAGAACCGGTTGCGGAAAATTTGAGTAGTTCAGAGAATTGGTAAATACCACCTCTGACTGGCCCCATTCCAATCTATTCTCTGCCCCCTGAGTCCCAGCTGATCGAAAGGAAATGGGGATTTTGCAGTAAACTTCCCTGGAGTGGGGTGGGAATGAAGATTTTACAGTATCCTTTCCCTTCCAAGCTTGCCAAGCCACGCCTACAAAGTCATGTCACGCCCACCAAGCCACATCCACAGAACCAATAGTAAAAAAATTGAATCCCACCACTGCTTTTATTGGTCTTCCATGAAGTCAATATTCATATGTGTGGGTATAAAAAAATTAAAGAAAGAGTTTATTCTCAAAGGTGCTTTTTCAAAAGGCAACTGGACTTTTTTGTTTTTCTTGAAGATGTTTCGCTTCTCATCCAAGAAATTTTAGTCCTGAATTGAAGAACGTCTTGGATGAGAAATGAAACGCCTTCAATTAAAAACAAAGAAAGTCCGGTTGCCTTTTGAAAAAGCACCTTTGGGACAACCATGACCTGGATGGCTGAGAATCTCCATAGACATTTAGAAGAAATAGCTGTGCCAGTGCAGCTTCTGTTAACTTTGACAAATCACAATTAAAATGACATGGAGGTGCAGAGTTAGAGAGGAGGGGGCATTTCAAGGAATGGCCAATTGAAGCTCAGCAGATTGCTAGCCTCTGAAGACTGTTTTGCCATCTGATATGAAATGGAAACCACATGGGAGTTTTTCTGATACCATAGAATGGAAACCACCAGCTTCATGCTAGAGCACATAGCCTGATTTCAGCCTGCCTTAGGAGTAGGGCAGCCATGAGATCAGGGCTATGTTGTGAAGTTGAGTTTTTAACCTTATTTATTTATTAAATTTCTAAATAACTGCTTGGTGATTCTAAGCAGCTTATTACACCGAAATGGTGCTAAATAATACCACTCCTGCTGCTAGGGATTGTAATTGGAAGAATGCCATTGTGTTAATGTTCCATTCGTAGGTTGGCCATTAGCATCAAGATGATCTTGGTGTGTCAATAGTCCTGGACAAGAAAGACCTTTGATCTGATCCAGTGAGTTTCTTTCATTCTTTCAAGGAAAATGTCAGTGGGCTCAGAAAGTAATATAACTGAATTCTTGCAAATGTAAATAGATTTGTATTTTACTCCCAAACAATAATTGTAAGATAATGACAGCAGAAAATGTATTATAACAACAGATGCTTGGCAGCACAACTATCACCGAAACAAGGGAAAATGAAAATATCACTGTTTCAACACATCTTTTTCTTTCATTTCTATATAAACCTTTTGTCTTTTAAACAAAGAGTCATAGTTAGCTTCAACAATTACTTAAGCACAGTGTTCCTGTGAATAAATCTACCCTTTTTTTGGTCTCTATGTTCTGTTTTTTAAAAAAATATGTGGTGCTTATAAATGTCAAGGACAGATCTACAGCACCAAAGAGAGGCCATGCAGGGATGTCATGAATATTTTTCCATTCAACTCTGTCAATGCATCTGAAAATCTGACAGGCAACACCTCCTACTCTGTCACTCTTCTTCCTGGTGAAATTTTGTCTGAAATCCTCTATTTTGACATACATGTATCTCCTCTGCAAGATTATAATGGGCTAGAAGAAAGAATAATAATAAACACATTGCACGAGTGGATTTTTAAACAGTATTATTAAAAAAAATCCCATTTGAAACCAAATCTCCAGAGGGAAAAGCTTAGTGTATTGACATCTTACTTGGTTGAATGAGATTTCCCATAGATTTTCAGGGAGGCAGATCCCATTCTATTGTGTGTCCTGGTCATTACTGAATTGTCATCATGAAATTTGTCAGATGGTAGACTGGTTTTCCTTCAGTAAAATAATAGGAAGATCAGGCACTGATGAAACAAATGGATAATATTTTTACAGACAAAGTGTTTAGGATTGTGTGTCTGTGCCTGAATTTGAGTTGGAAAGGACCTTGAAGGTCTTCTAGTCCAAGTCTCTGCTCAAGCAGAAGACTCTATACCATTTCATACAAATCACTCTCTCTTTTTAAAAGCCTTCAGTGATGGAGGCTGAAGGCAAGGCATTCCAGTGGCTTATTGTTCTCACTGTTAGGAAATTTCTGCTTAGTTTTAGGATCAATCTCTCCTTGATTAGTTTCCATCCATTGTTTGTCTTTTCTCCTGGTGCTTTCTTTGTGGCAGCCTCTCAAATACTGGAACACTGTTATCATGTTGGCCCTAGTCCTTCTTTTCACTAGTCTAGACATACCTGTATGATGATGCAGAAATATGAAGAGGGGTCAGACAGGACTGTATTCTATCTCTGCTGTTGTTTAATATCTATTCTGAGTCAATTTTCAATGAAGCAGTGGAAAACATTGATGCTGGCCTCAAAGTAAATGGGGTTCAGACCAACAATTTAAGATATGCTGAAGATACAGTTCTGCTTGCCAGTAAGCATGAAGACTTTCAGCTCCTTATCAACAGAGTCTCAGAAATATCTGAAAAATCTGGCTTGAAGCCTCAAAAACCAAGATCATGGTCATCAGCAAACAACCCATTAACGTACCACTGATAAATTCGGAAGGAATACCAGCAGAAAAAGTTGGAAGGATCATGTACCTCGGTTTTAATTTACATAAAAGCTGGGACATGATCAGTGAAGTAAAGACAAGGATAGAGAAAGCTTGAACAGCATTCTTCAAAATGAAAAAGGTCTTCTGCAGCCACGACATAAGCCTAAGTCTGGAAATCAGGTTTGTCAGATGTTACATCTTTTCTATCCTGCTCTACGGAGTAGAGACTTGGTCTCTGACAGAAAACCACTTGAAGAAGCATTTGAATTGTGGATTTACAGATGGCTTTTATGTATAAGCCACCTGGGAAAGCAAAGGGAAATCATCAAAGCCATTAAAAAATGAAAGTTAGACTATTATGGACATGTGATGAAACACCCAGAAAAATACAGCATCCTTCACTTAATCCTCCAGTGAAAAATTGAAGGCAAACAAGGTCCAGGCAGAAAAAGAACATCATGTCTTCAAAACCTAAGGGACTGGTTTGGACAAAACTCAGCAGCATATTTTCATTTGGCTATTAACAAAAATAGGATTGCCAACATGATCGCCAACGTCCGATGACGGATATGGCACAAGAAGAAGAAGACATACCTGTGTCTGTGTTTGGTCTGCGCTTGTGAGTGAAGTAAATCTCCTTGCCATTCCACAAGAAACACATCAAAACGAAGTATTCAAGCATAATAAAAACACACTTTTTGGTTTTTATTATTTCCTGGAGTAAATAGGGACACTCATTAATTCACACCACCTACTCGCTATCAATCTATTTGGGAGGATTTAGCAATTCCATTATTCTTAATGTGAAAAATAAATAGAAAGTAGGTGTTTAGAAAGTGTTTATTATGGGTATTCATTTGTTGTTGTTTTTCTTATTTGTGAGCTTGTTGTTATGATTTTGTGTTCAGAACTATCTTTAGCTACATTGCAAGAGCTATATTGTGAAATTTGATCAGCATTTAAAATTAACAAAACAATATTTTAAAAAGAAATATCACATAAATTTATGATGGATATAAGTCTATCTCCAAGCTGCATTAGTCATAGCACAATGCTGGGCATCAATGCATGTGGTGTATAGGTTGATGTCTGATATAACATATAACCTAGTAAATGTGAACTATGCTCACTTGGACACAGACTTGAACAACTGCTTGAATGCCCACATATCTGTCTCAGCTCACTTCCAAATGAATTGTGTGATTCTCTATGCACAGCTGCTGGGAAACTTCAAATATTATTGAATGCAAAGATCAGACGTTTGTTAAGCAACCATAATTAGATAGGATTAGAGAATGCCAGCATTGTTTTTAATTGTCTGCTTATTTGTTTCTGGGCTCAATTTCATAAATCATAGAGTTGGAAATGGCTATTTAGGTCATCAAGTCCAACCCTCTGCTCAGTGCAAGAATTCAAATTAAGCAGTCCTGACAGATGGCTGTCCAGCTTCTGCTTGAATATTTCCAACCAAGGGGAGATCACAACCTTCCGTGATAATTGGTTCCACGGTCCGACTGCTATTATCATTAGCAACTTTTTTAAAAACATAAAATCAGAATCTCCCTTCCTGTTACTTAAAACCATGATTCCATCTTTTACTCATGGCATGAAAGACAATAGATTTGTGGCTTATTCTATGTTATTCCCATTCAGCTAGAAGGGACACATTATTTCCCCACCCAAGCACCTTAGCTCAATAGTAAAGAGGTCAATCTCTTTCTCAATCCCTAGACTTTCATTTTTAATGCCTTGATATTCCTCTTTGCTCTTCCACACAGATTCCATTTTGCCTGGAGTTTTAAGTTGGTGTTAGTCTATTTGAGGCATCTTGGTTGAAAAAAATGTTGCTTTGTGATATATTGTTTCACCGAATTAAGGGTTGCAAGACACAAGACCTTTGGTAGTATATGGCTATAGGCCTTACAATGAGGTTCAAATCATATAATGTAATATGCAGGTGAAACTCAAAAAATTAGAATATCGTGCAAAAGTTCATTTATTTCAGTAATGGAACTTAAAAGGTGAAACTAATATATGAGATAGGCTCATTACATGCAAAGCAAGATAGTTCAAGCCATGATTTGTCATAATTGTGATGATTATGGCTCATGAAAACCCCAAATCCACCATCTCAGAAAATTAGAATATTATATGCAATCAATAAAACAAGGATTGTACATAGAACAATATCGGACCTCTGAAAAGTATAAGTATGTACTCAGTACTTGGTTTGGGCCCCTTTTGCAGCAATTACTGCCTCAATGAGGCGTGGCATGGAAGCCTGTGGCACTGCTGAGGTGTTATGGAAGACCAGGATGCTTCAATGTGACCTTCAGCTCTTCTGCATTGTTCAGTCTCATGTCTCTCATCTTTCTCTTGGCAATGCCCATAGATTCTCTATGGGGTTCAGGTCAGGTGAGTTTGCTGGCCAATCAAGCACAGTAATCCCATGGTCACTGAACCAGGTTTTGGTGCTTTTGGCAGTGTGGGAAGGTGCCAAGTCCTGCTGGAAGCATCCCCATAAAGCTCGTCTATGGAAGGAAGCATGAAGTGCCCCAAAATCTCCTGGTAGACGGCTGCATTGACCCTGGACTTAATGAAGCACAGTGGACCAACACGAGCAGATGACATGGCTCCCCAAATCAACACAGACTGTGGAAACTTCACATTGGACTTCAAGCATCTTGCAGTGTGTACCTCTCCATTCTTTCTCCATACTCTGGGTCCTTGGTTTCCAAATGAGACGCAAAAGTTGCTCTCATCAGAAAAGAGGACTTTGGACCACTGAACAACAGACCAGGTCTGTTTTTCTTTATCCCAGAGAAGACACTTCTGATCTTGTTTGTTGTTCAGGAGCAGCTTGACAAGAGGAAGACAACATTTGAAGCCCATGTCCAGGATCCATCTGTGTGTGGTGGCTCTTGATGCACTGACTCCAGCCTCAATCCACTCCTTGTGAAAGTCCCCAACACTTTGAATGGCCTTTTCCTGACAATCCTCTCCAGGCTGCGGTCATCCCTGCTGCTTGTGCATCTTTTTCTTCCACACTTTTCCCTTCCACATAACTTTCTATTAATGTGCTTTGATACAGCACTTTGGGAACATCCAAGTTCTTTTTGCAATTACCTTTTGAGGCTTTTCCTCCTTATGGAGGGTGTCAGTGATGGTTTTCTGCACAACTGTCAGGTCAGCAGTCTTTCCCATGATTGTGATTCCTACTGAACCAGACTGAAAGACCATTTAAAGGCTCAGGAACCC
Organism: Thamnophis elegans; assembly: GCF_009769535.1. Lineage (NCBI taxonomy): Eukaryota > Metazoa > Chordata > Lepidosauria > Squamata > Natricidae > Thamnophis > Thamnophis elegans. The sequence goes on along the minus strand of NC_045542.1, from coordinate 119,180,176 downwards.
TTTGCAGGTGTTATGGCTTAATTGGCTGATTAGAGTGGGACACTTTGAGCCTAGAATATTGCACCTTTTCACAATATTCTAATTTTCTGAGATGGTGGATTTGGGGTTTTCATGAGCTGATATTGTCATAATCATCACAATTATGACAAATCACAGCTTGAACTATCTTGCTTTGCCTGTAATGAGTCTATCTCATATATTAGTTTCATCTTTTAAGTTGCATTACTGAAATAAACGAACTTTTGCACGATATTCTAATTTTTCGAGTTTCACCTGTATATTGACTTTTGATATTCATGATGGCCTTGGCCAACCAAGGCTTTTACACATAGTAGTGCTTTTTAGTAAGATGTAGATGTGGATTTCATCACCAGCCTTGGTGGCATTCTTTATTAGTGGCAAGAAAATTATGCCAGTTTTGGCACATAATGAAGTATGCCACAAGTGCATCCAAAGCCCACTTTTACCAATGATTTTCATGCTAGAATCTCTAATCAAAAGAGTTTACCTTTGGAGCCAACATATTGTTGTCTGTAGGTGATATTTACTGATATTTACTTAAGAATATGAAGAAGTACCTGAGAGAAATAAGGCTCTTGTTATATGTGGAATGTTGCACATAATTGTTCTTTTGTAATTATACTCCTTATTCCTATGAAATTCTACTCAGTCCCATTGTATTCTTGGCAATTGGTATGCTTCTATTTTGTATTTCATAAAGAGATCCATATATCAAACATTGTGAAAGACTTAATGCACCTGTTAGTGGAAAACAACTCCCTTGCTTTTACTCTTTAGATGCTTGCATAACACTGCTATTTTTCATTATTCTGGTGACAGTAGCAAGTTCAGAAAGGTATTTCTCAAGATTGAAAATTACTTAAGGGGCATAATATCTCAAGGACAACTGCTTAGATTTGTAAACCTAAATATAAAAATCAGATAAAAGACATAATTTTAACCAAAACTTATCCTTCAATCAAGATCAAGTCTAATAAAGAAATCAAATTATTTTTCATTTATAAATGTAAAATATATAACATTGAAAGTATGTAGTACATGATGTTTAGTGCTCATACATCCTTCTGTTTTCTGCTTGTGATTTGTTTTGTACTTCAAGCTCATTGTTTCTAGGGCTCACCTTTCAAGGCATAATGAATACAATAAAAACTTACACGAAATGGTGTCCCTATGTATGATTTGAAGAGCAAAATTTCTCATGTTTATAAAGTTAAAGACAACTAGGTAGAAGGTTTGTCTGCAAAGCTAGCATTTCTCTCTCTCTCTCATTTATCATATCTCCTATCTATCTATCTATCTATCTATCATCTATCTATCTATCTATCTATCTATCTATCTATCTATCATCTATCTATCTATCTATCTATCTCTATCCATCCATCCATCCATCCATCTATCTATCACCTACCTACCTACCTACCTACCTACCTACCTACCTACCTACCTACCTACATCTATCTATCTATCTATCTATCTATCTATCTATCTATCTATCTATCATCTATCTATCTATCTATCTATCTATCTATCTATCTATCTATCTATCTATCTCTATCCATCCATCCATCCATCCATCTATCTATCACCTACCTACCTACCTACCTACCTACCTACCTACCTACCTACCTACATCTATCTATCTATCTATCTATCTATCTATCTATCTATCTATCTATCTATCATCTATCTATCATTTATCTCTATATACTTATGTCTATGTATCAGTGGTGGGTTTCCATTTTTCTTATTCTGGTTCTCTCACTCGCACAATGCTTGTCTGGGCAGGTGGGCAGAGCCTCCCTCCACCAAATCCACTTCTGCTATGTCTGTCTGTCTGTCTGTCTGTCTGTCTATCATCTATCTATCTATCTATCTATCTATCTATCTATCTATCTATCTATCTATCTTATCTTATCCCCCCTACTATTTAACATCTACATGAAACCGCTGGGCGAGATCATTCGGAGGCACGGGATAAGATACCACCAATACGCGGACGATACTCAGCTGTATCTGTCCGCCCCGTGCCAACTCAATGAAGCGGTGGACGTGATGAGCTGGGGTCTCGAAGCCGTTAGGGACTGGATGAGAGCTAACAAACTGGTACTCAACCCGGACAAGACCGAGTGGCTGTTGTGTTTCCCTCCCAATAATTTGGCTAGTGTTCCATCACTCAGGCTGGTGGGCCAAATTTTATACCCCTCAGACAGGGTTCGCAACTTGGGAGTCCTCCTGGACCCACAGCTGACCTTTGACCACCACCTGTCGGCTGTGACCAGGGGGGCATTTGCCCAGGTTCGCCTGGTGCGCCAGTTGCGAACCTACCTGAACCGGGAGGCTCTCACAACGGTCACTTGGGCCCTTGTGACCTCTAGGCTGGAATACTGCAATGTGCTCTACATGGGGCTGCCCTTGAAGAGCATCCGGCGTCTTCAGCTAGTCCAGAATGCGGCCGCGCGAGTGATTGTGGGCGCACCGCGGTTCGCCCACATAACACCTATCCTCCGCGAGCTGCGCTGGCTACCTGTTGATCTCTGGGTGCGCTTCAAGGTACTACTTACCACCCATAAAGCCCTCCATGGTAGTGGATCTGAGTACTTGAGAGACCGCCTCCTGCCAATTACCTCCCTACGACCTATTAGATCACACAGATTAGGCCTCCTCTGAGTTCCATCCGCCAGTCAGTGTCGACTGGCAACTACGCGGAGGAGAGCCTTTTCAGTAGTAGCTCTGACCCTTTGGAACGATCTCCCCGTGGAGATTCGCAACCTCACCACCGTCCAGACCTTCCGCACAGCCCTCAAGGCCTGGCTATCCCGTCAGGCCTGGGGATAAAGATTCTAATCCATCCCCACCCGAATGATGAATGAATGTTGTGTTCTATTTTTACTTATGTATTGTCTCATGTCTTGTCTTGTATTCCCCTCCCCACAAATTGTAAGCCGCCCTGAGTCCCCTCAGGGAAAAGGGCGGCCTATAAATAATAAACAAATCAAAAAATCAAATATCTATCTATCTATCTATCTATCTATCTATCTATCTAACTAATATCTATCTATCTATCTATCTATCTATCTATCTATCTATCTATCTATCTATCTATCTATCTATCTATCTATCTATCTACACTGGTGTTTCTGCAGACCCCATAGTTTCTAAGAAGCATAGGAAAGGATTCAGAGAGAGCTGTTCTGCAAAAATGGAGCATTTTGTGTGTGCTTGTGTGTGAAACCAGGCAGCAAAGCAGAGAATGTTGCTGCTGTAGCAGAATGCACTCTTGCATTTCCCACAGTCATGCATCACAGCAGCAACAAATCAATAGAATGTACTTCTCTCTTGCTAAGAAAAGTATTTCCAAATCTAAAGAAAGCTTGAATATTTTCTAGTGTCTCAACCAAGTAAGACACTATTGTGAAATATGTGTTTGCCCTGGAGATACCCAGTAAATCTTTTCCTGAAAATTCCATCTTTCTCTTTAAAATGACAACAGGCAGCAAAGTTCATGGTTATCCAACACTTTGACAACAAAAGAATTAAATTTTTAAAACTTCAGGATACTTGCAGTGAGACAATATTGTGCTATCTTATCAAAGTTCTAAAACAAATATGGTTTGTTTCAGAAATGTGTGTCATTTAGAGAAATAACCACAATATTATGTTTTGTGGACTTTGGGATGATGAAGACAGAGGAAAGTATTTTAACTGGTGTGAGCTATCCATTGTGTATGTTCAACAACTGCATCCATCACAGAGCAGACATATTTTCTGTTGATGCTAAGAATAGTGTTATAAAAATCTATCAGTACTTCCAATATTCATAATTCAGACTGAGTTACTAAAAGAGAACTATGGGATTGCTGAAGATGAGTAGAGAAGACAGCTATGTCACAGCAAGTCTCAGGGGCTGCCCCCATTTCATGGTGTAACAAAATTACATCAAGCTACATCTGGTTTTGAATCTTTCTTGCCCCAGTACAGCATTCTATGTTCAAGAAAGTGTTGAAGCATGATTTCATAGAACACAGAATCATAGGACCAGAAGGGACTTCAGAGGTCTTTTACTCAAACCCCCAACTCAAAGCAGCAGACCTTACTCTATCATGGTCAAATAGTTTTCTAGTCTATTTTTAAAAACCTCCATTGATAGAGCACCCAAAATTCCAAGAGGCAAGTTATTCCATTGATTAATTGTTCTCACTGTGAAAAAAAAATCTTATCTCTAGGTTGGATCTCTCTTTTTAACTTCAGTGAATTATAGCAATAGCAATAGCAGTTAGACTTATATACCGCTTCATAGGGCTTTCAGCCCTCTCTAAGCGGTTTACAGAGTCAGCATATTGCCCCCAACAACAATCTGGGTCCTCATTTTACCCACCTCGGAAGGATGGAAGGCTGAGTCAACCCTGAGCCGGTGAGATTTGAACAGCTGAACTGCAGAACTGCAGTCAGCTGAAGTAGCCTGCAGTGCTGCATTTAACCACTGCACCACCTCGGCTCTTTTATACATCTGGTGTATGAAATAATTCATGACTGCCTTCTATTCACATACCGAAGAGCTAGAATGGGGAAAAAGCTCTACTATGGAAGTGATGAAGACATTGGACTTTCTGGACACCAGAAAGTAGTAGAAATCACAACTTAGATGTTCTTAAGGTAAGGGAATGCTTTCACAAGGCAGCATGTCATTTCAATAGTATCTGCATAAAATACTCGGATGGCACCTTTGCAAGGGTTTCCCTGCTTCCTGTGGATGTTCCTAAGTGATATGGAAAAGTGATCATGAAAGCATGTATAAAATGCTTTAGTGAAAAGAAATTGGAAACTGATAAAATCAAGAGCTTTGCTCTGTTAGATAATCTAAAATAGATACAGACAGACAGACAGATAGATAGATAGATAGATAGATAGATAGATAGATAGATAGATAGATGGATGGATGGATGGATGGATGGATGGATGGATGGATGGATGGACGGACGGACAGACAGTCAGAGGCTTCTGGTGATAAAGAATTTCTGGGTTTCGCTATCAGCGCTAGACTAAATACTTTCAGAAAGCTAATTTATTCAGATTTGCTAAAATATGGTTAATTCTTCTTTTCAATTCCCACTACAGTGCAAAACATGGAACATAGCTTTTCCCTGGAGTAAAGCTAGTAGACAAAGGAAATACAGTAACTACTACTAAAATAACCTAATAAATATTAATGGGTATAGCCAGAAGAAATAGAAAAGGACTAAGCGTTTTTTTAAAAAAATATTCTTAGCTTATTGGGAAGATATATAGAGTGTCTTCAAGCATCACTAGCATCAAAAATTATAGTGAGAAATGCAGATATATTTATCTATTCAAGTGTTGTTCCATGGATATTTTAATTCTTGTTCTATTGTAAACTGCTGTGACTCTGAATGGAGCTGAAAACATACTTTTACTACTACTACTACTACTACTACTACTACTACTACTACCACCACCACCACCACCGCCACCACCACCACCACCACCACCACCACCACCACTATTACTACTACCACTAATGCTACTATTACAAGCTTTAGCCATTCTCTGGGATACCAACTTGTGGCTGTGGTGTATCTAAGGGCTATGCTGGTGGTATCCAACAAATTGTCAGGGTCTCCCATGCCAGACCTGCAGTTAATTGAAAAATAAAAATCAAACAAACACAAGTAGTCATTTGGAATACTTAAAATTAAAAAGTTTTTTTTCTAACATGTGAAATTAAGGATATTGTACCCTCCGTTTGCACCTTTTGTTAAGTTTTCTTTCGTTGGTATTAATCTATAGCACTGATGGCGAACCTTTTTAGCACCGAGTGCCCAAATGGGAATGTATATGCATGTGTGCACACCAGAGCATCAGAAACCCAAAGAACAGCTGGCTGGTGTATGCCTGTTTTTTGGCAATTTCAGACTGAAAATAGTCTGAAAACAACCTGAAAATGGCCTGAAAACAACATGAAAACAGCCTGAAAATGGCCTGAAAACAACATGAAAACAGCCTGAAAACAACCTGAAAACGGCCTGAAAACAGCCTGAAAATGGCCCGGAAAATGACTTATTTTTTGGGCCATTTTCAGGCTGTTTTCTGGTTCTCTGGCACCCGTGAAGAGCAGCTCGTGATGGTGAGTGTGCCCACAGAGAGTGCTCTGCATGGCATAGGTTTGCCATCATGGGTCTATAGAGTGCTATCTTCCAGTTTGTTGGCCAGATGTTTTGTTCTTCAGAGCTGCTGGCAAATGACAGTAGTGTAGCTCAAAAGGAACTGGAAAAAATTGTATAACATCGGGACTTAACAATTAAAATACAAAGATATGGAATAAGCCAGAAACAATTTTCTTGATAATTATTGGAGCATTACGACAATGGAATTATTGAAGCAGATGACAGAATTAGAATTATTTGACCCGACAACATTTAGTTGATGAGAAACAGTTTTGCTTTGAACCAAAAATAAAGATATTTAGACAATTCTTAGCCTTAAATTAAATTAAGAAGAAATATATAGCAATAACAAGAGAAACAAGAAATATGCCAATCATACCAAAAGAACCAGACAGGTTGATCTCCACTAATCTTTCTGGCCATTTTTACCATTCCATTTTTACCTTTGTTTATAAACAACCTGAACTTTGCTATGTAATGTTTTCTTTTCATGATGAGATTGCCTTTGGCATCCATATAGGGATTCACAAATAAAATGATACTTAATTTTCTAGCATGCCAGCTTCCCATTTGTCATTTTTAATTAAGCAAATCTAAAAACTAGATTAATAAATAAGGTAGGGCAGAGTCTGCTGTTTGTCAAGGAAGGCTTAAAGGGGTACATTAATGCCCAAGAGACACTATGGAGGGCATCAATTCTAGGCTGTTTCCTCCAACAAAGAGGGGAGGAATCTTCTCCAGGGGGTGGGTTTGGGGCAGAAGAATGGGATCTTTGTGTGTGTGTGTGTGTGTGTGTATAATGTACACCCACCCACATGTATGTATGTATGTATGTATGTATGTATGTATGTATGTATATAACAATTGTGCTGATAAATAAATGCCTGTGGCTTAGTAGCTAATATAACTGCCTAATATATAATACAGCCCAGTTTCGATTCCCAGTAAGGGTATGGTTAGCTGATGAGAGCTAAATAGCTTGAAATAAATCTATACTAGTCTCCCTTTATTTATTTATCAGCACAATTGCAACACAAATATAACAAAGGCAACATTAAAAAAAATGGCTTACTGCCTGGATGGCTCCCAGAGTGAGTTGATAGACAGAAAAGGGAAGCAGTATGCTCCCTCCCATATTTGGCAATACCAGAAGATGCGACAAAATACATACCTATTTCCTTGGCTTAGCTGATAAAGGAGGAGAGCCTACATATTTCACTTCTACTGATGTTTTATCTTTGTTCTTCCCATTTATCTGCCAAGTGGGAAAGATGTGAAGTTTCAATTAAACTGATTTAGTGCTAAAACCTTATGCACAGGAATCTTCTCAATGAATGGTCAGCAACTGCTTAGAGGATCAACGGCAAATGGGTTAGACTTAGTTCACTTGTGACTACATAAAGATTCTAGAGTGATCTTCCTTTCACTCCACCTCCAGGTTCTGCCATCTCTTCTTCTACATAGGATGACATTTTGCAATGTTATTATTCTTTGCAAGGAGAGGAAGTTGATTAGTTTTTATTTTCATCTATGACAAATTGCTAGCTTTCTGGTATTGATATAGTAAAATGGTTCTCTAAAAAGGCAGAAAAACGTACATATTTCATCGATATATAGAAAATTTCATCCCAAAACTCTGGAGGAATACCATGCACTCACTCAGTGGCTTAGAAGCTGAGCTTGTCGATCAGAAAGGTTGGCAGTTTGAATCCCTCGCACTGCATAATGGAGTGAGCTCCCGTTACAGTTTCTGCCAGCCTAGCAGTTTGAAAGCATGTAAAAATGTAAGTAGAAAAATAGGGCCCACCTTTCGTACGAAGGTAACAGCGTTCTGTGCGCCTTTGGCATTTAGTCATGCTGGCCATATGACCACAAAGACATCTTCGGACAGCACTGGCTCTTTGGTTTTGAAACGGAGATGAGCACCACCCCTTAGAGTCAGGAACGACTAGCACATATGTGCGAGGGGAACCTTTACCTTTATAATCTACCCCTGGTAGCAAAGTAAAGTTTCAAGCTGTAAGTTCTGAGAACAAAAACAGATTTGAAGAGGTGTGAATTCACCTTCCATACTATACTATCTATCACCTCAGCCTCGGCTTTAAAAACTAGCTTTTAAGATCCTTCTTTATTTTGCAGTTGAATGTTTCATCAGAATCTTTCCGTGTTTATACTGTGATATTTCACAACTTCTGCCCACCCCACCCTAGTCTGTTTTCAACTATTTTGCTAACAAAAACTTTTTGCATAAGGGGCCCCTAAGCTTCACATTTGTATTGTCAACACGAAAGCTTGTGCCACTGTGGAATTGTTAAAAAAATCTGTGAGGGCAAGAGCACAATAAACGAAAACATGGACTATTAAATCAGGTAAGGTGGGGGGGGGGGTTAAGAATGCTAATTGTTTTACAGTTTCAGTGGGATATGTTTAGACAGTTTTTCCAGCATCCTGGGCCTTGTTATGACTCCCAGAATGAGAATCACCATTTACATTCCATTTCTTGTCCTTCATATAGCATTGGCCTGTGGCACCCTAAGTTAGAAATCTCTAAACTTGGCAATTTTATGTGGACTTCAACTTCCAGAATTTCTCAGCCAGCCACAAGTTGGCAAGTTTGGAGAGGCCTGCTCTAAGTCATTAAACTTAACACAGGTCAGAAAAGTTTTCTCTCCCCCCCGCCACCAGTTATCTTTGATGAAAGATAATTTGGCTAGAAATTCTTCTAGATGGAGATGAAAAAAACTTCAGGAAAATCTCATGGATGGACAGGGGCTTTTTTTATATATTTATTTCATTACATGGTAGTAACAGGTGTGTACAAATACCTTGTATTTTGTCACTTTGCATCTAATTCTGGGAAATTTTAGGAGTCCTTGGGGGAGTTTACTTCCTGTTGCCTTCCTCAGTCTGGTTCCCCATTTGAGAAGATTCCTCCCATTTTGCAGTGAACAAAAATATGTCAACCAAATTTTGCTGCCCCATGGCCAAGCTTTATGTTTCATCAGCAATCAAAATACAAACAAAGGAGCTCAAACTCCAAAGCCCTCAATCTTCATGTGCAAAGTGTCAGTTGTGGGTCTTTATGCAAGTTGTGTACATAAATATATACAAAAATATTCAAAATGTGTATAGTACATATTTTTTAAAAATAAGAGAAAACATCTGCTGCTAACCTGGATTGGGTTTCCATTAATCAACCCATTACCAGTAGGAAAAAAGAAAGAAAAGATCTTTTGTAGGTGTCTGGCTTACTTCAGTGACATGTATTGCTAGATAGATGTGCACTGAAATTATCACTGTGCACTCTGTTTACTTAGAAGTAAGACTTACTGAATTACACATGAAAATATACCTGCCTTAATTTACTATGCATTGGAAAATGAAGGGAGGAAGGAGTAGGGCTGTTTTGAGGTTCAATAGCATAATTCTTGTCTCTTTGATTTAATTTGCTCTAGAGGGGCTTTAAGCCTCATCAGCATGGTTGTCACAGCTATCTCAACCTTGATGAATACATTTTTCTCAGATATCTTATATACTATCTGAAACTAAATTTCCCAATTTTGCCAAACAACTCTGCAAAGTTTTTGTATTTGCTAAGAACATTTCACCCCATTTTCAGCCAGATTCTTTATTAGAGCCACTGTTGATGTAGATGATAATAATTGTTATTATTATTCCATGATGAAGTTGGAGTCATAATGGGTGAGCAGGTAAAAATAACAGACAAGCATGTAATGTATCCATCAACATATATTGTTGGATTGTTGTTGGAACTGGAATTATTTCTTTCTTGACTAAAGCAAAGGGGTAGAGCTAAATAGCCGATTATTCACATCTTAACAAGATCTACCTTGGTAGTTTGGATGATTTAAACCCCAAATTCAGCAATGAAGCTGGAAAGATTTTTCTGTGGCTTGTTCACCATCAAAAGGTAAATCAAAAGGAAAAGAACTCTGAATATTTATGCAGATTTTAGGATTGGGGATAATTAATTTAGTAGCTCACGATGAGAGAAAAAAAGAACTTCCATTATGGTGAACAGGCAGACATCAGAGTGCTCTATTTCTGGTTATTTGCGTCACTTGCACAAAAAATTATCTCTGGGTCAGTGGGAATGTTAATTAGAGAAATGGAATGCTTGGTGACAGAAGATGCTAAGATTTATTTTCTCTTTTCTTCTGATAAATTTATAAATTATAGCATTGAAGTGGATGGGAAAAACACACTACTAAGCTTTTTCTTTTTTCTTTTGTAGGCAGAAACCGACATGGATTCATACATAAGGCCTTTCTAAATAGTTCCAAGCACAAATATGAATGAAACCAACATTTTGGAAGCATTTTCATTAAAATGAATTGAATTGAATTTATTATATTTCTATGCTGCCCGTTTCCCCGAGGGGACTCAAGGCGGCTCACAACCCAAGTCATGGGGGGGGGGGGGGGGGATACAAATAGGGAAAAAAGACATGGACAGACAATACCACAATTTAAAAGCAACTCAACAGAGACATCATTCGAGCGGGGACAGGAACTCATCAGCCCCAGGCCTGTCGGAACAGCCAGGTTTTGAGGGCTTTGCGGAAATCTTGGAGGGTGGTGAGGGTCCGAATCTCCATGGGGAGCTCGTTCCAGAGGGCCGGAGCAGCCACAGAGAAGGCCCTCCTCCGGGTGGTCGCCAGTCGGCATTGGCCAGTGGATGGAATTCGGAGGAGGCCTAATCTGTGGGATCTAATCGGTCTATTGGAAGTAAAATGATAGAGACACTAACATGCCATAGATACAAATGGGATAAACAGCTATAAAGATACAACACACAGTGTTTATCAGCCTTCCCAACCTTAAGATATGCGAACCTCAGTCCTCAGGAATTGTTGGGTGGGGAATTCTGGGACTTGAAGTCCACACATCTGAAAGTTGCCTGGGTTGAGAAACACTGATCTAAGGAGTTAAAGCTGCAACCAACCAAACAAGAAGAAATGGTCCAGATACCATTGAAAGAAGAAAAATCACTGTTTGAGAACTTTTTTTTATTACAGTTTTTTTAATTTTTTATTTTCAAAACAAACACAACACATAAAATCTTCCTTTTTTACATACTGTAGAAAGTGTATCAGTTAGTTACAAAAAACTTTTGTGCATCTCTTCCACAGTCATCAAGTATAATTTATATTAACTCATGTATTTTAACTCAGATATTTATACATATTACCGTCATCATACCTCCATTTTCATTTGACTATAGTTGTTTAAATGCCCTTCATCATAAAATATACCAAGGTTTAATACATAACCACATACTGGCATTAAATTTGCTATTTCTAAAATCCTCCAATGACACTAAATCCTTATGTCCTATTCTAGCTAAACATCATAATATTTAATAACAAAGTTTTCTATCCTTCTTTCCAAATCACTGTTTACAATTCACATCTCATTTCCTTATATTGTACACACACATACATACATACATACATACATACATACATACATACATACATACGTTATTATCATTATCCCTCCTTTATTTGACTATATCCTGCATCATATCATTTCCCCCCCAGTAAACTGTTTGAGAACTCTTAATATACACTAACAATATTAGAACTGCTGCAGATTCAATTACAAAAAGATGTTTTGAGTATGCAAGAAAATGAACTTGGCAATTGTCTACCATTCTTTAATAGTATGGTACCATTCTTTTCCTAGGATTACAGGGTGACTGGAGAAACCTTCACCTGAGACAGACTTGAAAAGAACTTCAAAAACATGCTTAGTTAAAAAAAATAGATGGGTTGTCTCAATTATTCTTCTTCCTTCCATGACTCTTGGGAGAACGATGAGACGAAAGCAAACTTTTTTGGATCTGAAGCAAAGAACTTGATTCTCTCAAAGAGAAAATAGTGGGGTAAAAACCTCAGAAACCTTCACAAATCACATTAAAGAAGACTTTATCCAATTTGAAAAGCTGATAAGCAATGTGGTAGAGACATCAGAACAGTGCTGAGAGTAAATAGTGAAACCTTACAGCATATATAATTATTAGAGATACTTTTATGATTTTTAAGCATTACTTACAACCACAAGCAAGATAAGTTTATAGTAATCTATACAAGAGATCTTTGTGTTTAACTGCAGGTGGTATATCACTCAGAAATTGAAATATTATCTAGGCTTCCTATCTATTCATTATAGAAACTTGGTCATATTTTTGTAAGATTTTTCAGATCTGAAGCACAGTTTTGCATCTTGCATTTATGTCAGCAAGCAGAAAAAGATAATGATTGTTTCAGATCTGTTTCTACAAAACATTCACAAGGCAAGCTATTCAGTAAAGCTCATTTGGCAGCAAAATAAGGGGATTATTGCTTTTAAAAATTCTGAATTTTTTTTGTTTATCTCAGGATCCTGGAGTGAATAAGATTTACGACCTAAGAGGCTGCAGAGAAGCTTATTTTTTGTGGGATGAGTAAAGAAGTAGAAGTTTTTAAATATTTTTCTCATATTTTCAGAAAGAGATGGGATATCTCTGCCTGGAGACTGCAGAGTTCTCATATTGAATTTCATTGTGACTCATTTTGAAATCCCTGTTATATTTATTGTTGTATTTAATTTTTTTTAAGTTTTTGTTTCTTTTAAAATCTTTTTAAGTATTTCTTATTGTTTTCAGTGCTTTTTCCTTCTTTTCCATTTGTGATTTCTCCTACTTTTCTGTTCAGTTTTCACATTTTTTCATAAAATATTTCACTTATAGTATTTCTCCTTTTTTCCCTTTCATATATGAAAATAAAA